>NW_028270148.1:54666058-55290741 GCF_037043375.1 Chiloscyllium plagiosum | reverse complement strand
GGGTTTGGGGACGGTGTGGACGAGGTTGAGGGGAGCAGGCGGGGGGTTTTGGGGGCAGTGTGGACGATGTTTGGGGGGGCAGGCGGGGGGGGTTTGCTGGCGGTGTGGACAAGGTTAGGGCGCAGGCGGGGGGGTTTGGTGGCGGTGTGGACAAGGTTTAGGCGCAGGCGGGGGGGTTTGGTGGCGGTGTGGACAAGGTTAGAGGGCAAGCGGGGGTGTTTGGGGGCGGTGTGGACGAGGTTGGGGGGGCAGGGCGGGGGGGTTTGGGGGCGGTGTGGGACGGGATTGTTGGGGCAGGCGGGGAGGGAGGTGCTTGGGGACAATGGGGATGGGGTTGGGGGAGGTAGTGGGGGCTCGCACACGGTGTGCTGCTGCATTGTCTCCTGAACAGGGAGCAGCCTTAATAGAAAACTCCGAACCCCAGCGGAAAGGCATTGAATCGATTAATCGGATAATTGATTATCTGAACGAAACTGTGCCCACCCACCTCGTTCGGATAATCGAGGTTCCTCTGTATATGCAACTCACCCCAATCCTTAACCTACAAGTGTTGCACAATTTAAACTGTGGAGTAACTCTGTCACTAACAGCGTTTCTCAAGCCTCCACCAAACCAAACCAAACCCCCAAACACCATCCCTCCCCAACCTGACTACTTTTTCCCTCCCCAACCTGACTACTTTTTCCCTCCCCAACCTGACTACTTTTTCCCTCCCCAACCTGACTACTTTTTCCCTCCACTCACTCTTCACTGATTAAAATGGAGGCCTTGGTTACTATTTTGTCAGGATTGAGGATTTGTGTCTGCATCCAGCTGCCGTTAGCCAAGCTTTGAATTTGTTCCTTTTTTTTTGTAGGCTGCAAATACTTTGTCACCATTTACCAACTGGGATATAAACTTCAGGAAACGAAATTGAAGAAGATGAGACAATATATAAAGAATCACAGTCTGCCAAATAAATCTTGAATTGTAGGACTCTGCACGTACAGCTCATAGAAATCAAAAGTCATTGTCGAAACTTTTAAATATTTGGAATCTCTCTCAAATAAAAGGGAAAAAAAGGTTTGCAAACATTTTATTTTATTGTTAACCCCACTGTAAGGAAACTGCTCCTGAGATTTATATTAAATAAAGTACACTATTTTAACACTGATTTAGGAATGATGAGTTCATCTCATCACGTGACATGTAGCAGACAGCAAAGGGTCTAGTAATGACAGAAGGGTTGCTACTTCCAGTAGGCCTAGATTTTCTTCAATGAGGGGCATTCACCAAGGTTTTTTTGGAGAGCATTCTACAATACAGCAGTGGTAAATAAAATTCTAGCTAGAAAGCTATAAAATCTTGATAGGTATGCAAATACAAAGCATTGAGAGAGGTCGGCATAGTGCTGTACATCACCATGACCCTATGACTAATGCGTTATAATGGCAAGTTTATTTTATAACAAACCTACAAATATTTTGCAAATAAATGGTGAACACTTCTGTAATAAAGCATGTGCAAAATAATGTATTTATGCTTTTAAAAAGTCAATCAAAATGATTATGCTTGTCTGAAAAACTCAGTTCTAATTGTCACCAGATTAATATTCAAGAGATTTTGTTATTTGAGAATGGGTGGTGTGCGAATATTGGTGAGGAGAGTGGAAGGGAATTTTATGGTGGAACAATATATAATGCCATCAAAAATTCAACTGAAACCAATGAATGGAATGCTAAACTTAATGAATTTTGTCATTGACAGTGAAATCAGTGAAGTCAATGTTGATGCTGAGTGGTTGAAGGGTCCCAAGATAGAAGATGAGGCATTCTTCCTCCAGTCTTCAGGTGATTTGAATTTGGAGGTGGAGGTGGAGGAGGCCCAAGACTTGCATGTCCTTAGTGGAGTAGGTGAGGGAGTTGAAGTGGTCAGCCACAGGTCGGTGGGGTTGTTTGGTGTGTGTATCCCAGAGATGCTCCTTGAAATGTTCTGCGAGTTGGTGTCCTATCTCCCCAATATAGAGACCACATTGAGAGCAACGGACGTAGTAGATGAGATGTCTGGATGTGTGGGAAAAACTGTGCCAGATGTGAAAGAGTCTCTTGGGGCCTTGAATGGAGGTGAGGGGGAAGGTGTGGGTATAGGTTTTATACCTCTTTTAGCGACAAGGGAAGGTGCCGACTCTGAAGGCGGAATGGTTTGCTGGTGGGTGTGGGCTTAATTAGGGAGTGGTGGAGGGAATAGTCTCTGTGTAACATAGATAGGGGTGGGGAGGGAAATATATCTCGGGTGGTGGGGTCTGATTGTAGGTGGCAGAAATGGCAGGGGATAATGCGCTGTATCCGGAGATTAGTTGAGTGGACGGTGAGACCGAGGGTTCTATCCTTATTGCGGTTGGAAGGGTCGGGTTCAAGGGCGGAGGTGCTGGAAGTGGAGGAAATCAACTATGTCCTCCAGCGCATCTGCAGATCTCCCTACTCAACTCCATCCAAGGCCCCAAAGGATCTTTTCACATTCAGCAGAGATTTTCCTGCACATCCAAGCACCTCATCTACTGTGTCCTTGATGTGGTCTCCTCTATATCAGGGAGACATGATGCCAACTCACGAAACATTTCAGAAAACATTTCTGGAACACACACCAAACAACCCCACCACCCTGTGGCTGAGCACTTCAACTCCCCCTCCCACTTCACCTCCCCCTCCCACTTCACCAAGGGCATACAAGTCCTGGGCCGTCTCCACTGCCAAATCCCAGCCACCCGCCAACTAGAGAAAGAATGCCTCATCTTCTCCCTTGGGACCCTTCAGTCACATGGCATCAACTTCACTAGTATCCAAATCTCCCTTTTCCCCCCCCTCCACTTCATTGCAGATCCAACCCTCCAACTCAGCACCGCCCTCTTGACCTGCTGAACCTATCCATCTTCCTTCCCACCTATTTGCCCCACCCTTCCCAATGACCTATGACCATCAACACCAGCTGCATCCACCTACTGCCTTCCCAGCCATCATCTTCCTCCACAATCACAGCCTCCGACTTTATCTCTCAGTCCCCTGATGAAGGGCTCCTACCCAAAATGTCAATTTTCCTGCTCCTTGGATGCTGCCTGACCTGCCGTCCTTTTCTAGCACCACACTAATTGCGACACCCCCTCAAACCAACCCCACCCCCTCACCCCCTCACCCTGGCCTGACTATCACCTTTATCAACCGGCCAGTCAGACAACCCACTTAGACATCTGATATCTTAGCTCCTGAACACCTGAAACCCAGCCTCAAGCCAACCTGGCACCCAACTTTCTTTTCCATCTGGTATCCTACTCCTTGCCCATCTACCCGGCTCTCTTATGTATGTAGTTGAGAGTCTGTTGCCCCTTTAAGTGAGTGGGTCAGGTGACCCAGAGGCAGGACCTGGGCGGGGGTAGTCTAAGACTGAGTGTGGAGCTGAGAGGATGCACCAATAAAATATTTCACGTTCAAGTTTACCTTCTGTCTGCCTCGTGTTCTACTTATGATTTTAGTGTACCACAAACACAGTGCCTAACTAAACACCAACCTACTTGTCACCTTAGCAATCAACCTGGTACATTATCCCCAACCCGACACCCAGCCCATTTCCTTACAACTTAGCTTGCACCCAGCTGGAACCCAGCCTTGCCCCAACCTGGTACCCTAGCCCCACCTGGCACCCTGCCAGCAATCACCATCTTTAAAAAGAGGGTTTGGCTTAACCCACAGCAGTGATCCTGCATTGTGCTGTAAGACTCTAAGGTTTGGTGTACCCCACATTTTGCAATAGGCCTGATATGGAATTCCAGGTTAGAAACGTGGAGCACTGGAGCAGTGTAAGAATGAAGGAGTGGAGTGGCAGACCAGTGCTCAAGCCACTGCTTGGGAAATTTGGCCTTTTAATTTCAGTTTCAACCAAACCTGACTTTCATGCAAAAGACTCGGATGATGCGTAGGATTCAGTCCATGCAAGTGGTTTAAGGACTGGGCTTCAAATAATAGCTCTTAGAATTATTAGAAATATCCTGTCCCTAAAAAATAAAGTGAATAATTTACTGTTGATTCATAAAATGTATAGATGAAAGGCAAATTTAATTTGAATGTGGCATGCTGATATCATTTGCTACGGGGTCATTTCTAGTCTCGGTATGCTGCCAAATAATTCTCTACAGATCTTAAAAGATCGTGTTAAGCACGTAGTGAACGTAATCCTTTGACTTTGGGAAAATGGGCAGAGCAGTACATGTGTATGGTAGAGCAGTTCGATAATCCTGAGTCATTGAATGGCAGGCACAATTGTGCCTGAGGTTTTGTACATAGACAAATGTGAAGCAAATGGTTTAGAAGCTAGATACCAAATATGTCAAATGCCTTTATGAATAAATCCATGTCACCAACTACATAATTCTGTCAATAATCAATCTTATTTCCTAAACAATGTTTAATAACATCTCGAAGGGAATTATACTTCTTGGTGACTTCCTTTCCAAGTGCATATGTCTCACGAGGAATGATTTACAAGCTCATTGATCCTTCCACGTTAGTATTCCATTGCCTACTGAAATTCAGAATGATTTTCACACACTGAACTATGAGTAGTCCACTATGTACTATATTTCTGTAAAACATAGGAAAGGATCTCTGCTGAAACCATTAGATATTTTAATGATTAATGTCTTGAATATTGTTATGCAATTACAATTGAAGTTGCAAATAATTTGAAAACTTATTTAAACATTTTAAACTTTATAGCAAAATAAAAAATTAGTTGTAGTATTAAAATCAACAAATTGAAATGAAAAATGTGGTTGAATTTTAAGGATAATTTTGGTGAAATTTTATTGACTTGAAGTAACCACAAGGTATGTATTTAACTGGGTTCAGAATCAATTATTTTCTTTCTTATATTGCAATCACATATGCAAAGGAGGGTTTTTTTAAAAATCCTAATTAATGTTCTCAAAATTATGCTGTCAAAAGCTCCTTAAGATGGAAGTTGTAATCAGGGTGACGATTTCAGTGACTGAGGTTGCATATATAGCAGATTTACAATTGTTAGGAAGATGCTTTTCATATATCAGGGTGCAAATGGAATGTTAGGGTAGATGACTAAAATGATCATTAAAAACGGAATTTGGAGAGTACAAGGAGAGACATAACTTTAAGGTGACTGGTAGGTAACATAAGAGGCTAGAGTTGAAAGATCAACCATTGAGGTGATAGGTAAGTTGGAAATAAAGTTGGTAACTGCATTATAGATGACTTAGAGGTTAGCTAGGATGAAAATCTGAAAGTCAGGGAGGAAGATGTTTGTGAGGTCAAGCATGGTCAGAGTGAGAGTAGAAATCTGGATTTGAGCAATGGGTGGATATAAACTGACGTTTTCAAGGTTGAAGTTAGGAGTCTTTTGATGAATAAGGGATTTAGTTATTTCTGAGTAAGGTGGGGTGGAACCAGGCAAGAAAGCTGAGAGTTTTGATAGTGATTTGCTTAAAAATGCCGCATTTCATCTTTCCATCAGCACATTTCATAGCCTCTTGTGTTCATTTCACAGAATGACAGAAGTGTTGCCCTGCAGAAGCAGGCCAATGTCAGAACTGGCTCTCTAAGCGTTTCACCATAGTGCCAAGCTCCAGCCTTTTTCCCACAACTCAGTATATTGTTTTTACTTAAAAAGCACTCAATGCCGCCTTGAGTGCCTCAGTCGAACCTGCCCCCACTAAACCTCCAGACAGTGCATTCTGTACGCAGAGCCCTGCTGCTTTCTGTGATGTCCCTTTTCCTATCAACAGAGAGACAACAAACCAAGTTGGATTCTGGTTTACAGCCAACAAGCAGCTGCCTATTTCCCTCAACAAAGAATCTTCTTTCCTTACTGACCTTCCACTCTTCCTCTTCCCCTCCTGTATAGCTGGGCCACCCGTGGTGCCACGGATATTCCTGCTGCACTCCTGCAGGGATCCAGCACCCCACTGATATTCCAAATGGAAAACCAGTTAGTGAGTGTGATTTCTGAGAATTCCTGCTCAAGCTGCTTCATTCTCTCAGACTGCCTCACAATCACCTGTTCCCTACCTGTTGTTGGCCCCTAAGTTGTAGTGTAACCATTTCTTTGAATGTGCTGTCTATGAAGCCATTTGCATTGTAAGTGCACCTCAGTGACTCGAGCTGCTCGAGCTCTTCAACCTGAAGCTCAAAGTGGTGCAGCCAGTGACCATTCCTGCTCATGGACTTATCTTAAGACGCAGTAGATGTATAAATTCCTGCATGCTACAGACTAGACAGTGCACTTGGCCAAGCTACTCTTCCATACTTAAAAGTATAATAAAGTTATTTTATTTACTGCAGTTTTAAATACTTTAAATCATTTTAACCTTACTCTTGTCCTATCAACTGAATACTGGAGATCAGTAGAAAGTTGAAATTCTTTACCCTTACTCACAAACCAGAGATCTCCCTTGAGCCTATCATTTTTTTCTTCTTTCCATGGGTTTGTTTAGAAATTTACACTTTTCAAAACTGCTGTGTTGAACCACAGTTCCTTGCAGCAGTGTGCAAGGAATGGGGATGGAGCAAGAAATTGGTACCAATGATGCTTGTTTGAATACCTGGTATAGGCATGATGGACCAAATGATGACCTCTGTGCTGTAACAAATCAACGATGCAAAAATTCACTCTTGTTTGGGGTAAATTATCCTCCAAGTTCAACATTGAGAAGTTGGGAAGAAACTTATGTTTCTCTTAAGCCAGTCTTCCCAGCTTTCAGTGGGCAGGGGAAAAGTAAAACAGACTAACAGCTTTCCCCTGTTTTAGATGTGTCAATCAGTGAGGACAGCATTAGAACCTGACCGCAATTGAAATTATACGCCTAGTTGACCAAACGGTGACACTTTTTCCATCAGAAACCCCCGAGAGCCGCAGCAAGGGCAGGTCACTGAGGCAGCTTTATATTTGTCTTTTTGAACAGGAAAACTCATCTGATCTGAGAAAGGAAACCTTATACTTCACCTGTCCTGACTGTCCTTCCCTCAATCAAATACTGTGTTGACACTGCAGACCACCTACCAATATCAGCCTTTCTTATTGATGGGGTCGATCAGGTTAGTAACTTCTTGTGGACTTAAATGCTGCTAAATATTCAGTGGGGAGTTTTTCTGAGAAGCTGAGAGGATACATGTAACCATTAGGATGCCACTTCAATGGTAGCATCACTCAGGTCTATTACATACCTCACATTACCACACACTACAATCATCGCTATTGTTTTGGACTCACCAGAGTCTTTGTGCCCTTGCCACAAACTCCACCCTTTTTTGGGTCATTGTCGCAGGTTGACCCATTGCATTTGTAACTTTGACTTTCTTCTCGACCCTGAGCTTCTGCGCACTCACTGTCCTATAGAGAAATTGATTACTTCCATAAAGTATTCAAACCCCATCCATCTGGTGCTGAAACTTTAATCCATGCCTGGCCACATTCAGATTTTCACTATTTGAATGTTCACTTGGCAGTTTTCTTATACAAACTGCAAAGTTTGTCTCTGCCTAACTCTGACCAACATTCTATGCGGCTCGCAGCCTTGCTGTTCCACGACATTTGTGCTTGATGGTCCACTTTGGCCCTTAGTTCTCAAAGTTTAAAGCATTTAAATGCGTTTATGCTATATCTCTCAATCTAACCCTCGCAAGCCTTGTACTATTCCCCACTGAAACCCACTTTGGTCTTCTGTGCATTTCAGTTCCCTTTGAAGTACTACTGATGACGAAACCTTCACCTCTATAAGGTGCATGCATTGAATTTCATGCACTTAGCTTCGATCCTCATTTCCACCTTGTAGTGATCCTCAAGTCCAATTCTTTAAGGTTTTCATCACGCTACTTAATATTTCTTTCTTTAATCCTCAGACGGTTTTCTTGGTCATACATGAGAAAACACCTTGGACTTTTTCCACGGTCAAAAAAGTTTTACAAATGAAAATTGCCATTTTAAATTTTGGTTTTCCAAATTAAATTCCCTGTCGTCTTTTTGAATAAACTACCCATTATTTGTTTCTTCTTTGCCTTGGCCCATGAGTACAGTGTTATTAGTATAGATGATCTCTTTATAAGCCTGTGCACATTCAGCACTGAACAATGTGTTAGCCTTCTGATCTTCTGCAGAGATTTTTGATTTCTTCCTTACACATGACAGAACTGAGGATTGGGAATTCAAAAGCACGGGGAAAATCAATGATACAAACTCCTTGACCACCATTATGGACCTTTGTTCTGAGATGCCTCATTGTAGTAAAACAGCAATAGTTACCTCATTAATATTTATACATAAACCAGGCTTTCAAAGCGGATAGATACTATTTAGAAACAGAATGTAGACTTAAATACAATTTAATTGTTGTATATTAATTTTACAGCCCAAAGATATCAGCTCTGAATTTTCTTTTAGATGAACCTAATTAATCTTCATTCTATGAACGGGAAATTGATTTTGAAATTCTGATCTACACATTCCCCAGATGCTGCTGTGGAGTTTCGGAAACTGCCTAATGGAAAACAGTGAGCATCAGTCCAGAAAATAGAAAACCGTCACTTGGATGAATATGTTAAGCGTATAAAATGACTGTAGTTATGATGTTCTTTTGATGAGTACAAGGGTTTAAGGTGACCTTTGTTCCACATGCCTGATCATTAAGCATCATTTGATTCTAATGATGCTTGTAATGAATGCAATTGACCACTTGATGGCAGCCATACAACGAGATTAGGATTTATTTCTCGCACTGACTTTATATTATGGAGAATTGTATTTTCTAAACTAGTTTAAAAAATGATGTGTTCAGCTTTTAGTAATGTACATTTTTTTGAAGGGGATCTGGAGGACATTCCATATGGATGGTATTTGTGTTTAAATTCAGAAGTAGTTATTGAGCAGAAACTGGCCCAAAACATTCCATCTGCTGCACTGTGGCTAATTTGTAATAATTTATGTTTTAAACAATTCAACTATTATTAACAGAATTCATAAATGCTTCCAAAAATCATCATCAATCCTTGTCATTATTTCAGTGTTTGATTTATATTGTGAAACACTTTTTTTTAGATTAGATTAGATTAGATTAGATTATTTACAGTGTGGAAACAAGTCCACACCGACCCGCCGAAGCGCAACCCACCCATACCCCTACATTAACCTCTTACTTAACACTACGGGCAATTTAGCATGGCCAATTCACCTGACCTGCACATCTTTGGACTGTGGAAGGAAACTGGAGCACCCGGAGGAAACCCACGCAGACACGGGGAGAACGTGCAAACTCCACACAGTCGCCTGAGGCGGGAATTGAACCCGGGTCTCAGGCGCTGTGAGGCAGCAGTGCTAGCCACCGTGCCGCCCAACTTGCTGTTGTTCAGGTTGGAACATTCAGAGCTCACGCACAATATGATTAGTTTTCTGAAAAATCAACTACATTTTTCTTAGTGTTTGAAACTTCAGCCACTTTGTGACGTTTGTTGAAATGTTATGTTAGCAATCTCCCTTATCAGACTATCAAAGGATTCTTAAAAATGTGTTTGTTCCTGAGATGTGGACATCGCTGGCTAGGCTAGCGTTTTGTGGTTGAAACCTATTTGCTGTCAAGATGGGCAGTTAATGCTAGATTGATGTCTGATGTGTTATGGATGGGGAGAGATCTGGGAACACCCCCAGGCTGACCACTCTTTCCTTCTCTTTTTGAAAGATAACCAACACAAGAAGTCATGCAGGGATGAATCTTGCTATATTTTGGCAAAGAGTCATTTTTATCAAGTTTTATGATTAACGCAATTGACCACTTGATGGCAGCCCTACAGTAAGATTGGTGCTTGTTTCTGGCACTAGCTTTTTGTTATGAAGAGTTCTATTTTGCAAATGCATAAAAGAATTGATGTGTTCAGCTCTCAGTATTTTTTTCAAGGGGAATTGGAGAGTGTTCATATTATCACTGATTGTATATTTGTTTAAATTCAAAAAGTTATTGAGCTGAAACTGGCCAAATTGTTCCACCTGCTGCACTGTGGCTAATTTGTAATAAATTATATTTTAAACAGTTCAGATATTATTAACCTAATTCATAAGCATTTAAACAATTGTCATTAGTCCTTGATATTATTTCAATGTCTGAGCTATATTGAGATTGTGAAACACTTGCTGTGTTCAAGTTGAAACATTCAGATATTATTAAATTGGAGAGGGTTCAGAAAAGACTTTCCAGGATGTTGCTAGAAATGGAAGGTTTGAGCTACAAAAATAGGCTGGGACACCTTTCACTGAAGCATAGGAGGTTGAGGGTGACCTGATAGAAATTTATAAAACCATGAAGGGCATAAAGTGAATAGCAAGGGTCTTTTCCCTAGGGTAGGGGAGTTCAAAACTAGGGGATATATTTTTAAGATGCAAGGAGAAAGTTTTAAAAAGAACTTGAGGGGCAACATTTTTACACTGGTTCATGTGGTTCATGGAATGCCCTGCCAGTAGCAGTGGTGGACTCTCCCTCATTATGGGCATTTAAGCAGGCATTGGATAGGCATATGGAGGATAGTCGGCTAGTGTAGGTTAGGTGGGCTTGGATCGGCGCAACATCGAGGGCCGAAGGGCCTGTACTGCGCTGTATTGTTCTATGTTCTATGTGTGGAATGAATTGCCAGAGGAAGCGGTGGATGCATGGACAGTTACAATGTTTAAAAGCCATTTAGATAAGTACATGAATAGGAAAGGTTTGGAGAGATAGGGGCCAGGAGTAGGCCAGTGTGACTAGTTTAGTTTGGGAACGTAGTTGGCATGGACTAGTTGGACCGAAGGGTCTGTTTATATGCTGTATGACTCAACGCACACACAATACGATTAAGCTTTTGAAAAATCAACAACATTTTTCTTAGAGTTTGAAACGTTGGCCACTTATTTGTTGAGACATTATGTTAGCAATCTCCCTTATCAGACTATATCAAAGGTTTGTTTTAATGAGGTGTGGGCATTGCTGGCTAGGTTAGCATTTTGTTGCTCAGTCCTATTTGCCCTCAGGGTTGGCAGTTAATGCTGGATTAATGTATGATGTGTTATGATTGGGAAGAGTTCTGTGAAGACCTCTATGCTGACCACTGTTTGCTTCTAGATTTTGGAAGATCTTTTACTTCCACAGTAAGTCTCACAGGGCTGAATCTTAATATATTTTGGTGAAGAGCCATTTTTATGGAGCTTCATGAAGGGTTTTTCTCACCAAGGCCTAATAAGTGCAATTGCTCATGAAATTGTCCCAAATTCACCTCATTAATGACCTACTGTCCCCTTATAGCACTTTTCCACCGCATCCAATGCTAGCTCGTTTCTACCACTTGCCATTGCTGCAAATACTCAACACAGCCAGAGGATTCCTGCATCCATGGCACTGGGTGCCATATTTAAAAGGGCTGCCATGCATCCATTCAGGCGCTAGCTATCCAGAGCTGCCCTGCATTGTTGGATGCCATGATATGGCTGCAAAGGGGAATTCCATGCTCTGCTTTGTAGATGGGGACAAGAGGTCCTGTTGCATGGGGTGGTTACAATGGAATCGCGTCCTCTTCCAAGAGGAGGTCACGCCACCTTCCAACCTGGTCTGAGGTTACCCCTGAGTCAGTACAGTCCCATGGTCTGGTGAAATACTGAGCAGTGCAGAAGAAAGATGCAATAACCTCTTTTCCACCAGAGTACATGCCATCATCTACCCCACCCCCCTGACCACTTTCCACAACCCTCACCCTGTGCATTTAATGGTAACATGCCATCACTTCTCTCAGTTTTAGGACCTTCTCCCTATGTCTTCCGCAGACATGAGCATGAGGTCCACGTTGTCTGTGGTCAATACGTACAACACAGATGGCCTCCTTCTTCAAGGACCGCAATTTCCCCCCCGACGTGGTCGACGGTGCCCTCCACCGCATCTCCTCCACTTCCCGCTCCTCCGCCCTTGAGCCCCGCCCCTCCAACCGCCACCAGGACAGAACCCCACTGGTCCTCACCTACCACCCCACCAATCTCCATGTACAGCGCATCATCCGCCGTCACTTCCGCCACCTCCAAACAGACCCCAGCACCAAGGATATATTTCCCTCCCCTCCCCTCCCCTCCCCTATCAGCTTTCCGTAGAGACCACTCCCTCCGCGACTCCCTTGTCAGATCCACACCCCCCACCGACCCAACCTCCACTCCCAGCACCTTCCCTTGCAACCGCAGGAGGTGCAACACTTGCGCCCACACCTCCCCCCTCACTTCTCTCCAAGGCCCCAAAGGAAACTTCCATATCCGCCACAGATTCACCTGCACCTCCACCCACATCATCTACTGCATCCGCTGCAGCCGGTGTGGCCTCCTCTATATTGGGGAAACAGGCCGCCTACTTGCGGAGCGATTCAGAGAGCACCTCTGGGCCACCCGGACGAACCAACCCAACCAACCTGTAGCACAGCATTTCAACTCCCCCTCCCACTCCACCGAGGATATGCAGGTCATTGGACTCATCCACCGCCAAACCACAACAACCCGACGGTCGGAGGAGGAGCGTCTTATCTTCCGACTGGGAACCCTCCAACCGCAGGGGATGAACTTAGACTTCACCAGTTTCTTCATCCCCCCCTCCCCCCACCTTGTCTCAGCCGGATCCCTCCAGCCCGGCACCGCCTTCCTGACCTGCAGTCTTCTTCTTGACCTCTCCGCCTCCATCCTACTCCGACCTATCACCCTCACCTTGACCTCTTTCCACCTATCACATTTCCAACGCCCCTCCTCCAAGTCCCTCCTCCCTACCTTTTATCTTCTCCTGCTGAACACTCTCTGCTCATTCCTGAAGAAGGGCCTGTGCCCGAAACGTCAAATCTCCTGTTCCCTGGATGCTGCCTGACCTGCTGTGCTGTTCCAGCAATAAAGTTTCAACTTTGATCTCCAGCATCTGCAGACCTCACTTTCTCCTCAAGAGGACCCCATACCTCCCCCCACCACCAGCTATGTTCTCCTCCACTTCTGAGGGAGAAAAGAGCTCTGATGTCTCAGAGGGAGGAACCAGCAATGCTGCAGCACTCACTAGCTCAGTTACTGACACCTTTGTGGGTTTTTTTAAAACCTAGGTTAGTGTCAGAAGCACATGTTGGTGAGCACATCACTGCAAGATCTCCACAACTGGGTGAGGAAGAAATGCTGTAGGTCACTGGCATTTGGAGGATCAGGCAGGGGAGGAGCCCAATGACGTTGCCAATGGAGGATTTTATCAACATGTATAAGCAGATACAGGACCATGAGACAGGTTTGTCAGGGCAATGGGCAGCCTGACGTAAAGGTTGTAGGACTACAGCCACACATTTAAGACCCTGTTGTCTGGTTGCCTCTACAGGTGGGTTGGCAGCTGCCGTGGAGAGCCAAGTCCAAGGCAGTCTGAGTCTGCTGGATCTTCACACAGATCTACACGTCATCACTGCTCAGCGCCAACAAAGGGATAAGGGATGTTGAACTCACTCTGGGTGTTCCTTCCTCATAGGGTGGTGCTCGTGGGGACCCACAGACGGGTACCTGTTCGGAGTTTCACGTCAGGTATTCTTGGCAATGAGTTCCTATCTGAAAATGTGTCGCTGGAAAAGCGCAGCAGGTCAGGCAGCATCCAAGGAGAAGGAGAATCGGCGTTTCGGGCATGAGCCCTTCTTCAGGACTCCTTCAGGACATTTTCAGGTCTGATCTCCAGCATCTGCAGTCCTCACTTTCTCCAATGAGTTCCTATTCAAAGGGTGGCTGCACAGAGGAGTGCATATTCATGAGGAGATATTAAGTTATTAGGAAGGTAGACCTCACGCCGCTCACTGGTGAGAAATCCAACATTTAATTGGAAAATATGACTTGTTGCTTCGACATCAAGAAAGGCCTCATTTAATTTCTTGCATGAATATTCCACATATCCCACCAATACCCACATTGTTAAGAGCTTTAAGAAAATTCTGCATATGATTTCTTATAACTTTAAGGCATGATGGAGCGTGGAACTCCTATCTCTTGTGACTATTCTGCAAACTTTGATTGCTCCCTATTAGCAGGAGAACATTCCTTGTCCCCATTTAAATCTTTGGAGAAATTGTCAGCTAACAGCACTTCTACTGCATTTCTGTCACTGTGGTTTCCATTTTAGCTGTTTTCCCTGTTTCTGTTCCTCTCTCAGCCCATATAAAATCTAATGATGTTGTCTCCAACTGTTGAATTCTTCCAGAAGTTTAATCAATTCTGTGAACCTCTGCAGAATTCTTTTTTTTCGTTAACCTTTCTGGTCCCTATAGTCTCTATGAGCTGTTCCTGTCTTACATCCGGCTATATCATTATCCATTTTAAAAAATCCACATGGGTCAACTTGGAATTTCCCCACCGATTGTGAGACCTGTGAGTAACTTACTCTGCAAGTATATCTTAACTAAAATAACCTCTAAACATCCTCCAGCAACCAGCAATCTGGTGACCACTGGACTTTTAGGTGAAATATGCCCATCTTCTTCCAAAAGGAAAATTTTTAAGAAGCTATTAACTCTGAGAATACCTTTTTTTTTGGTTTCTTAGAAAATCTAGATGTCATTTTCCCTATAAACAAAAAAAATCTTCCAAAAAAAAATTCTGGTCTGTGATTGTTCTATTTGAACATAAACTTACAAGCTTCCATGGGCACAGTCATAGTTTTAACAACAGAGTCCCCTGTTGGTATTTATATCTAACAGTCGAGGGTGTGGTGCTGGAAAAGCGCAGCAGGTCAGGCAGCATCTGAGGAGAAAGAGAGTCGATATTTGAGGCAAGATTTCCTGATGAAGGGCTTTTGCCCAAAATGTCGACTCTCCTGCTCCTCAGATGCTGCCTGACCTGCTGTGCCTTTCCAGCACCACATTCTCAACTCTAATCTCCAGCATCTGCAGTCCTCACTTTCACCTTTTATATTCAACAGTCTGTTTTCACATGTTCAAGCAAGTTGATCAAACCCTTAAGTCCTGAATTCAACTTTGTAAAGTTGGAGAGTGGTTTGTCCATTTTATTCCATTCTCCTTCATATTTGTTTATTTTTTCCTCTCATGTTCACTTTCTGTATCCCCCAGTTCCTATTGTTCTCTGATTTTCTGTTCTTCTCTGACCTCTGACCTCTGGAAGTATTTAGAGAAAAGACTTCCTTGATTAAAGAATCTGCTTCATATTCACAATCCTCATGATAGCAGTGATTCTGATTCTTGTAACCGTTTGTACCTCAATTCAGGATCCTTGATTAAATAGTGTGCCATTATTAAATTCCTCCAAGAAAATTATTTTCTGCAAGTTTTCATAAGAGGGATCTGATTTTAGAATTATTATCCAGTAATTGAAAACTTTCTTTCAAATTCATTGTAGGTTTCAGGTTTTCGAAATTTCTGATGGTGTACCTTGGGTATACTGACATGTATGTATTTAACATGACAGTTTCCATTGACTCATTCCACAGTGCTTTCTTCTGAGGACATGGAATAAACTTTGTCAGTCCATTCAGTTAATTCATTTTGTAAGAGGGCCAAGCAAGATTCTTTTAGCCAGTTTAATCTCTTGGATGAAATAAAATCGGGTAATAATTCAGCCACACCATCACTGCCATTGTTGCTGTCCCTTAGGACTGAACAAAAATGTTTATAAGATGAATAGTTAGCTTGCCTAAGTAGTTTCATTGATACCTGAAAGATAAATGAAGGCAATTTGGCTTCCATTTTGATTGCAACACTCCAGGAATAGAATCAAACACATTAATTTTAACTGTGCAACAGCCAGAGCTTGCATTACTGTAAGGACTAATAGCTCTAGCTGTAATTGTGCTTTAAAATAGGCTATGCCCTAAAATTTATCAAACTACCTTCTATCACAGGGTAATCCAGGGTTAGGGGAAAATGAAACATGTCTGCATTTTAGATTGAATCAAAACTGTTGTCTTACACACTTCTGAGTTTCAGATATTGTTATCTTCTCATTACCAGTGTAAGATGATACACGGTAAAATCAGAGGTGAAAAGCTCACATACTTAACTGTGCTGTACCTTAACTAGAACAGAAGAAAATCAATAGGCAATTTAAAGACAGTGTGGCTTTTTATTTCCAGTTTTGCAAACAGACCATATTTTGACATTTGTTATGATCTCTGTCGAGACCAATAATTCTTTTTAAAAATCTGCATTCTCATTATCTAACTTTGAACAAGATTTTGAGATTCATAGCATTTACTGAAAAACAAACTAAAACAGCATTGCTTAAATATTACCTTTGCAGACAACATGTAGTTTCAGCAACAAAAGTAAACTTAATCGTTTACGCTTAACACAATCGTAAGTCTTTCTCAATGTTTACACTTTATACTGAGCATAAGTTGACATTTATTTCTCCTGAACCCTTCCAAAGTAATCCTTAGCTCCTGAGGTTTTACGTTCATTTCTTTCACCTCCAAGTTTCTGGTGGATCCAATAATTGTCTGCCATGGTGACAGTTTTCCAGCAGATTCTCCCTTTCACTGAAACGGGATGAAGCTTCTCGCCTCATTTTAAATCCTTATAATTTTGGTCTTTTTAGTCTGAACACAAACTCCCACCCAAATTTCTCTGTGTTGAGCCATAGAGATCTGATGCCTCTGCATACTATCTCTTCCTGTATTACATTGTTGCAGATTTCCCTGTCTGTGGAATTCGGGGACCTTTTAGCAGAACCTTATAATCTTACTATTGTATCCTATGTCCCAGCTACTCTCAAAGGTAATGACAGCATGAATCACATGGGCTTTGTATCCAGACAGAAATGCTGATCAGTTATCCTTTCGGCACCAACTGTATTTTATATCCTAACTTTAAATTTAAAAAGCCAGTTTAAAATATAACCATTTGCAGCCTCACATTTTTAACATCATCTTGGTAATTTGGAGACTAACTGTCTGTCCGTTTTCAGCTCAGATTCTTCTGCCATTATCTTCAAGTGCAAACATATTGCAGGTTCTTACAGTGAGACTATTTACATTCATTTTAATCTTTAACAACCAAGCTACCCACCTTTGCTGTCAGTGCACCTCAGAACAAGTTACACGATTCCATTCATACCTCCACTTCAACCTAAATCAAAACACATGCATAAAACTTAATCCCCCAACCGCATATTATAAATGCCAGACTTCATGAGATTATGAATATTAAATCATTGTCTATATGCCTTGACCTGACATAATTAAACCTAGATGTTTATGAAGTTATTATAGAGATGAAGGATTGGAACAAATTTAGACATAATAATGATCAAGAAATGGAAAAAGAATGATAAATAATGAACAGAAAATTATGATGCAGAGGTAAATTTCGCACGTGAACATTGCATAAGTGATCACTTGGGTTTTGTGCCTTCAATCATCAAATCTCAGCCTGCTTGGGGAGGAGAGATCACTTCAGAGCTACATATTGTGAGTGCAGAGTTGGTTAGAATCATAGAATCCCTACAGCGTGGAAACAGGCCCTTCGGCTCAACAAGTCCACACTGACCTTCCAAAGAGTATCCCACCCAGACTGATTTCCCCCCACACTGTTACTCTACTTTTACCCCTGCCTAATGCATCTAACCTACACATCCCTGAACATTATAAGCAATTTAGCATAGCCACTTCACCTGACCTGCACATCTTCGGATTATGGGAGGAAACCAGAGCACCCGGAGGAAATCCACGCAGACACTGGGAGAATGTGCAAACTCCACACAAACAGTCGCCTGAGGCTGGAACCGGACCTGTGCTAACTGCTGAGCCACTGTGCTGCCCTTGAACAGAGTTTTCTGAAACCACTGACTATATAAAAATTAACCCCTTAATTTTTCAGTGAAAATACTGGTCTCAGAAATTCTATTTTTAGACTATGTGTGATATTTTTAAATGAAAGGACTTGGAAATTTTAGTATTCAGAGGGAACTGGGTGTCAACAACCACAACAGCTATATTGATCGAGCACATTTAATTTCATAAAAGTCTCAAAGTATTTCTCAGAAGTTTTCTAAAGAAAAGAATAACACTAGGCCACATCGCTTGATCGGTGATATTGGAAGAGATGGCCAAAAAGAGACTTTAAAGGCTTTGTTTTAAGAAAGAACATGCGGCAGAAAAGCAGAGAGGCATTTTCAGGAAATTCCAAAATCTAGTCCCAAATAATTGACGGCACATCTATTAATGGCTGAATCAAATTAATGATCAAGGTCATGAAGGCTGGGTTAGAATAAAAGCTGTGAACTTTTAAAAATGTGTTGCTTCTTGAGTTGCTTCTCAAGTACTATTGCAGTGTAATCATTACAGTGGGAATGGGTGAACAGAATCTGGTGTAAATTAGGACACAAGCAGCAAAGCTTTAGATGACATTGTTATGATCACTGTTGATGTTATTTCTGGAAAAGTTAGATCCCAGACTGAAAGCTGGCTTGATAGATTTTTCTTTGTTTGAACAAGTTTATCTTTTACTGAAACACAAGCATGAAATGCTGCAGATTTAGGTTTAGAGAATTTCTGTGCCAAAGAAATGGCAATCACATAGAATAAACTAAATTAGTTAGATAAGACATGAACTTGCATATTTAAAAACACATGGTAAATTATAATCTTACCAATTCCAAAAACACTGCTTTACAGTATTCACACCAGAGAGAATTACCTTCTATATCACAATTTGTGTTTGACTTAGTTGTGATTGTGAATCTGAAAGCCTCATCTTGATTCATCATATAACTGAGCTGAGATTTTCTTAGCTTCAAATAACCTTCTCAGGTTTTAACCAAACACTTATGTTCTGGAGCTTTTAAATTAAACTCCTTACACACTGATGATTTGTTTTTAAACAGTCCTTATTGTACTTCCCTTTGGAGCAACTCTTTTACTTATTCAGCTTTAACCAAGACTTCAGTGACTTCCTAAACTGAAATAATGGAATGGATTAGCTGACGGGGCAGTTCTGAATAATAAATATAATAAACAATTTAAAAAGTCATATTATTTTTAAATGTAAAGTGATGAAACAAAAGACTACACATTATTTTTACAACTGCTCCTCGGATGCTGCCTGACCTGCTGTACTTTTCCAGCACTGCTCTAATCATGACTCTGATCTCCAGCATCTGCAGTCCTCACTTTCACCTGGTGTACTATACAGTTTAGTTCCTTTTATCTAAGGAAGAATGTACCTGGCTGAGAGCGAGCGAAACAGAGGTACACTGGACTGGCTGTTTAAATGAGGGGATTTTCTTACAATATGAAAGTTAGCAGATTAAGTCCACACTAGAACTTCAAAAAAAGAATGTGCTTGACCAATACGGAGAATTGAACCAGACAGCACAACCTCAGAATAATGGAGTGCTCCTTTAGGATTGAGAGAAGGAGAAATTTCTTCACTGAAAAGGTTGTGAAACTTTAAGAGTTCTTTATTGCAAAGAACTGTGGATGCTCAGTTGCTGAGATCCAGTGCAGTGTGAGACCGGTTTTTGAAACTAATTGAATCAAGGTTTATGGCAGCAAGGCAGGCAAAAGGAATTGAGGCAGAAGATTAGCAGTTAACTTATTAAATGTTGGACTAAGCTCAAAGGGTTTCAATGATTGTCTCCTGTTTCTATCTCTTATTTTGTAATGCTAGTGAATGTGAATTGTGCACTCGAGCTATGAGCCGTGTGATCAATTGATAGTCCTGGTCACCTAATAGCCACCCTCTGCTTTATCATAGTGGTTTAAATGCAGTTGGTACAGTGAATTACAGAGTAAAGGTGTGGCATCTTCGAACAATGTGCATGCAATCTATGGTGTTACATATTGGTGTAAGGTTCTGAAAGGATTAATGATTATGAGTGCCTTAAGCCCAACCAACTATGAAGATATCATTTGGACTTGGTGGAAAAACAGCTGAGGATCATGATTGAGTGAAATTTAACATCAGGTTCTTACTCTGAAGTAACTGTAGCAAGATCCATTATTATATCAAAGAAATTTGTAACTAATTACTAACATGCAATGAACTACCTCTTGTTCAGTACAACCATCTCTTCTAGTTAGACCAGGAAGTGAGTTTCCTCAACACACTTGGCTAATCAGGCTCTGTATGGGTTTCTACACGTAAAGTGGATGGTGGCAGCAAGCTGACCATATGGTGAGGTGTAGACTTGATATGATTTTATGTACGAATATAGCACTTGTATTCATTAATCTGTTGCACAGTTCAACCCAATATCCCCTCCCCCAGGACCCAGATTCAGAATTTTGCAAAACCTGGGAGCATATTTTGATCAATGGTATTAAAAGGACAGGGGAAATTAGCAACCAGACAACTGGCAAATTAAATTGAATTGGGAGAAATACAAAATGCTCCATTTTGTGGAGAGAACCAGGAGGGGCAATGAAGGGTACAGTTGGGGGTGCAAAAACAGAAAGAGGTAAAACAAATCAAGTTTGCAGGATAATTTCAGAGAGTGTGGTTCCCAAACTTTTTCTCCGCTTTAATCCCAGTTTTGGGCTTGCAAATTGTCACAATCCCCAACGTAATGTGAGGACTGGGTGGGGGGTGATTGGTGGCAAGTGGAGAGATCTGTGAGATCAAGTGGGACAATGTTCACTCTAAGCTGCATGGCCACCTGCAAGGTCCTTCCACACAGTCGCAGAAAAATGTAAAGGAAGTGTGGCCTGAAGGGGAGAAGGCAGAGGTACACAAAAGCCATTGCTACCTCTGATCTTGTAACCCCAAACTTTGAGGACTATTGCAATAACCTTCCCCACGGAGGGCATCAGGTATATTCTCTGTATTGCTGTCATTGATCTCAACTCCGTTGTTTTTGCAATTACAGCAGCCTAGAGATTAGCAGTTCAGGGAGCTCAGATTGTGTATCAGGTCATGATAATATAGGAAGTGTCGTTAGTAAGTTTGCAAACGACACCAAAATCGGTAATATAGTGGACTGTGAAGAAGATTATCAAAGTGTACAACAGGATCTTGATCAGGTGGGCCAATAGTTTGAGAAGTAGCAGATGGGATTTAATTGAGATAAATGTGAAGGTGTTGCATTTTGGTAAGGCAAATCAGGGCAGGACTCACAGCTAATGGTAGGACGCTGGGGAATGTTGTTGAACAGAGGGACCTAAGAGTGCAGGTTCAGAGCTCCTTGAAAGTGGAGTCACAGATAGACAGGGTGGTGAAGCAAACCTATGGCATGCTTGCCTTCATTGGTAAGAGTCAAGGGTGTGGTGGTGGAAATGCAAAGGCAGCAACTGAGGAGCAGATACAATGTTTCAGGTATAAGCCCTTCAATTCTCCTGCTCCTCGGATGCTGCCTGACCTGCTGTCCTTTTCCAGCACTACCCTCTCAACTCCTCCTTCATTGGTAGGAGCATTGGGTGTTGGAGTTGAGACATCATATTGCGGCTGTACAAGACATTGTTGAGACTACTTTTGGAATACCACATATAATTCTGGGAAGTTTGTTGTTAAACTTGAAAGGGTACAGAAACAAATTACAAGGATGTTGCTAGAATGAAGGGTTTGAGTTATAGGTAGAGGTTGGATCAGCTGGGACTTGTTTTCCCTGGAGCCTTGATGACTGAGGGGTGTCCCTATAGAGGTTTATAAAATCATGTGGGACATAGATAAGGTGAATAGCCAGGGTAATTGAGTCCCAAACTACGGCCTAGATTTAAGATGAGAGGGGAAAGATTTAAAAGGGACCTGAGGGGCAACATTTTCACACAGAGAGTTGTTCATGTAGGGAATGAGCTGCTAGAGGAAGTGGTAGAGGCAGATACAATTGCAACATTTAAAAGGCATTTGGACAGGTACATGGATAGCAAAAGTTTAGAAAGTCAAATGTGTATCAAATACAGACAAATTAGACTTGTTCGGTTTGTGAAACCTGGTTGGCATGGATGAGTTGAATTGCAGGGTCTGTTTCTATTCTGTATAACTGTATGTCTATTGTATCATGGAAAGCCTATCCCCCTTGTGTAGTCAAATATTAATTCCACATGCTTCTCTCTGCCAAGAGAACATGAAACATATTAAATGTACTTTGTGTTGTTCAACTATGCAAGGTGTTTGCAATTCCAAAAGGTATATGCACATGCCCGTCTTGGAATCAAAACAGCTCCTGCAACGTCAGAGGAATGGGCATAATGTGACCTAATTTTGCTATATTTATGTTTTACCCAAACAGCCTAGAATAACTGAATTTATATTACATTTGAGCATTGCCAAGCCTTTTCTGTTTATAATCTCTTGAGACTGTGGATTACTGATTCGGTCAGCTATTTCAGTTAGATAAATTTGTAATTGCTTTTGGTCTGTTTCCTTCCAAGCATTGAGAAATTGGAGGGGAAATAAATCAGATAAATGATTGATTAAAGAACGAGGAATCTTTCAAAACATTTAAAAACCTGATAAATGATTCATAATCATTTTGGGTTATTTCTGTTTGAAACTAACATGTCGAATTACAAAAGTAAATGTTTTCGTTTAAAGGTCATCCAAGATGGAGGACAGGAAAAATTTCTGTCTGTAGCAGGATGTTTGTTTTTTGAGGTTCTTTCAGTTGTTGGAGGTGATTTCCTCGAATTCCAGGAGCAGCAATTACTGTTTTATTGCTGTTGCATTGTTTTGGAACTTTGGGGGAAAAAAATGTCAAAACAACAGCAGTTTTAAAAGGGAGAAGAAGAACAGATAAAGGAAGCACATGGTGAGGTCAGTGCAGGAGACAGAGAGAGAAAGAAACTGACGCAGCCTTTGCTGTTTAAATTCAACAGCAGTTTTAAAAGGGAGAAAGACAACAAAGGCAGCAAGCACATGGTCTCTAAGGGAGAGAGAGAAAGAAACCCACACTGCTAACTGACACGGCAGTGAATTTGTGCAGTTACTGCCTTTGCTGTTTGAATTCATATGTCGCTGGACATCAGAGTGTGTCTGGGAAAATTAATAAACAGTGAAATTCACAACTGATCTTGGAGGAACCTGTTTGGGAGAGGTTACAGCACAGAAACAGAGAAGTAAATAGTTTCAAATATAGCCTTGCTGTAAATCTACAATAGTGAGTAGAGTGGGTTCTTTCTTGATTAAATGTCTTTATTGAGATCTGTCTCTTGATTAAATTTAAAAAAAATATAAGCCGTATGTACTAAATTAGCCTGGAGCAGTGTTTTGTAGAGCAATAAGATGAGGCTATTTTCTGGGACTGTATTTTGGAAGAAGCAAAATGGCCCTTAGTAGAGTGATATGCTCTTCTTGTCGGATATGGGAGTTTAGGGAGAATTTACATATTACTGAGGATTATATCTGCAATAAATGTAGGTTGTGTATCCTGCCATATTGAATGGATCAGTTGGAGTGACAGAGGCAATGAAGAATTTACAAGAGCTAGGGTGTGTGCTGGATAGAGAATTTGGAAGGGAGAAAAGCCGCAGATGCAGTCAGGCAGATGGGTTTACTCCGAGAAAGGTAGGAGAGATAGGTGGGTAGAACAGGAGTCTTCTGTGGCTATCCCCATTTCAAACAAGTATGCTGTTTTGTAAAATGTAGGGGGTGATGCACTTTCAGGGGAATATAGCAGAAATAGCCATGTTGCTGGTATCAAGACTGGCTCTGATGTAATGAGGGGTACATCGGGTTCCAAGTGATCAATTGTTAGGGGACTCTCTAGTCAGGGGCACAGACAGACGTATCTGCGGCCAGCAGCGAAAAATCAGAATAGTGTGTTGCCTCCCTGGTGCCAGGATCAAGAATGTCTCAGAGAGGGTGCAGAATGTTCTCAAAGGGGAGAGGGCCCAGCAGGAGGTCATTGTACACATTGGTACCAATGACTTTGGAAGGGAAGAGGATGAGATTCTGAAGGAAGAATGTAGAAAATTAGGCAGGAATTTAAAAAGGAAGTCCTCAAGGGTAGTAATATCTGAATTACTCCCGGTGCTACGAGCTAGTGAGGGTAGGAATAGGAGGATAGAGCAAATGAATGTGTGGCTGAAGAACTGGTGAATGGGAGAAGGATTCACATTTTTGGATCATTAGAATCTCTTCTGGGGAGAAGTGACCTATACAAGAAGGATGGATTGCACCTGAATTGGAAGGGGACTAATATACTGGCGGGGAGATTGTCTAGAGCTACTTGGGAGGATTTAAACTAGTAATGAGGGGTGTGGAACTCAACGAGATACTGAGGAAAGAGATCAATTTGAGACTGGTACAGTTGAGAATAGAAGCGAGTCGAACAGTCAGGGCAGGCCGGGACAAAGCAGAGAACAAGGTAGGACTGATAAATTAAACTGCATTTATTTGAGTGCAAGAGACCTAACAGGGAAGGCAAATGATCTCAGGGCATGGTTAGGAACATGAGACTGGGATACCATCGCAATTACAGCAGCCTGGCTCAGGGATGAACAGGACCTGCAGCTTAATGTTCCATGATACAAATGCTATAGAAACAATAGGGAGACTAGAGAGGAGGGAGAGTGACGTTTTTAATAAGGAATAGCATTACAGCTGTACTTCAGGAGGATATTCCCAGAAATACATCCAGGGAAGTTATTTGGGTGGAACTGAGAAATAAGAATAGGATGATCACCTTATTGGGATTGTATTATAGACCCCTAATAATCAACGGGAAATTGAGAAACAAGTTTGTAAGGAGATTTCAGTTATAATAGTGTGGTTTGGTAGGGGATTTTAACCTTCCAAACATAGACTGGGACTGCCATAGTGTTAAGTGTTTAAGTGGAGAGGCATTTGTTAAGAACGTACAAGAAAATCTTCTGAGTCAGTATGTGGATGTACCTACAGAGAAGGTGTAAAACTTGACTGACTCTCAGGAAATAAGGCAGGGCAGGTGTCAGTGGGGGAGCACTTTGGGGCCAGCGACCATAATTCTATTAATTTTAAAATAGTGATGGAAAAGGATAGACCTGATCTAACAATTGAAGTTCTAAATTGGAGGAAGGCTAATTTTGACGGTATTAGGCAAGAACTTTCAAAAGCTGATTGGGTTCAGATGTTCGTAAGTAAAGAGACGGCTGGATAATGGGACGCCTTCAGAAATGAGTCCAGAGACAGTATATTCCTGTTAGGGTGAAAGGAAAGGCGAATAGGTGTAGGGAATGCTGAATGACTAGAGAAGTTAAGGGTTTGGTTAAGAAAAAGAAGGAGGCATATGTCAGGTACAGATAGGAGAGATTGAGTGAATCCTTAGAGTACAAAAGCAGTAAGAGTATACTTAAGAAGGAAATCAGGAGGGCAAAACGGAGACATGAGGTAGCTTTGGAAAACAAGGTTAAGGAGAATCCAAAGGGTATTTACAAATACATTAAGGACAAAAGGATAACGTGGGAGTGAATAGGGCCCCTCAAAGCTCAGCAAGATAGCCTTTGGAGTCACAGGAGATGGGGGGGGGAGGGGGCGGCGGGCGGGGGGAGATACTAAACGAGTATTTTGCCTCAGTGTTTACTGTGGAGAAGGTTATGAAGATATAGACTGGAGGGAAATAGATGGTGACATCTTGAAAAATGTCCATATTACAGAGGAGGAAGTGCTGGATGTCTTGAAACTAATGCAAATGGATAAATCCCCAGGACCTGATCAGGTGTACCCCAGAACTCTGTGGGAAGCCAGGGAAGTGATTGCTGGGCCTCTTGCTGAGATATTTGTATCATCGATAGTCACAGGTGAGGTGCTAGAAAACTGGAGGTTGGCTATCATGGTACCATTATTTAAGAAAGGTGGTGAGGACAAGCCAGGGAACTATCGTCCATTGAGCTTGATATCGGCAGTGGACAAGTTGTTGGAGGGAATCCTGAGGGACAGGATTTACATTTGGAAAGGCAAGGATTGATTAGGGATAGTCAACATGGCTAAATTATGTCTCACGAACTTGATTGAGTTTTTGAAAAAGTAACAAAGAAGATTGATGAGGACAAAGCAGTAGATGTGATCTATATGGACTTCAGTAAGGCTTTCGACAAGGTTCCCCATGGGAGACTGATTAGCAAGGTTAGATCTCATGGGATACAGGGAGAACTAGCCATTTGGATACAGAACTGGCTCAAAGGTAGAAGACAGAGGGTGGTAGTGGAGGGTTGTTTTTCAGACTGGAGGCCTGTGACCAGTGGAGTGCCACAAGGATTGGTGCTGGGCCCTCTACTTTTCATCATTTATATAAATGATTTGGATGTGAGTATAAGAGATACAGTTAGTAAGTTTGCAGATGACACCAAAATTGGAGGTTTAGTGGACAGCGAAGAATGTTACCTCGGATTAACCGGGATCTTGATCAGATGAGCCAGTGGGTTGAGGAGTGGCAGATGGAGTTTAATTTAGATAAACGCGAGGTGCTGCATTTAGGAAAGCAAATCTTAGCAGGATTTATACACCTAATGGTAAGGTCCTAGGGGGTGTTGCTGAACAAACAGACCTTGGAGTGCAGGTTCATAGTTCCTTGAAAGTAGAATCACAGGTAGATAGGATAGTGAAGAAGGCGTTTGGTATGCTTTCCTTTATTGTTCAGAGCATTGAGTAAAGGAATTGGGAGGCTATGTGGCTGTACAGGACGTTGGTTAGGCCACTTTTGAAATCCTGCATGCAATTCTGGTCTCCTTCCTATTGGAAGGATGTTGTGAAACTTAGTCATTGAGGTGTACAGCACGGAAACAGATGCTTCAGTCCAACTCGTCCATGCCAACCATATATCCCAACCCAATCTAGTCCCACCTGCCAGCACCTGGCCCATAATCCCTCCAAATCCTTCCTATTCACATACCCATCCAGATGCCTTTTAAATGTTGCAATTGTACCAGCCTCTACCACTTCCTCTGGCAGCTCGTTCCATACACGTACCATCCTCTGAGTGAAAAAGTTGCCAGTTAGGTCTCTTTTATACCTCTGCCCTCTTACCCTAAACCTATGCCCTCTAGTTCTGGACTCCCTCACCTCAGGGAAAAGACTTTGTCTATTTATCTTATCTGTGCCCCTCATGATTTTATAAACCTCTATGAAGTCACCCCTCAGCCTCCGACGCTCCAGGGAAAACAGCCCTAGCCTATTCAGCCTCTCTCTATAGCTCAAATCCTTCATCCTTGGCAATATCCTTGTAAATCTTTTTGTGGATGTGATGGAGACTTGTACAGTTGCAACATTTAAAGGCAGCTGGATAGATATACAAATGATTATATAAATAGCAATGGGAGGAGGCTGATATGATGCAGAAACATTGGGATGGACCAGTTGGGTTAAATAATCTGTTTTGGGGTAATTCTATATAATTGCTTAAAATGTGATCTCCATATAAATAAAGGAAAGTTTGGGTAATGTCTGTTGTGAGGGTGACTACCAGTGTTGGATTGAAGTTATGATCAAAATGATAGTAAAACCTTGAGTCACATTACATCATAGAATTCACAACACAAGCACATGTGTGATAGTAAACCAATTGGATTGTACTTTATAATGAATTTATTTTGTGTTACACTTTAATGCTCCTGGTCATGTTTTTCTGACAGCATCAGCTGAATGAGTTTCTGGCTTGGAAGCGATATCATACATATTTAACTCTAAAGAAACAGAGTTTTGAGAAGCAGTTTTGAAGACTTCTTCAATCTGCATAATCCTTTAGAGAAATAGCAGTGTGTCTGTTTGATGACAAGTGTTTTTTTTTTAATAACACAGGCTTTTAGAACTATAAACAAATTTTATCTGGCACAGCACAAATTCAGTAATTATTTTTCCTAGAATACCAAAATTTGGCAGGTTCATTACAATTTACAAAGTAAAACTTTTTCTTAAAACTTATGATGGTACTTTTATTTTCATTTCTGTGCACCAAGGTCATGCGTAAAATTTGGTTTTGTACATTATTCACAATAAGGCTTCAGGAGCATTATCTTACTGGTGCACTGCATTTGCAATTCCATCAGTGATTAAAAAATCAGTTCTATTATTCATATGTCAAATGCTGACTTTAACACATTTTGTACAAAGATGCTGAGGCAAGTATTTATGCCTCAAAGCCTTCAATTATTTTGCATCACTGAAATTATACAATATATGCTCGACCGCATTTTTGAATTTTGACAGCATCTCTTTCTTGTCTCTATGGTGTTCACCATTGGACCTTTTCTATATTCTTGTTTTAGAAGTGACTGTCTACAGAATAGTAATGGATAGTCTCCATTACTTTGAAGTACTAGAACAGTATTTGTATAGGAACTCCATCACCTCCAAGTTCCTTCCAAGTCACGCATTGTACTAACTAGATACATCATTATTGCTTTGTCATCACGGGGACAACATCCTGGAAATGTTCTAGCTAACATTAGCATAGGAATTCACTCCCCAGACTGCAACGATTCAAGAAGGCAGCTTACAATTCGCTTTACAGGCCAAGCAGGAACTGTTAATAAATATTGCCCTCTTCAGTAATTTCCACCCTTGGACCCAGTAAAATAGATTGGGCATACGCCGCCCCACTGCTAACTTAATGCATTTGACATTCAGAAATCAGTACAACATAAACCCCAGAGGACCTATTTTATTTAATCTGGGAATTTAGAACAAAGCAGTCTAAAGGGCATGTTTGAGTGTTCAGTTTTGAACTGAAAGTAAGCGAGACATTTTGCCCATGTGTGCTGGCTCGAACTTGTTCTTCCAAATATTGTGGCTGATGAAACAATTGGAATTTTCAAAACTGAGACTGGTAGATTTTTGTTATGTTAGACATGGAAAAGGCAATTTGGAACAAAAATGGATCAATAGAATTCAGACACAGCTCAGCTATGATCTAATTGACCAGGTTCATAGAGCTGGAAGTTGCTTTTAACTTTGCAGATATGATTTTTTATTACTTATCTTAGAGTTGTTGGGAAGAGCTTTTCTGGATATTGTATCAATTATTTATCACATAAGTAAGTGTAATGTACAGTTATAGAGTCATTGAATCATAAAGTTATACAGCACGGAAACAAACTCTTTGGTCCAACTTGTCCATGCCAACCAGATCTCCAAAACTCAACTAGTCCCATTTGCCTGTGTTTAGCCCACATCCCTCTAAACCTTTCTTTTTCATGTACCCATCCAAATGTCTTTTAAATGTTGCAATCTGCCCACCTCTATCACTTCCTCTGGCAGCCCATTCCATACATGCACCACCCTCTGTGTGAAAATGTTGCTGTCAGGTCTGTTTTAAATCTTTCCCCTCTCACCTTAAACCTATGCCCTCTAGTTTTATATTCCCGTACTCTTGGAAAAAGAACTTGGCTACTCACCGTATGTATGCTGTCATGATTTTATAAACATCTATAAGGTCACTCCTCAGCCACTGACTCTTCAGGGAAAAAGGTCCCAGCTATCTAACTTCTCTGTTATTTACTCCATGATGGCATAGTGGCAGGGTGGCTCAGTGGTTAGCACTACTGCCTCACAGCACCAGGGAGCCAGGTTCAATTCCAGCCTCGGCTGACTGTGTAAACTCCATACAGGCATTCTCCCCGTGTCTGCGTGGGTTTCCTCCGGGTGCTCCAGTTTCCTCCCACAGTCCATACGTGTGCAGGTTAGATGAATTGGTCATGCCAAATTACCCAGGGATGTGTAGGTGAGGTGCATGAGTCAGGGGTAAATGTAGGGGAATGGGTCTGGGTGGGATACTCTTTGGAGGGTCGATGTGGACTTGTTGGTCCTGTTTCCACACTGTAAGGTATTCTAATAACTAAATGAGACAAGCTTGTCCATTGTGACCTATGCACCTGGTCAATTAGGCTGAGAGTTAAAGCAGAGATCTAGGAAAAAAAGGCTCAGTAGTTTCTTGATAGACATTTTTAAAATTATGGTGATCAATTGGGTGGACATGGAACAGATACCTCCACATGTGGGGAAGACCAAAGCTAGTTTATACAAATATAAGAAAGCCATTAATAAATCAAATGGGTGTTCAGGTAAAAGTTATTTTCCCAAAGAATGGTTACAATATGGAACGTAAAGATACATTGAGTAGTTGAGGTAAATAGCATTGGTGCTTTCAAGGGGAAAGTTAGATAAGCACATGAAGAAGAAAGCAGCAACAGGATATGCTGATAAATTCAGATAAAGTGGGATGAAAGGAGGCTTGTGTATAGCGTAACATTTGTTAAAGAGTGAATGGCTTCTTTCTAAACTGTGAATTCTACATACTGCTCTGAGACTGTGAATACTTTTTAATGTCAGGAAATTATCAGCAATGTTACCTAACTTAGGACTTTGAAAAGATTGAAGCATAAATTGATAAAGTTTCTAGCAGGTTCAACTTCTAAAATGTCTTTAAGCAGTTAGGAACTATACATGATATATACTTCAAATGCTAAAAGATGACCTCAAGATTGATTTACATACTTTATATTAGGAGACTACCTGATCTGACAGATGAAATATGCCAACTTTTTGTGTGGCTGTTTGTATTAACATGAAACTGCCAATATGTCTGCTACCTTTTTACTTTCAAATGCTGTCAAAACTTTCAATCCCCACAGTACCTCATTTTTCTTATCTGTATTCTGCACTTCTTTTCTAATAAGCATATATCTGTCGATCTCAGTCTAAATCATCACTCCCTTTTTCATTGTCCTCTGTTTTATCAGATTTAATCCAAAATTGTGAATGTCACAATCCACCTGGTAAAACTCGCTCTAAATGTGGGATGCAAATTTAAAAGACACCCTTCTTTACCTGCAAGTATGTTACACGTTCTCTGAATTATGTATTAGATTTATACCTCTGAAGACTGCAGCTTTCGATATTAATCAGATTCTACTCCAGCAACAAAGCAACATGACAACAAGTTAAAATGTAACATAAAAATGATACTGTATAAGAAGAATGGTCAGAGTTCACTATTCTTTCACCTATCATTGAGAAACTTAATGATTTCTTTACTGTTTAATGTATCAAAACGTTTCCGCAGGATTGCTGTACACTTAGATTTGTAGAGAACATGACTAAAAGATACATGATACAGAAACACAATCAAATTCATTGTTTAACTTGTGAAACTATTTTAATTATATGCTAACTATAGAATCAGAATATGACACATCACAAAATCACAGAATGAGACCATTCAGCCCATCATATGTACACCAGCTCTCTAAATGAGTACTATGACTACCCGCTATTCTCCTGCTTTCTTCCCACATCCACACAGGAATCATGAATCTTAAACCTGTTAGTTAAGCTCAGGGGCTAAGGCTCATTCAACACTACCTCCTGAATCTCCCTACCTGCCTCACTCACAGTCACACTCTCCTATCCCTGAGTACTGACTGAATTTGAGACAGTTAATCTAAGGGGTGTGCATGCCTCCTGACACACAGCGTCCAGGTTCCACTCTCCAATTTGTCGCAGTGTTCAAAGCTTAACTCCAAGTTTTATTTAATTTTAAAAATGTACTTTGTTCATAAAAATATATTAATATAGTCACTAAAGCAGTTCAGTTCTGTACAGTAGCATATGAAGAAACAAATGAACATTTGAGTTTGACTCTATCCGGAAAACAAACCAAAGGCCATTCTTAGGAGCAGATTTACTGCGGATACTGGAATCTGTACTGAAAATAAAAAAATGCTGGTGGTCACGAAAAGTCAAGCAGCACCCATGGAGAGAGAGCAAATTAATGTTTTAAGTCTAGGTGACTCTTCATCAGACTTGACTTGTTGGAAAGTTCTGGCAATCGAGGCATTCTGCCAAATGACTTTGACAGTCTGCTTAGGGAACAACACACAGGATCCAATCTTTCCTTTTCCTGCAGGAGATCCTCAAATACCCAACACTTGGAGCAGATGCAGTCACAATGAAGCACAATGCAGCTCTATTTTACCTACTTTGTTTTTGATCTGATTTTTCTAAAATCATAGTGGTCTTGTAATTTGTAACCTGTAAATGTTTCCTGCGTGTACCTTTCATCTGAAAGTATCCTATGAGATTGTCAAATGAGTAGCTATTCACCAACCAATGTACTTCTTCCTATGATCTTATCCTCACGGTTTCTTGTCAATTTTAAGTAACAGTGTGGCAACGGTGGCTCAGTGGTTAGCACTGCTGCCTCACAATGCCAGGGACCTGGGTTCAATTCCTGTCTCGGGCAACTGTCTGTGTGGAGTTTACACATTCTCCCCGTGTCTGCGTGGGTTTCCTCCGGGTGCTCCGGTTTCCCCCCACAGTCCAAAGATGTGCAGGTTAGGTGAATTGGCCATGCTAAATTGCCCGTTGTGTTAGGTGCATTAATCAGGGGTAAATGTAGGGGAATGGGTCTCGGGTGGGTTGCTCTTCGGAGGGTTGGAGTGGACTTGTTGGGCCGAAGGACCTGTTTCTACACTGTAGGGAATCTAATCTAACAACTGTCCATCCCAACCTTCCTCCTTATCAATTTTGAACCTTTTGAGTAATAGAATTTCCTCCTGTGTCACCATCTCTGAGTAGGATCAACTTCCTTTATGAAGTCAGATGCAAAGTATGTACTTAATACATCAGCCTGCCTGTGGTGTCCATTTGGAAATCCCATTGTTGGTCCCTAATTGGCCCAACTCCTCTTACCAGTCTTCCATGACTCACATAAGTGGAGAAGACTTTGCAATTCCTATTTATGTCAGCTGCTCGGCTTTTCTTATAATTCTTTCATAGATTTTTCACCTCCCTTCAGAATCTTCTGTATTCCTGTTGTTTTTCAATTATATTTTCTACCTAACACCTGTCACAAACACCCATTTTTTTCTAGATCTTAATTACTATCTTCTTTGTCATCCATTCCTGCAATGTCTGCAGCAAGGGGGTATGCTCATCACTGTTATACTTTATTTACAGCTTTAATCACTTAAAAAATAATGCAACTTTACCTTAAATAAAACGTACTGGCAGAGACCCTTCTCACTCGCTCCCTCAACTGACTATTCGGACACTGCAGCAGATCATGGTATTGTGAAGGAAATGACTCAAAATTGAATCAATTATTGATTTTTTTTTGTGTGGCCATTCAATTTAACAAGTATATTTACATTGAGGCACATAAATTAAAATCTGTTATAACTGGACTGAATTATAAACATTGCGGTATTTGAGGTCATAGACTCACAGAGTCATACAGCATGGAAACAGACTTTTCATTCCAACCAGTCCATGCTGAACATAATCCCAAACTAAACTAATCTCATCTGTCTGCTGCTGGTCCATGTCCCTCCACATCTTTTCTGTTCATGTACTTAGCGAAATGTCTTTTAAATGTTGTAATTGTACCCACATCCATCACCTCCTCAGGAAGTTCATTCCACATATGAGCCACCTACTCTGTAAAAAGAAAATACATCTCATATATCTTTTTGAAAACTCTCTCCTCTCACCTTAAAAATGTGTCCCCCAAGTCTTAATTCCCCCATTCTTGGGAAAAGGATAACTACCATTAACTGTATCTATACCTCTCATTATTTTATAAACATCTATCAAGTTGCCTCTCAGCCTTCGACAATCCAGTGAAAAAAGTCCCAGCCTAACCAGCCTTTCCTTATAACTCAGACCTTCCATACCTGGCAGCATTCTGGTAGATTTCTTCTGAGATTTACCTCGCCAGCTTAATAACATCCTTCCTATAACTGGGCAACCAGAACTGGAGACAGCATTCCAGAAGAGGCTTCACCAATTGCTGTACAACCTCAACAGGACTTCCCAACTCTTACACGTAAAGGACTGAGCAATGAAAGCAAGCATGCCCCTGTCTTTATGCGATGCAAACTCCAAAGAATTATGTACCTGCATCTGTAGGTCCTTCTGTTCTACAACAGGCTCTACCCTTGTTTGTTGTACCAAAATGTAATACTTGTATTTATCCAAATTGAACTCCATTTGCCATTTTTCAGCCCATTGACTCATTTGATCAAGAACCTTTTGTAATCTTAGAAAAATGTCTTCACTGTCCACTATGCCACCAATTTTGGTGTAGTCTCCCAACTTAGGAACAATGCCTTCTATCTTCTCATCCAAAACATTTATATAAATGTTAAACAAAAGAGCACCACCCCCTGTGGATCACCGCTGGTCACAGGCCTCCAGTCCGAAAAGCAACCCTCCAGCACCATTCTCTCTCGCCTGCTGTTAAGCCAATTATGTGTCCAATTGGCAAGCTCACCCTGAACCTCATGTGACCTAACTTTACTAATTAGTCTTCCTGCGGAACCTTGTCAAAGGCTGTACTAACATCCAAATAAAGATCATCTACTGCTCAGCCATCATCAACCGTTTTGGTAACTTGCTCAAAAAACTCAATGAAGTTTGTGAGACACAATTTTCCTCACACAAAACCATGCTAATTGGTATATGTCTTGCCGGTTTATTGAGAGTGTTGATTTGTAATTGCCAGTTAAAACAAAGGTTGCTGTATCTTGACTCCATTTAACTCTTGTAATGCTTTCTATATGCTCAAGCTACCATTAAGTCAATGCTCTCTATTTATCAATTGTGACAATTAACTCCTGACTCAGTCTCATCTATTTGTGTGTTCAGATCCAAGGCAGTATGATTGATTTGTCACAATATTCTGAAATAGTCTGGTAGCTTTGTTCATGAACCTAGGTCACCACACTGTCTCCAAGGACAATTAGGGATGAGCAATAAAGGTTGTCCCTACTAGCATCATTCACATCATGTATAAATGAATTAGATAAAGACTTATGACATGAACCAATATTTTCCAGTGCTGCTCAAAGCTCACCAACCTGCAACATTAAATCTGCTTCACCAGTCTGACCTGCTGGGTATTTCCAACATTTTCTGTAGCAAGTTTAGATTTTTCACACTCCCCGTTTTAAACGTAGCCTGGATACTTGCTTTTTTGTTAGTTTACTCTTCAAAACAAATTCAATTTCCATTATTTGCTGCGATAAATCCTCAAGCGTTCTAACATAGTTCTATCCATGATGTGGAGGTGCCAGTGATGTACTGGGGTGGACACAATTAAAAATCTCACAACACCAGGTTATAGCCCAACAAGTTTATTTGGAAGTACAAGCTTTCAGTGTGCTGCTTCTTCATCAGGTAGCTCTGAAAGCTTGTACTTCCAAATAAACTTGTTAGACTCTAACCTGGTAGTGTGTGATTTTTAATGCGGTTCTATCCATTCACGTACGTTGGCCCACTGTCACACTCAGCAGTCAATACCTGCCAAAATAGCATTTGAAATAAAAGTATAAATAAAATAGCTAACAATTGTGGATCTATTCACTAAATTTAAATAGTTGTACTTCAAAGATAGTGTTCCTGTTAGGTTAATAAACTGTTGGCAATATTGTTTAAGATGCCACTCAATTCACTAGAATCCTATTTTGGTTTAGTCCCTGAGGTAACTTCCGATGTTTTAGCAAGTTTAAATCTGCTGATAATGGGATAACATCCGCATTGTGGTATAGCAGCTTGGGAACCTAGAATGATTGACTTCTATTTTTATGTAATGCAATCATTTTTTGAGAAGTCCATATAGTAAAAATGTAGACATGTAAAGTGGTATTTATTTCAAGTCAACATCCTCCTGATTTCAATAAGTGCCTTTGATGGCATCATTCATGTTCTCCGAACCGAGTGTGCGCATATTTTTTCTTTGATGTTTTTAGTGGTCAGTGCCATTAACATTCTGTAGTTCTACAGTAGCATTGTAGGGGGACAGTAGGCAAAAATCATCAAAATATAGTTAATCACCATTTTATTTATCAAGTCATTTTAATTTGCAAAATGCTCTGATCTACAGGTGGGACTGTGGAGATTTCATTGGAGCATTTTCAGGAGAGAAAGAGATAGCCAAAAGCTCTCAAAGTGAATCTCAATGTATTTGGCAAGAAACAAGGAAATAAGAATATATTGTACACTATAGCAGACAAGACTATAGAGTTGTACAAATTTTAATAACTACCAGCTCGATCAAGATTAGAGACAAAATATTCTCTTATAACAATTCTGTGTATTAAACTTGCGTATCACAATACCTTTCAAAGCATACCCATTAAAAGATACTTCAGAGCACAATCATACTTTCCATATATGCTTTTTCCTTCAGTTTCTTGACTGGATTTCCCACAATATTACCTTTTTATGCATGATGCATGTTTGTATAATTAGACAAATATGGACTGCACTCTGACATAGCTTTCAGTGTAGGTCCACATAGCAGCATCCGTTTTCCTGTTCAATGTATTAATACTTTTCTTGAGCATACAGTGCATAGAAGAGAGATCCTTCATCTCTCCTTCACACACCAGGTGAGGGTGCAGCCTAGGATAGCTTTGGCAGTTTGGTTATTGAGAGAGCACGGTTTGTGAAAGAAGGAAGCAAGGTCACGGTTCAGGAGTTGCATTCAACCTTTCCTACTTTCAGTTATAATTAAATCTAATGATGGAACAAAATTAAAGAAAATAATATTTTATTCCAATGCTTTTTTTTCATTTATTTACTTTCTCTGACTCACTCAATAATACAAAACAATTTGTAAATACAGTTTCATGTTATTCATTCTGCTGAATGCTGTTTTTAAGGTGTTTCTTAAAATACCAATGTAAGATATATTCTTCATTTCTTTTCTCTAGTTACTTTGGATGAAGCTGACTCACAGGCCACTGACACTGAACAAATCCAACAACTCTGCACATGTCTTAGCATGCAGGTCTGAATCTTCTCATATTTTGGATAAGTATCATTTTCATTAAATATCACGAAGCGTTTCTCTCCGCGAGACCTCATGAATTTTCTCTCTTGTGGTTCTGTTCGCCGAGCTGGGAATTTGTGTTGCAGACGTTTCGTCCCCTGTCTAGGTGACATCCTCAGTGCTTGGGAGCCTCCTGTGAAGGGCTTCTGTGTTGTTTCCTCCGGCATTTATAGTGATTTGTATCTGCCGCTTCCAGTTGTCAATTCCAGCTGTCTGCTGCAGTGGCTAGTATATTGGGTCCAGGTCGATGTGTTTGTTGATAGAATCTGTGGATGAGTGCCATGCCTCTAGGAATTCCCTGGCTGTTCTCTGTTTGGCATGTCGTGTCGACATGACCAGCTATCCTTAGTAGCCACACACGCAGATGACAGGCAACATGAGTTCGACTGGGCAACACTACTATTATAGGACAAGCCAAACAAAGAACAGCCAGGGAATTCCTAGAGGCATGGCACTCATCCACAGATTCTATCAACAAACACATCGACCTGGACACAATATACTGGCCACTGCAGCGGACAGCTGGAACTGACAACCGGAAGTGGCAGAGACAAACCACTATAAATGCCGGAGAAAACAACACAGAAGCGCTTCACAGGAGGCTCCCAAGCCTGAGGATGTCACCTAGACAGGGGACAAAACGTCTGCAACACAAATTCCCAGCTCGGCAAACAGAGCCACAACAATGAGCACCCGAGCTACAAATCTTCTCACAAAAGTTTTTTCTCTTAGTCATCTCAAACATATCTCAGCATAAACTACCTTGCCCCTATGGTGGCCCTCTCATCCAACGCTAGCCCAATTCTCCCATTCACTGTAGTTGGACATACTTGCCATTGCTGGGATATCTGGGATATATATTGGCATCCCTGCAATCAGTGCCATGTTTAAAAGGCTGTTGCACATCCAGACATTCACATTGCAGGCATTCACCCCAGACATGATAGAACGGGACATTGCTGCTCTATTTTGTGGAGAAGGACCTGCGTATCCTGGTGGACAGGGTGGTATAGAGTTGGCCATCCATTTTCCACAGGACCAACATTGGATGCCATAACTCCAGACTTTGCCAGCCTGGACCAAGGTTGCTGTCAAGTTCAAAGTATTCTTCATGGTCTGGAGGAACGCCCAGCAAAGTAGGAAGAAGGTCAATGCACGAACACTAATCTATCTCCATCTGCTATCTCTTACTCATTCTATCGCTGCTACTGCATCCCATTTGTCACCAAGGACTATCCTTTACCACTGTCACTGTTGCATGGCCCAGGCAAGAGAGGACCTCCATTAAGGCAATGAAAGACTTCACATTTGCTCAAGCAGACACAGGATTGCAGCAGTGTCTTTGGGCCATTTCTACCTTAGGCGCATGCGTATCTGGCTACCTCTATGGTCACATTGGTGGCTGATTTGGATTAGTCAGCTCCAGCAGATTCTGGCTCTGCTGGATATGCACATAGACCTGATCTTCTTCGCTCTAACCATAGCTGCTCAGCAATAATAGCAAGTGCGTCAGAGAGACAGAGGTATGTGCCCCTTCCTCACAAGAAGACAGGGCCGAGTAGATTGTCACCCAGCTGAAGGAGGAACCACAGGCAGCCCCCCCCCCCCATTCACAGAAGTTTCCTCTCAGGACACTCCAAAGATGGCTGGCCTGCCATCTTCCAACCCGGTGGGAATTCAGGCTGAGGATTGTGAGCATGCCTTTGGGTAGTCAGCAAGCCTGGGGTCTATAGACAAAAAAGGTCACCTCAACAAAGGTGGCAAGGGCGACATGTCATCGGAAATGGATTTTCACATTTATGAATATGTGTTCACTCTTCACCATCAGATATGTGTCCAAGCCTTTGTCTGAGCACAACTGCAAAATTAAAAGAATGGAGCTTGCTTATCCTTTTTGGACACAAAGTTCGATAGACTGAGATGTAAATTGGGCAGCTCCTGCACCATGTGCAGGCTACGGGGAACTCAGAGGTTGCTGGTATTTGGTGACTTTGCTCTATCTTTCTAAGTCAAAAAAAATTGCTACTGACAGCCATTCTTGAGATTCATTTGTTATCTTGTATGATATGGTCAGAAGAATTTGGTTAAACATCTCACAACGCCAAGTTATAGTCCAACAGGTTTATTTGGAAGCAATAGCTTTTGGAGTGCTGCTCCTTCAACAGGTAGCTGTGGAGCAGGATCATAAGACACAGAATTTATAGTAAAAGATGACAGTGTCATGCAACTGAAATGATATATTGAACAATCCTAAATTGCTGTTAAGTCTTTTATCTTTTAGAATGGGTTGCAGGGTTTGGTTCATTAATATGTAAATCCCAGAACCACTTATGAGTCACATTCTTAAGGTAACTTAAGGTTTTATAAGCAAAGGTGACAGCTCAATTCAGACAATGCATTAAAGGTGTGAAGTTAAGTCTATCTGTATCCCAACCTTGAGTCAAACTGGTTCTATTTCCAAAGTAGGAATTCATAAAATGTTATATGGATTGAGTGCCTGCATTTACTGCCTGCAGATTGTGTGCTTTTGAGCAAAACAGAAGATATCTGGAAATACAATTCTGCAAATGCAATTCACCACATAGACGTGTGTGTGTGTGTGTGTGTGCGTGCATGCGCGCGCGCGCGTGCGTGCATGAGAGAGAGTTTGTGTGTTCATTTGAATGTGTGCATGTGAGTGCGCATGAGAACGTGACTTGAAAGAAATTCTGGGATTTACGTATTAATGAACTGAAATCTGCAACCCATTCTGAAAGATGAAAGATTTTACAGCAATCTAGGTTTGTTCAATACATCGTTTCAGTTGCATAACACTGACATTATTTGCTACAAATTCTGTGTTTTATGATGCTGCTCTACAGCTACTTGATGAAGGAGCAGTGTTCCGAAAGCTAGTGCTTCCAAATAAACCTGTTGGACTATAACCTGGTGTTGTGTGATTTTTAACTTTGTCCACCCCAGTCCAACACCGGCACCTACACATCAGAAGAACTTGGCACAAGCATTTGAACTGCACACAAAATGCTGATTCCTCAGGTTCACAAAGCAGGTACGAATCTGTGTGTTTTAGCTTCAGTCTATGGGTGTCTGTGTAAATGTGCTGCCCTTTGAAGGGCCTCACCGTGCTTGATATCAAAGCCCCCTTTACTCTCTGATTGAAGCACTTACTCCACCCACTCCAGCTTTTGAGGTCATCAGCATTTTCATCTCCATCGTACGCTAGTTATATGAAGCATGAGGGAAGGTAACAAGGGTCTCTCTTTGAACAGTGAGTCTCAGGCCTCAGTCTCTCCCTTTGGTGAACCCCAAAACATAAACATTCCTTCTCGGTAGCCCCTCCTGCCAACACCACAGGCTATGCACTTCCTAAAATTTTCATCCAACTCAATTATTATTCCTTGTGAGAATCTCAACTTGTTGCCTGAAATGCTGAAATTGCAACATGTTTTTCCTGCTTTATAATTCTTGTATAATTCTCCTAAATTTCTCACCACGGATGGATTGGTGTTGCTGGGCCAAAATCCTTAAACTACCTTCCTAACACCAGACCGACCGGAGCACCTCAGAAAGTGGCTCATCATCTTCTCAAGGCCTTGCCAGCAATGTTCATTCGCACTGTCAGAATTTTTAAAAGTACGCTGTGTATCTACACCAAGATAGACTGCAGATATACTGAGAGCAATCTTCTTTCCCCATATGTTGCACGGAAATGCAGAATAATTAAGAGTGCTCAATTCATGGTGTGTATTGGAAGCTAAGACTGAGCTGAAATTCCAAAACAATAAAATAGTATTCCACACTACGTATCAATATTACTAAAGATCTAAATAATTAATCTGTCAAAACAAATGTGTTAATAAATTACCAGGACATTTGACGCCATTAATCCCATTCTTGTCAAATGAACTGGTGCAATACCAGTAGTAGACTCACCAACTTTAAGGGCATTTAAATGGACATTGGGTAAACATATGGATGCAAGTGGAATAGTGTAGGATAGATGGGCTTCAGATTGGTTGCACAGGTCAGTTCAACATCGAGGGCCTGTACTGTGCTGTAATGTTCTATGCTCTAATATGAATTACTATTCAATTTGGAAACCTGATTCTCCTGCCAATGAAATTAAAACTTTGACGTTTTTTTCAAATGTATCAATCATACAGAATCATAGAGTCACAGTGTACAGAAAAGGCCCTTTGGTCCATGGAGTCTGCACCAACAAAAAGATACTCTAAATCTACGTGTGTCCCATTCTCCAGTATTAGGCTCACTGCCTTGGATATTATGACATTCTTATCCAAGTACTTTTTAAAGGTTGTGAGGTTACCTGCCTCAACTACCCTTCAAGCTAATGCATTCCAGCTTCCCACCTCCTTCTGGGTGAAAATTATTTTCCTCAAATCCCTTGTAAAGCTCCTGTCTCTCATCTTAAAATTATGCCTCCCATTATGATTGACCCTTGAACAAAGGGAACAGTTGTTTGTACAACAGTATCAAGATAAACGGAAGTATATTGAGCACATAAATGGTGAAATTCAATTGGATACTTCTGTCAATAATGATAAATTAAGTTTTTTCAATGTTACTTTTATGATAATGAAATAGGATATATGCATTCTTTGAGATAAATGTCACGTATGCTGTATAACATATTGATTGTGAAATGTGATTTTTTTTGTGAACAATGATGAAGCACCATTGAGCTAGAAAATCACATTGATCCTTTAGACTATTTCAGTCAGCCTAACTTAATTTTAAATATTAGATTTTGTATCCTCAGGATATCTTGAAAAGCATCGAAGCCAATGAAATGTTTTTGAAGTGCTGTTATTTAGATGCATTCAAATTGTATTCAAGGAATTAAGAGAAACAATTAAATAAATAAGCAAAAAATATGATTTAAAGTGTTGTTAGCTGGTGTATATTGCTGTGATGCCAACCAGCATCAGCTTGTGGTTGGGTTAATTTGCTGCCACCATTCCCATTGACTGTATCTAAGGACTTACTTTGTTGACAATGACAGAGGAAATTCACTAGTGAGTCTTAAAATGAAGAGAGTCTTGTCTTAAATAATATTTAGGTTATTCCTTTTCAATAATCAAGTACAATTTATATTAATATGTTAAACATTGGTACAAAGACGAAGAGAAGATCCAGGCTAACATATCCTTCCTTTGTAATGTTTCCTTAAGATGTTATGCCTTTCTCCACCCAAGTCCTTATGACATTAGCTGTTTGGGTGGAGCTTTCTGAGACTCCAATACTAATGCTTTCAGAACGAGGATAATATACAACTTCTCTCTCCATTGATTTTTCCTTTCCAATTAATATTTATACATTCATATATATAGTTATGTCTACCACTGCCCTATCTTCCCCCATTCTCTAAATTCACACCTTCAGGTCATCTGGAGATTTCACAATTCCTCCCAAATTTGTTCTCTTTGGAGTTGGACAATTGCCAGGTCTTTAGCTTAAGGACTGTTGGCCTTGATTCTATTCTTTACCCTGTGAGGACTGTAAATAATTACTTTCATGATGTTCTTCACTGACTTTGAAGCAAACAATAATTGGTTGACAAATGTTTGACAAACAGACAAGGTTCCTGTAGTTCTTCAGTGCAATTTCCTCTGCTGTATGAACAAGGTACAAATGCTCTGGATTGGTGGTTTTTGAATTACTTTACCTTTCTTGTTAATGTCCCAGTTCCATATTTTTGCTATCAGTCCATGTGCATCAACTGTTATGTGCAGTGAAGTCTATTATATTGAGTGGCTTGCTGCCCCAGCTAACATTGTTCTTGCATATATTATAGTCCCATGGACTTAAGTATAGAGTCAACTGAAGTTTGGCAGAATAGGGAGTTGAGCCTTCAATTTTCTGCCCAACAATGAATCTAATGGTTATAAACTGCAATGGGATGGGGTGATTTGGTCATTTAGAAAGCCTGTATTAATGTCAATATTTTCCTTCAAAATGAGACTTGAGCACTTGGATCCCATGCTTAACTGCCCTGGGGCTAACTTTGATGAGCTTGTGACTCATTCAAACCCAGAACTAGCTGCAAAAATGGCCGAAAGACTTATTAGCAAATTGTGGTTCATTTTTGAAATGACCACATCAGGGATCCCATGAATAGTCTGAACCTTTATGAAGGATTCAGACAATGGCATTTGTCATGATGGTATATAACTTTATTAATTCTATCCTGTGTGAAATGTAGTCAACAGCAATAAAGTAAAATCATCTGTCAAATCTAAATACATGTGGCCAGAAAGGAGGTTGGAATAAATAGTTCTTACTCCTCAGGCCTGAAAGGAATGCACATTTCACAGGCAGCATCAAGATGCTCGATCTCTTTTGCGATCTCTGCCTATTACACTAACAACCAAGTCTTGGCTCTGCCCCTCATAAATCTTTTCTCCGGTATCTTCCCACAGTCAAGCTGGAATGACCAGCAACCATCAACATCACCTGAACAATTTTTTTTATTCATTCACAGGATGAGGGCATCACTGGCTAGGCCAGCATTTGTTGCCCATCACTACTTGCCCAAAGGAAGGTTATGAGCCAACCACATTGCTGTCGGCCTGGAGTCACATATAGGCCAGATCAAACGTAAGGATGGCAGTTTCCTTTCCTAAAGGACATGAGTGAACGAGATGGGTGTTTTTTCCCGAAAATGGATTCATGGTCATCATTAAATTCTTAATTCCAGGTATTTATTGAATTCAAATTCCACCATCTACCATGGCAGGATTCAAACCCAGCTCTCCAGAACATTTCCTGGGTCTCTGGATTAACAGTCCAGCGATAATACCACTATGCTGTTGCCTCCCCTCCATCCAAAATTCAAAGATGCAAATTCAAACTTACAACTTTTCAATTTGGACAAACTATGTTCCATATTTGGTTCATCATGGCTTCAGCAAAATTATCATATTCTATGTGATTTTTATATATAACAGTATAGCCATCAACATTGCTCTCAATAGGTAGGTATAGACATCTTAATGAATTGATTGTTATGGAATTGATATAATAGTAATCAATTGTTCAGACTTTTACAGTACTCCTTGTAATCTATATAGGCATTGAGGAGGTATTCCACTGACTGGAATCAACTCAAATCTCTTGAGAGAGGGCCTTTCATTTAAACTTACAATATTAATATGAACTGCTGTCTCAATTCCAGACTGGGTAAGGTTGTCCTTTATAGCCTGTATTTTGACTTTGTTGTAGAAGCCTTATTCTGATACAGATGTGCATCACTGTTACATCCTTGCACTATTACTATTATGTTGAAATGTATGATAACATTAATCTACATATCTGCAGTACATAGGAAAGTGACCTTCATTTATAACCATGTTGTGAAAACTCTGCAAATGATCAGAGAACTGAGCCTGATTTCTAATTACATGTTCAACTATTCTTAGCCAGAGTACATAGTTATTCTTCACTCAGAATGATGCTCAACACATAGAAAAAATCTATTTATACCCACGGTTATGAGCAAGAACACTTAGTAAGTCACAAACTCTTAACACTTGTTTATTTTGACAAGATTTTATAAATTTAGCTACTAGGTACTTCATGGTCAGACACAAAAGAATCATAATAAATTAATGTAGTCCTTTACTTCAGGAAGAAAAGAAAAGTATGCACTTTTCTACTTCACTAAAAAGATATCATTGGAAAATGCACTAATATCAGAACAGGGAATAAAATCAAAGCTCGTCGTAAGATAGCATTACACAATTTCTGGAGGTTTTTAGATTAGATTCTCTACAGTGTGGAAACAGGCCCTTTGGCCCAACAAGTCCACACCACCCCTCCGAAGAGAAACCCACTCCCCTACCCTATATTTACCCCTGACTACTGCACATAAAACTATGGACAATTTAGTATGGCCAATTCACCTGACCTGCACATCTTTGGATTGTGGAAGGGGACCAGAGCACCCGGAGGAAACCCACATAGACACAGGGAGAATGTGCAAACTCCACACAGACAGGCAGGAATCGAACCCAGGACTCTGGTGCTGTGAGGCAGCAGTGCTAACCACTGAGCCACCATGCCGCCCATCTGTAAATGAATAAAAGAAAGGTTCTCTAGCCATTTGAGAATTCTCTATAGTTTTACATTGGTAGTGATCATTGACATTTTGGGCAATGTTTAATTTAATGTACAAACAACTGTCAACGGGCTGCCAGAGGAAGTGGTGGAGGGTGGTACAATTACAGCATTTAAAAGGCATCTGGATGGATACATGAATAGGAAGGATTTAGAGAGATATGGGCCAAATGCTGGCAAATAAGACTGGATTTATTTAGGATATCTGGTCGGTATGGACAAGTTGGACCAAAGGGTCTGTTTCCTTGATGTATATCTCTATTTCATCAATTTAATAGTAAGTAATAATAGTAATGGTAACTAGTATGATTGAGCTTTCCTCATCATGATTAGTCAACTACCTAAGCACAATGAGCTCCACAGACAGTCAGATCAGAGAAATCTTTGCAAAGACTGTTCATGTTGTTTGCAAAATATCTAATTTTATCCACAGATAAGTGTGAGATAACATAGCGCTGGACTTACTTCACTGCTTCATTCTCAGTAGATTTTCAACTTGCTACCAAGAGCAAAATTGCTATTGTGGGCTTTGGCTCACCAATAAAATGAGACAATTACTTAAGATGCATACTTTTTGCCTTAGTGTAGATAATGTAACTGTGACCACTGTGAAGGGAGCTGTAGACAATATTGCAGGTATGATGGGATATGAAGCCAATTCTGTGAAACCTGGATAAACCATAAGACGAAGAACAGAGGCATATTTGGCCCATTGAGTCTGTTCTGCAAATCAATGAGGGTAAAGGCTGATCTGATAACGCTCAAATCCACTTTTCTGCCTTTTCCCCATAGGTTTTTAATCAATAAGGGATTCCACAGCTATCTTGACTTTGAATATACTGAACAATTCAGCCTGCAAAACTACTACAGTAAAGAATTCCACAGAATCACTACCCTCTGAAAGAAGAAGCTCCTCCTTATCTCTATCTTAAATGGGTGAACCCTAATTCTGAATTTGTTCCCTCTGATTCAGCATTTACTCTGTAAGCCGCCAAAGAATCTTAGATGTTTCCACAAGATTGTCCTCTCATTCTTCTAAACTCTGATTAGTTCAGTTCCAACCTAGTCAATCTCTCCCCTTAAGAAAATCCCTCTAAACCCAGGATCAACCTATATTACCTTGTCTGACTTCAATACTAGTGCATATTTTCTTAGATAGGGGGACCAAAACTTTTCATAGTATTCCAGGTGTAGCTCAAGTATTATCTCATATAATTTTTGCAAGAACTTCCTCTTTATACACTCCATTCCTTTGAAATAACAGTCAATAGTCCATATATCTCCCATACTACTTGCTGAACTTTTATAAAGTTAGGTTTAGGTTGAGGGTTAAGGTTAGTATTAGGGTTAAGGTTCATATTAGGGTTAAGGGTTAGTATTAGGGTTAAGGTTGTACATTGCTTTTTGTCATTTATGCACGAGCACACATAAATGTAAATGCATTGTATTTTCTTTACAGCAGCTTTCCACAGTCTTTATTCATTTAAATAATATTAAGCTTCTCTATTCTTCCTCACAAAGTATAAACTCACATTTTCTGAAATTATTTTCAATCTGTCATGTTTTTGTCCAAACACATCAAGGGTCGATGACCCTCTGTGGAGTCTTTGTATCATCTTCATCATTGGCCTTCCCATGTATTATTGTGTCATCTGCAAACTTGATGATATCATATTTGTTTCTCTTATCCAATTCATCAATATATATTATAAATAATTGTGATCCCAGCCTTGATCCTTGGAGCGTTCCACTAGTTACAGGCTGCTGTAAATAACCCCTTTATCCGAACTCTCTATTCCTCTGTCTATCCTAATATGATATCCTCAGTACCATGACCTCCTAACCATTCCATTTTATCTACAGTGTTTGTTACATCTTCAAAAGAATTTCAATAGATTTTTTCAGCCATGATTACCCTTAAATGAAACTATGCTGACTCTGCTTGATCATAGTACATGTTCCTAAATGCTCTGCTGTTACATTCTTTAAGATAGGTTTCCCATTGACAGATGTAAGAAAGAATGTGAATTTTAAAACTGAATAGCCTTCGCTGCTTGAATCAGAGAGCCTGTCTACTGAAAATTATATAAGGTGTAGGTACTAAGACAGTCAATGACAAGTGAACTGCAAAAGTATTACAATGAAATGTGAGAACTAAGAATATAAATGTTGTCTTGACACTGTTTCCGGGGGAGGCTTTGATAGGCTTTTACTTAACGTGTCTCCAGAATATACTTGAAAAAAAGTCCATAATTGCTGAACCCAAACTTGAAGAGGCTTTTGGTCACCACATCAACACTGACACCACAACAACACTGAGTCTGATTAGGACCACTCCTTTCCAGGCATTGCAACAGCTTTGGTCTCACATGGATAAACAAGCTGAATTTCAGTGAGTGACTGTGCTTGACTTCAGACAACATTTGCTTGACTGTAGCATCAAGGAGCTGTAGAAAAATTGAAGTAGGAAAACCTAATAAGTGGCCAACATCATTCCTAGCCGAAGGTAAGATGGCTGTATTTGTTGAAGGCCAGTTATCTCCGGTGAGACATCATAAGATGAATTCCTCAGAACAGCATCATAGGTCTAATCACTTCCAGTTGCTTTATCAGTGACCTTCACTCCTTCATTAGATCAGAAGTAAATATTTTTGCTGATGTTTGGATAATGTTCAGTAGGATTCATGAAAGCTTAGAAGCAGTCCATGCCTGTTTTCAAAAAGATCTAAACAACATTCAAGCTTGTCTGATAGCACTTGTAGCACGCAAATGGCAGGCAATGACCATCTCCAATGGGTATAGCCTGACTATTACCTGATTACAAACTCCTAGATGCACACATCCTTCCCTGTAATGTTCTAACAACAATATCAGCAAATTATTTGAAAAACACTAATGCCTCTGTTAAAAAAGCGAACACAGAATATTCAAACAAACTGACTAAATGTTCATGCAGCAGTAACCCAAAAGATTATTTCAAAGATATTGGGCATAATCTATGGGGGCCTAAACAATATGGACTGTGGTGGAAAATGTGGCAGAATCATGCAACCAGTCCAATGAGGCCCATCTTGATGTCAGGAGCAACTCTCCGCACCTTTGAACTAAGTTTGGGATGTTGAGGCGAGATTCTCACTAGACAGCAACATATCACCTATTAAGTGGATCATTGCTTGTTAACAACCTTATTAATTGCACATCTCACCTTAGCAATATGCAGATGTCTATCCTACTATCTGTCATGAGCAAACTCCATGCTGAGAATTCTCAACATGAAATTCAGTGTGGGTACTTGTGGGTTCAGCTTCACCAGATATGAACACCTCAGGGCACCAGCCACATTAACTTCACATCTGCGCGCCTTGGCATGCCCTCATGGCACATATCCAATCTAGTTGCAGGTTACTTCTTCACTTCACTGTTGCATCTTCAGGGGCAACTATCATTGCAATGCTGCTACAAGGACACTTTGCCTTAGGTAACATGCACCCAGCTCATTCACTGGACAAGGCTGCACTTTGGGTGTTTGCTTGCTCCCTTAGCATTTCCTCATTTTGAGTCTACTTGGATGCTCACAACTTTTCTGTCTTGCTTTGCTTTTCATTGTCTTTTTGCCCCTTTCACCTCAGCTGGGATATCAGTTTCCCTGCTGGATTGCCATGGCACAAAGCCAGGAATCTTATCATGGTAGTCAATAAGCTTAAGTCATCATGGAGATAATGTTCAGTTAGGGGACCCGAGCACAGGGAGCCAAGGCCAGCCTCCAACACCAGGAGAGAGTGAGGACTGCAGATACTGGAAATCAGAGTTGAAAAGTATTGTGCTGGAAAAGCCCAGCAGGTCAGGTAGCATCCAAGTAGCAGGAGAATTGACGTTTCAGGCATAAGACCTTCATCATTCTTTATGCCCAAAACGTTGACTCTCCTGCTCCTCAGATGGTGCCTGACCTGCTGTGCTTTTCCAGTGCATCCAATACCAGTCCAGGGGCTTTGACATTGTAAGTAAGTTGCTTGGAGAATACCGAGAAAGGATGCTTTCCACATAAGGAGTGAGGATTTGAATGTGAGGCAGTCCATTACCCATCTTGAGTCTCTCTGTCTATTCATCCTGGAACAAGAAGTAAATGTTAAGGGAAATGGAAGTGGGTGCTACTGCTGTTATCCATATTACAAGTGCGGGGTTGTCCTGAGCAATTGCGTTGGCAGCACAGAGGGCACGGATAGTAAGTGGTATCGAGGGCTGGGGTGGTGAGATCAAGAGAGGGAAGATATTGCAAAAGGTAGTGAGTGTGGTAGAGCATGAGCCTTGGTGTGAGGTGGGTACGGATAAACTGAATGTGAGATATTAGACAGAAGATGATGGAAATTATATTGCCAGAGTAGAGAAGGTTGTTGACCTCACCTCTACATTGCTGTGCTTTCAGACCACTGAGAACACACTGATATGGGTGGCAACTTCAGACCAGGCTGGCATGGCTTGGTGTTGTGTCCTCCACCACCAGTCCTGGGAGTAGTGGGCATCCTGCCTCTGCACCATCTTGTCCATTAGGATATCTAGGTCCCTGTGTGCAAAGCAGGGTGCCATTTTTCCTTTCTCTGCCATGTCAGGGCAAACATCAGAAACCACACAGGACAACTTCAGATTATCAGTGCTTGTCCAGGTTTACAACAGACTTTTAATGATAGTGCTGATGCCAAGGATGTCAGTACATACCAGGATATGTCAGCAATGGCAAGTTGTTCCACATCAGGTGAGTGATAGAATGGGGTTAGAATCAGGTGACATCATCATTATAGAGATGGGGTAAGTAGTTTATTAATTTCTGACAGCCAGCCATTTTAATTCCCTCTCCCACTCCCCCAACAACATGTCCATCAAGGGCGTCCTCCACTATCAAAATAAGGCCACACAGAACGGAGGGGCAGCACATCATTTTCCATGACAGGAGCTTACAGCCACATGGCCTTAACAGAGAATTCACCAGCTTTCAAATCTCCCCACCCCACAACTCATCCCAGGTCTAGCTCTCCCTCTCCACCCCTCCCTCTTGACTTGACCCTACCTGTCCATCATCTTTTCCATCCATGTGCCCCACTGACCAATCACAATCACCTCCTATCTGTATCCACCTATCGCTATCCCACCTACTTTGCCCCCAGCTCCAGCTCACTCCCTCTATTTATTTCTCAGCCCCCTTTCCCCCTGCCACCCAGTCCTGATGAAATATCCCAACCTGAAACATTGACTCCCCTTCTCCTCTGATGCTTTTTCCAGCTCCACACTTTATTGACTCTAACTTTCCAGCATCTGCAGTCCTTGCTATCTCCACAGTAAGAGATTTCCCAAGACCTCGCAAAGAGAAGCCCTTCCTGAAAATCAACAAAACAGACACGTAGTTGTGTGTCCAGTTAGGTACTAGCAGGGGACAATCATCCATGATTAAATTTAGTTGTAATTTTTTGAAACAGTATCAGCAGGCCAATCTAGCATTAAGTGGTGTAATTATTTATTGACTCATAGCTGACAGGTGTACTTTCACTATTCCTTTTTTAATTGTATGGTTAATAATAAATCAGACCTAATAGTGGCTTTAAACTTTGCTAAAAGAGAAAATAAGGTCAAACAGTGAAGAGTTGAAAATCACATGGTTTGCAAACATTGTGTTGGATTGGTTACCCTCATTATATGCACAAGTATACGAAAGGTCTCTATCTTATTTAAGACGCCAGCATTTTGTACGTGACCTGCAATAAGCTGTTGTTAAAATGCGAGATACAAATCCTCTGAGGCTGAAAGCAATTAGAGCAATATAAATGTGCCTCAGCTCAGTTCCAAAGGATAAAATAGGTTATGGAATGTGTCAATATGTTTGTATCCTATACTTATCTCTTGTTTTCATAAGTATTTCAACAGCAGCTTAATACAAATGAATAGCATTATTCTGTGAAACAATGAACCTATTCCTTCTTGAAATAGTAGTTCAGCTTGGAGCTGTAGTAAACTGTGCTTAGAATACAGAGTGATCAACTGAGAAACCACTGCAGCAAGCAATCTTCATCTTGCAGCAAACTGTAGAGAAACGTGCAAGGCAAGATTTTACGTGGGTTATAATCCATCAAAAGTGGCAGTTAGCCCTTTTGTAAGAATAGTAGACATCAGAATTTTATATGTAGGGACAGGAGTAGGCCATTCAACCTCTTGAGCCTGTTCCACCATTATTAAGATATGGCTGATCTGTAGCCAATCTCCATATGCCTGCCCTAAGCTCATATCCCTTGAGTCCCTTGCTTAATAAAAAATTGTTTATCTCAGATTTAAATTAAACAATTGAAATAACATCGATCGCCATTTGAGGAAGAGAGTTCCAAAATTGAAGTACTTTCTAACATGTCTCCTCTATTTTAGATTATGCCCCCAGTTCTAAAATCTTCAACAAATGGAAATAATTTATCATTTTGTACCCTGTCTTTCCACATTGATATCCTAAAAAACCTTGATTAGATTAGAATTCCTACAGTGTGGAAACAGGCCCTTCGGCTCAACAAGTCCAAACCGACCCTCCGAAGAATAACCCACCCAGACCCATTCCCCCTACCCTATATTTACCCCTGACTAATAAGCAACATTATGGGCAATTTAGCATGGCCAATTCACCTAACCTGCACATCTTTGGGTTGTGGGAGGAAACTGGAGCACCTGGAGGAAACCGGAGCACCTGGAGGAAACCCACACAGACACGGGGAAAATATGCAAACTCCACACAGACAGTCACCTGAGACTGGAATCGAACCCGGGTCCCAAGCACTGTGAGGTAGCAGTGCTAATCACTGAGCTGCTGTGTCACTCATCATTCCTTAACATTCTAAATTCTAGAGGATAAAGATGTAATTTGTCTAATCTAATCTCGCCTCATAAATTTAAGTCTAGGTACCATTTCCAAAATCCTGCTTTATACTCCCTCCAGGGCTAAAATATCTTTCCTAAGGTATGATGTTAGATCTGCTCAGAGTTCTCTGGTTGGGCTCTAACTAGGGTTTTGTATAGCTGCAGCACAACATCTTCATCTTTGAACTCCAGCCATTTAGATATTCAGATAGGTGGCCTGGTGGCTCAGTAGTTAGCACCGCTGCCTCAGCGCCAGGAAACTGGGTTTGATTCCAGCCTTGTGTGACTGTCTGTGTGGACAAAGTTAAAAAATCACACAGCACCAGGTTATTGTCCAACAGTTTATTTAGAAGCACTAGCTTTCGGAGCACTGCTCCTTCATCAGGTAGTTGTAGAGCAGGACCATAAGACACATAAGTCTTATGGCCTTGTTCCACAGCTACCTGTTGAAGGAGCAGCACTCCAAAAGCTAGTGCTTTCAAATAAACCTGTTGGAGTATAACTTGGTGTTGTGTGATTTTTAACGTCCACCCCAGGCCAACACCGGCTCCTCCACATCATGTCTGTATGGAGTTTACACATTGTCCTCCTGTCTACATGGATCTCTGCTGAGTGCTCCGGTTTCTTCCCATAGAATAGGTGGATTGCCAGTGGTAAACTGTCTTGTAGTGTCCAGGACTACACAGGTTAGATGGCTAGGCATGGTAAATGTGGGGTAATAGGAATAGGGTGGGGGTGCTGGGTCCAGCTGGAATGGTCTTTTGAGGGTTGGTGCACACTTGATTAGCCAAAATGCTGCAATACTGCCCAATTTTGTGTCATCAGCAAAATTGGATATTTGATATTTTATGCCGTTATTCAAATCAAGAATGAATATTGTGATTCTTGAGGCCCCTGCGGGAAACACTAGTTACATTCTATCAATTTGAGTACTTACCCATTATTCTAGCTCTCTGATTCCTACCACTCAATCAATTTTCTATCAATGTCAGCAATTTGCTGACAATTTGCTCTTAGTTCTGTAAAGGTTCCAACTTAGCTAAGTCCACATAAAGAACATCTATTGACATAATTCTGTCCACCACATTTGCCACCTCTTCAAAAATCTCTGAGGTTTTTCAGGCATGACCTACTCTTCATGAAGCCCTGACTGTCAGCTGAGTCTCCCTGATTAACTGAAAATAACTGATCCTGAGGTGATCAGTTACCCTATCCTTGATTATAGATTCCAACAATAGACTCCACTATAGATGTCAAGCTAACTGCTCTGTAATTCCCTGATTTCCTTCTGTCATCCTTCTTAATGATCAGAATGAGATGAGCAAATTTCTAATCCAGAGATACACCTCCTGAACTCAGTGAATTCTGAAAAATTATGATTAGGGCATCCGCAATGTGCTGTCTTATCTCCTTTGACACTTGTGATTAGGAACCATCAGTTCCTGGGGATTTCCCCATTACTGATGATTTACTTCAGCTAATTTTATTTAGACCCAGTCCCTGATTCTCTCTTAATTTCTTTGGATCTTCTGGCAAGCTGTTCTCCCTTTCTGCTGTGAATACTGAAGCAAAATTATTGTTCAGCATGTCTGTCATTTCCCCATGGTCATTGACAATATCCCCACTCTCAGCCTTCAGTGGACCAATAGTAATCTTAACCAGTCACTTTCCCTTTTATATAACCATAATATCTCTTATTGTCTTTTATGGTTCTTGCAAGTTGGCTTTCGTAATCCTTTTTAGCCATCTTATAAACCTGTTTGTGACCCTTCATTGGTTGCATTTGTTTCATTCTGTGGGATCTGTACTGTTCTTTGTATTTTTATAAGCCTGTTCTTTTAATTCCATACCGTCCCTTATCTCATAAAATGTCCATGCTATTTTTTGTTTTGTGTGAGGTAGAGCTTTTCCTTCTTGTGAGTACAAATTGCCTCTGAATGGCATTAAATGTTTCTTTGAACACCCTCTACTGTACACCAGTTATTAATAACAGTTAGTAATTGTGAGCATCATTTTCAAAATTTCTGCTAGTATAATTATTCCAATAACAATGCGTTGAACACCACAGAAAAATCAGAGCAAGTGTGAAAGAAGAAACATTTTATACATGCCATTGCAAAACTCTGTTTTCAGTGGTTATCCATGAATCTTTATGAAGAGGAAAGACCTCAGTAAGCAACATTGTTTGTGAGAGCAGTATGAGAACAATAATGCACACTGCCGCAGTGGTGATCAATGATGGCTCTTTTAAAACTCTGTACGATGTAAGCTGGCTTCCTTCTGTAATGTGAGATCAGTTAGTTAGCTAATTTACCATCTTTCACTGTTTTTTTTATTACATCTACTTGGGTAAAGAACCCGGATATTTAGCGTCAGGAGCTCTTAAATGTCTGCTGGTTGTCTTGCTTATGAGTAAGCAGAAATGGCTAGGCTGTAGTTTGAAGGAGAGCTGTAGCTTCTAAAGCTGCAGCTTTGGAAATCCTTCAATAAAGGACAACATTATTTGGCAAAAGTGCCCTCAATTCCTTCATCCAGTACCCAATGTAGCCTGGTGAGGCTTCACAGAAAAAATGAAAACAGCTTCATGTGTGCCCCAGGACAAACTTGCTGATCTCAGAATGATCAAGCATGCTGACACTTTGTGCTTTCTAACAACATCCCCTTACATTGTATGCCAACAACTTCACATTACATATTTGGTGTAGCATCATTAAGGTGGCAGTGTGACACAGTGCAATCAAAGAGTTCACATTGTAGTGGTAACACACACTTTTCCATGTAGTGTGGAGCTATGGTGGTAGAAACTTCAATATGGCTGACCAGAAATCTGTCATGCTGTTACTATTGGTGTGTGTTGAAAGGATTTACAGGTTGATATTCAACCAGTTTGGTCATGTTGAGCATGCACCTTCCTTGGCCATCCTTGACTTGAATCCAGAGTTTCTGGTCCATAAGACCAGAAAATAGGAGTAGGGTTAGGCCATTCAGCCCATCAAATCTGCTCTACTATTTGATCATGGCAGAGATGTTTCTCAACCTCATTTTCCTGCCTTCTTCCCATAAGCCTTGCTAATCAAAACTTATCTACCTCTGTCTTAAAGACGCTCAATGACTTAGCCTCCAAAGCCCTTTTTAGCAATGAGTTCCACAGATTAACCACCCTCTGGCTGAAGAAATTCCTCATCATCTCAGTTCTAAAGGGTTATCCCTTCATTCTGAGGATGTGCCCTCCGGTCCCAGTCCCTCCTACTAGTGGAAACATCTCCATTTTCACTCTATCCAGGCCTGTCAGTATTCTGAAAGTTTCAATCAAATAACCCCTCATTCTTCTCAACTCCAATGAGTACAATTACAGAGTCTTCAGCCTCTCCTTATATGACAAGCCCTTCATCCCCAGGATCATTCTTGGAAATATGCTCCAATGCCAAACATTTTTCCTCATATATGGTGCCCAAAACTGCTCATCATATTCCAAATACGGTCTGACTGCAGCAGTACATCTCTGCTGTTGTATTCTAGTTATCTTGAAATGAATGCAAAAATTGTGTTTGGCTTGCTGTTTGCTAACTGTCAACCTGAAGAGATCCTGATCTAAGACTCCCAGTCTGTTTGTGCTTAAGATTTCCAAAGCCATTCCCCGTTTAGAAAACAGTCTATGCCTCCCTTCTTCCTACCAAAGTGCATAAGCTCACACTTTCCCATATTGTATTCCATCTACTCCTTTGCCCACTCTCTGAACTTGTCCAAATCCTTCTGCAATCTCCCGGCTTCCTCAGCACTGTCTGCCCCTCCACGTGTATTTGTGTCATCTGCAAATATAACAGCAATGCCCTCAATTCCTTCATCCAGATTGTTAATGTATAATGTGAATAGTTGTGGTCCCAACACTGACCCCTATAGAACTCTATTGGTCACTGGCTGATGTCCTGAAAAGGGCTTATTCATCCTTTCTCTCTGCCTTCTGCCAGTCAGCCAATCCTCTGTCGTCTACCTTATACCTAACACCATGAACTCTTACCTTATTTAGCAGCCTCATATGTGACACCTTGCCAAACGCCTTCTGGAAATCAAATAGATCTCGTCCACTGGCTTTTCTTTGTCTAAAGTGCTAATTACCTCCTCCAAAGAGTTCTAACAGATTTGTCAGGCATGACCTCCATGCACTTCCAAGTACTTCACAATCTCATCCTCAGCAATGAACTCTAAAATGTTATCAATGACTGAATAAAATAGAATCGTACAGTGTAGAAGCAGGCCCTGCCACCCAACAAGTCCACACCGACCCTCCGAAGAGTAACCCACCCAGACCCACTCCCCTACCCTATTACTCTATATTTACTCCAACTAATGCACCTAACCTATACATCCCTCAACACCATGGGCAGTTTAGTTTTATGTCAATTCTCCTAACCTGCACATCTTTGGATTATGGGAGGAAACCCACATAGACACAGGAGAATATGCAAACTTCACACAGAGAGTGACCCGAGGCTGGCGCTGTGAGGCAGCAGTGCTAACCACTGAGCCACTGTGCTGCCCCTTCGGATGATAGACTGAGGCCTATTGTTTCTTGTTTTCTGTCTCCCTCCCTTTTTAAACAGGAGTGTTTAATTAGCCATCTCTGAGTCCTCTGGGAACCTACCTGACTCCAGTGATTCCTGAAAAATTCCCACCAATACCCACCAATACTCCGACTAATGCACCTAGCCTACACATTCCTGAACACCATGGGCAGTTTAGTATGGGCACCAACAATCTCCTCAGTGATCTCCTTCAGAATTCTGGGTTGTAGTCCACCTAGCCCAGGTGATTTATCCACCTTCAGATCTTTCAACTTCCCCAGCAACTTCTCTTTAGTGATGGCCACTGCATACACCTCTGCCCCCCAATTCTCTTGAAGTTCTAGTATGCTGCTGCTGGCTTCTGCTGTGAAAACTGATGCCAAGTGCCTCTTCAGGTCTTCCACCTTTTCTTTGTTTCCCATTACTACATCACCAGCCAGATTTTCCAGTGGTCCAATATCCACTCTTACTTCTCTCTTACCCTGTATATATCTAAAACTAACTCTTGCAATCTTCTTTTATATTGCTAGCTGGCTTACCCCTTGTTGCTTTTTTTAGTTATCCTCTGCTGTTTTTTAAAGACTTCTCAATCCTCTGATTTCCCACTAATTTCCCATGATTTCCCAAGTTGTATGCTTTTTCTTTTGCTTTTATGTTGTGCCCACTTTCCTTGTCAGCCATGGTCGCCTTGTCCTCCCCAAAGTATGTTTGTTCTTCCTTGGGATGAATTTCTGCCGTGCCTCGCAAATTAGCCCTGAGAAACTCCTGCCATTGCTGCTCCAGCATCTTCCTTGCTAGGCTCCCTTCTAATTAATTCTGACCAGTTACTCTGTCATGTCTTTGTAGTTACCTTTACTCAATTGTAATACCGCTACATCTGATTCAACGTTCTCCCTCTATCATAGGGCGAATTCTATCATATTATGGTTCCTGCTGCCTTGAGGTTTCTTCACTTTATGTTTCCAACTCAATTCTACCTCACTACACATCACAAAATCCAGAATTATCTGTTCCCTAGTGGGTTCTGCCATAAGCTGCTCTAAAAAAAATCTCATAGACAATCCGTAAGTTCCTTTTTGTTTAGATCTACTACCAACATGATTTTCCTAGTTCACCGGCAAATTGAAGCCCCTCATGATTATTGTGGAGAGTGTGGTGCTGGAAAAGGATAGCAGGTCAGGCAACATGTGAGGTGCAGGAAAATCAACTTTTCAGGCATAAGTCCTTCATCAGGCATGAGGCTTGTGGGCCGGGGGGGTGGGCTGACAGATAAAATTGTGGCAGTTAGAAATGAAGAAATCGAGGGCAGGTAACAGGCCAATATGAGATGTCTAGGTGGATGGGGTGTATTGGAGGTGAGAGAAGGGGTCCTCGGTGGGTGGGCGAGAGTCTTGATTGAAAAAGTGGGCCCAGAAGTGGAGGCGATGGAAGAAATATTCAAGGTTGCAACGACTGTTGAACTCATTATCTGGGAGTGTAGAGAGATGAAGGCGAGGCCTTTGCTGAGGACTAAGTGAGGGTGAGGTCTGGGGGAATAGTAAAGACATGGCAGGACTGAGAACTAGGACCTGGGTGGGGCTGGAGCTGGGTGTCAGGGCAGAGACAGTCACTTGAGTGGGCATGATTATAGGGTCAAGAGTGACGTCATCAACGGAAGTGACACTCACAATGGGGCGGAAGTGGGGCTGACAGCAGTGTCCGTGGGGGGGTGTCAGTGACATTGCGGGATGGTTCCCAGTGAGCGATGTCACTGGTGATGGAAGTGATGTAGGCGATAGAGTCATCCATGGCCAGGTGAGTGACGTCTTTAGGGGTGGAAGTGGCTGCGGTAGCAGCAATTGTGGGGGTGGAAGTGACATGCAGAATAGGTATCGCGTCTGTGCCAGACGTGGTGAATCTAGCAGCAGCGGTGGATCCGGCGGTGGTCGCAGAGGCAATCAACTTCCTGGCAATCACAGAAGTGGTTGTCTGGATGGCGATTGTGAAGATGGTGTGATCGGCAGAGGCTGCTGCCTGTGGGGCAGCAGGGGCAGAAGTGACATCATAATTCACTGTGGCCGTGTGGCTCATGGCATTAGGGCAGTTCCAGAGGCCAGGGGAAGGCTCTGAAATGGTCGAGGAAACCCATGTATTGAGGTAAGTACATGAAAGTTTGTTTAATTTACATTCTTTTATGTCCGATATAGTGGAGAAAACTGTTTGTTGAGTGTATGAATTCTTCTGAGGATGTAGAACTGTAGAGGTCTGTTGCAGGTCTGGGAGAGAGTGGCCCTGAGCTGAGGCAGGGCTGATTGCAGGTAGAGTAGGTAGCAGCATATGGCTGCTAGCGTGGAGTGGAGGATCCAGGAAGATAATTGCTGCTGAAGGTTTCAGATTTGTAGTATGTACTGGTTATCCTGTTCAGGTCCCAAATTGAGTTGGTCTGAATGTAGTCCAGAGTCGCTGTGGGATCAGTCGGTTCCGTAGGCTGGTGCTAAGGAAGGAAGTGCGGTTGTGATAGTGAGTCTTCTTCAGAACGTGGCTAGAGAGCTTCAGGACAGAGGAGATGACCTGGGAGTTGCAGTGAAAGAGACACTCACTGAGATCTTTGCAGAGAGAGGAGGAGAACTTCTTCAAGGTAGGCATCCTTGAAAGAGGTTAAAATCAACTAGGAGAAAGTGAGGACTGCAGATGCTGGATATTACAGTCAAGAGTGTGTAGCTGGAAAAGCACAGCAAGTCAGGCTGCTGTCACTTTATCTCTCAGCTCTCCCTGGCCCACAAGCCACATTCCTAATGAAGGGCTTATGTCTGAAATGTGGATTCTCCTCCTGAGGTGGTGCCTGACCTTCTGTGTTTTTCCAGCACCACATTGTCGACTCTGATCTCCAACATCTGCAGTCCTCACTTTTTCCCACCTTGATTATTGCAATAGTGCCTTTCTTACATGCCTTTTCCACAACTTGATTTATTTTCTTTCCCACATCCTGATGACTGCTAGGAGGCCTATACTCAACACCCATCTGGATAAAGTTAAAAATCACAAAACAACAGGTTATAGTCCAACAGGTTTAATTGGAAGCACTAGCTTTCGGAGCACTGCTCCTTCATCAGGTAACAACTTTGAAAGCTAGTGCTTCCAATTAAATCAGTTGGACTATAACCTGGTGTTGTGTGATTTTTAACTTTGTCCACCCCAGTCCAACACCAGCATCTCCAAATCATGCCCATCAGGATAGTTTTGTTTTCCATTTGTGGTTCCACAACTCTAACCACACAGATTGTATGGTTTCCGACCCGATATCATATCTTGCTTTTGATTTAATTTTATTTCATATTAACAAGACAATACCGCCCTCTGTCCCCATCTGCCTGTCCTTTCAGCAGGATGTGTTCTTGATATATAGTTCCCCGTCTTGATCCCTTGCAGCCACGACTCTGTGATACCCTCAGCATTTTACCTGCCAAGTTCAATCTGTGCTCCAAGCTCATTTACCTTGTTTTGTATACTGTGTGCATTTAAATCCAACTCCTTCAGTCCTGAGTTTACTGCCCCTGCTCTCATAATTCTCACGGTTAGCACTGCTGCCTCACAGTTCCAGGGACCTGGGTTCGATTCCAGCTTCGGGTCACTGTCTGTGTGGAGTTTGCATATTTTCCCAGGGTCTGCGTGGGTTTCTCTCGGGTGCTCCGGTTTCCTCCCACTATCCAAAGATGTGCTAGTTAGGTGGTTTGGCCATGCTAAATTGCTCATAATGTACAGGCTAGGTGGGGTTAGCCATGGGGAAGACAGGGATCGAGTGTGAGTATGGATGGGATGCTCTTCGGAGGGTCAGTATGTATTTGATGGACCGAATGGCCTGCTTCCACACTGTAGGGATCCTATGAATTGTCCCTTCATCTGCTGTGCCTGAAGTTGTATTCCTGACCCTTTCCATTCTCTGTCCTATTAGCTATTCTGTAAACTTTAATAACCTCTGCTGAGCACTCTCCTTTAACATTCAACATAATTTTCCTTGCAACTAAACCCACTCCCTCAGAGAGTCCAGAGCGTGGAATTCTACCCATTGAGCCATACAGTTCTCTGATAAATTTGTACAGATGTTGCAACAGCATGTGTGTATGCATGAAACCATTTGCATTTAGTCTGTCTGCACTTCCTGTATTCCCTTAAGATCACTGTGAAGTTAGTGATTTTTGAGAAGATTTGTAGCTCATGTTGATGATATGTATATAAATTAGCTCGCTGAGCTGGAAGATTCATTTTCATTCATTTAGTCACCATGACTAGGTAACATCATTAGTGAGTGTCTCCGGTGAAGTGCTGGTGGTATGTCCCACCTCTCTATTTATAGGTCTTAGTTTCTTAAAATGGGTGATGTCATTTTCTTTTTCTCAAGAGAAGGTAGGTGGGGTCTAAATCGATGTGTTTATTATGGAGTTCCGGTTAGAATGCCATGCCCCTAAGAATTCTCGTGCGTGTCTTTGTTTCACTTGTCCGAGGATGCGTGTGTTGTCCCAGTCAAAGGACACCCGGGGGATCACCAATATCAGGGCTCATAGCGGAGGCAGTAATGCAAAGACTAGAACAAGCAGCCCTCCCATTGATCCAACCCAAACTTTGAGACCTTTATCTGGATGATGTCTTTGTCATCACAAAATGGAACAAATTAGAAGAAACATACAACACCATCAACAATATCCTGACAGACATAAAATTCACAAAAGGAGAGGAGAACAACAGACTCCCATTCCTGGATGTGGCAGTTGAACGTACAGTTAACAGAGAGCTTCAAACCAGCGTCTACAGAAAAACAACACACACAGACCAGAAGCAGTCATCCCAATACCCACAAACGAGCTGCATGAAGACATTATTTCAACGAGTCACATCACGTTGCAGCACTCAAGAACTACAAACAGCAGAAGAAAAATATCTATACAATGTTTTCAAGAAAAACGGGTACACAATAAACATAATCTGCCAATTCCTCAGACACAACACAGTCAAAAACTATGGCCACATTACCTTACATCAAAGACATATCAGAAATGACTTCCAGACTATTCAGACTCCTTGGCATCATGGTAGCCCACAAACCTACCAACACACTTAAACAGCGACTCAGACCTAAAGGATCCATTAGATACTACCAGCAAAACTAACATTATTTACAAAATACCACACAAGAACTGGAAAAAGCACTATATTGGACAAACAAGCAGGAAACTTGCCACCAGGATATATGAACACCAACTAGCCACCAACAGACATGACCCTCTATCACTAGTTTCCATACATATAGACAAAGAAGGACACCATTTTGACTGGGACAACACACATCACCTAGGACAGGCAAAACAAAGACACGCACGAGAATTCTTAGAGGCATGGCATTCTAACCAGAACTCCATCAATAAACACATCAATTTAGACCCTATCTACCTTCCCTTGAGAAAAAGAACCAGAAATGACATCACCCACCTTAAGAAACCAAGACCTATAAATAGAGAGGCAGGGCATACCACCAGCACTTCACCAGAGACTCTCACTGATGATGTTACCTAATCATGGTGATGAAACATCTGAAAACAAACCTTTCAGCTCAGCGAGCTAACTTACATACATATCACTGTGAAGTTTCCATACACTTCAAATTGCACAGTAATTCTAGTTCTCCTTAACATCTTACCATTGAAAGTTTGGAAATGCTGTACAGCCTTTGGCAATCTTTACAGGGTGTTCTTGACAGTCTCATTGGATCCTCCAATGGCTTTTTGTGATCAGTTGTCTCCTGACTGAAGAAAGACCCAGTCTATTACCCAAAAAGGCCGAAGAGTTTTGTGAACCCCACACCTGGGTGGTTACTTATTGTTCTTTAATTGTCATCAGCATTTACCTCCCTTCGTTTGTATTGTATGTTTTTAGCTTCTGTGCCTGCCTCAGTTTCAATATTTAAGTAGTTTGGATGAATAAAGATAATTTAGGTAAATAGAATGAACTTATGAATGATTATGAATTGTTTGATTACCGGCTACCATCATGAGCTGTCTTTTTTTTTGTCAACACTGTACAGAAATAAAAGCGGGAAATAAGTTTCCAACATATTGCAATGAAGGTTAAAGAGCTATAGGACATTTTATACGAACTTTTCACTTTAAAAATTTATCCTGAAATGTATAATCATGAGGTAAAAGAATAAGGGAACCTGCTGGCTGGTGATAGGATATTTGCAAACTCTCCCTCATTTAGACCTTCCACTATAGCTCCAGTGCAAAATGTCAGAGGTTACCTCCTCAAATCTGGGACAATTAAATTTGGAAGGCTCCAGCTGGTGTGCTCTTGCTTCTAGCATTGTTTCTGTTGCTACTTCTGTTCCTCTGGTTTCCTCTTAATTCTATGACCATAACTTCTGCTCTACTCCTGCTAACTAGTATAAATGTTATCCTTTGTAGTTCCTTTCTCTGCTTTCTGTAGCATAACTAATCTCCTCACAGACAATTATTTTAGTTATCTCTGACCTCTTCCTGATCACTGACACCTTTCCACTCTCTAATTTTCCTTGAGCTCTTTGGAGTTCTTGAGCTGTTCTCACTCACAAAGGTTTTCTGATGTCAAGGTTTTTGCTGCATTATGTATTTACCTTCATGATCAAACTGGACTGACAAACCTCCAACATGTACTAAAATCTTCACACTTAGGTCGCTTTCAGATAACTTTGTTAATCCTGAAATCTTGGATTCACAAATCCCCTCTGTTCATTTCTTTCAAGATGGCCACTGACTTTGTTCACCTTTTCTCAGGATTGAGTCATCTATCCCATCAACTTTCATCTAAATTCTTGTTGATCCTAATCCTGAGTGGTTTTGTTTATGGATTACCAACCTGGATTCAAGTGCTTCCTCTTGCCTCAGACCTCCTAATTTCTTTTTCCATTTTTAACTTACTTCGTCTGTCTTTGCAAAGGTCCAGCACAATGGATTGCTATCTGGTTGTTCAGCATTACTGTAAGCTAGTTCCCAACTGAATGCCTCTTCCAGTGCTGCCTTAACACCTATAATACTGAACTGTCTTCCAGCCTAATACAGTAGCCACTTCTGTGGCTTCAAATCTGCAGGCTAATGCCTCATATTATTGTACATCAGCAGGTCTGACCAAATCATTCCAAATTGAATGTCTGAATTAGTCAAAGGAACAATCAGCATCATATGTGAGTATTGTCATGGCTTTCTGTCACTGTTCACTCCTTAACTGCTTTACTTGCTTCAATTGTATTTATCATTCCATTTTCCCCAGGCTCTATTGCAACAGGCAGGCAAGACAAATACTAAATAACTTATTGTTATATAAAAAGTAAGAATAATGGATCATAATGTCTAAAAACTAAGGTAGTGATGTTACTAACTATTTCCCTTGAAGCCAACCTGGGCTTGTGAATTCATCAAGGGCTCTCTCCCAAGTACCTCCCACCTACACTTACAGACCAGAGAAAGCGGCTATTGATCACAGGGATTTTTTGTTAAACTCGTGCAACTTAGCTTTTCATATTCTCTAGACTGAAAGCTACTTCAGTTTTACTTTTGTAATTGAGCAGTGCTGAAATTTCCAGATACTTGTTTAAAACTTTGATCTCATATAAACAGAAAGAACTGGAATTATACAAAGATCAATTTAGCACATAGCAAGGTCACAAACCAGAAATGTCAACTTTGTTTCTCTTCTTGCAGACACTGCTAAAGAAGTGTTTCCAACATTTCCTCATTCTTATTTATAATACATGGGTTATTTTGGCCAAAAGTTGAAAGCAGGCACTATATGATTTGTTTCATTTGTTTGATTTGATTTATTACTGTCACACGTACTAGGGTACAGTGAAAAGTGTCGTCTTATGTGTTTTACAGGCAGATTGTACTACACAAGTGCATCAGAGGAACAGAACCAAGTACAGGATACAGTGTTACAGCTGCCAAGAAGGAGCAGAGAGAGATCAACATTAACATTAAAGAGATTCATTAAAAAGTTTGATAACAATGGGGAAGAAGCAGTTCTTGAATCTGTTTGTACATGTATGCAACTTTTAAGTCTTCTGCCTGATGAAAGAAGATGGAAGAGAGTAAAACCATTGTGGAAGGGTTTTTAAGTAAGTGGGTTGTTTTCCTGAGGCAGTGGAAAGAATAGATAAAGTCAAATGGATGGAAAGCTGGTTTGCTTAATGGACTGGGCTGTGTTCACAACTCTGTAGTTTCTTTCGGTCTTGGGAAGAGCAGTTGCCATAGCAAGTCATTATCCATTTAGAACACTTTCTATAGTGCATCTATTAAAATTTGGATGAGTCTCTATGGATATGCTAAATTTCCCTAGCCTTCTGTGGAAATAGAGGCACTGCTGTGCTTTCTTGACGATAGCGTCAATGTGCAATTGTACTAAGACATGTCTTTGTGAATGGTTTCTAAGTTCCAATCACCATGATTTGGATGTGCCTGGTAATGCTAAATAGAAACCTACAAATTGAACACTGAGGTGATGTCCAGACAGAATTTTGATGCACACATTTACACTTGAAGATGTTCAGTGCATTGCCTGGCACCCAGCAATATGTTACAGTAGCCAAGACAGAAAGTACTCAGATGTTGCACTGGAAATCCAGGTAACTCCTGTATCTGTACCAGAAAGAATGACACTTCAGTCACCTCTCCCTCTCGCTTTCCGCAACTGGTCATGCTTTACCGAAGGAAAATATTCTTCACATGTTCCTCATGTGCAGACCATGTGCAAAATAGCCATGACGAAGGACTCCTTTTGCACTCTTGACCATGTGTGATGGTAGTATCACTTGTTGGACTTTGGCTCAATCTACCAGCTTACTTTCCTCTATGTGTGAGCCGAGTCCTGCGTGTTCTTTCAATGAAGCAATAGGAGAAGATATTCGGTCTCAAACTCTTAGTTTATTTTAGCAGTAAGTGGATAAAGTATACAGAGCTCTGGGTCTAGGTCTTCCCGTCCCTGACAAACAGCAAAGTGTGTCAGTTCACGAAGTCCGACCTATTCCTGTCCCTGACCCAGTCTTTTATAAAGTACAGAACGTCATGCAATCACTGAGGTGGGATTGTCTTCTGATTGGCTGTTGATCTGACTCCATTTTCCGCCTTCTCGCGTTCCTGGATGTCTAACCCCATGTGATCTCCTTCTGCCCGCGAAACAGTCTCCACGTGACCTCCGCTTGCGCGCGAAACAGTCTCCACGTGACCTCCTCTTGCAACCAGAGAGCACCACACATCCCGTATCTGTACGCACAGGGCGGTAATACCCTTTCTGTTTATCTCGTTCCCCCGACCGCAACCGTGGCCACTCCCACCAAGCCATATACTTACAAGTCCCCCTTTTGGTCTCATGAAAATGAGACCAACAAACCAGTTTTATACATCACATTCGCTCTCTGATGCATAGTCTTCCCTTCCTGCCAGAGCCATGGTTTCCGTCTCCATCTATGACATCTGGTAGGGCGAGAGAGCCTTCCTTTCAATTGCTGTGATGATTACCCAGTTCAACAGAGATCTAATACAGGGGATACAACAACATCCACACAACACTAACGCAGTCATCATACCAACGAGGGACATAAACACATTTCCATTTCCCAAACCATGAGTCGAAGATGCCTCCTAGAGTGTTATCAATACCTGAGTGTTCATGCATTTCTTCAGACAAGGTTCTTAGTCCTTCCAGGGCTCTGGTTACCAAGCCATCAGGTGCTGTATTGTTGGGGATGAGCGTACAACATTGATCTCTGAACATAGAGCACACTCCCCCCTTTTTCCAGAACCCTCTTCCTGCAAAAATTAAAAGTTTAAGACCCTTCTACTCTTTTTCTGTTCTTATTTGTTCTAGAGTTCTCGTTGGCGGTTCCGTGGCTGCACACTGGCTCCAATGGTACCAGCTTTCTCCTTTCCCCTGTAGTCTGACCGCATGAGATGTCCTCTCCACCACCTTATAAGGTCCTGTCCACCTTGGCTCCGACCACTTCCGTTTGATCACTTTCAGCAGGACCCAGTCCGCCTCCCAATACCTGTTTTGAATGTGGCCAACCCGGGCATTAGAGGAAGCCTACAGAATTATGTACAGGACAATTGACAAGGTACTGCTGGAACACAGGCAGATTGAAAGGTTTCATGGCAGGGAAAAAACAGACTATCCACAGGCTGCAGCGATGCTTGACACTCTACCAGATACCTTGTGGTCAGCAGGTCCAACAGACGTTGGTCACTGCAAACAAGTCACACCAATTGGCAAAATTTAGTCATCCAGGGCCAACCTCCCTCAGTGGGTGGGGGCATCTTATCCAGGATGCAATTCATGTCAGTTAATGTGAAGGGCTGATAAACATCCCCCATATAGGAGCCTCTGTAAATTAATGGCATTTGGTGGTGCTGATACTTTGTGGGTTGTCATAATGGGTCTCTTTGACACAGGTTATATCTTGTTTCAGGTAGGGGCTTCAGTGGAGGGCCGTGTTCCCGTATGCATTGTGAGTGAGCCTGTCAAAGTGATGGGGTGGTGTGTGGGTCATCCTCTGTCAGGGATTCTTCGTCTTTAATTTCCGTACTATTTTGAGATGGCTCCCCAACCAATTTCTCTCTGTCTCTTTCTTCCCTCAAATCTCTCCTTCTTCTGTCTGAGAACCCATCATCTAGTAACTGACCTGAGTCATGTAATCTTCCCCTCTTTTCACTCTCAGCACTATACGGTGTTGAGTGAGCATCTGGCTCTTGCACTGATGAACATCTCCCCTTCCATTTTATGTGGGGTTTTTTTATCCTCCCGTCCAGTAGTCAGTTGGTTTGGATGTAATATAACCGAGCAACCAACCCAATCAGAGACAAATCCGGTTGCCAGTCAGTTTGTATGGAGTACACCCGAGCAACTGACCCTTTCAGTGACAATTATCAGCAGTTTCGTTGTCACCGTTAGGTTTCCACTGCTGACTCTCTCTCGCTGAGACACCACCGTCTTTGTCTTCGAGACACTACTGGCTTTTCTGCCACCCTCCGTACGTTCCCCAATATAATTTTAAAACTTACAACACATCAATCATAAACCAAAATTTGTGAGCGTTGCTTTTATGAGATCCTGCTCAATGGACTTTAAACCTCCTCATGCTTACGCACCTTGTTGCTTTTATGGGGACCCTAACCCCACGGGACTTTAAACCCGTGCGTACCTTGTTGCTTATATGGGGACTCTAACCCCATGGGACTTTAAACCCGTACGTACCTTGTTGCTTTTATGGAGACTCTAACCCCACGGGACTTTAAACCCGTACGTATTAAGTCAATACTTTATCCACTTACTATTACTAGGACACTTGCAGTATAATGACAACAATCAATTTGGTATCTCCAATTGCAGAACTTCGATATAAACAGGTGTCTGCTCACCTTTTTATGTGGCGCCGCTTGTTGTTGTCATCAGTTGTCCATTGTTTCTATTTTTCTCTCTTTTTTTCCGTCACTTCTCCGTCTTCATCACGTCGGGGTCACCAAATTGTTGGACTTTGGCTCAATCTACCAGCTTACTTTCCTCTATGTGTGAGCCGGGTCCTGCGTGTTCTTTCAATGAAGCAATAGGAGAAGATATTTGGTCTCAAACTCTTAGTTTATTTTAGCAGTAAGTGGATAAAGAATACAGAGCTCTGGGTCTAGGTCTTCCCGTCCCTGACAAACAGCAAAGTGTGTCAGTTCACGAAGTCCGACCTATTCCTGTCCCTGACCCAGTCTTTTATACAGTACAGAACGTCATGCAATCACTGAGGTAGGATTGTCTTCTGATTGGCTGTTGATCTGACTCCATTCTCTGCCTTCTCGCGTTCCTGGATTTCTTACCCCATGTGACCTCCTCTTGCACGCGAAACAGTCTCCACACATCCCGTATCTGTACGCACAGGGCGGTAACACCATTGCTGTTTATCTCGTTCCCCCGACCGCAACTGTGGCCTCTCCCACCAAGCCATATACCTACACACTTTATTCGATTTTTACAGGTGAGTTTGTCAGATAATTTGCAGAATAAATATTCCTTAAGTATTAATGAAGTCTAAAACAAATGTCGCAGAAAGTGCCCCGCTGTGTTTCAGCAATCTTCTTCACAGTTTTAGCAGCAATAAACATGAGAAGATGTTTACCTTTCTAAGTAATGGTGAAACCATGATTAATCCTCTGTTTGTTCCCAAACAGTCATTTTTAGTTGAAGTGCTCTCTACTAAAAAGCAAGGCAGACTATGTAGTGAGCACAAGCAGGTATTTTAGTGACATTGAGTGATTTAATAAGCGCCAAGATTACATTTCAATTTCTTTTCCAAGACCTTACATTAACTGAGGGCGAAGTGTCATTTTAGCTCATGATCTTACCTTGACTTCTTTGAAGGATCGTTAGTGCCTTTATGTACTGCTAGGAATCAGAGCCCTGGAAGTTTAGGTATAAAGAAATTTGAAACTGCCAGTCTCAAGATGTAAAAGATAAATGCAAAAATGCAGATTTAATCTCTCCACCAGCATATTGCTTTGACTAATAAAATAATTTCCATGCCTATGGTCACTTTTGTATAACATCCATCATCATCATTTGTATTGCATGAATCTGATGGGTATAGATATGGCCGCAACTTATTAAAGACAATATTCGTCAAGGAGATGTAGAGGGACCTGCAGAAGGATGATATGTTGAGGGAGAAATTCAGCCTTGTTTAGCCTTTTTTAGTTTTATGTTTGTTTGTCACTGTGCTGCATCAGACTTATTTTTCATGTTAGACCACACATTACTTTCACGTTAACATAACTGCAGTGCCAGTGTGAAGCAGTACAATGAAGGCAGACTTCAGGAACATTCATATGTGTTCTGCAGCAAACAGTCTCACATGATTAACTGTAGCTTTTTTTAACAAGGAAGGTTTCAAAGAGTAAAGTAGAGATTTCTTTGTAGTTTTAAATCCAAGCTTTACACACTTCCTACATGTGAAAGAAGAATCAGCAAAACTAGGTTCTGAATGGACCACTTAACTGAACTAATTAAATTTAAGTTCGCTCAAGTTCCTGCAATCTTTTCTGATCCCTCTACTGTTAATACATCATCTACTCAATGAGGAATACAACCTTTGGATGCCCTTACTAATTATTCCCAAGGGACCTTCCAGATGTCACTACCTAACCTATCTTGCAGATCTTCAGTAACTTCAACACCCAGTTGTTATTCCTGTCCCTTAAATTAAACAGTATTTTTTTCAAAAAAACTGCAAGAATTGCACTTATTTGCTCCCAGCCTTTATTCACTTCTGACTAGACCACCCATCATATGGAGTGTTAACAGATTTTTCCAAGCAATACAAAAATATAAAAGTATTAAAGGTCATAAACCTAGAATAAGAACTCACATCTGAAAATACATCTGTGAAGGTGCATCCAAGGTTTGAATTCCATTTTTATTTTTGGCTGTTTTTCAGTCCTACTTGGAATGTGGACATCATGTGAATGGGCAACATGTTTTGTACATTTCTAATTATCTTTGAGAAAGTCTTGGTGAACAACCTTCTTGAACTATTACAATCTCTTCAGGACAGATATATCCACAAGGAAGTTCCAGGATTTTGACTCAATGATCGTGAAGGACAATAATAAAGTTCCACATCAGGGTGATGTGTGACTTGATGAAAAGCTTCCAAGTTGTGACTTCTGTTCTTGTCCTTCTAAGTGATAAAAGCCACAAATTTGGATGCTACTGTTGAAAGACTTGGCAAGTTGCTGCAATTCATCTTAAAGATGGTTCACACTGTTGCCATTGTATGTCAAAGCTAAAGGGAAATATTTGAGGGGGTTGCTGAGTGCTGATTAAGCAGGCTGCTTTATATTGGATGGAGCTGCTCTCAACCAGGCAAATGTAGAATCTTCCATTGCATTGTGGCATTGTGCCTTGTAGATCATGAACTGGCTTTGAGAATTCAGCAGATAAGATATTTACAGCAGGATTTCTGTTCCTGAAGGCACAGTCTATATTTAGATGGCTGAGTTAGGTTTCTGCTAAACCCATTAGATGGTGAGTGATTCAGTGATGGTATTGCTATTGAACATCATGAATGATGGTTAGATTCTGTCTTGTTGGAAATGGTCATTACCTAGTATCGGTGAGGTATAAATGTTACTTAACACTTATCAGCCCAAACCTGAATGTTGCCCAGGTCACACTGCATATGAGCAGAGTCTGTTTCAATATTTGAGAAGATGTAAGCAATATTGAAATCTGTACAATCATCAGAAAACATCCTCACTTATGAACTTATGTTCAAAGAAAGATCACTGATGAAGCAGCTGCGAGTGAGGGCCTAAGACACTAAACTGAGGAACACCTGCTGTGATACCATAGGCTTAAGAGGATTGACCTTCAGCAATTACAATCATCTACTTTGCTTGATGATATTCCAATCAGTAGCAAATTCCATCAGCCCTCCTCATGATTTTTGTTGATTTCAATTTTGCTTGGGCTCCTCGATGACACTCTGGTAGTACTGCTGGCAATCTCTCTCACTTCACCTCTGGAAAGCAGCTCATTCCTCTATATTTTAGTCAAAGTTTTAATAAAGTATGGAACTGAATAGCCCTTGGGGAATTCAAACTGACTAACAATCAGTGAGAAAGTTGTGGTTCAGTAAGTGCCAACTGATGCGTCTATTGATGACTTTTCCCATCACTTCATTTACAATTGAGACTGGTCAATTGAGGTGGTCATTCAGTAGATTGGATAGGTTCTCCTTTTTATGGACCAGACATACCTGGGCAATTTATGATATCTCTGGGTGAATGCTAGTGCTTTCGCAGTATAGAAACAGCTATGACAGGAGTACAATTAATTTCAGAGCACCAAAGCCCTCTGATCATTCCTTGCTATCACATGGTGTGAATCAAATTTTCTGAAGACTGGCCTCTGTGATGCTGAGCACAAAAAGTGGAAGCTGAGATAGATTATCCACTTGGTACGAGGAGAAAGTCAGGACTGCAGATGCTGGAGATCAGAGCTGAAAATGTGTTGCTGGAAAAGCGCAGCAGGTCAGGCAGCATCCAAGGAGGAGGAGAATCGACGTTTCGGGCATGAGCCCTTCTTCAGGAATGAGGAAAGTGTGTCCAGCAGGCTAAGATAAAAGGTAGGGAGGAGGGACTTGGGGGAGGGGCATTGGAAATGCGATAAGTGGAAGGAGGTCAAGGTGAGAGCGATAGGCCGGAGTTGGGGTGGAGGCGGAGAGGTCAGGAAGAAGATTGCCGGTTAGGAAGGCGGTGCTGAGTTTGAGGGTTGGGACTGAGACAAGGTGGGGGGAGGGGAAATGAGGAAATTGGAGAAATCTGAGTTCATCCCTCGTGGTTGGAGGGTTCCTAGGCGGAAGATGAGGCGCTCTTCCTCCAGCCGTCGTGTTGCTATGGTCTGGTGATGGAGGAGTCCAAGGACCTGCATGTCCTTGGTGGAGTGGGAGGGAGAGTTGAAGTGTTGAGCCACGGGGTGGTTGGGTTGGTTGGTCCGGGTGTCCCAGAGGTGTTCTCTGAACCGTTCCGCAAGTAGGCGGCCTGTATCCCCAATATAGAGGAGGCCACATCGGGTGCAGCGGATGCAGTAAATGATGTGTGTGGAGGTGCAGGTGAATTTGTGGCAAATATGGAAGTGTCCCTTGGGGCCTTGGAGGGAAATAAGGGGGGAGATGTGGGCGCAGGTTTTGCATTTCTTGCGGTTGCAGGGGTAGGTGCCGGGAGTGGAGGTTGGGTTGGTGGGGGGTGTGGACCTGACCAGGGAGTCACGGAGGGAGTGGTCTTTTCGGAACGCTGATAGGGGAGGGGAGGGAAATATATCCCTGGAGGTGGGGTCTGTTTGGAGGTGGCGGAAATGACGACGGATGATACGATGTATGTGGAGGTTGGTGGGGTGGTAGGTGAGGACCAGTGGGGTTCTGTCCTGGTGGCGATTGGAGGGGCGGGGCTCAAGGGCGGAGGAGCGGGAAGTGGAGGAGATGCAGGGGAGGTCCTTTCCCCCCAGACGTGAGAGAAATAGAACACAGGCTTGGTCATCTTAAGGACAATAGTTCTTAAGTTGTAGATTTGCCGCCAAAACAGACAAAATCTAAGAAGATGATTAAATGGTAATCTAGTGAACACAATAGAATCAGCAAGTGACCTCATTATCGCTCATCAAGTCACGAATCAAGGCATAGTTGCTTTTGATGGAGTTCTCCACGCTTTTGGACAATAATATGAAAATTCTTGAAAGACCATGATTTAACAGAAGAGTTCAAAATTTAAGGTCTTCCTTATCTTAGTTCAGCAATATTCTCTACAGATTTGTGAAAAACTGCATTCAAGAGTTTTGAAATAAAATGTTTAAGTAACAGAATCGTGGATTGAAATATTAATAAGTGTCAGATTTCTTGCAGTAGAAAGAAGATCTGACTTCAGAGAAATTCATTCAGACTGTGCTGAAAGCAAAAACATGGAATGATGCACCTGCGACACTTAGGAAATCAAAGTGCACACCCAGGCCTCAGTTGGCTCTGTGGAAGCTAGACCTCTGAAGAGAGACTGAAGATTTCAGAATGTATTGTGAAATCTGTGATTAAACAGGGCTATTAGGACTGAGAAACAGTTTTATCATGAGTAAATAAAATTCAGATGACAGAAACCAGCAAAGTTTACAAGAAGATTCAGGTAAGGAGGAAAAGAATGAGCAGTCCAACACACTTGAAATTATTGTTCAAGCTTTAACTAAAATCATCCATGCAGCAAGACAGCCTGGTGAACAAACTGTGATAATGGATTCAAATTTGATTTCAGGTGATGAATCAATAGAAATTCAAAAGGAATATTTATTAGAATTTTAGAATCCTTACAGTGTGAAAGCAGGCCATTCAGCCTATCAAGTCCACACCAATCCTCTGAAAAGCATCCCATCCAGATGCACTTCGCTACCCTATCCCCCAACCCTGCATTTCCCATGGCTAATCTACCCAGCCTGCAGACTCTTGGACATAGTGGGCAGGATAGACAGTCCTGCCCACTATGGGAGTTGAACCCGCTCCCTGGTGCTGTGAGGCAGCAGTGCCAACCACTGAGTCACCATGCTGCCGTACTGTGACTGATGATGGGAATATGTTGGGCTCGTCAATTACATAACCAAAGAAGGTAAATAAATATGTCCAGTTTAAGATCCAGGACATGATCAACAAGAAATTGCCAGCTCCACAAATGTAGGAAACTGCATGAGATAAAATATCTGCTTCAACTTGACGGAAATTCATGAGATTAAAGATGGTCCAGATGATGTTGTGGGATAACTTCGCCTTTGTCAGAGGGAAGAATTCCTCCACAAAAGATTTTCAGGAAATTAAGGGTCATTCAGATAGTCAATGGGCTGACTACCTGGTTAGTAGGAATGACCTCCTCAGTGATGGACACTGAAGTGATGAAAACATTCTCCAGTTTACAGACCACACCGACTTGCTCCATCCTTGCCTAGACGATGCAACATACTTGTCTAGATAGTGCTCTATCCCTGCTATACTGATCTTCCCTCTCCTTCGCCATTTTCACTCTATCCAGCTCTATAGACACAGCCAACCTGCCTCCATTAGCTACTTTAGTGCCCTATTCCTCACACATACAATCTGCCTCCTCTCCTTAGCTGCTTTGCTTGTACTTATAGGTCACACACCTCAATGTAACCATCATTTGAAGCCGTCATCACTTCCTTGTTTTTCAAAACTGGGTAGAAGTAAATTCATTCTGATATGTTTTAATATGATCAGCTTCCTAAAACCTGCACTCACGAACACTGACCTGGACTTTAAAATTGGAGAATGTAACCACAAAGTTTGCCCCTATGTTGAGAATCTTTACTCTCACCCTATTCATTTGCCTCATCTACTCATCTCATCTCCTCCAGAAATGTATGTTCCTGACCTAAATTCATGCATGCTTTATACTTTTCACACAAATAGCAATACATATTACTTTTTTGAAAACCATTTACTCACTGGCAGGATTATGTTTCCTCCATACACAAAAAGTTATATATTTTATTAGATATTGTTCTATTAAGTTCATGTTGGCAAACAAGTTCTTGAGTTAACCTAGATAATCTGCATTTCTGGAGGGCTTGAATGTTTTAAGTCAAATTGTATATGGAATGCAGTTAGGAAAATGACAAGAGATGCTAAATTTGAGTGGGAGGGGTGGTAAAGTTAGCAAATTTAATGTTGTCATTTATTTCAAGAGGGTTGGAATGTAAAAGCAGTGAGGTGCTATTAAGATTTATAAAGGTCTGGTTAGGCCCTATTTAGAATACTGTGTCCAATTTCGGGCCCCACACCTCAGGAAAGCCATACTGCCACTGGAGCGTGTCCAGTGGAGATTCACACGGATGATCCCTGGAATGGTAGGCCTAACATATGATGAACAGCTGAGGATTCTGGGATTGTATTTATTAGAGTTCAGAAGGTTGAGGGGAGATCTAATAGAATCTTACAAGATAATGCATGGCTTAGAAAGGGTGGATGCTAGGAAATTGATTCCGTCAGGCAGGGATACTAGGACTCGTGGGCACAGCCTTAGAATTAGAAGGGGGTCAATTTAAAATGGAAATGAGACATTTCTTCAGCCAGAGAGTGGTGGGCCTGTGGAATTCACTGCCACAGAGTGCAGTGGAGGCCGGGACATTAAATGTCTTTGAGGCAGAGATTGATAAATTCTTAATCCCGCAAGGAATTAAGGGATACAGGGAGAGTGCGGGTAAGTGGCATTGAAATGCCCATCAGCCATAATTGAATGGCAGAGTGGACTCGATGGGCTGAATGGCCTTACTTCCTCTCTTATTTCTTATATTCTAATGGTCTTAAATAGATTAAAGATATGTATACAATGTTTGATGGGTGTTGAATTTTTATATTTTATTTGCCAATAAAAGCACATGTGCTTTAACTAATATAGTAGTTCAGTTTTGGGAAACCCAATTGTAAATATTTTAGGAAAGTGAGGACTCAATCTTCTCTGTCCTCATCACTGGATTTTCCAGCACATATTACCAGGTCCCTCCACCATAATCACGTTGTATACTTCTGTCAATAATTTCAGATTTTCCTCATTCAGACCCCATAACCTATCTTCCAAAGTTCCAGCAGATATTCAATCTCCTTCTCCAGTGCAGTTATATTTTGTAAACTCCCAATTGTCCGAAACCTCTTAGTAATGGATTCAGGCCTAATCTCCTTGCCCATTGCTTCCAAACCCCTCCAGCCACGTTGCTTTACTGTCACATCCAGAAACCACATCCATAAATTTCTTGCATCCTGCTTCTCCATACCAGTCCTTCCACACATAATATCAATCTCACATCATTTTCACACCATTAGCATTTCTGCTGCACTAGTCTCAAACAAAGTCTTCATCATTTCTGAATATATGCGAGGGTTATTCTGCTCTCCTGTTACTCAGTACTGTACATGATGGACATGATCACAATATTAGGACTGGAATATATCACTAACATTACTGCAATATTGTATAATGCAAACATCATTCTAGGTATGCAGTCATTTTATATCAGCAATGCAGATCATGTATGTTGTATCTCATGAAACAACGTATTCTACAACTCACCATATACAATGTCATGGGTATCCCAATGGGAATATCATTACACTTGCTGGTATGTATAGTTATAAGTCTTATTTTCTATAATATTTTAGTGCACTACCTCGGTACCATTCTAATTTAGAAGCCAGTTCATTTGAATTTTGTTGTTATTGATTGTGTTATTATTTCTGATTGATTGATTCCCAATTGCAGCTTTCACTTGCTCAACCTTTAAGGGATCAATTGCAAGTTAATAGGACACTTGCTATCTGTTGCCCACAGCTTTCTTTCCTGCAGTTGAAAAGTAATCTTAAAATGTTGAGTGGTTCATGTTCCCATTCTGCATATATATTGGTATTTCAATGACTCCAAATTATCAGTTGACCTGTCAATCAAGCAAATCTTAACATCTGACTTGCAACCTCAAATGGAAGGCAGCCATTCATTTATTTGAAGAGCATATAGTAGTTATAGATTTTTACCTTAAAGGACACTTACAGTCTATTTAATGCTGTTATGATCACAGCTGATTTTGTTACTGGCAAGTCAAATCCCAGACAGACAGCTGGCTTGATAATTCTTTTTTGCTTTAACAAGGTAATCTTTCACTGAAACACAGAAATGTAATGCTGCAGACTCAAGTTTAGCAATAAAACCGAAGTTTATTATGGAAAAGTTATGAAGACAAAATAGAATAAACCAAAATATTTTCATATAACTCCCACAGTCCAAAGATGTGCAGGTCAGGTGAATTGGCCATGCTAAATTGCCCGTAGTGTTAGGTAAGGGGTAAATGTAGGGGTATGGGTGGGTTGCGCTTCGGCGGGTCGGTGTGGACTTGTTGGGCCGAAGGGCCTGTTTCCACACTGTACTGTAATCTAATCTAATCTAATCTAAGATGGGGGGTTTTCAAGACTAGGGGCACATTTTTAAGGTGATAGGAGAGAGATTTTAATAAAACATGAAGAGGCAAACGTATTACATAGAGGGTGGTTCACGTGTGGAATGAACTTCCTGAGGAAGCGATGGATGTGGGTACAGTTACAATGTTTAAAAAACATTTGGATAGATGCATGATTAGGAAAGGTTTGGAGAGATAGGGGCCAGGAGCAGGCACGTAGGACTAGTTTAGTTTGGGATTATGGATTGGTTGAACCAAAGGGTTTGTTTCCATGCTGTATGACTCTGTGACTACATGTAGAAGCCTTCTACAATGTCAAAAGTGTCTCAGTACATATTCCAGGAGGATAATGAAACTTTTCTTCTAAAGCACAGGATCTTTGAGGTATTAGTAAGGAGGTATATTAAGATATGTAAATAGTGTAGGTAATGGTGATAAGGACTTTTGTAAATATGACAGTAAAGTTTAAATATAAGGGGAGTTGGGACAGTTTAGAAAGAATAGGAAAAATATGCAAATTATTTAGACCGAACAACAACAGCAACAGCGTTTTGGTCTCTAAATTTTTGGACAGAAGAGAGAGAAAGAGAGAAACAAAAGTTTGCAACAGGTGTGGTCAACAGAAAGAAGAAGGTGGCAAGTTCCCTGTCAGCTAACAATCAGAATATGGGATGAATAATGGACTCTTGCCAAAGGGGCTTATCCTGCACCAATTTAAAGGAAGATGTCTCCCATGAGTAGGTTCTACAGCTGGATGCCTGGGGATGAATGCAGCCCCAACAACACTTAAAAAGTTTGACACTATACAGAACAAAGCAGTCACTTGATTGGCACCACATCCACAAGCATCCACTCCCTGCACCACTGACACTCATCATCAGAAGCAGCATGTACCATCCATAAAATGGACTGCGAAATTCACTAAGGCTACAAAGCAGCTTCCAAACCCACAAACACTTCCATCTACAATGACAAGATCAGCAGATACACTGCTCTTCGGGTTACCTCAGATTACAACAGGACCTGGACCAGATGGGCCAATGGGCCGAGAAGTGGTAGATGGAGTTTAATTCAGATAAATGCGAGGTGCTGCATTTTGGGAAAGTAAATCTTCGCAAGACTTATACACTTAATGGTAAGGTCCTAGGGAGTGTTGCTGAACAAAGAGACCTTGGAGTGCAGGTTCATAGCTCCTTGAAAGTGGAGTCACAGGTAGATAGGATAGTGAAGAAGGCGTTTGGTATGCTTTCCTTTATTGGTCAGAGTATTGAGTACAGGAGTAGGGAGGTCATGTTGCGGCTGTACAGGACATTGGTTAGGCCACTATTGGAATATTGCGTGCAATTCTGGTCTCCTACCTATCGGAAAGATGTTGTGAAACTTGAAAGGGTTCAGAAAAGATTTGCATCGGAGGCTGAGGGATTATTTTATAGAGGTTTACAAAATTATGAGGGACATGGATTGGGTAAATAAGCAAAGTATTTTCCCTGGGGTCGGGGAGTCCAGAACTAGAGGGCATAGGTTTAGGGTGAGAGGGGAAAGATATAAAAGAGACCAAAGGGGCAACTTTTTCACACAGAGGATGGTACGTGTATGGAATGAGCTGCCAGAGGAAGTAGTGGAGGCTGGTACAATTGCAACATTTAAGAGGCATTTGGATGTGTATATGAATAGGAAGGGTTTGGAGGGATATGGGCCGGGTGCTGGCAGGTGGGACTAGATTTGGTTGGGATATCTGGTTGGCATGGACAGGTTGAACTGAAGGGTCTGTTTCCATGCTGTACACCTCCTATGCCTCTATGACTCTATGAATGTGAATATAGGAGTATGGTTAGTAAGTTTGCAGATGACACCAAAATCGAAGGTGGAGTGAACATGAACAGGATTACCTCAGAGTACAATGGGATCTTGATCAGATGGGTAAATAGGGTAAGGAGTGGCAGATGGAGTTTAATTTAGATAAATATGGGGTGCTGCATTTTGGAAAGGCAAATCAGAGCAAGATTCATGTACTTAATGGTAAGGTCCTGTTGCTGAACAAAGAGATCTTGGAGTGCAGATTCATAGTTCCTTGAAAATTGAGTCCCAGGTAGTCAGGATAGTGAAGAAAGTGTTTGTTATGTTTGCTTTTATTGGCTAGTGCATTGAGTATAGGAGTTGGGAGGTCATGTTGCAGCTGTACAGAACATTGGATAGGCCACTTTTGTGTGCAATTCCGATCTCCCTGCTAGAGAAAGGATGTTATGAAAATTGAAAAGGTTTAGAAGAGATTTACAGGGATGTTGCCAGGACTGGATGGTTTCAGCTACAGGAAGATGCTGAATAGGCTGGGGCTATTTTCCCTGGAGTATCGCAGTCTGAGAGGCGACCTTCTCGAGGTTTATAAAATCATGAGGGGCATAGATAGGGTGAATACACAAGGTTTTTTCCCCGGGGTGGGGGAGGTGAGCTGGTGATGCCAGCATTCCGTGTGGGAATTTTAAAAAAAGACAGGTACCAGCCCTTTGACAAGATTACTTCAACACAATTACACCATCCCCTGACATAACCCAACCTAGAAACCCCACACCCTCCGACTGTATCACTCACTGATTCAGCTGCCACCCTGGATGAACTGCCCACCAATCTGACCCCAATACTTTCTGACCCAACTGTACCCTTGACTTGGCACAAACCAACTACCCCACTCCAACATGACCTGTCCATCTTCCAACTGACCAAATAACTACACTGACTCAACTACCCACCCACTCATCTGCACACCACTCAGCCACCCAGTCACCCTCTCGCTCTCCCATCCATCCACTCATTGAAAGATTTTGCAACTTTGATAACCTCTTGAATATGACAACTACTCAATTCTTTGGCCATTAATTAGACCCCTCTCCTCAGCAACTGTCCGCAACTCATCGTAAATGTAGTGTCATATTTGAACCTGAGATGAACTTTCAAACACTGCATCACTTAGACCACCTAGTTCCTCTTCTCTTATGTCACTGAACTCCTCCTCTGCCTCAGCTCATCGACTGTTGTAGTCCTCATTCATGCCTTTGTTATCTCTAAAACAATCTGTCATTTTGGCAGCCTGACCACATTCTCCTCTTCATTAACCAGTGCCTATCTCCTAATTCTCACCAAATTCTATTCACTTATCACCCCTGTGTTTACGGTACAAATCATGTTGAATGTCTACATTTTGTGATGTAAGTTATGTTGCTATACCGTTCACAGTGAGCACAGTTGGCTTCAGGATCATGAGTGACTTCCCATAAAGCAATCCCCCAAATATTAAAACTCTCACCTTTGTTTTCAAATTCCTTCATGATGTTCCTTATCCTTAACTTTATAACTTCTATCAGCCACATGATCCTCTAATATAGCTACACTCCTTTAGTTCTGGCCTCACGAACAATCCCAAGTTGAAGTGTTCCACTATTGGTGGTTGCGTCTTCAATTGAGCTCCAGGATTCTATCCCGAATTCAATTTGCCTGTCTTTTCCCCTTTTTCTCTTCTGAAAATCTATCTCATTAACCAAGTATTTTGGTCATCTGCCCTTATAATTCCTTATGTGATTTGGTGTTAAATTTTGTTAATAACATCTCGATGTACATTGAAAGTCCTATAAAACTGCAAGCTGTTGTTGTAAACAGGATGCATGGTACTGTATGTAGGTTGCCCTCAGCCGACCCCACCAACACAGATTCACAGGTTATAAATTTCAGTTCTGAAGGAGGGTCAATGGGCCAAAACATTGACTCTGCTTTCTCTTCACAGGTACTGCTGAGTTTCTCCAACTATTTTTGCATTGGTTATAAATCTGCTCTTTGTGGGACCTTGCTACAAGCAACTTAATTGTTGGAGATACTTGGTATGAGTGGACACTGAAGTTTTCAGGCTGGAAATGAATTCTGTCAAATAAAATCATGAAAACTTCTGCTGATTTATTTTCATTTAATTGTTCTTAGATTACACTATAGCAGAAGCATGAATAAACATAATTTTAGATAGTATACCAACGGGATAGGAAAAAAAAATTAATTGGCAGCATGACATTGTGATCAGCACTGAAATATTTGTTTGATAAACAATGAGATATGAAGTAATTCCTAATTTTCAGGCTTTACAGCCACTAAAGGGATTTTAAAGCCAGTAACTAATGCAGACCCATACAGTCTGCCAGGCAGGCTGATAAATGTTCTTTCCAGTCTGTATATCAGCCAGCCATTCAAGCATTCAGGGCAAGTGTAGAAAGCAAAATGAAACCTAGGCAAAAGTTAAGGTTCATTTGTGCAATGTGTTGAATGTGCACAGCTTGCAACCTTGAGTTTGTCATCTGAAATATATAATGCTTCGAAATTACACAGATGAGACAACTGATGGATGTGAAAGATAGTCAAGATGCTGGAGAAAAGTCTTCTTGCTTTGGAGTGTAATAGAGAATAAAATGATCCACCATCATCCCAGTTAAAGAAGCAATGACTAAATGTACAATCTTCCCTTTAAAAAAAAGCAAAATACTGCGGATTTAGGAAATCTTAAACAGATGCACAAAATGCTGATGATTTTCAGCAGCAGAAGAACCTCAAAAGGAGTGATCTCAGGATTGCTAGCAGTGCCACAAGCTAGCTGGGGTAGGAATGAAAGAATAAGTAGGATGAACACATGGCTTGAGGGTTGGTGTAGAAGGGAGGGGTTCAGATTTGTGGGACATTGGGACTGGATCTAGGGAAGGTGGGACTACTACAAATTGGACGGTCTACACCTGAACCAGCATGGAACTAATGTCCTTGGGGGGAGCTTTTGCTACTGCTGTTGGGGAGGATTTAAACGTATGTAGCAGGAGGCTCTGAACCAGAAAAGAAGACAACTAGACAGTGAGGTGGAGACTGGAGACTGTAAGGATCATGAAGTTAGCATTACCAAGGGGAAGAGTAGGCAGAGAGTAGATGAACACAAAAGAACTGGCGGCATGAAGTGCATATACTTTAATGCAAGGAGTATAGTGCGTAAGGCAGATGAACTTAGGACATGGACTGGTGCCTGGGAGTATGACATTATTGCAATCACAGAGACTTGGTTGAAGGAAAAACATGATTGGCAACGAAATGTTCCAGGATATAGATGCTTCAGACAGGACAGGGAGGGAAGTAAAAAAAGGGGGGGGGGGGGCAGGAGGAGTTGCATTGCTGGTCAGGGATGATATCACGGCTGTGCTAAAGGAGCACACTATGGAGGTCTTGGATAGTGAGGCATTATGGGTGGAGCTGAGAAACAAGAAGGGTGCAGTTACACTGTTGGGGCTGTATTACAGGCCTCCCAACAGTGAGCATGAGGTAGAAGAACAAATAGGTCAACAGATTAGGGAAAAATGTAAAGGCAACAGAGTGGTGATGATGGGAGATTTTAATTTTCCTAACATTGACTGGATACACTTAGTATCAGAGATCTGGATTGGACAGAATTTGTAAGGAGCATCCAGGAACATTTTCAAGAGCAGTATATCAATAGTCCGACAAGGGAAGGAGCTATATTGGACCTGGTGTTGGGGAATGAGCCAGGCCAGGTGATAGAATTTGCATTGGGGAGTTCTTTGGGAATAGTGACCACAATTCTGTAAGCTTTAGAATACTCGTAGAAAAAGATAAGTGTGGTCCTAAGGGATGAGTACTAAACTAAGCCAAGGTCAATTATATCAAAATTAGGGAGGAGTTGGGAAATGTGGATTGGACACAGCTATTTGAAGGGAAGTCCCACATCTGATATGTGGGGGAGGCTTTCAAAGATAGGTTGAAGATAGTGCAGGATAGGCATACCCCTTTGAAAACAAGGGATAGGAAAGGCAAAATTCGTGAACTGTGGATGACAGGAGAAATCATGCAACTAGCCAAGAGGAAAAGGGAAGCGTACATAAGATCCAGACAGAGCTTTGGAGGGATATCAGGAGAGTAGGACCAATCTTAAACGAGAAACTAAGCGGGCTAAAAGGGGTCATGAAATAACATTAGCGAGCAGAATTAAGGAGAATCCCAAGGCCTTTTACTCTTATATAAGAAGCAAGAGGGTAACCAGTGAAAGGGTTGGTCCACTAAAGGATAAGGAAGGAAGATTGTGTGTCAAATCTGGGAAAATGGTGAGATTCTCAATGATTACTTTGCATCAGTGTTCACTGAGGAACGAGAGGTGATGAATGCTGAGATGAGAGATAGAAATTTGTTTACTCTGGATCATGTTGACATTAGGAGGGAAGATATGTTGGGTACGCTAAAGGAGTGTTAGGTAGACAAATCCCCAGGACCGGATGGGATCTATCCCAGGTTGCTGAGGGAGGCGAGAGAGAAAATAGCTGGGGCCCTGACAGATATCTTTGTAGCATCCTTAAACACAAGTGAGGTGCCGGAGGACTGGAGGTTGCTCATGTTGTCCCCCGTACAATAAGGATAGTAGGGATATTCCAGGTAACTACAGACCGGTGAGCCTGACGTCAGTGGTAGGAAAGTTGCTGAAGAAGGTACTGAGGGATAAAATCTATTTACATTTGGAAATGAATGGCCTTATCAGTGATAGGCAACATGGTTTTGTGCAGGGTAGATCGTACCTTACCAATGTAGTAGAGTTCTTTGAGGAAGTGACCAAGTTGATAGATGAAGGAAGGGCTGTAGATGTCATATACATGGACTTAGCAAGGCATTTGATAAGGTTCCCCACAGTAAACTAATGGAGAAAGTGAAGTCACATGGTGTGCAGGATGTTCTAGCTAGGTGGATAAAGAACTGGTTGAGCAACAAAAGACAGAGAGTATTAGTTGAAGGGAGTTTCTCAAAATGGAGAAAGGTGACCTGTGGTGTTCCACAGGGATCAGTGCTGGGGCCACTGCTGTTTATAATATACATAAGTGATCTGAAAGAGGACATTGCTGGTCTGATCAATACATTTGAAAATGACACATTGGCGGAGTAGCAGAAAGCATAGGGGACTGTCAAAGAATACAGGAGAATATAGATAGACTGGAGAGTTGGGTGGAGACATGGCAGATGGATTTCAATCCAGGCAAATGTGAGGTGATGCATTTTGGGAAGTCTGATTCTAGAGGGAATTATACTGTAAATGGAAGAGCCTTGGGAAGAGCTGATGAACAGAGAGATCTGAGAGTTCAGGTCCATTGAACGCTGATGCTGGCTGCACAGGTAGATAGAAGAAAGCATATGGAATGTTTGCCTTCATCGGACAGGGTATTGAGTATAAGAGCTGGCAGGTCATGTTAAAATTGTACAAGATTGAACTTTGGTTTGGCCACATTTAGAATAATGTGTACAGAACTGGTTGCCACATTACCAAAAGGATGTGGACGCTTTGGAGTGGATGCAGTGAAGGTTTACAAAGATGTGGCCTGGTGTGGAAGGTGCTAGCTATGAAGAGAGGTTAAGTAGGTTAGGATTGTTTTCATTAGAAAAAAGGAGATTGAGGGGGGACTTGATTGAGGTCTACAAAATCATGAAGGGTATAGACAGGGTAGATAGAGATAAGCTTTTTCCCACGGTGAGGGATTCAATAATGAGAAGTCATGCACTCAAGGTGAGAGCTGAAAAGTTTAAGGGAGATATGTACGGCAAGTACTTTACACAGAGGGTGGTAGGTGCCTGGAATGTGGTGCCAGCAGAGGTAGTAGAAGCAAGCACAGTAGATTCATTTAAGGTGCATCTGGACTGATGCATGAGTAGGTGGACAGCAGAGGGACACAGATGCTTAGGAATTGTGCGATAGGTTTAGACAGTGGATTTGGATCAGCACAGGCTTGGAGGGCCAAAGAGCCTGTTCCTTGGCTGTAAATTTTCTTTGTTTTTTGTTCTGGCAAAATCTGAAGAAGAGGCAGACAAGCAGGGGGCTAGAAGGACATAGCAATCCAGACAGCATCAGGAGGTGAATAACGGTGTACCCTTCTTCAGGACTAGGGTTGGGTGTAAGAGGAGCCACAGATAATGAGGGTGGGGGGTCAAAGTGAGGAGGTAGGGATAGATGAACACAGGTAGAGGGTACGACCTCGTTGGTCAATGGAAGGAATGAATCCAGTTAATAGCTGGAAGGAAGGGTCAGTCAGGGGAATGGAAGGGAGGAGGAGGGGCTGGGAAGGGGGTCAGGGGATGGGGAGGAAGGTTATTTAAAATTGGAGAACTCAGTGTTGAATCCTCTGGGCTGTAGGCTGCCCAGAGAGATGAAGTGTTGTTCCTCTGATTTGTGATGTGGTTCGTTGTGGCAATGGAGGAGACCGAGGATGGTCACGTCAGAAAGGGAGTGGGAAGAGGACTTAAAATGGGCGGTTACTCAGAGACCTGGTCGGCCCCTGCGGGCCTGGCTGAGATGCTCGGTGAAATGTGCCCTTAGTTTACATTCGGTCTCACCGATCACCTGAAAGAACTGTTTGGGGCCCTGGATGGATGTGAAGGGTGTGGTGTGCCAGCAAGTTTACAGCTTTTACAGTTTCATGAGAAGGTACCTGGGGTTCAGGGAAGTTTGTGGGGACAGTGGCTGAATAGATAAATAGATTAGATTCCCTCCAGTATGGAAACCGGCCCTTAATCCCAACAAGTCCACACTGACCGTTCGCAGAGTAACCCATCCAGACCCATTCACCTACCCTATATGTATCCCTGACTAATGGACCTAACACTATGGGCAAATTAGCACGGCCAATTCACCTGACCTGCACATCTTTAGATTGTGGGAGGAAACTGGAGCTCCCAGAAGAAATCCACGCAGACACGGGGAGAATGTGCAAACTCCACACAGCTAGTCGCCTGAGGCTGGAATCACCAGGGTCCCTGGTGCTGTGAGGCAGCGGTGCTAACCACTGAGCCACTGTGCCCCCTTGGTGTGAACCAAGGATTGGTGAAGGGAATGGTCCTTGCGAAAGGCAAAGAGGGGTGGGAGGGGACTAAGTTCTTGGCGGCTGGTTCTAATGGAAATTTTTAAGGATGATGTGTTGGATGCAGAGACTGTTGGAGTGGTGGATGAGGACAAGGAGAACTCTGTCTTTAATGCATTTGGAGGGGGGTGTTAGAGCAGTGGAACAGGAAATGGAGGAGGTGCAGTTTAGGGCTGTCTGAAATGACAGAGGGAGGAAAAGCATGTTGTTTGAAACAAATGGACATCTGGGATACTTGGGAGTGAAATGTTTCCTTGTCCAAGCAAATGCGGCAGAGGTGGAGAAATTGGGAAAACGGGATGGAATTCTTGCAGGATACTGGGTGGAAGGAGGTGTAGTACAGGTAGTTGTGAGAGTCTGTGGGTTTATTGCAAATGTCCATCTAGAGACTGTCACCGGAGATGGAAATTGAGAGGTCAAGAAAGGGGAGGGAGGTTTCCAAGATGGACCAAGTGAATTTGAGAGTGGGGTAGAAGTTGTGGGTGAAGTCGATGAACTGCTCCAGTTCAGCCTGGATGCAGGATATAGCACCAATGCAGTCATCAATGTAACGGAGGAAGAGTTGGGTCACAGTCGGTACTGTGTCGGTACTGAAGAGGGACTGTTCGACATAGCTGACAAAGAGGCAGGCGTAGCTGAGGCCTATCCAAGTGCCAATGGTCACCCCCTTGGATTTGGAGGAAATGAGAGGAGTTAAAGGAGAAGTTATTAAGGGTGAGGAGCAGTACGGTCTGGCAGAGTCGGGTATTGGCGGAGAGGAACTGGATGTGTCTGTTGGAGAGGAAGAAGCTGAGGGCCTGAAGGCCATCCTTGTATGGGATCTGAAGAAGAGTCATACTGGACTTGAACTATTAACTGTGTTTCTTTCTCCACCAATGCTGCTCGACCTGCTGATTTTCTCAGAATTTTCTGTGCAGGATCTTCAGGATCTACATGTTTCAGTTGCACAGAATGGCATATTATGATAAATAAACCTCAGGTAGAGCCAAGAATACTGAGCAAGTATAAAACTTGAATACAATATTAACTTAGGCTATTTTAAGAATATTGATGTCAAATGTGTGCATGCTCAAGAATTATAATGGAGCTTTCTTGCTTACGAATTACTTACACATTCTCTGTTATCTTACGTCTTTTGTGCTGCAGTGATGCTTGTAGCATACTTCTAATCTTGAAAGTAGTTCCAGCTTGTCTACATAGTTTCATCTCTTAGGCTGTAATTTTTGTTTATTCAACCATAACAAATGATATTATAAGACAGTTACACTCACTCTATCTCAGACTTGAATTTAGTAAGATGTCCATTTAGGTAAACAGGCTCTTTATTTATTAAATCATGGAATGTGGGTGTTTCTGTTGAGGCCAACATTTATTGTCCATCCCTAATTGCCTCCAGGGTGGTTAAGAACTAATCACATTGCTGTTGGTCTGGAGTCACATGTAGGCCAGACCGAGTAAGGACAGCAGTCTCATTCCTGAAGCAACATCAGTGAACCAGTCAGGATTTTCTTGACAATTGATCACAGTCATCATTACACCCTTAATTCCAGACTTCTATTGAATTCAAGTTTCACCATCTGTCATGAGAGGATTCAAACCCAGGTCCGCAGAACATTCCCTGGGTCTCTGGATTAAGAGTCCAGTGATAATACCATTAGGTCATTACCTCTCCTTTTGGGTTGTATCACCGGTTTATTCAATTCATTGAATATCTTTCCTAATGCTAGTTAGAAAATAGAACATAGAACAGCACAGGAATGGGCCCTTTGACCTACGTTGCTGTGCCAAACATGACGCCAAATTAAACGAATCCCTTCTGCCTGCCTGTGGTCCATATCCCTTTATTCCTTGCACATTCATGTGCTTATCTAAAAGCCCCTATTGTACCTGCCTCCATCACCACTCCTGGCAGCGTGTTCTACACTCCTAGCACTCTGTGTGAAACACTTGCCCTAAATATCTTCTTTGAATTTTCCCCACTGACCTTAGATGCATCCCCAGTAGTATTAGACATTTCAACTCTGGAAAGAAGATTCTGACTGTCAAACTTATCAATGCACTTTATAATTTTATAAACTTCTACCAAGTCTCCCCTTAGCCTTCACCATTCAACAGAAAACAACCTGAGTTTTCCTAGCCTTTCCTTATAGCTCATAGCCTCTAGTCCAGGTAGCATCCTGGTGAATCTCTTCTGCACCCTCTTCCAGTAATGTGGTAACCAGAATTGAACGGAAATACTCTACAGACGAGTTAGACCAAAGGTTTGTTTCTGTGCTATACACCTCTATGACTCTAAGTGTGGCCTAACCAAAGTCTTATCAAGCTGCAAAACAACATCCTGACTCTTGTACTCAATTCCATGACCAATAAAGGCAAACATACCAAATGCCTTCTTTATCACCCTATCTACTTGAGTGGCTACTTTCAGGGAGATATGGACTTGAACCCTCTCTGTACATCAATGCTGTTCAGGGTCCTGCCATTAACTATATAGTTTTCCTTAACATTTGATTAGATTACTTACAGTGTGGAAACAGGCCCTTCGGCCCAACAAATTCACACCAACCCGCCAAAGCTCAACCCACCCAGACCCATTCCCCTACACCTAACACTACGGGCAATTTAGAATGGCCAATTCACCTGACCTGCACTTTTTTGGATTGTGGGAGGAAACCGGAGCACCTGGAGGAAACCCATGCAGACACGGGGAGAATGTGCAAACTCCACACAATCAGTCGCCTGAGGCGGGAATTGAACCCGGGTCTCTGGCACTGTGAGGCAGCAGTGCTAACCACTGTGCCACCGTGCCGCCCACCGTGATCTCCCAAAGTTCAGCACCTCATACTTACCCGAATTAAATTCCATAGTTTTTGTAAAAGAATTCACGCAGAGAATGGTATGTGTATGGAATGAGCTGCCAGAGGAAGTGGTGGAGGCTGGTACAATTGCAACATTTAAGAGGCATTTGGATGGGTATATGAACAGGAAGGGTTTGGAGGGATATGGGCCGGGTGCTGGCAGGTGGGTCTAGATTGGGTTGGGATATTGGTTGGCATGGACTGGTTGGACCGAAGGGTCTGTTTCCATGCTGTACATCTGTATGGCTCTATAATTAATATCTTCATACAAGTGGCCATTTGACTCTTTGCTAATTTGTAACTCTGTCCTACATTTACATGTAATTTTAAGAAGGCTGATGGGTTAACAGATATAGAATTCTTTTTTAATAGTTAGATACTGTTTATGTGTTTGATTTCCACAATACAAATACTGATACTCAGTATCTGCTGTTTGACCTAGTCTTTGTGTTGACTTGTTACACACGTCATTATGATTTTATATGTTACAAACTGAATGGATTCTGTTGCTCAGCCATGATAGGGTTACCTTTATTCTCTCACCATTTCTCTAAACTTCTTCACAATTTCTGCTTTCTGCACAATTTGAATACTTCTGTCAAAGTAAAATCCTTTTTTGTACTCTGGTAAATTTGACAAAGTCTCATCAGTAATTCCAGGAACAATTTTGTCATTTATGCATTCTGATTCCAAAGCTTCATTGTCTTAGTGTTTCACTAATCTGCAGAGATCATCAATGAAATTATCTATGAATTCCTTACAATTTAAGAATTTCACTTGTCTCATTGTCAAAAACTTATAGAACTTCATCAAAAGTGTCTGCCTTCTTTTGTTAACAAACAAACCCCAAAATTGCTGGAAGAACTCAGCAAGTTTAAAAGAAGGGTCATTGGACCCAAAATGTTAAACCTGCTTTCTGTCCACAGATGCAGACAGACCTGCTGAGTTTTTCCAGCACTTTCTCTGTTTGTTTCTGATCTCAAGATCCACAGTTCTTTGGCTTTATTTTGCTTACCATCTTCTATTATACTTTGATGAGCTATCAGATTACCAGCTGTCATTCCGATTGAATACAATTGTGTATTTACTTGTTCAGTTTGTGATTCATGGTGTAATTTGTATTAAATTCTAACGAACTGTCCTCTCAAATATATTCAAACATGTGTACTGTTTGGAAAATTAACTTCACATTTAATACGTGTATGTGTGTGTGTGTGTGCGTGTGTGTCTTGGCTTATTTTGAGGGCCTGACATTTATATTTTCAAATTACATGTTGTATGTGTTAAACAATTCAACATCTTCATTGGATAAGTTTTGTATTTTAATAAATTGATAATTTTATGTTTACTGAAGATGCCTTGTTCTTAGGTATTTAGTTTTGAATCTAATGTACAAAAGCATATGATTGAATATGTTTGAACTTAGATTTAAAAACTTTAAATATTGTGAACTGCAGAACAGTAGGAGTAGAGAAAGACAATGCACCCCTCTTATCACGATTATAGTATATAAGTCCAGGCTCACAGAAGGATACTCGATGCTTATGGGATAATAATAATTGGAAAATAATATAAAAGACCAATTTTCTCCTGTATTATTGAATCTAAACAGTTTTGCCAGTGCTAAGACTTTATTGAAGATTGAAGATTTATCACTGACAATTATAGAAGGTTAGGTTCAATACTTTGTTGAAGAGTTAGAGTTGGAATCAAAGGCAAGGAATACAAGGCAGTAATAGTGCAAAATTTAAATTTGGAAGAATTACAAAGCAACAAAATAGTGAGCCAATTGAATATGTGAAATTCAGTTGCAGATGAGCAGCTTGAAATAGAGAAGGAAGTGGAAAGACAAAATTTAGATTTGAAAACAAAGCATTCTGCAGATTAGAAAATGAAAGAACTTTAGAGAGTTAAAATTGGAAGAAACAGTGCATTTGAAACCATTCAAAGACAGAACCTAAGGAGAGAGGCCTTGGCTTCCAGAGAAAATTCTAACAAGACAAGATCTGAGTTCAATCCAAGTCCCAGTAGGAAGATGTTTAAATCTGGGCAAGCCCCATCCCTGAAAAAAAAGGTGGAAGGGATGCAGAAGGGTTTTTAAATTTTTTTGTTAAAAAGGTAGCTGAGAAGATGAGGTGGCCAAAAGAAAGTGATATTATTCATGAAAAGCAGATTGACAAATATAACTCATAGGTTTATGCCTTGCTTTCCAAGGATGCTTCTTTAGTTTATGTTGTGGCAAAAAGAAGACCCAGTTCTGAGGAAGGGTCATTCGACCCGAAGCGTTAACTCTGATTGCCCTCCACAGATGCTGCCGGAACTGCTGAGCTTTTCCAGCAATTTCTGTTTTTGTCTCCAATCCATATAAGTTGGTCCCTGAGACGTAAACAAGAAATGTTTGAACATCTGGGTGCAACTTGGGCAGATATATTTAAGATTTGAGATGGTAAAGCAAAATAATTTTGACAGTTGGATGGCATTTAAGGTAGAAACTGCACATGAGACTGCAAGGGAAGCAGTACTCCTAAAAGAGAGGGAGCTGGAGGATTTTGTTCCTTCAGATTGGTGTATTAACATCTTAGAATTCTCTTCCCAACAGTATGAGTCTACCTGCACCAAATGGATGGCAGTGGTCCAAGAAGGCAGCTCACCGCCAATGTCTCAAAGGCAATTAGGGATTGGCAATAAATCCTGTCCCAGCCAGCAATGTCCATAGCCCATGAATGAATAATCAAAAAGAAAGAAAAAGGCACTCTCTCCCTTAGTACAAACTGATGTGGAACACCTAAAAAAGACTGGAAGATGGCCATTACAATTCCAACTCATGTTGTTACGAGGTATATAACAATACTAAAAAACAAATCTGACTTGAGAGATTTTGTTTTTATTCAACATGGCATTCTTTCAATGAAACACAAGTGCATAGTCTTACAAATTTGCACACAATGTCGCAAATTTAATAATAAAACAAAAATACAAGCTTCATAAACCAAACAAAGCTATCTAATTACACAGAAGTTTGAAAGAATTCAAATTGCACAGTAGGACAAAATTGTATCTATTTCCCACCTCCATCACTCTACACTCTGTCAAAATTCAGACAGAGACAGCCAAGAGAAATGTAGTAATCAGAGAAGGGAACTGGTAAGATTGCCTCTATTTCATCTGAAGCTACAAAAGTTATTCTATGTAGAAGCATCAGGAAGCACAAATACAAGGTTAACCACAAGGGGGTCATACACATCATTAGAATGTTTATATTCCTGTCCTTTGTGAATATTATTTTTTGTAGCTGACAGGGATGTGGCTTTTCCACTCATGTGATGATGAGTAGGAAATCATGAATTGACACTGAACAATAACGGATCTGTGAAAGGATAGGTTGGTTGATTGCAGGACTGCTTTTATATTAGTGACTTGAAGGCTTATCCAAAGCAGTATTGTCTCCTGTGTCTTCTTATTGCAGCTTGAAACCTCACAACAATGTAATATAGTTCAGAATGCAGTACATAACAGCCACCTGGAAGCCCTGGCTGATGTGTACTAAACTGAAGTGGGTACTGCAGATGATGGAGATTAGAGTCAAGATTAGAGTGGTGCTGGGAAAGCGCAGCAGATCAGACAGCATCCAAGGAGCAGGAAAATCGATGTTTCAGACAAAAACCTTCATTAGGATGTGTACTAAAGAATACCTTCATTTCCATTCCAGGCTCCTCAAACGCATATCGTTGGATTATTCAATGATGTCTCTGACGATTATATGTAATTCATTTATTGCTTCTATTACACATTTCTATGAGTTTCTGAATGGTGGCAGCAGCTACATTTTCAGTGCAGTTCCCTTGTCTCCAAGCAGCAAGATGATAAGTCTTTAAGGTATAAAGCAATCAGTGAGTGAGGAATGGTTTAAAATGAAAGTATCATCTCACGAATTTGGGAGAACATTTTTTTATTTGGTGCACATTAGATAAACATTGATGAAATTGCAATTGGCAAATGTATCTGAGTGAACGGTGGATACTTTAGTTTTCACATTCTGGTAATGACACATACGTGTACGAAACCAAAGGCATCAATACAACTGCTCACTCATTCAGACTAATATCACCACAGCCAATGTCGACATAATTGACAGCTTCAGTAAACAAGCCATCAGTCACTTGTCTTGCACATTTGTGGTGGCTGACTGCGAGATACTTCAATTTTCTCTGACTGAACCTGAAAGCATCTTGAGTGAAAAAAATCATTTAAGGTTATTTAAAATTATAAAAGGTTTTGATAAGATTACTCACAGAAAGACTGCTTCCAGTTGTGGGGAAGAGCAAAGGTAGAGATTATCAGAGAGGTAGACAGAAGAAATCAAACAGAATTCTGATTTTTTTCTGTGAATGATGAGAGAATTTGTACTTTCTAACAAAAAGGGGATTGAGGCATATTGTTTAGATGCATTTAAGGGAAAGCTAGATAAGAATGAGGCAGAATAAAGGGTTATTGTGGCAGGGTCAAATGAGGAAGGATGCGAAAAGGTGAATGGAATCTAATTGCTGGCGTGGAATGGACAGGGAAAATATCCTGTATTCTCTGTAATTCTATAAATCATTATATTTGAGGTGACAAGTCACTGATATGGCAACTAAGAGAAAAATGATCTATTTCACAACCGTTGTCACCTTTTATCATTGTACTCAGTCACAAGGTAGATGAACAGCATTTTTTAGATCAACAGCTGAATAAACTGTCCATAAGTTATATCACATAACACAGCAGATTTTGTCACCATTGTCACTTGCTGCCAGAAGCCTTGAAATGCATAGCTTTCAGTGCAAAACAAATTCTTCTTACCAGCAGGCTATCAAGAATGTCCAGACAATAATCTCTGCATGACACTTATGAGTTGCTGACCTGCTGATACTGGGCCAGTTATGGTGAATTAGCAAGGCTTGACCATGGCAGATGGAGTTTTGGCGTAAGTTAAATCATATAGCAACAAAGAAAGTGAAGTCACAGTCTCCAACAGGGAGCAAATTCATTTTGCTGAATTGGACTGCTCAGGGTGTGATATATATGAGCCATCTGTCAGTCCAGGAAAAGGTATGAAGTCAACACTCCCTTTAGGTCAATTTCTCTTGATTCAGGAAAACAGATGAATTACGTCTATTATACAATGCTATAAAGAAGGCCGCTAGCTATCACTTATTAAAAGAAGGAAAGAGAGGTCAATTCATACCAGGATTTCTCACAGTGGGTGCTAGCCAATGTTCAATTTTACAATGCATTGGACAGTGCTGTACAGTGTCTGTTTGTGTAGCCATGGAGGATCTAGATATGGCTGGACTTGTTCACTCTGTCATAAGTAGCACTGACTTGAAGATCCTGTTGTCCTGGCTGTCACAGCTCATTATGGAACAGCACCGAGTAATGTTCATATATTTCCATTATACTTACAGGGTTGTAGAAAATTTAATTTAACTGCAATAGTGATTGGTTATATCACTGCTACCACACGTGTGCAATGCAAAATTTCAGCATTTATATTGAGTATAACACTGAGTACTTCATGTAATATTATCATATTTGCATTCACCCAAGTTACTGACCTTCCTTCCAGAGCAGACATTAGAGTTATGGAGTCAAACAGGTCTACAACTCAGAAAAAAGGCCCTTTGGACCATCCAGTCTGTATTGGTCAAAAACAACCACCCCATTATTCTCATCCCATTTTCCAGCTCCTGGCTGATAGATTTGAATGCTTTGCCATTATAAGTATAAGCCTAAATATTTCTTAAATGTTATGAGGGCTTCTGTCTCTACCACTCTTACAGGCACTGACTTCAAGATTTTGACCATCTTCCGAATGAAAACGTGTTTCCTTCCCTCCCTTCTAAACATCCTGTCGTTACCTTCAATTTGTGTTCCCTGGTCATTGATACCTCTGCCAAAGGAAAATGTTCCTTCCTGTCTATCCTCTCTAGGTGCCACATAAGTTAGTACACTCAATCCTGTTCTACCCTCAAGTTCCTATACACAAAAGAAAATAATGCCAAGCTCTTTTCATGACATCTTTTCCTCTCCAAACAGAAAACATCCTGGTAAATTACCTCTGCACCTATCCTAGTTCAATCACATCACTCCAGCCATGTGGGTTACAGAACCTCACACATTATCCAAGTATAGCAAGTTAAAAACAAACATAGAAATTCCTGGAAAAGGTCAGCAGGTCTGGTAGCATCTATGAAGAAAAATCATAGTTAACGTTTCAGATCCGGTGACCCTTCCTCAGAAGGATGGTAGTGAGGAAAATGTCAGTTTTTATGCAGAAGATAGGATAGAGTGTGAGGATCAGGAGTTAATGATAGGTGACTAGGGACAGAGCCCAAAGAAAGAGAAGGACAGTGGGACAGATAAAGGAGTGGATAATGATCTGGCCAGGAGGGTAGATAGCTGTTAATGGGGACTGTTAGTGGTTAACAATGGGTTGTGTGCAATAGCAGACTATGAGATCACAAGTTCTGAGGAAGGGTCACTGGACCTGAAACATTAACTCTGACTTCTCTTCACAGATGTTACTAGACCTGCTGAGTTTTCCCCAACTTCTATTTTTGTATCTGATCACAAGGCCTGGTGTGGGGGGATGGAGGCTAACACATAGTAGAGTTTAAGCCCTCAATTTATTGAATTCAATATTGAGTCCAGAAGGCTGCAGGGTCCCCAGGAGGAAAATGAGGTGTTATTCTTCCAGCTTAGATTGAGCTTTGCTGGAGCACTGCAGCAAGCCTGAGAAATAACAAGTTACACCTCCACTGGTTTATCCCAAATGAGAATGAAGGAAGTGTAGTGCTATTGCAGGTTTTAACAGCATTTGTCCAGAATATTCATGGTGTCAGTTAATGTTTAGTCAGAGAAGAGTTACTGGACTGTTTTTCACAGAATTAGGAAGACATTATTCACAAGGGCTGGAAAACTGAACTTAACAATGCTGAGTTCAAACATACTCCATTTTGATTATTTCAAAAGTATTTTTTTTCTAATGAGAGAGCAGCACAGTGGTTCTCTGGGACGATGGCAACTTTTTTTTGTTGTGTTGAAGCAGGCATTGTGCATGCACATGTCCTTGCTGTCTGGAAAACACAATGCCCTATGTAGCTTTCAGTATACAAAGTGTGCCATACTGAGAATCTGACTAACATTCCTAAATTGGTTTGTCTTAATTCAGCACTACAAAGGTACTCTGCCTTGGCCTATCAAGATGGAAAAACACCTGGTAATAGAAAGAACTGAAAAGAAACATCACAACAGCATGAACTCAAATGATAACTGAACAAATTACGACTGTTAATTGTTCAAGGCATTAATTCAACAACCATGGTCTCAGGTTAACTGCCACTAATGGCTTTAAACTGTGGATTCCTTTCATTTTCCTTTGGTATTGAATGCTAACCCTTTATTAATTTAATACCTATGTGTCTGTATTCTTAATGGTATGATTTTAATACTTTTCTTGGAGTTATCTGATAATAAAATTGCTCATTTTCTCAGGAAACCTCTATTACTGATACTTTAGACTTTATGGAATTGCATTTTTATTCAAGATCGATACAGCCTTGTGCTAGAACAAACAGAAATCTTTGTTGCAACCAATGAGGGAGTTAAAAAAAAGAAGGTAGATAATTCTTACCTGGTCACAATAGTCTGTAGATTAATATTCCTTGCATATGCTGATTGGAGGCAGGTGTTCGCAGGTTAAGTGATGGCTGGAAAATGGGAAGCCTTCAGAAATGAGATAACAAGAATCCAGAGGAAGTATATTCCTGTCAGGGTGAAAGGAAAGGCTGGTAGGTATAGGGAATGCTGGATGACTAAAGAAATTGAGGGTTTGGTTAAGAAAAAGAAGGAAGCATATGTCAGCTATACGCAGGATATATCGAGTGAATCTTTAGAAGAGTATAAAGGAAGTAGGAGTATACTTGAGAGGGAAATCAGGAGGGAAAAAAGGGGACACGAGATAGCTTTGGCAAATAGAATTAAGGAGAATCCAAAGGGTTGTTATATATTGTGAGAGACGATTTCGGTACAAATAGTTAAGATGTGCATGACCTCAGAGTCTAAGGGGAATAGAGCCGTGGGGGTAGGGTAAAACATGCTTCTCTATAATAAAGGACGAGACATCTGCTGCTACAGAGTAGAAAAACAAGTCCTTGATTGATAAGACCACTAACTCTGACAGAGAAGAATAAGTCCTTGACTGATAAGACTACAGGGTAGAAAAACAACTCGGGAAACTGTTGCAGACTTTGTGAGAATGTGAACCTCGTGACTCTTTAGAGCTATAGAGGGGAGGGACTTGTACTGTATTTAATCAGAAACATTGTTAGCCTGGGGCGCCTTTTTTTTCAAGGGTGCCCAACTCTGCAGACTTGTTAATAAAACTTTGTTTTCCTGAATTTGTCTAGAGCGATTATTGAGAAGCGATTTTCGTTTCTAACATATATTAAGGACAAAAGGGTAACTAGAGAGAGAATAAGGCCCCTCAAATATCAGCAAGGTGGCCTTTGTGTGGAGCCACAGAAAATGGGGGAGATACTAAATGAATATTTTGCATCAGTATTTACTGTGGAAAAGGATATGGAAGATATAGACTGTAGGGAAATAGATGGTGACATCTTGCAAACTGTCCAGATTACAGAGGAGGAAGTGCTGGATGTCTTGAAATGGTTAAAGGTGGATAAGTCCCCAGGACCTGATCAGGTGTACCCGAGAACTCTGTGGGAAGCTAGAGAAGTGATTGCTGGGCCTCTTACTGAGATATTTGTATCATCGATAGTCACAGATGAGGTGCCGGAAGACTGGAGGTTGGCAAACGTGGTGCCACTGTTTAAGAAGGGTGGTAAAGACAAGCCAGGGAACTATAGACTGGTGAGCCTGACCTCAGTGGTGGGCAAGTTGTTGGAGGGAATCCTGAGGGACAGGATGTACATGTATTTGGAAAGGCAAGGACTGATAAGGGATAGTCAACATGGCTTTGTTTGGGAGAAATCATGTCTCACAAACTTGATTGAGTTTTTTGAAGAAGTAACAAAGAAGATTGAGCAGAAGAGGGCAGAGCAATAGATGTGATCTATATGGACTTCAGTAAGGCGTTCGACAAGGTTCCCCATGGGAGATTGATTTGCAAGGTTAGATCTCATGGAATATAGGGAGAACTAGCCATTTGGATACAGAACTGGCTCAAAGGTAGAAGACAGAGGGTGGTGGTGGAGGGTTGTTTTTCAGACTGGAGGCCTGTGACCAGTGGAGTGCCACAAGAATCGGTGCTTGGTCCTTTACTTTTTGTCATTTATATAAATGATTTGGATGCGAGCATAAGAGGTACAGTTTGTAAGTTTGTAGATGACACAAAAATTGGACAGCGAAGAGGATTATCTCAGACTACAACAGGATTTGGACCAGATGGGCCAATGGGCTGAGAAGTGGCAGATGGAGTTATTTCAGATAAATGCGAGGTGCTGCATTTTGGGAAAGCAAATCTTAGCAGGACTTATACACTTAATGGTAAAGTCCTAAGGAGTGTTGCTGAACAAAGAGACCTTGGAGTGCAGGTTCATAGCTCCTTGAAAGTGGACTCGGAGGTAGATAGGATAGTGAAGAAGGTGTTTGGTATGCTTTCCTTTATTTGTCAGAGTGTTGAGTACAGGAGTTATGTTGTGGCTGTACAGGACATTGGTTAGGCCACTGTTGGAATATTGCATGCAATTCTGGTCTCCTTCCTATCGGAAAGATGTTGTGAAACTTGAAAGGGTTCAGAAAAGATTTACAAGGATGTTGCCAGGGTTGGAGGATTTGAGCTATAGGGAGACACTGAACAGCCTGGGGCTGTTTTCCCTGGAGCGTTGGAGGCTGAGGGGTGACCTTATAGAGGTTTATAAAATTATGAAGGGCATGGATACGATAAATAGACAAAGTATTTTCCCTGGGGTCGGGGAGTCCAGAACTAGAGGGCATAGGTTTAGGGTGAGAGGGGAAAGATATAAAAGAGACCTAAGGGGCAACTTTTTCACACAGAGGGTGGTACGTGTATGGAATGAGCTGCCAGAGGATGTGGTGAAGGCTGGTACAATTGCAACATTTAAGAGGCATTTGGATGGGTATATGAATAGGAAGGGTTTGGAGGGATATGGGCCAGGTGCTGGCAGGTGGGACTTGATTTGGTTGGGATATCTAGTCGGCATGGATGGGTTGGACCGAAGGATCTGTTTCCATGGCTGTACATCTCTATGACTATGACTCTATGATTAGGTTTCACATTAAAAGGTAATAATTTAAATAGGCAGTCTTAAAAACAGCAACAATGACAATTGTTTAGGTTTATGAAACATCAAGCAATAGTAATTATTCAGAAATACTGTTTCAGGAAAGTCACCCTGCCTCACCTATCATCCTCTATTTCTTCCGCACAATCTTGTTTTGTTTACATGTAACTCTAGTTCCATACTGCATTATATTTTTAATGCTCTCAAGAAAATTAGGGATGGATGATAAATGTGGCTCTGCCAATGCGGATAATATTCTAAAAACAAATAGTACTAATAATAATAATGTCTAGTTTTTATAGGATTGTTTAAGGCCACTCTGTTGATGAGTCTCTTTGGTGGATAGTACCTGTTGTACACAAAGGGATATCAGGTGCTTGAAGCTTTGCAGTGGATGATGCAGACAATACACATGCACTGTTCGTGATGGTGGCAAGTTGAGGGGTCGTTGATGGAGATTAAAACCATGGAAGTTTCCCTGGTACAGACTGTTCTGGTGAGACATGGATGGCATTGATGAAAGGGCTGGCTTGACAAAAGGAATGACATGGGAGAGATGGAATGATTGGGATGAGAATAACATGAGAGGGAAATGGGAAGGGTGGATCAGGTGTTGGAATTTACTAAGTATGGCAACATGTGTAGTTTGATGATTTGATATCATTTGACATTCCAAAATTATTCAACGGGCATAAACTGAAAATGTTCCAGATTCAAATGAAAAGGTTTCATTAATGAAACACATACAGCAGCATTGATATACTTGATTTATTTTGTTCATTAATGCAATTGCGTATCACTGCTTGGGCCAGCATTTACTGCTCAATCCTTGAGAAGGGAGTAGTGAAGTTTGAAGTGAAGTTTTTTTTTAAACACTCTATAGTTTTCCGAGTTTCTACACAATGTGATTCCAATGGATGTGTCATGCAAAAAGTTAGACTCAAAAAGGACCAATTAAAACATTGCAACAAATATTGAACTCTAAACAAAAGTGTCTCAGACAAAAGAAAGATGGGATGATTTAAATTATAATTACTTTTTCTCTCTTCAGCTCAAGACCATGATGTATGATTTAATATCATGTTTTCTCTTGTTATCTCATTCCTTACTGAGGAAGACTGAAGCACATTGATTAAACTTTTTTTTATATAGTTTCAATCATCAATAAATCCACAAGAAAATCCTTTAAGACTTTAAAAAAAAAGTTGTTGATGGTTTGGTGGCATTGTAGGCTGGGCCAGCATTTATTACCCATAACTAGTTGGCTGTGAGAAGATGGTGGTGAGCTGCCTTCTTGAACTGGTGCAACTCATTTGGTATATCTGCAATGCTGTGAGGGAGGAAATTCCAGGACTATGACCCAATGAGATTGAAAGAATGGGGGTATGCTTCCAAATGAGGATGAGGTGGTCTTTAGGAAAATAATCAAGTAGTAGCATTTCCAAGTAGTTGCTGCATTTGTTAGAAGAAAGAACAAAGAACATTACAGGACAGGAACAGGCCCTTCAGCCCTCCAAGCCTGCGCTGATCCAGATCCTTTATCCAAACCTGCCACCTATTTTCTAAGGATCTATATCACTTTGCTCCCTGCCCATTCATGTATCTGTCTAGATACATCTTAAATGACGCTATTGTTCTAGCTCCTACCACCTCCATTGGCAATGCATTCCAGGCACTCACCACCCTCTGCGTGAAGAACTTTCCACGTATATCTCCCCTGAACTTTTCCCCTCTCACTTTGATCTTGTGACCCCTAGTAAATGAGTCCTACACTCTGGGAAAAGTTTCCTGCTCTCCACCCTATCTACACCTCTTATGATTTTGTAGGCCCCAATCAGGTCCCCCCTCAACCTCCTTCTTTCCAAAGAAAATAATACTAATCTACTCAACCTCTCCTCATAGCTAGCACCGTCCATACCAGGCAACATCCTGGTGACCCTCCTCTGCACCCTCTCCAAAGCATCCACATCCTTTTGGTAATGTGGTGATCAGAACTGTACACACTATTCCAAATGTGGCTGAACCAAAGTCTTATACAACTATAACATGACCTGCCAATTCTTGTAATTAATACCCTGTCCGATGAAAGAAAGCATGCCATATGCTTTCTTGACCACTCTACTGACCTGCGTTGCCACCTTCAGGGAACATGGACTTGAACACCCAGATCTCTCTATACATCACTTTTTCCCAGGACTTTTCCAATTACTATATGATTTGCTCTTGAATTGCATCTTCCAAAATGCATTACTTCGCATTTGTCTGGATTGAACTCTATCTGCCATTTTTCTGCCCAACTCTCCAATCTATTTATATTCTGCTGTATTCTCTGACAGTCCCCTTCACTATCTGCTACTTCACCAACCTTAATGTCATCTTCAAACTTGCTAACGAGGCAACCTACACCTTCCTCCAAATCATTTATGCACATCACAAACAAAAGTGGTCTTAGCACGAATCCCTGTGGGACACCACTGGTCACAGGTCTCCATTTTGAGAACTCCCTTCCAACTATTACACTCTGTCTGCTTTTCCCCAACCAGTTCTCTATGCATCCAACTAGAACACCCTGGATCCCATACGACTTCACCTTCTTCATCAGCCTACCATGGGGAACCTTATCAAATGCCTTACTGAAGTCCATATATAAAATCTACAGCCCTTCACTCATCAATAACTTTGTCACCTTTTCAAAGAATTCTATTAGGCTTTTAGACATGACCTTCCCTGCACAAAATCAAGCTGCCTATTACTGATAAGCCCGTTTTTTTCCAAATGGGTATATATCCTAGCCCTTAGCATCTTCTCCAGTAGCTTCCGTACCACTCATGTCAGGCTCACAGGTCTGTAATTACCTGGATTATCCTTGCTACCCTTCTTAAGTAAGGGACAACATTAGCAATTCTCCAGTCCACTGGGACCCCCCACTGTGTTCAAGGATGCTACAAAGGTATCTGTTAAAGCCCCAGCAATTTCCTCTTTTGCTTCCTTCAGTAACCTGGGACATCCGGACCTGGGACTTGTACACCTTAATGCCTTTTAGAATACACAATGCTTCCTCCCTCCTTATGCCGACTTGATCTAGAGTAATCAAACATCTATCCCTAACCTCAACATCCACCATGTCCCCCTCCTCAGTGAATACCGATGCAAAGCACTCGTTAAGAAGCTCACCCATTTTCTCTGACTCCACGCATATCTTTCCTGCTTTGTCCTTGAGTGGGCCAGACTTTTCCCTTGTTACCTTCTTGCTCCTTAATCATGAATAAAAGGCTTTGGTGTTTTCTTCAATCCTGCTCGCTAAGGATATCTCATGACCCCTTTTACCCTCTTAATTCCACATTTCAAATTGGTTCTACATTCCCGATACTCCTCCAAAACTTTGTCTGTCTTCAGTTACTGAGACCTTATGCATGCTTCCTTTTTACTCTTAGCCAGTCTCACAATTTCCTCTGTTATCCATGGTTGCCTAATCTTGTCATTTCTATCCCTCATTTTCACAGAAACATATCTCTCCTGAACTTTAATCAACATCTCTTTAAAAGCCTCCCACATATCAAATGTGGATTTCCCTTCAAACAGCTGCTCCTGATCTACATTCCCCAGCTCCTGCTGAATTTTGGTATAGTTGGTCTTCCCCAAATTTAGCACTCTTCCTTTCAGACCACTCGCATCTTTGTGCATGAGTATTCTTATACTTACAGAATTGTGATCACTATTCCCAAAGTAATCCCCTACTGAAACTTCAAACACCTGTTTGGACTCATTCCCCAACACCAGGTCCAGTATGGCCCCTTCCCAAGTTGGACTATTTCCATACTGCTCTATAAAACCCTCCTGGATGCTTCTTACAAATTCTGCTCTATCCAGACCTCTAACACTAAGTGAATCCCAGTCAATATTGAGAAAATTAAAATCTTCCATCACCATCACCCTGTTGCTCCTGCATCTTTCCATAATCTGGCTACATATTTGTACCTCTATCTCATGCTCACTGTTGGGAGGTCTGTAGTACAGCCCCAACATTGTTACCACACCCTTCTAATTTCTGAGCTCTGCCCATATTGCCTTACTGCTCGAATCCTCCATAATGCCCTCCTTCAGCACAACTGTGATATCCTCTCTGATCAGTAATGGAACTCCTTCACTCTTTTCCCTCCTCTCTATCCCACCTGAAGCATTAATATCCTGGGATATTTAGTTCCCAATCATGCCCTTCACTCAACCACATCTCAGTAATAGCAATAACGTCATACTCCTAGTTACTAAGCTAAGCCTTAAGTTCATCTGCCTTACCTACTATAATTCTCGCATTAAACAAATGCACCTCAAGCCACCTGTTCCTTTGCATTCATTGACTCCTCCCTGCCTACTCTTCCCTTCAGTCACACTGACATCATTATCTAGATCCTTACAGGCTTTAGTTACTACCTCCTTACTGTCCACTAACCTCCTTGTTTGATTCCCATCCCCCTGCCACATTAGTTTAATACTTCCCCAACAGCGTTTAGCAAAAGCACCCCCAAGGACATTGGTTCTGGTCTGGCCCAGATGTAGCCCATCCAATTTGTAATAGTCCCACCTCCCCCAGAACCAGTTCCCAATGTCCCAAAAATCTGAACCCCTCCCTCCTGCACCATCTCTCAATTCATCCTGATTATTCTATTATTCCTACACTGATTAACATGTGGCACTGTGATGTCCTATATTTTAACTCCCTAACTTCTTCATGTAGGACCTCATCCCATTTTTTACCTATATCATTGGTGCCTACATGCACCATGACAACTGTCTGTTCACCCTCCCTCTTGAGAATTTTCTGCAAACGATCCGAGACATCCCTGACCCATGTACCTGGGAAGCAACATACCATTTGGGAATCTCGTTTTCGACAACAGAAAAGTCTATCTACTCCGCTTACAATTGAATCCCCTATGACTATGGCCCTTCCACTCTTTCGCTCGCCCTCTGTACAGCACAGCCAGCCACAGTGTCATGAACTTGGCTACTGCTGCCTTCTCCTGGTGAGTTATCTACCCCAACAGTGTCCAAAATGGTATATCTGTCTTAGAGGGAGATGAAGGGTCTGTTTCCATGCTGTACATCTCTATGACTCTATGACTCTATGACCACAGGGGACACCTGCACTGCCTTCCTGCTCTTCCTCTGCCTTTTGGTCACTCATTCTCTTTCTCCCTCAGCAATTCTAATCTGCAGTGTGACCAATTCTTTAAAAGTGATATCCACGACCCCCTCAGCATTGTGTATGTTCCAAAGTGAGTCCATCCGCAGCTCCAGAGCCATCATGCGGTCTAACATGAGCTACAATTGGACACACTTCTTACATGTGAAGGATCCAGGGACATCAGTTGTGTCCCTGAGCTCCCACATTGAGCAAGAGGAGTATAACACAGGTCTGAGATCTCCTGCCATTTTTAATCTTAAACTGACACTAAAATTGCGAAAAAGGAAGAAGTTTTTACCAATCACATGATAACATTTTAAAAAGAACAGAAAATCCTTACCTTATCAACACACCACTGAGTCCTTTCTTTGTTAGAGGAGGAGAGCGGGTGGGAGACTACACAGGCAGTATCTCGGGTTCAGCCACTGCCCTATTATATCAGGGTTTCTTTAGATTAGATTACTTACAGTGTGGAAACAGGCCCTTCGGGCCAACAAGTCCACATTGACCCTCTGAAGAGCAACCCACCCAGACTCATTCCCCTATATTTACCCCCTCACCTAACACTACGGGCAAGTTAGCATGGCCAATTCACTTAACCTGTACATTTTTGGACTGGGGGAGGAAACCAGAGCGCCCAGAGGAAACCCATGGAGACACAGGGAGAATGTGCAAACTCCATACGGACAGTTGCCTGAGGTGGGAATTGAATCTGGGTCTCTGGCACTGTGAGGCCTTCCCGCCAGTCCTCATTCTCTCTGGCCTTGCTGCAATTTAAAATGGTCCTTCTAGATGGTAGTGATTGTGGGTTTGAAAGGTCATGGGTCAGTGTCCATCACCGCCACTGTGGAATTTTACCACTTTGTGGTCACTTAAGCATCTGCTGCTGCTAGTATTTTATCAATAGTGGTAGGGTGCACATGCCACAGGGAAAGGGTAGAAAATAAAGCCTAACTGATTGGCCTCAGGCTTGAGGAGGTGTCCTGTAATGATTGTAACAAGGTCAGCCATATAGACCTCGTAGAATAAGAGTCCCCTGATAGGGGAAGATATAAATACCAATGTCAGAGGCTCTGGTCTCTCTGAGAACTGGCTCTGAGAGTTCTGGATCAGTGTCAAGGACTCTCCATGTGTAAATAAAGGGTGACTGGGTGATGGAATACTGGCCTCTGTGGAGTTATTTCAGTGGCGACAAGAGAATAGCATAGTGCTGAATAAATTTGCTTGCAATAGTCATCTTTGAGTTGGGGTAATGATATCATGCCGTTATTTAGAGAGGCTTAACTCATTTGATCCTGCTGTCAAAGACTGGGCCCAGTATGTGGAAAGAATGCGTTATTTTTTCAGGGCAAATGACATTGGGATAGGTGAAAAGCAATGAGTAATTGTCCTGACAGTTTGTGGATCCACTGGTTTTTAGTTTATTAGAAGCCTAACTTTCCCAGAGGCACGAGATACAAAAACCTTTCAAGAGGCGATGGATATAGTTAAGGAATATTACAACCTCAAATTGAAAGATACTGTTGTTTTTACTTGGCATTTCAAAAAACAGACAAATCCATTTGAGGATTTTTGACTAGGTTAAGATGACTGGCATAAGCATATGACTGGTTTAACCCTTAAGGAGATGCTGAGAGATTGTTTAGTATGTAGATTTTGAAACCTTTATGGGCCTGGAGAGACCAGTTCACCATGCAACATCTTATTGTGGGGAGCAAGAGTGATTGTCCCAAACAAAGGTTGTTGCCTAATATTCACTGAACTCATTGAGGAGTTTCCAAAATGGAAATGTTGATGAAAGGTTTTGTCTGTTGGCCAGGATTGGATGCAGACATAGCTGCATTGGTGGGGCAGTGCCCAGGGTGCCAACAAAGACAAAAACATTAACACTAGCAGTACCCCCACTTCGTAGGTGCGGCCAGATAAACCCTGATTACTTGATTACACGTCGACTAGCCAAGTCCTTTCATTGGCTTGATGTTCTTAATTATTGTGGATGCCCACTCAAAATGGCTGGACATGCATAGAAATCATTTGTTAAACACAGGGATGATATAAAAAAAATGCATATCTTTTGCAATACACTGACTCATGGAAATGTTGGTCACAGATAACAGGCCATTGTTTACCAGTAGGAAATTTGAGCATTTCCTAAAGTCAAATGGTATTCGTTAGACAAGGACAGATCCATACCATCCATCATCCAGTGGCTTGGCAGAAAGAGCAATCCAAAGTTTGTGGGTAGGCTTGAAGAAACAGCCTACAGCTTCACTAGATACCAAATTGTCCTGGTTTCTATTTTATTCTAGGACCCCACCTCGTGCAACTACAGAGATAGCTCTGGCAGAGTTGCTAATGGGGAAATGACTCTGTTCTTCCTGGACCAGTGGAGGAGGGTGATATGACATCAGGAATGCCAATGCTGGACACAGATTCTACTGGATGACAGAGACAGTTTACTTCAGGGGACAAAATTTGGTGTCTGAACCACAGGAATGGCCCAGTGTGGGTAAGAGACATGCTTGACATGAGATCAGGTCCAATGACATATAAAGTTTGGGAATTGAACAAGTGCATGGACCATATGAACGCTGCAAACTCACAACAATATGGGAGCAAAAATATGCCTGGCTCCTCGAGAGCCTTTCTGACTATTCTGGAACCCATGGGTTCTCAATCTCTGTCAAGCATCGAAAATAACTTGGAATCTGAGTAGGAACAAATTACTGCAGATGCTGGATTCTGTACTGAAAATAAAAAATGCTGGAAATTACAGCAGGTCAGGCAGTCTCGTGGGGAGCCCTCTTGCCTTTGCCATCTGAAGGGGTGAATGAATTTCTTCCGAGAGGTTCCGGGCGCAAGAGGTGAACTAGTGTGTGTTACATGCCGTCCGTGGCAGAGGCAGACTTAGATGAACCTGACCTGGTGCTAAAACACCGCAAGATGTGTTATGGAAAAAACAAACTAGCCTATGACCTTGGACTCAGAGGGAGAGGAATGTGATGATTGCAATGAGGTCAACTAGGTGGATCTCAAAGAATATGCAATCCCTACTGGGACTGTTATTCTGGCCAATCAGGGAGACCTGGCTGACCAGTAAGATCAGGAGTGTCAGACATCCTGTTCACTCTGAAAGCTGGCTCTGGGGGAGCTGGATCAGTGTCACATGTAGGTAAGGGGTGACTTGGTGACAGAATACCAGCCTCTGTAGAGTTACTTCATATGCCTCTTGTTGGACTTTGAGCTTCAACCTCCAGCAGAAAGTGCTGCCTGTTTTTGATCCCCTGGCCTCCAGATTGCACCTCCCACCACCTAACTGAGGCACAGAGGCCAGCCTGACTGGGCTTGGTGAGTCTATCCCAATTATCATCTTCTGCAACGACCGTTGCTACTTTGGATCATTAACAAATTGCAGTCCCAGCAGAGCCACTGCTGCTGCAAGCACTTTTGGGATTAAAAAAACTAGCAAACTCTTTGGTTGGCTTGCAGCACTTGAATGCAACAGAGTGGGGACAGGACCTATAACCTTCGATGCTTGACAGAGATGGAGAACCCATGGGTTCCAGAATAGTCAGAAAGGCTCTCGAGGAACCAGGCATATTTTTGCTCCCATATTGTTGGTGAGTTTGCAGCGTTCATATGGTCCATGCACTTGTTCAATTCCCATACTTTATATGTCATTGGACCTGACCTCATGTCAAGTATGTCTCTTACCCACACTGGGCCATTCCTGTGGTTCTGACACCAAAGTTTCCTGGGGTGGCAGGGCCAAGCTCAGCACTTTCCAGGCTGCTGGGTGAGACCCACCTCCCCACATTAAATACCAATCAATAACTAGAAATTGTTTTTATTTAAAGTACAGTGAAGTTGCAAATTTGACTGCAAATATATCGTGGGTTTTGTATGGAAGAAACACCTGTGTATCCCCAGGTGCATGGCTCTAACTCAGACGCAGCGATTGCACTAATGACAGTGGTGGACACCCATAACCGATACCCCAGAGCCAGTTACAGAGACCGAGAAGCCCATTTCACAGACTCCGGCCAATGTCAAGCAGCAATTGGAAGAGCACAGAGGAGGAACAAGAAGCAGAGAAAGATGAACTCTATTGGTGGGTGGCACGGTGGCACAGTGGTTAGCACTGCTGCCTCACAGCGCCAGAGACCTGGGTTCAATTCCCGCCTCAGGCGACTGATTGTGTGGAGTTTGCACGTTCTCCCCGTGTCTGCGTGGGTTTCCTCCGGGTGCTCCGGTTTCCTCCCACAGTCCAAAGATGTGCAGGTCAGGTGAATTGGCCATGCTAAATTGCCCGTAGTGTTAGGTAAGGGGTAAATGTAGGGGTATGGGTGGGTTGCGCTTTGGCGGGGCGGTGTGGACTTGTTGGGCCGAAGGGCCTGTTTCCACACTGTAATGTAATCTAATCTAATCTAATTGCAGTAACATCATGTATTATATTCAGTGTTTCAAGATGGCACCGGAGCGTGATGACAGTTTGCGTATAACATGCAAAATAATACTTTTCACTTTTTCTTATATGCAGGTGACAATATATCTAAATCTGTTAGTATATTACAAAGAATGCAATTAAAACTTGCTCCCAGGCATCATATAAGAACACAAGCTTTGTCAAGTTACTATACCTGGAGAAAGGAATGTAACTGAAGCAGTTCAATTATGAGAGCCTTTCAATGATAAACCTAAAACCTGATACAAATTCATAGTTCCATGATATCATTTGTTAACTTTGTGAAAAACACATTAATTCTTCATGCTCATAAATTAGGGTCAGAAGAAGTGAACAATTCCATCTCAACTCCTTTATTCTTACTTGAGTTCATTTTCTATGACCAGTAATTATAAATAATTAATTGAACTTAATGAATTTAAGAGAAGCAAAAGACATTAAATGATCTGTATTCAGGGAGTATCGGGCTGTCAGCTGTGAATTACAAGAGTTGGTATAATGGCTCTGAAATGAATAACGTGCAAGTCATGAACCTATAGATGAGTTGCAGCACCTTGCTCAGAAGTAAATCATTGCTTGCAATTTACTACTGTCAGCATGCTGCATTTTATTCTAAGTTCTTTCTTGTACCAGTTGGCTCATTTTATTGCACTCTTGCCTCAGATGTGGTAAATTGTTAGATTAAGTCAGTGTCACAGATGCACGACATGGAAAGAGACCATTCAGCCCATTTTCCCTGCATCAGCTGTCCAGCATCTGGTCCATTGCCTTACTGGTTATAGCCCTTCAGGTACAGATCCAGGTATCTTTTAAAATGAGTTGATGGTTTCACCTGAACTCCCATTTGGGCAGTGAATTCCAGACTCCCACTACTTTCTGCATGAAAATATATTTCCTCATGCCCTTTTTCATCCTCCTATCAATCACCTTAAAATCTATCTCCCTGGTGACCTCTTCATTTTGGGAACAAGTCTTCCTTGTCTCCTCCACACAAGTTCCCCATACTTGATCATAATGATTGTGATCTTGGATCATATTGATATCTTAGAAGCAATTTTTATTTTTACTTTGGGAAAACTACATTTGCAAGATAAGTAAATTGCTGGACTTTAGGTTTTGCCAGGATATGTCGGCTGAAGAACTGTACCTCTGAGGAGAATTGCCAAGACCGAACTATGCATTTAAATTAGTCATGCAAACCTCAGAATCATGAGGTTTGATTTTGAAATTAATGAGTTAATTATATATCAGTTAAACATTTCAACTAATCTATGAGTAATTCAGGGTGAAACCTTGGTTTGAATTCTTGGAAGTTGGCTTTGGGACTTTTAATGAAGATTTTTAGGGTTGAAGCTAAATTGGTGGGAAGTGAGCCCTGAGTTCAGCAGGTGGAGAGAATCTGTAAAAGCTGAAGTTGACCAAAAGCAAAAGATACATGAAGAGCAAGAGTGTGGTGAAGCCATACTTGTACTGACATGTTCATGTCAGGAGCTAAAAAAGCAGTGGAGGCTTGTTTAGCTGGAAGCAAAAAAAAGTTCATTCCTTAGAGAATAACAGAAATACTAAGGAGAGTTAAATTTTTGAGAATTTTGCCATTTTGGTTTGGTCTCAGGAAGTAATGGAACTTTCAAGATTCCGATAAGTAGCCAAACACTTTTTGGGCAAGTCAAAGTAAAAAGAGTAATGTCTCATCAAGAAGTTGAGTTTCAAAACGTAAGTGATTGTCTGCATTTTTGATTGTAAATTATAAATATTATGTTGAAATAGAGGTAAGCTCATAGTGGTTTGCTTCCTTTGACTCATACATAATGAATTTTTTTTTTAAACAATAGAATTTTATGGCATCGTTTTTATTCAGTTAATCACTGGTGGCTGACTGCCTGTTTTGAACATTAACAATCTCTATAGGGAGTGGAAAAGAAGTGACACTATATGAAGCAAGGCCGATAATTGAGTATAGTACTGGGAGAGCTATAATTTAAGTGCTCATTATTAATGAGATAATTTTACACATATTATGCATAATTAATAGAATGATTATACAGAGACTGTGCACTTTGGTGTGATGATTGTATGTATAATGTGTTAATAATGGGATGATTTGTTATATGTCACACCATTAATTGAGTTATTTTATGTAGTGTACACAATAAAAGTTATGATTTTATACAGATTATGCATCATTAATTAGCTGATCCTATGAAATCTATGGAGAACTATAGGATAATTGTATACATATCATACAGTATTAAAGAAACACATCTGAATTATGAATATAATTGATGAATAATGAAAATATGCATCAGAACTCTTTTTTGAACATTTAATAAACTGTACTGCCTAATATGTCAATGATAATTAGAAGGCTGAGGGAAATCTGTGGTGTGGTTTCTCTACATATGATTGTGCTCAGGAGTTTAACAATGTGGAAATTTTGGCTTGAATTTGAACATTTCAACCAACTTCAAGCAGAGTACCATTCAGGTTTCATGAACGTTTGTAGCGGGTAGAAATGATGATGATCTGCATCAGCATCAGTTATTTGAAGAGACCATATCAGGGTTTGTGTGGAAGCATTTCAGAATGTAGGAATTAATGCTCAAAATAGATGGGGGCAGAGGGTGAATCCAGCCCAGAAATTGCAAAATCACTGGTGAAAATTAATGCACGGAAAAAATGATTCTCCCATAAGTAGGCTGAAAGACATCTATTCAGCTCTTCAACATTCTTGCTAGAAAGAAACAAACTGGATTAGAGGAGCAGGATAATTAAGTTCCAGCCATGAGGGATTTGCCAGGGGTTTTATGCTGGGAGTGCAAAGATACAAGGGTGGGAGCAGCCTTCTTCGCTGAAACCTTGAGGGGGAGTGGGGAAATGTATTTTTGCCAGAAGCAGCCACCAGCCCACTGGATCTGAGATGTGCAGGGAGGGTGGGTTTGGTGAAAGTGAAACACTGAAAGGGAGACTGAAGGGCAGATGGGATACAGAATTATTTTGTGTGCCAGTCAGAATTGCCCAGCAACTGGGCTTCATACAAATGCTGCACCACAGTTCACAAATATTGTGGGCAACAAGCTGCTGTCTCTGAGATCTTGGAGGGAAGCGCAAGTCAGACAGGAGCTTCAGAGAGCAATCAGGTAGTTCTACAGTGAAATGCAAGATCAGTTGTGGAAGTGGAGTGCCTTGCTTTTGGATACTGTTGTCAGTCACAATCTGTGCTTGCCATGGGGGCTAAACTGCATAGGTATAATGAGGAAAGGAAGACAAAGGATTTGTTGTAGGAAAGTTTTTAATGAGGTATTTAAAGATGTGTTAACCTCTCACATTTCCATTTACTGTTCATCAACTATAAACTTTATCTCAAAAAACTCAATTTTTCTGGTTCTAACTGATACCCCCACCCCCACCACCACCCCACACCTCCTCCAACCTCTCCATTGCTGTTTGCCTGCTGCTACTCAATTATCCTTTTTACCTTGAGAAAAATTACATGGTAAGATTTAAGGATGAGCAAAGAGTGTGTTCGTTATTGAGAATACATTGTTATGTTTACAAACCATTGGCAACTGCAATGTAGAACTGTTTAGATATTCTGTAATAAAAAGTGTTTGTCAACCTTGTTGCAGTAACATGTGGTTTCTTGGAATGATCAGTAGTCTTGACTCACTTGTTAATCATTAAAAAGTCAAATAACTTTAGACAGGAGACAAGCAAAGGTTTTAAGAGAGATAATAGATGAGGTTCATTGCTTTAATTGCTAAGCAAACTTGTTTTGGAAGAGATGGAGCCTATGTGCTGCAAATTGTGTAGCAACTCTCTTCTGGAGTTAATTTATCTTTATCGCATACACCTGTGTGTGTCAGTGGAACAAAAAGAAACTATATAATAAACAATTCACTTTCTTTTTCCCTCTCTCTCCCCCCAAGAAGAACTCTGTATCAGGGAAAGCTGTACAGACCTCGCTCAATGGCATATATTTTTGTGAACCTGAGGAAGTGCCTAAATATCAGTGTCTCTGTCTGACTCATAAATCCTGAAAGCTGATCTATTACTTCCAGTCAAATATCTAAGTCTAATTGACCTGTCATCTGAACTGAAGTGAGATCTGAAGATCCACCATTACAAGGGAGTCAGCATTTCAGTGCCATTGATAAGAAACTCAGTGAACCATCAGAAGGGGGCCCATTTTATCTTTTCAGTTTGAACCTTTGATCTATAGAGGCATTTTTTTTAATTGCCTATTGTTTTTAAAATCCATATAACCTCTGTGAAGCTATATTGAATGGCTTTTCATGAAAATAGCTTCTTTTTGGAATTTAAGGAATATAGTTTTTTTCTGGATTAGAGTTAGTTGTGAGCAGTTTTTCCACTTGTTTAAAGAATAAGTTCTGTTAATAATAAATGAGAAACTTTTGAGTTTAGTAATGTTATGAAGTTGAAGCCATGAATTATACCATTACGAGAGAAAGGATGGTGTTCTGAAGTAAGAGATTACAAGCACCTGTTTAGGTAACTAGATGGTCGTCCCAGAGAGTACTAGAAAATTGAAAATATGTAACATTTGAGTGTGAAAAGGATACCTGAGTATTGGTTGCTGTTTTGACAACAATTCAAATTTAACCAATCAGTTTAAATTATGCCCCAGGATACTAAAACCCAAACAAGTTTGATTTTATTGTTTTGCCAACATTGAGCCAATGAGACAATCTGATGTGGCGGGGGTGGGGGGGGGGGCTGGATAAGAATGTGGACATTTTGAAAATTGGTTAAATTGCAACTGCCGTACTGCCATAGAGAGAGAAACTCCTGGAGACCTAATTGCCCATCTAACATCTTGCTTTCAAATAAATTAGGAAACACTCTATATCAAAGATGTTGTTTCATGTGAAACATACTCACAGTAAAAGGAAAGAAGATGACTCAGGGAGATCCACAGCCGGTAGAGTGAAGACACAGAAGAAGATAGAGACCGTGTGGCTTTGAAATTAAGTTGATGTAATTTTACTAAGTGGCTTATTGGAACAACATATTGTCATAGAGTTGGAGGCAGATAACAAACAGTAAAGAGAAAGGGGGATTAGATTTGTGAATAGTTTTTGTTTAATGTTCACTTTTAGACTTAGAAAATAAATTGGCATTATTATCTTTAAATAGTAGAATTTGGGAGTTTTCTGTAACTCATATTTTAACCAATTATGAGGCGAGGTGAACTTTTCTGGGTGTTTGGTTTAATTAGCAGAAAAGGTTCACCTCTGTGTCATAGCAGTTAAGAAACCTGGTGAAATTTTCATTTATTCTGGGTTCTAATCATAAAAGGCATACAGTTTGACAAATTTGTTGATGGAATCAAAACACTTATTCTAATGATATATCTATTGGGGTAATTGGGCTTGACTATCAGCTCATTCCACCATCAGAATCATATCAGTGTGAGGAATGGGTGACTGAGTATGTGATTGGTTGGAGTTGGGACATATGGTGGCACACAATGGTTTCAGAATAGGTGTACTAGATGGTTCTACTGCCTTAGATAAGCTGAAACTTGGATGAACTGTCCATTTCAGACATCCCTGGAAGATAATGAGTTTTAAGGGTAGACTTGCCACATTAGACTCCTCTTGTTGCTCCTGCCCTGAAGATGCAGACCAGCCCTTACCTTTGTCCTTGTACAGTAACAGTCTTCTCTGCTGTAACACATTGTGCAAGATGCAGCACATCACTTAAATTCTGGAAAATCTGACTGTGGTACACTGAAAAGCACCCTTAGATCAGTCTAAACACCTGAACCACATCTTCATCTATGAAGGCTTGCTCAGTAACCACTTTTGTGTTTAGTTGGCTTTGTTAGTATTTTCCCTGTCAGTGTCAGTGGTAAGATCTCTCCTGAGCTGCTGACAAGTACGCACTTAGTGAGTAAACATTGTGTCTAAGTAACCATTCACTGTTTCTGTTTGGAGATTAAACTTTGTGTGGGAGACTAGAACAATGCATCATTGAAGCTTCCTATGTGTTTCAGACAGATATGATAGGTTTCCAATGGATACATAGCGGCTGAACATTCAAAGAGTTAAATCCTCTTCTGTTAAGATTTGGGTGCCTCCATTACATGTGAAATCTTTTCTGTACCATTAGGTACCCAGCCAGAGTAGCAAATCTGAGGAGCCCCACACTCTGACTGGATTTGAATGTAGGTGGTGTCTCTGGCAAACATTACATCAGATATCTGGAAGATGCACTTGTGAGCAACAGATTGGAATTGTAACTATATCACTGGCAGATCTTGGAAGGGCTATTTCGGAGTTTGTTAGTAAATACTGAGAAGATGTTTCCTCTCATGGGAGAGTTTTGAACCAGAGTGCATAGTCTCAGAATAAAGGGGCACCAATTTACAACTAAGATGAGGAGGAATTTCTTTTCCCTGGGGGTTGAGTATCTTTGGAACTCCTTCCTGCAGAGAGTTGTGGTGGCAGAGTCCCTGTGTTTATTTAAAACTGAAATAGATAGGTTCTTGATCAATAGGGGAATTAAGGGTTGTGGGGAAAATGCAGGAATGTAACATTAGCCATGATCCTATTGAATGGTGGAGCAAGCTTGAGAGGTCGAACGACCTACTTCTGTTCCTATTTCTTATGATCATTTGGTCTATTATGACCTGGATTGTCCCTGGAATGCTGATCCACTTGGCAAAAGTTTTTCTTCATTCCAGTAAACAGCAAATGTCATACCCCTAGAACTATTCCTCTACCATTGCACTGTGTCATGAATATTGTCTCCTGCTGGCTGGTGCTCTGTACCCATCCCCTCTATCATGTAGAACAGTATGTCAAGAGGAGTTGATCACTCCTATGGGTGAGATTCCTTATGCTACTAGTACTCAGAGGGGAAAGATCAACTTATGAAAACATAGGACAACTGGGAAATAGATGTACTAGTCATATTTTCAGATATATAAGACCAGTATGTATGATTTCCGGTTTTATTGGTTGTTGTAAGTCAGTAATCTCAGCTCCAAGACATCTCTGCAGAAGTTCCTTTGGGCATGTCCTAGGCTCAAGCATTTTCATCAGTTTCATCGAAGAACTTCCCATAAGGTCAGAAGTGGGGATGTTCGCCGATGATTGTACAATCTTCAGCACCATTCACTGTTCTTCAGACACTAAAGCAGCCCATGGCCAAATACAGCAAGACCTGGACAATATCTAGGCTTGGGCTAACAAGTGGCATGTAACATTCTCACTGAACAAATGCCAGGTAATCACGATCTCCAATAAGAGAGAGTCAACCTTGAAATTCATGGGTATCATTACTTGACTATCACTGATTCCGCCATTGAGAACATCCTGAAAGTTACCATTGACCCAAAATTCAACTGGACCAACCGTATAAATATATTGTCGACAAGAGCAGGTCAGAGACTAGGAATCCAGCAGTCAGGAACTCACAGAGTATGCCCCCATCTGAAGATACACATTAGGAGCATGATGGAATACTCCCTATTTGACTGGATGAATACAGCTCTAACAACAGTCAAGAAGCTTGATGCCATCCAGGACAACATACATGTATGACTGGCACCACATCCACAAATAGTTACTCCCTCCACCTCAGTGCTCAGTATTAGCAGTGTGCACGATCTACAAGCTGCACTATAGAAATGCAACAAGTTTTCTTTAACAGTACCTTCCAAACAGGACGGCACAGTGGCTAAGTGATCAGCGCTACTTCCTCACAGTTCCAGAGACCCAGGTTCAATTGGGTGGCTGTGTTGAATTTGCACATTATCTCCTCATCTACGTTTCTTCCCACAGTGGAAAGATGTGCAGGCTAGGTGGATTGGACATGGGAAATTCAGCGTAACAGGGATAGGATGGGCAGATGGGTCTGGTTGGGATGCTCTTTGATAGGTCAGTGTGGTCTCAATGGGCCAAATGGCCTGTTTCCATACTGTAGGAATTTTATGATACAATGAAACCCATAACCACTACAATTTAGAAGGACAAGGACAACAGTTACGTGGGAACAGCACCTCTTGCAAATTCTCCTCCAAGTGATTCACCATTCTGGCTCCGAAAACTAATGCCATTTTTTTCAGTGTTGCTGGATCAAAATCCTAGAACTTCCTCACTAATGACATTGTGGGTCTACCTTCAGTGCATGGACTGCAGTGGTTCAAGAAGGCAGCTCACTAACACCTTCTCAAGGGCAATTAGGAATGGGCAATAAATGTTGGACTAGTAAGTGATGACCACATCCCATGAATTAATTTTAAAAAAGGTTATGTTGCATGTCTACTGTGAGTCATAACACACAAATTCATTAAGTTACTTCCATTTTGTTCTTTAAAAGAATCCTTAAAGCTTACCTCTGATTACATTTATGGTCAGCTTCCCCAGCAATTCACTTATAGTTGACATCCATTTTTTTTCCTCCGAGATATTTCTTAAGTCACAGGGTGTTGCAAATCTTTGAGCTTTGAGGCTAACACTGTTGAAATTTTCAATTGAGATACTATTGGAATGTTTTTGTTTGAAAGCTATCAAGGGACTGCAAAAAAGGCAAGTAAATAAATCCCCCAGAAATCATGTTAAAGGAGCTAAGTGGCCTATATCCATCCCTTTTCTAAAAAACTTTAAATATAAATGTGTCATAATAATTTAGATTGTCGTCCACAAAGCATTTTGGAAAAATAAAATGAATTTCTTCCAATTCAGAAAAAAAGCATGACATTGATTATTTAAGATTAATTTATTTTCTGTATCCGCATATGTAATAGTGCACCATAATATTAGAAAATTGCGTCACTGTAACCTTCATTTTTATGCATAGATCAAATTAATCTGTGGATTGATATTGATGAAGGGAATGTTTGGATATATTTTATTACAGATAGTATTACTTGTGAGCTGTAACTTATGCCAAAGAGTCAAATTGCTTTTATTTTTGAGAAATTACATGATATTTTTTTAAAAAGACCATTTAACAATGGTACGGTAAAAGGCTTAAGTGGTTAAGTGCTTGACTCCCAAATGTCAGTCCGGAACATCAAAATTGTTGCCTGTCATTATGACAGAGGAATCTTACTTACCTTGAGCTCAATAGCTCATGGAAATGATTTGCTTTGCTTTAGGAGAAGCAGAAAATATATTTTCCATCTCTCATATTTCTATATTTGGATCTAAGGCAAACAATTCAATGACGTTTGTGCTCACTCAGGTTTCATGTCCCAGGCTAAAGCATCTGTGTGATTGAATTTGGTTATGTAAGGAAAGTGGAGAGTGGGGTGCTGGAAAAACACAGCAGGTCAGGTAGCATCCGAGGAGCCGGAGAATCAACGTTTCAGGCATAAGCCCTAATGGGAATGGGAATATAGGCATAACACCATAAAAACTAAGAGCAGGAGTAGGCATTTCAGCTCCTCAAGGCTGCTCTGCCATTTGATATGATCATGGTTAACATCACCTCAACTTCAACACTACTTTTGTGCATGTTCTCCATAACCTTTCAACCCATCACTAACTAAAAATCTGCATCTTTTTCTTCTTAATTTTATTCAATATCCCACAAGCCATCACAATCAGGAGTAATGAATTCCTCAGATTCATGATCCTTTGAAAGAAGCAATTTCTCCTCATCTCTGTTGTAAATCTGCTACACCTTATCCTAAAACTATGACCTCTCATTCTAGGAAGTCCCACACGAGGAAGCATCCTTTCTAGGTCTCCTTTGTCAATCCATTTCAGCGACTTATATATCTTAATTAGATCTCCTCCCATTCTTCTAAACTCCAGAGAGTATAGGTCTGAACTGCTCAATTTCTCTTTGTGTGACAAACCTTCATCTCATGAATCAAACTAGTGAATCTCCTATGAACTGCCTCCAAAACAATTACATCCTCCTCAAATGAGGGGAACCAAAATTGTATGCTCTAGGTGCAGTCTCAGTAATGTTTTGTACAGTTCCAGCAACACATCCCTACTTTTATAATCTATTCCTTTAGCAATAACTGCCAAAATACCATTTGCCTTCCTTATTACCTGCTGCATGTGAGTTCTATGCATTTCATGCACACTGATAATCCATATTCCTCTGCACTCACTCTATTTAGATTATAAGTCGTCTTTCTATTCTTTTGACCAAAATAGAAAACCTCATACTTATCCATGTTAAACTCACATTTGTCAAATATTGGGCCATTCAACAGCGCAATCCATTTATCAATTTCATATTTTCTTATTTCTTTATTGCAAGCTTGGACATGTTTGGACATTGCTGGATTTACAAAGGATTTACCATGTGATTGTCTGAACTTAAATGTCATAAGGTTTAAAGAAACTACAGTCTGTTTGCAAGTTAGAAAAAAAGAATTGACTTTGGAGAAACAAGAAATTGTGCAAATGTTATGAAAGAATGAATGAGAATGCATTATTTTCTTTTTGTGTTTTGTTGTATATGTACCACGTTACATTAATGTTAAGATATGCATTTTTAAAATTGCATTTCATCTCCCAAGGGTGGAGGCATGTTGGGAACATGCATATTTATGGGTCATGAGTGTTGGAATATGAACATCTTGGTTATTACTGTATTGCAAAAGATTTTTGTTAGGACTGAAAAATCAAAAAATAATGAAGACTATGATCCATTTGCTAGATCCAAAATAAAAACAAGCCCCTTTTGAAAGCAATGTGCAACAAAATGTTTAGAGGGACTATTTTCTTTTGCTTTTACTGTTAAAGGAATAGACTTAGACAACCTGAATGGAATAATATTGATGTCACCAAGTAACAGCCTCTGAATTGAGGTAATCTGCATTTTATTTTTCAGCACACATAGAAACTGTGGCATGTTGCTGAAGAAGTTTGCAAGGAGAGAGTACTGATTCTCTCCTAGTAATTGTTCCAGCTTGGAGCTGAAAACAGCACTGTCTGTATCGTTGTCATGAAGAATTTTGAAAAATTGCCTGATAAAGTTTTAAATTTCAGGATTCCTAATTGTTTCTTAGGTGAATCTGAAACTTGTCTGAATATTTTTCATTATTTGGTGATTGTTAACAATCAGATCTTATCAACAAGAATTGAAAGGAACTACGAGAAGTCAACACATTTTTGTGATCTGAATTGACTTACAGGAGTAATGTTGATATTTTTGCATTTTTATCTAATTTTATTCCCCACCCATAATTTCTTTAGTAGCACCGTGTGTCACATTGTCCTGTCTGTGTATGTATGTGTGTGCATTTGAGATTTAGGACAGTATAGTTTAATTTGGACAGTAGCTTTATTGATAGCCAGTTTGTCTCTTGTTTGAACAGCAAATTTGTTTCTAATAAGTGTGTTTTTTTTTGCAATGGAAAGCCTAGTGAAAGTCTTTTTAGTTCAATGTAACAGTAACAAGGAGAATCAAATCGACTAGTTTTGTTGATTGAATAACACTTTTACATTTTTGGTATGCTTGGTATAGCTCATGGAGTAGTGAGGCTGAATTTAGAACATAGAACATTACAGCACAGAAGAGGTCCTTCGGTCCTCGATGTTGTGCCAACCTGTAGAACCAATCTGAACCCCATCTAACCTACACTATTCCATTGTCAGCCATATGCCTATCCAATGCCTATTTAAATGCCCTTTAAGTTGGCGAATCTACTACTGTTGCAAGCAGTGCATTCCACACTCCTACTATTCTCTGAGTAAAGAAGCTACCTCTGACCTCTGTCCTAAATCTAACACCCCTCAATTTAAAGCTATGTCCCCTCGTGCTAGCCATCACCATCTGAGGAAAAAGGCTCTCGCTGTCCAACCCATCTAACCCTCTGATTATCTTATATGTCTCAATTAAGTCACCTCTCAACCTTCTCTCTAACAAAAACAGCCTCAAGTCCCTCAGCCTTTCCTCATAAGACCTTTCATCCATACCAGGCAACATCCTAGTAAATCTCCTCTGAACCTTTCCAAAACTTTCACACCCTTCCTATAATGCGGTGATCAGAACTGTATGCAATACTCAAAATGTAGCCTCACCAGAGTTTTGTACATCTGCAGCATGACCTGATGGCTCCAAAACTCAATTCCTCTGACCAGAGCTTACCAATAAAAGCTAACACACCATATGCCTTCTTAACAATCCTGTCAGCCTAAGTAGCAACTTTCAAGGATCAATATACCTGGACACTGAGATTTCTCTGCTCATTTACACCACTAAGAATCTTACCATTAACCCTATACTCTGCATTCTTGTTACTCCATCCAAAGTGAGTCAACTCACACTTTTCCACATTAAATTCCATTTGCCACCTCTCAGCCCAGTTCTGCAGCTTACCTATGTCTCTCTGTAATCTACAATATCCTTCATCATTATCCACAACTCCATCGACCTTCATGTCATTCCCAAATTTACTAACCCAAACTTCTATGCCCCCATCCAGGTGATTTATGAAAATGACAAAGAACAGTGGACCCAAAACAGATCCTTGTGGTACCCCACTAGTAACTGAACTCCAGGATTAATATTTCCCATCAGCCACCACCCTCTGTCTTCTGATCCAAACCGCTAAATCACCTTCAATCCCATGCTTCCATATTTTATGCAATAGCCTATCATGGGGAACCTTATCAAACCCCTTACTGAAATCCCTATACATCACACCAAACATTTTACCCTCATCCACCTGTTTGGTTACCTTCTCAAAGAACTCAATAAGTTTTGTGAGGCATGACCTACCATTCACAAAACCATGTTGACTATCCCCAATCAACTTATTCCTCTCAAGATGTTTATAAATCCTATCTCTTATAACCTTTTCCAACACTTTATCCACAACCGAAGTGAAACTCACAGGTCTATAATTACCAGGGTTGTCTCTACTGCCCTTCTTAAATAAGGGAACAACATTTGCTGTCCTCCAGTCTTCTGGTACTATTCCAGTAGACAATGATGACATAAAGATCAAAGCCAAAGGCTCAGCAATCTCCTCCCTGGCTTCCCAGAGAATCTGAAGATAATTCCCATCTGGCTCAGGGGACTTATCTATTTTTACACTTTCCAGAATTGCTAAAACCTCCTCTTTGTGTACCACAATCTGGGCAGTCTACCTGTCAGAACTGTAACACATGTTAGAGGAGAATAAATGATAAAAACACGAGTGATAACTAAATTTGTTAGTAATGGTACAATATTTGTCCTTAGCCAGTCTAGAGGATGAGTTGCTTCTTCTTCAATACAGAGCATTTAAATATAGATAATGAGTCTGGCGCACATTCCATAGACTCCATCACATTTGAGGCATATGGTGTTAAAAGGTGGTCACACCACAGATTAGTGCAATGCAGGCTGATAGGTAATGGACGACTGCCAGCAGTTCAAGAGTTCTCAGCGAGTAATGCAATAATCCCTGAGGTCCTGCTGGAGTATCAGATATCCATTCTGGACACTGGTGAGGGTGACAGTTGCTCAGAGAAGAGCAGCCCATGACACCGCTGGTAGACCAATTACACAGGAGGAAATGAACCACCCATCTGAGTGTGTTAACCAAGTAACTCTCAGATGCACCACGGTGACTTCAACTGCTGCCTGATATCCAAATCCTACAGTTCAGGATTCTGCAGCTTACGACACTTCCTGCATGTGTTCACATAAAATATTTCCAACTCCTTAAAAGCTACTGGACATGTATTCCTTATGGACAAGCTGCCCTGCCATAATGTAATCGTATTTTGTATACTATTAACGATGAGCTAAAGATTAGAAATTACTGAACTTACTGTTTTCTCATGATGGCACTTTTTCTCTTCAAACTCAGCTTTCATGGAGCTTTTCAACTCTTGGTCTCTTGGAAGATTGATAAAGATAATTGAGCTTTTCAAGCTCCATGAACTAGTGTGTCATCCTTATGACATTACCCCGTCAGTACCTTCCAAGGTGTTTGACATTGTTCTTTGGCCAGCTATACTGGAGGGAAGAAAGAAGAGTCAAAAAACAGTAGTGATTGGAGATTCACTGATTAGCAGAATAGGCAGGCATTTCTGTGGTCATAGTCACATCTCCTGATGGTACATGTCTCCCTGGAACCAAGGTCGACGATGTCACAGGAAGCCTGTAGTAAATTCTTCAGGCTGTGGTCCATGTTGGAACATATTGGTAGAAAGGCAAATGTGGTTCTGCAGTCAGAATTTAAGGAATTAGCTAGGACATCAAAAGTTACAGGGTAATCCCACAAGACCATAAAACTATAAAACATAGAAGCTGAAAAAGGCCATTCAGCCCATTGAGTCATGTCTGCTATACAATGAGATCATTGATAATATTGAAATCCACTTGCTGACCTTTTCTCCATATCTATTAATTCTCTTACCGATTAAAAATCTCTCAGTCTGTCTCAGCCTGAAAATACTTTACAAGCAATCCATGGTAACAAATTCCACAGATTCACTATCTTCTGGGAGAAGAAATTCCTCCTCTTTAATGGATGACCCCTTACTCTGAGATCATGCTCTGTGATCCCCACAAGGGGAAATAATCTTTTTGCATTTCTCCTATCAAGTCTCCTAAAAATCTTACATGTTTCAGAAAGATCACCCCACATTCTTCTAAATGCACAAAGGCCTAAACTGCCTAACCTCTCCTCACTTACAGATCCTCCATATGTGGGATCAACTTAATGAACCTTCTTGGGATTGCCTCCAATGCCAGCACATCTTTCTTTTTGTCTTTTGATAGATAAGGTTTATCTAGTTCTGGCTTTTTTCAGACCAGATGGAAAAAAATGTTTTTGTTTTCTCACTATTACCAATATCCAACTTCACATGAAATATGTCCAAAAACACTTTGGACATGACACAGTCTTGCTTAGCATAAAAGATTCTTGTTTCTCGCACTGTTTTTTCAACAGTTGCTTCATATAAAGATGAATGAATCTAATGAATTTTGAGCACTTTTCCACTGAAGGTATTTTCACATGTGCACCTCTACTGAAAAAGCTATCTGCCTCATGCCTTTCATTTGATTTACGAGCTTTATTTATTGCAGTAAGAAGGGTGCTTCCATCACTTACACACTCACTGTTATCTTGGCTGAGAATACTTCTGACTACTTTTCTGACAAGCACACCAGATTGAACTGCATATGCTTTCAAATACGTTTACAGCTAAAGGTCCATAAATAACATCACTCTAAACTATCAGAGCTATGAATTACTGAGGATAATCAGCTGAATGCTGCTTTGATTCATTAACTTTACTCATAAAGAATGTAACCTTCATGACTTTGACTGGGTTTTGTTTGGTGTAACACAGCAGAAATAATAAAAGTTAAAATGAGTTGATTAAAAATGTTCAAAACAAATAAAAGAACACTTTGTGGATGCAGAGGAATAAATATTCTACACAGTTTATAATAACGTTTATTGGACCATCTGGACATTTCTGCATGAAATCAAATTTAATGATCATGGACATTTCTATCAAATGGAGGAACATCAGTTACATCAGAATTCTGATAAGGCCTGATGGTGATCTAACAAGGAGTTATGTCAAAGAGCTGTATTGAAATAATGCAGCAGTTAGTTTCGTAACTCTTGTCTGTCCAACATAGCCCAGAAGTTGCATCATAATGTGCTACTAATGTGTTAAGCAAGCACTACTAACATTCTTTGTGAAATAATAACCTAACAGCTTAGCATATCATTGTAAAGTTAATTGGAATAGATTTGACACTTACTGCATAATGCCGACATGCAGGCCACTGAAGTGAAGGGGAGAATCAATAAAATTGACAATCAGCTACAAACTGAACGTAATATTGGGCAAGAGCAATTAAAAGCAAAATACTACAGATACTGGAAATCTGCAACAAATACAGACAACGCTGCAGAAAATCAGCAGATCTGACAGTATCTTTGGACAGAGATAATGTTAGAGTTTCAAGTCTGGTATGACTCTTCTTCAGATCTGGAACTCATGCGATTGTCCATGGAGAACTTTGCTAAAAGTCACAACATAGAAAAAGAACATTCTTTGAATAGTTTCAGAAATCCTATTGGGAGGAATCAGAGGAATATACCTGATATTCTAAGGGAGGTCGACATGTTCTATGGCAAAGGTGTGTGACCACATTGCTCCTTTAACAAGGTTATGCTGTCCTTGGCTTTTTTTCAGAGAGGTCATACACGACACAGGCTCTGAAAAGTCTGGGGGTTGCAGGGTTTTAGGGTCAATTTATTTATAGCTAACAGATACTGCTTCAGGCAGAAAACATTTGAGTTTAAAAAGAAACACTTGTATCATGAAAGCAGAATGGCCAGTTCTCCTATCTCAGGTTTTTTTCTGGATTTTGTTTTAGCAGTAGTGTGGAAAAACTACTGGACCCAGAAGCAAGTCCAAGCTGGTTCTCTCTCTCTCTGACTTCTCTCCTATAAGAACCTGTGTTTGATTTTACCTTTTGTGCCAAGGAGTGTTTATGGGGAATGTTGCAAGTATCTGGAACAGCATCATTAAGTTGGGATGGTCTGTTGGGTTAGTGGAGAGGTTAGGTTATTTGGTACTCTGTTTTCTGTTCTTTGTGTTTCATTAAGTTATCTTGTAAATAAATTTTGCTTTGTTTAAAACTAAGTGGTTTGATCAGCTGCATCCCTCCTGGAATACCCACTCTACACCTGCTTAAAACCACTCGCAAAGTTAGGGTCTCGGTTACCTTCTTGAAATATTTTGAAGAGATCTGGCCTGGTCCATAACAGATGTCAGCTGTACATGTGCATATATCATTGAAGGAGGCAGGGTAGCCTGAGAATATGGATAAGATCTGTACAGGATCTTCTGAATCAAGATCTGGGTTACTGACAGAGGAACGTTGTAGAGGATCTTTGTTAACACTGATACAGTCAAAACTGAAGTACTTTGTTTTATTCTGTGCATCACGCATTAAGTGGGATGTTCAGGCTTTGATGCAACAATTGCTAAAGAAAATTGTCTGCGTTTCAGTGCATTCAATATGAGGAGAGTTGGAGAATCTTGTGTTGTTTTCTTTAGATAAGGTTGTGAAGAGATTTGATAGCGATGTCAAAATTATGTAAGATCTGGATAGTGCAAAAAAGGACAAAGTGTTCTAATAGTAGAGGCATCAAGAATAGGTGACTGACTGTAAGTGAAAGGCAAAAGAACCAGTGCTAATATGGGAATGTATTTTACTGTGCCAGAATATTTGACTGATTGGTCTTGTTCATAATAATTAGTTATGATCTTGAATGTACAATCAGAGAGTGGAGTGGAGGCAGATTGAACAGCACCTTTCAAAAAGAAGTTGGATTAGAACCATGAGATTTTTAAACAAAATAACATGTTGGATTTCAGGAAAAGGGTGCGAAAGTGGGACTATTCAAATTGCTCTTTGAGAAAAGTGATGTGAATTCAAAGAGCTAGTGGACCTGCTCCTGTACTACAACCATTCAACAAATCTGACAATCCTCCAAATGAAAGCAGAGCCTATTGGACATGTAAGCAGGACGTCTGGATCCAAATCCCCCAGCTTATTTTCAATAAACCCATGGAGTATGACTCCAGGCAAATCCAGGCTTTTGAGGACATTAGGCAAAGTAGGGAAGTGGAGGAAGTAGCTGATCAGGAAGTTACAATGTAACCAGCCATTACCTTCCCATTCTAAGATCACCCTTGAATCATGAGCTGTATTTGCAGATGAGAGCAGGTTCTGATAATTCTTTCTGTTGTCCAGTCAAATCTACCAGTGAATGGCGAAAAAATTGTTTGCCATGTTACTGTAATGGCATTTAGTTCATACTCAAATATCCATCCTTGTGTCTTTAAATCCTTAATATTGTTGTGAATGCTGCTTGCATTCTGTTAGAAAGCCCTTAATTTTGCCTTTTTTAACACCATTCTGCTTTTGAAGCATATTTAATGCTTTGTTTCTCCTGACTTCTTGTCCCTGTAGCAACCTTTCGTATAACAAGTATATAATTAAACGTGACAAAATAATGAACTGAAGGTATTATTACAAGGCAGTTCTGAAAATACTACACAGTTAAAATTATACTTTAAAAATATTTGGTTTAATGAGGATTGGAAGCCTTGTTTCAAATCCTGATTGGATGACAAAATAGGAGAAAGTGGAGAAAGTGAGGACTACAGATGCTGGAGATCAGAGTTGAGAGTGTGGAGCTGGAAAAACACAACAGGTCAGAGAGCATCCGAGGAACAGGGGAATCGATGTTTCGGGCATAAGCCCTTCATCAGGAAGGGCTGCAATTGGGTCATCTTTCTTAATCTGAATTTGGAAGATCTTGTGAAGACACCATGAATAGTGTTTCGCCAGTGTTTCTGTTCTGAAGCATTTTAATTAAACAGTTCTGAATCCTTATCCCAGTGTACTTTTAATAGAACTGAAATCAACAAGCAATTCCATTTCAAAGCCCGCCTCAGGTCTTAACTCCTCTTCAAACCAGATGTCCATGAAGAATTTTCTATTCACCTTAAAAGTTAGCTAATTCCTAGTCTACTAGAATCATATTACTGCACCTCCAACTAGATACAAGCACCTACAAAGAAGGGCTTCTGTAAGATCAGCTAACTGCAAGAAACTTAAAGGGACATTGAATTGCTGGATTTTAATTGATCTGAATTATTGCTCATATATTTAAGGTTGAAATTGTCCATCCCTTCCTTTCCTTTTCTTTTTATTTTTCATTATTATGTGCATTCATGTATTTCTTTGTATGTGCGCGTGTCCGTGTGTTTATGTGTCTGTGTATGTGCAAGTGCATGTGCGTGTGGTTGAGTGTGTGTGTGTGTGTGTGGTTTTGTGTGTGTGTTACAGTGTGTCCCCTTGCTTTTGAATACATTAATGAAATGTACATTTTTGAATTAAATTGCACAAACAGAAGGTTTGGGGTAACAAACTATTGTAAATATCAAAAGGGACTTTCATTAATAGTGAAGACTAAGGAACAAAGCCAAGTAAAGCGGCAAACCAACTGATTGATAAAAACAAAGAAACAAGAGTCCATATGGTGAAAAGATTTTGGTATCTCCTGGTTCAGGAGAACACATGACAATCCTTTCCGAATATCAAGCAGTCAAGCATAAGATCTTACTTTAATCCATGTTGGACTCCCAGTCTCTTGTTTCTAAACTCCTGGTGGTTTGCCGTTTGGAGCAAACAAGAGATTAGTACAATTTCTGAGCATGAGCTGAGGCTCCCAACTGTCCAAACACTCCTTTGAACTTTCCTTGACTTTGTTCTCAAATTTGACCTCAGGATGAAGAGAGATAGCATTGACATGGTGCTTTTCTCCATCTCCATCTCTATTCATAGTTTATTTGTTCACATAAAACATGGCAGGCATCACTGTATGCTATCATCCAATAACACTAGAGATACAAATTGTGCTAATGGGTCATCACTGCTTTTGAGAACACATCTCTCCTATATTCAGAAGGACTGTATTCCCTACAAGTTACCTGTGGATTCTGCATTTTGGCCACCTGGATATATCTTTGGACTCACTTCACCAGGCCTAAGAAGCTAATTTAAATATTTTTTGCACTGGATATAATTCCTCCTCATCACATATTTGCTGCTGACCTCATGAACCATATCCAGCCATGCCTTCTGTGCACTGGAAGTGAAGGTGATATTTGATTGAGATATCATCCCGATTAGTCATAGATCAATTGAGATGCCAGGGAAATGAGGGGACAGTACCTGCCAACTATCCTCTGCTCAGCTCCACCTTCCATCAGCATATCTAATGGCAACCACAACAATGGTAGTCACACATCTTTTAAATCATGTCCATTGCTGTTGGTGTCCTGCTTATTACTTTTGCCGACTACTTCTAATTGGATGATGAACCTGACTCTGGTGGTTTACCGGTTAACTATCTGTACTAAATCAAATTGCAATAAATCTCTGTTGGACAAGATGCAGTATTGGGATCAGAAATTTGTGCAATAATGGGGTTTTGACCTGGAAACTGAAAGTCCACCCAATGCACTCATGATTCTGAGCCATGTGAAAGAAGTCTATCAAAGCTACAGGGGAAGAAAAAGACAAAAATGTAGTATTGCATTGGTTAATGAAAAACAAGCTTTGAAAATCTGAATTGAACTAATATCAAGTTTGTAACACCAGCATTTGCATGTTGAGACAATCTTTCAGTCAGTAGGGAAATCTGTAAAACGATATGAAAGTACTTCTGGTGAAAAGAAATGTAATTTGAGTAATTTAACGATGGAAGGTTGCCTGTCCCCAAAGCCAGTGCATGACAAAAGCTCCAGTATTAAATGACATAAATGACAGAAGAAAGATAATATCTTCAATAATGCAAATGTAATACTTCAATAGAAATTTTGTTGAAATTAGAAAGTTTGAATTACTGTCCAGAATAAAAAGAACACTCAAATTTATTCTGTACTTTATATTTAGCAAGAGCTCCTGCACAACAGGAAAGGATAAATTTCAGAAGACAGCTCACTACAATTTGAGTAAAATCTAATAACGAAATTTCTGTTTGAGGCAGAGTTTTATCTGATTCTTTGGGTCTGCCCCAATATCCAAACAATTTTGCTGAATTGTTTTGCTTTCCAGACTTCTGAGTGATTCTTGTCAAAATAGAGTTGACTATTGACCTTTAGGAAGTCCTGCCATTACTGTAGAAGGGCATCACTACAGCACAAGAAGTGTAAGCAAGGAATCTTAAAGATATAACATTACTGTTAACATGGTGGTTGCATGGTGGCTTAAAGACTGAGATTCCACAGTCCTCTGGGGAGAGAACCCAAAGACTCACCACCCTCTGAGTAAATGCATTTATCGCTATCTCATAGCTAAATGGTATTCCCCATTATTTGTAAACTATGTTCCTCAGTTCTAGACTCTACAACCAGGGAAGCAGCTTACCTACATCTACCCTGTCTGCCACTGTAAGCATTTTGTATTTCAATTAGATCACCTCAAATTCTTTGAAACTCTGGAGAACACAGGCCCAATTTGCCCAATCTTTTTTCATTGGTCAGTCCCACATTCCTGGGAACCATTCTGGTGAACTTTCTTTGCTAAGGCTCTCCCTCTCCCTCAAAAGTAAGGAGACCAAAACTGTGCATAGTCATCCAAGTGCAGTTTAGATAGGTGCTTATACAGTTGATGCAAGATTTCACTACTCCTGTCCTCAAATCCTTTTGTAGTAATGCCTCACATTCTATTAGCCTTCTGAACAGCTTGTTGCACCTGCAATTTAGCCATCCATTGATTAACAAGGACACACCCATCACTTTACACATCTAAACTTTCCAACCTCTCAGCATTTAGGAGATACTCTGCATACTTGTTTTACCTACCAAAGTGGATAATCTCACATTTTTCCACATTATGTTCCATCTGCCTGTGCTTGCTCAGTCACTAACTCTATCCAAATCCTCCTGTAAATATTTTGCATATGCCTCACAACACACATTTCAATCTTGCTTTGTATCATCTGCAAGTTTGGAAACATTACCTCATGCCCAAGTCATTGGTATACACAGAGGAGCCTTGATTATCCAAATGATATAGGCGGGAAGATCTTTGTTCGATAGTCGAATGTTCGGATAATCGAATGCCAGATAACACAATTTAGCTAAGCATCAGGACCTTGCAATCTTCTTCAGATAGTCCAAAATTCGGATAATCAACTTTCAGATAATCGAGGCTCCTCTGTATTGTGAATAGTTGGGGTCCAAGTACAGATCCTTGTGGTACCCCACTAGTCACAGTCTACCCATATGAGAGAAAGAGTCACTTATTCCTAAACTCTGACTAACAAACATAAAGCAATCATTACTCATGCCAGTGCATTACCTCTGATATCATGTGCTTCAATTTTGCTAACTGACCTCCTGTGGGGAACTTGTCAAAAGCCTTCTGAAAATCCAAATAAATGAAATCAATCAAACCCCTTTATGAATTTTGTAAGTAACATTCTCAAAAGTCTCCAAAATGTTTGTCAAACTTTGGAAATCCATGCCAATAATTCTCGATCAGATCATTTCTTTCCAAACGTCAATTCATGACAGATTCTGAAATTATCACTTTCACTGATATGTGGTTGATGGATCTGTAGTTCCCTGTTTCTTTATCCCTTGTTCCTTTACTAGGCAGTCGGGTGATAATTCCAAGCTTCAAGCCTGCTGGAACCATTACAAAAGCTATGGGATTTTAGAAGATGATTTTTGATGCATCGATTATCTCTTATACCCACCTCCGTCAATGCTCTGGAATGTAGACAGTCAGATACTTATACACTTTCATTCCTATTCATTTACAAAGTACAAACTTCTTACTCAAACCAGTAGAAGATCCTTTATCCGAACATCCAAAACCCGAAAAGCTCCGAAATCCGAAGGTTTTCTGTGAAGCTTTTTTTCTCATTAACAAGGTTGTTTGGTGAGCAAACAGTTAACCGTACGTCACTCGGATGTGACGTGGGGGGGGGGGGGTGGGGGTGGGGGGAGGGTGGAGAGGGGAGGTGTGGCCAATCACCAACAGTCCTGGGGGCTTCTCTGTGAACACCCCTAAGTTGACATCCACTCAATGCGAGTCACTCAGATGTGACAGGGTCGGGGAGGGGGTGGTGGGGGGGGTGGGGGGTGGGGGCGGGGAGGTGATGGTGGCCAAGCTCGTTCTCACTTAGAAGTCTGCTCCTCCAGTAAGATTTTTAAAAATTTCTCCATTAAACTGTCGCTTATTCTGAAAACCGAAAAATTCCAAGTCCTGAAAAACAGCTGTCTCAAGCATTTTGGATAAAGGATTGAAACCTGTGTTGATTTCCTTCAAATTCTCATTTTCCCTTATCATTTAGATTTTTAATTCTGGGAGGCTTCTTGTAACTTCCTCAATGAAAACAAACACAAACAGATTCAGTTTCTCTAAAAACTCTCTTTTCCCCATTATAAATTCTCTTGACACTACTTAATTGACCCATGTTAGTCTTAGTCAAATATTTCCATTTTTCTTTTTTTGCTAGATTGTGTTCATTTCTAAACATCATTTCATAGAGTCCCTACAGTGTGGAAACAGGTCATTTGATCCAAGTCCACACCAACCTCTGAACAGTAACCTACCCAGGCCCATTCCCCTACTGTATTACTCTATATTTCCCCTGACTAATGCACCTAACCTATGTATCCCTGAACATTATGGGCAATTTAGCATGGCCAATTCACCTCACCTGCACATCTTTGGACTGTGGGAGAAAACCCACACAGACACAGGGAGAATATGTAAACTCCCCACAGCCTGTTGCCCGAGACTGAAATTGAACCCAGGTCCCTGGCACTGTGAGGCAGCAGTGCTAACCACAGAGCCACCGTGCCACCCATTTCCTCAACAGTAATTTTGTCTTCCTTTACCGTATTCTAAAATAACTTCCCAAATGTTTGATTTATTACTATTTCTATCCAATTTACAAATGTTTTCTTTAAAATTTTACAATTCTTAATTTTGTTATGGATGAGGCCAGACCCCTTCAAAACATTTCAATAAGGTAGCCCAGACCCTAACCTATTTATTTACAGAGTACCGACTAAAACACAAACAAATGGGATCAGAATACAGAATAACTTAACCTATCCGAAAACCCAACAGATTATCCCAACTTGATGATGCTGTTGCAAATTCCTGCAACAATCCCCATAAATAGCGCTTGGCAAAAAAAAAAGTAAAATCAGACATAGGGTCTTACAGGAGAGAGAGAGAGATGGCAGAGAGATTCAGCTTGGAACACTTTCTTCCATGTAACTGTTTCTTTGACAGCAGTCTCAAAACCTGACTGCTTGCTAAAAACCAAACTAGAGAAAAGCTGAGCTGGGAGAACTGGCCACTCCCCTTTCATTGTACAGGTGTTTAAAAAAAAATTAGAAGCTTCTTCAAGTTGATAAACACAGATAATTCGGAATCGTTGCATTTACAACCATTCTGAAAAGATACAAGGCACAACTTAGCCTTGTTAAAGGAGCATCATCATCACAAGTTCCTTTGTCAGTCACAACTGACTGACCTTTTTATGAGTTTTTGCACCTAAAAGAGTACATTGTTGCTATAAGTATGTAATTATTCTTTAAAGATTATCCATATCTGATCATGCCCTTTAATGTATTTTCCCAATCCACGTCCTACAATTTACACCTCATAGTCTTTTTAATTTCCCTCATTCAAATTTCAAATCATTGCTTCAGATTAAACCACCTCACTTTCAAACATAAAATTCTATTATACCATTGTCACTCATCCCTAAATATTATTTTATAATGATCATTTTAATTTGATCTTTTTCATTACCTCATATGAGATCTAACATTGCCTGTCCTCTAGTTGGCTCCTCAACAAGAGCAAACCACCTATTGGATATTCTAGAAACTCATCTGCTTTAGCTTTTGTGTCCTAATTGGTTTACCCAGGCAGTTTGAAATCCCCCATGATTTTTGTTGTTCCTTATCTCCTGATATATACCTTGTCCCGCATTACTTGGTAGACTATAAATAACTCCAATTTTGCTGTTTCTTAATTCCACACAAACAGGTGCCAAACAATATTGCTCTGATCTGAAATCCTTCCTTACTAATGTACTGATCCTATCCTTTAAATCATTGCAACTCCATCTCCTTTTCCTTCTCGTCTTCCCTTCTTAAACATTGAATATACTTGAATATTCAGTTCCAGTACTGGTCACAATGCAGCTATATTTTTTTTAATGGCAATTATGTTATTACTATCTGCTACGTGCTATGTGGAAGAGTGCGCCTAATTTGTATCTTTTGGAATCATCTGACATTTGAGGCAGGCTCCATGTTGAGTTTTTTTTTCTTCTGGCTTCTATTCTCCATTGCAGCTTTTTTACTTTCTGCAAGCACATTAATTCCCTTCCAATTGGGTTATCCTTCCACTTCCCACCTTGCTGACAAACTTGTTTAAACTACCCTAACAGCACTAGCAAATCTCCCTGTGAGAATATCCAGTGCCAGTTCTATTAAGATGTAATCCATCCAACTTGTACATCTTCCAACTGCCCCAGAACTGGTCCCAATGCCTCAGAAGTCTGTGCCATTCCACCCACACTCATTCTCCAGCCATGGGGTCAGTTGATCAATTCTCCTGTTCCTATTGCTCACGAGTATGTGACACTGCAAGTTATCCTGAGGATCATTGGTCTTGAGGTTCTGTTTTTGTAATTTACTTCCTTACCCTCTGAATTCTGCTTTCAGGATCTCAATCGTCTTCCTATGTATATCTTTGGTACCAACGTGGGTGAGGAGTTGTGGCTTCCTGAGAAGGACGACCACAGCTGCTCCAACACTCCACAGAAATGCTTATCTGATCTCCTGAATATAGTAATCACATCTCACTGTTATTTCTTTAATTCTCTCATGGGATGTGATTTTTGTTGCCTTTGAGAAAATGGTGGTGAGCTGCCTTCATAGAATCCCTACAGTGTGGAAACAGGCCCACACCGAGCTTCCAAAGAGTAACCCAGCCAGACCCATTCCCGTACAACTCTACATTTACCCCTGACCAAGGCACCTAACTTACATATTCTTGAACACTATGGGCTATTTTAGCATGTCCAATTCACCTAATCTGCATATCTTTGGATTGTGGGAGGAAACCGATGCACCCGTAGAAAACCCATGCAGACATGGGGAGAATGTGCAAACTCCACACAGACAGTCACCTGAGGCTGGAATCGAACCCGGGTCCCTGATGCTGTGAGACAGCAGTGCTAACCACTGTGCCACAGGGCCACCCTTTCCAGAGATAACCATTGCAGTCCATGTGCTGTAAGTAGACCCACAGTGGCATTAAGGAGGGTTTTCCAGGGTTTTGACACAGCAACATTGAAGAAACAGTGAGAAATTTCCATGTCAAGATGATGAGTAGCCTGGAGGGGAACTTGTAATTGGTGCTGCTCCCAAGGTTCTGCTGTCCTTGCAAGTGGTGGTGGGTTTGAAAAGTGCTGTTGAAGGATCTTTGGTGAATTGCTGCAGCACATCTTGGAGGTAAGAGATACTGCTCCTGCTGAGCATTGGTAATGGAGGAGGTGAACCCTTGTAGACATGGCTGCTTTCTCTTGGATGGTGTCAAGTTTGTTGAATGTTGTTGGAGCTGTGTCTATTCAGGCAAATGGGAAGTACTACACCACAATTCTGACTTGTGCCTTGTAGATGGGTGGACAGGCTTTGGGGAGTCAGAAGGTGAGTTCCTTACCGCAGCATTCATAGCTTGACCTGCTCTTGTAGCCACAGTATTTATATGATGACTCCACTTGAGTAACCCCCAGGATGTTGATAGTGGACATTCAGTGATGGTAATGCCACTGAATATCAAGGGGAGCTGGTTAGATTGTCACTGTCTGGTACCTGTGTAGTGCAAATGTTATTTGTCACTTGTCATTTGTCAGGCTAAATCTGGATTTGTCCAAATCTTGTTGCATTTGAATATGGATTGCTTCAGTATCTGAGGAGTTAGGAATGGTACTCAACGTTGTACAAACATAAATGAACATCCCCATTTCTGACCTTATGATGGAGCAGTTAAAGATAGTTGGGCCTTGGACACTACCCTGAGAATCTCCTGCAGAAATGTCCTGCAGCTGAGATGAGTGATCTCTGACAAACACAACCATCTTCCTAAGTAACAGTTATGACTCCAACCAGCGGAGATCTTGCCCCCAGATTCCCAATGAATTTAGTTTTGCTAGGGTTCTTTCGTGCCATATTCAGTCAAATGCGGCCTTGAAGGTCTGTCACTCTCACCTCATCTCTTCATTCTGCTCCTGTACAACTGACACATACGTTGTGCAATGGGCTTGGATCTGGCTGCATTCTCCAAGTAAGCATCACCTTTAATAATTTCCAAAATGGAATTCTTATTGGCCAGCATGATCAAATCAAGGGAGACCTGCACTCCCTGTCTGGTTTTCTTGACTTCTTGGTCATCACCATTCCCTCTGTGCCTGTACACTTCTAAACTACACTGTGAGTAACTCCCTATATGTTCTATCCAAATGACGTAATTGACAAATTGGGGACACTGTTTCTAAAGTGCAAACTTTTAAAGCATGTATTGGTTATCACATGATTCCGGCCCCATTAGTTTAAATCGTGCTGCTTTTACATGATTTTCTTATAACACTGGATTGCCTGAGAATGGAACTACCATGATGTAACAGAACCAACTGTAGTCCTCCACTTTGCAAACGCTCAACAGTGGCTCATACTTCTGCTCAATTCTGAAATGGAGCTCAGTTCTGTGTACCTGGTGACAGTTTCTGTGGATATTTGTCTGGGTCACATTGTACACCCATCACTTCACATATGCTGCAGGGTACTCCACTTGGCTTGGCTGACTTGAAATTTCATAACTCTGAAAACTGCCTGTCAACTTAGAATAAATGTAAACTTACTCTGAAAACTTAATCGTAACTTTACTTCTGTTCACTTACTTTAACTTTAGTTTCCTTTGGTTTTACTCCATCATATTATTTTACTTTAACTTGATTTAACAACTCTGAGTTGTTAGTGTTCCACCCTGAAATCCAAGTAACTGTTTCTTCTCTATAAATTATTTGTTTTAGTTTTAAGCTAGTTAGACTCATTTGTTAACAGCTGCATCTCACCAACCCACAATGATGCTGTTCTTGGGCTTCTTTTCATACTTAGCTTCACTCAGCACCGTGTTCAGACGGAAGTAACTCCCTGATCACCATGGTCTTCTTAAACTTGCTGTCTCCTCTTTCTGTGTCAAAAAAAAAAGAAAAAAGTATAGATGCTGGAAATCTGAAACAACAACAGAAATTGTTGGAAAATCTCAGCAGGTCTGGCAGCATCAGTGGGGACAAATCAGAGTTAACATTATGAGTCCATTGACCCTTCTGCAGAACCTTTCTGTCTCTGCTGGGTTTGGAAATAATGCACTATTTTAAAAATGTTTAAACTTGCTCCTTGCTCATTCAACACTGCTGTCTCTTCTCTCAGCATTATGTTCAAAATGAAGCCACTCCTTGTTCTTCACACCCTTCTTAAACTTGCTGCTCAGAATGAAATCAAAGTCAAAAATAAGATTCAAATGGAAACTGTCAGAGGAGACTACAACTGGAACACAGCAGGTTAGACTAATTGTACCGCTCTACCAATCCAGTAATGCAGTGTTTGTGCAGCTTGCAGGAAGATAAGAGTAATGTTCCGTGTTCTATGTTTGTTTTATAGAAGTTGTTTCACTATTGAGACATGCTGTATTTGATTAGTCAATTTGAGTGTGGATTCATCATTCTTTTACCAATCAATATCATTCCTTGTTGTGAATTTCATGTCAGCAGCTGATGAAGAGGCAGATATCTGAAAGCAATCCTTTGCTATGTAATTGCACATGGGTTACATGCCAACCTCATGCACTTGAAACTTAAATTGACGGTACTTGGTGATTCCCAACATGGAAGAAATGCCCACCTCTGGATCTACCATTGGCAGCCATGCTCGTTTCTAAAAGTCTACTAAGTTCTTTCCCCACTGTAGGGAGAAATTGATCATCATAAAATACAAAAGTTAAGGATGACGGCAGGGTGGAATAAGGAGAAAAAGAACTATAAGTTTCACACCATAGAATTAATGAACAAAAAGGCCATAGGAAAAGGTATAAAAACAGGAAATCAATTGAATAGTTGACAGAGTGACTCAGAAAGGAAGAAAATGAGAGAAAAATGCAAAGGGGAAGGAAGCTAAACACATGTGGTATGAAATAACTGAACAACTTCACTATGAGAAGAACTGAACTAGATAAAAGCACTGAAGTACAAATTGGTTTACATTATTTGACAATGCGGCATGAATACTTGACATGTAATGAGGTAAGGATAGATTATCCCATGTTGCTGCAAAAGCACTGTTAGAATTGGTCATCCTGGTATCATATAATTATTGCTTTATCAAGGGCATGAAGGAAAACAGCAGCTATATCTGCCATTGTTACGATTGTCATGAGAACAATAATATAATAAATTGAGCATTGTGCAACTTATAAAAAGCTAACATATTATCTTCTTTTTACATGTTAAACAAATGTAACTTGGCAGCACAGCCAACTACAAAGTAAATTTTTCTAAATCCTAGCTCAGCTATCAACCTACATGTGGGAAGATGTTCAAAGCTATTAATAAACAGGACATTTGGAAAAATAAAAGCTAATCAGACAGTCAACATGTTCTTCTCGAAAGATAAATCATGTCTAATCACTTAATTGGTGTTCTTTGACAAAATAACATGAGTGGTTAAAGGAGAATTGATGAGTGTACTCAAATTAGATTTTCATCAGAAATCTGATAAGTTACCACATTAATGCAGAAAATAAAACCTCCTGGTTTTGTATGTAATATTTGGCATTGATAAAAGATTGGCTAGAAAACAGGAACTAAAGAAAAAGCGTATATGTGTTATATTCTGGTTGACAAGATTTAATGGATCAGGATCAAGTGCTTGAGAATTTAAAATTTATATATATGACTTGGATGAAGGAGCCAAAGGTACGGGTGCTAAATTTGCTGATGACGTTAAGACTAGTAGGAAGGTGAGTTGTGAAGAGGATATAAGAATGTTACAGTGGGATATGAATAGATTAAGTGATTGGGCAAAGAACTGAAAAATGGTGTATAATTTGTGAAAAATTGAAATTGATCTTTATGGACTAACACCTAAAAATATACAAATAATTATTAATGTAAACAAATTTTAAAAAAATCTTTCAAATACTTTGGCACTGACATTCTACTATAATTGTGATACTAATTTCAAAATGTGTTGAACATAGTTATAAAAGGTAAAATATTTCTCTATTGAGACTTGGTTTCCCATGCAGGGGAAGATGGTTATTTTGCCACTTAAGGAGCCGCATGTGACTGGCTACCATTTGACTTATACTGGAAATTATTGCTAATTAGTCTTAAAGGTGGCTGGTAGCTCTATGGTAATGTCCCTACTTCTGAACTAAGTAGGTACAGACTCCAGTGCCACCTGTTGCAGAGGTGTGCAATAATATTTCTGAACAAGTTGATTAGACATTACAAACATAGCTGGTCATTTGGCTCTTGTATTGCAGTGGTAATGTCCCTACCTCCGAGCCAGGTAACCAAAACTTGTTCCAGAGGTTTCTTAAGAGCATGTTGATTAGAAAATATTTAATGGGTGCCTGGTCTGTGAAATCACATGGTGCAAAAGTAAAAGGGTTGCTACCCTCATTATATTTAGCATGTAAGGATTGTGGAAATTAATTATGAGCTGTAGGCTTACTCTGCATTGTTTAACTGTTAACTTGTAACTCTCAATCCCTTGCATTGATATTGAGGACTTAAACCACCAGTTGAAACAGGAAATATAATTCACCGACAAAGGAAGAACTGAATTTTTATGGTATGCAGTAGTTTCATATTTCATTTCTCACCTGTGCAAGAAAGAACAAATCAAAAAGCAGTTCCATTAAAAGGACTGAAAACATCATCTTCATGTAGTACTACTGGAACTACTATATCTCAGACATTATGTGTTGTGCAAAGTGGACTTTGCCCAATAATATGATATTAACTCATTTAAATAATCTCAGTGTTTAATATACAACACACTTGGAATGTCGCGAGGGTAGGGAAGCATATTATCAGGTGTCAGCTGCTATTAAGGACAGCTGGCAATCCTTAAAGCTGTGCCAATGTTTCTTGCTAAAGGCTTTGGGGCAAAATGCATCACATAGAAACTGTGATTCAAGAACATGTGTTAGTGTCTGTGACCATCACCCACATGAGCTCCAATTTTAATCCTATGGGCCTGTTCTGTGCCCATATGCCTCATTCACTTTCCACCAGCTACAAATTGGATGCTTAGATGTTGCCAAGTTCTCTTCATCAATTACCAATTCTGCTTATGCTTTATAATTCTCCATTAATTCATTATCTGACCACACTCACACTTACATACCTAGAGAATATTCCTCTTCCTCAGTTTTCACAATTACTTCCACAATCTTTTCTATTATATCTCTCACCTCAGTAACATTGTTATACGCTCCATTTTATATCATTAATGTGTTTCTAAGTGTTTCTTTATTTTTACATAATTTTATGGGAAGCAGGTGAGGCTTAGGGCGGTCCTGACCTTCAACCCAACTCAGGTCCGTTTTGCAAGCAGTTATTGGTCACTTTCCAACTGGCCTCAGTTTTAAGACCAGTGGGAGGGATTAAGAGGCAAGGGTTTACATGGCAGGTCACCCTGCTGGAGCTTCAGAAAATCAAATCCCACAATGGCCCAATTTCCACATCTGTGAGCCTATTCCCATAAAGCCCAGCCCTTCCTGGGTGCTCCCTGCACCCAATTGGCTTCTTCATCAAAACTCCCAACCCCTTTCCCTAGCTGACTGGGACACATTTCCAGTCCAATCCATGGGATCCCTCCCTTTCTGGCACGCCCCTAATACTGACTCTGGAACGTATTAATTGAGGGACTACTTGCAGTCTCACATTGGCAATCACTTCACTGGGATGGGCTTCTCATTCACATGAAGAGCAGATGCCATGTCTCTAACCAGTTAGCATTCCTTCCAGCAGTGGCCCTGCAGTGATTTTCGGAATGCATTCCTGGCTGAGTCTGTCGGTGCTGGGGAAGGAAACCCCACCTACAAAATCTTGCTCTTGATGTAGATCCCTCTTAGAATAGAAAAAAAGGAAGGAAAGAAAGAAGACTTGCATTTATATGAAGCTTCTCACAGCAATCAAAAGTAACAAAGTGTTTTATAGCCAATCAAGTACACATGAAGTATAATCATAATGAAGGATACCTTGCAGCCAACTTCCTGCACAGCAAGGTCCCACAGACAGAAACTTGGTAATGAGCAGATAATCTGTTATTGTGGGGTTCATTGGGACAACCTATTGGCCAGTGTACCAGGGGTAATGCTGTTTTTCAAAATTGCCCAATTTTGTCCACCAGTGCTGACAGATGAGACCACCATTCATTAATTCAGTCACTTTGCAGTTTTCTTTCATTAAGTATTTTCCCCCAATCTGACCTCAGCTAACTTTCTAACATTTTTCTAAAATACATTATATTCAAATCTGGAGTCTTTATTTTTCATTCCATTTGGACCTCAAGCATTGACATATTATGATCACTGCTCCTAAGATCCTCATCTGTATTTATTTTGACTACTTCCTTTGATATTCTCAAAGAACTATAACAAATTTGTCAAACATGACTTCCTTTTCACAAATCATGTTGATTTTGTTCATCACAAAAAGCTTCTTTAAAAATATGTCCATCAAGCCAAGTAGTGTAACCAAGTAAATTACATCTGGAACACAGCACCTTACAGTTGCCTTTCAATAAAAAAATGTTCGGGTCCAGGCTATCTCCTTGATATATTTGAAAGGGGTTTGTACTGGTCCCTAACAGATATCAACAGCTCACACTGCTCAGGCCTATGAATAATGCAAATTGAAGTTAAATATAAGGACTCCAATCTCTTTACATTGGTATCACATTAACAATCAATGTCCGTCTTTGCACAAATGATCCCTAACTCTTCCCGTTGTGTCTTGACTAGCATACCTTCCCGTGATAAAACTTGAACAATCAATCATTCATTAAAAACAGTAAGGAGTCTCTGATTCTGCAAAGCTGTCAATTCTCAAACTGGATCTTCATGGTCAATCCACTGGGCTTTCGGTGTGGTCAACCATTTTCACAATACATCAAATGGTATTCATTCTTAGTCACTCTTTTATTCTTGCTGTGTTTGCTTGAGCCTAATTTGGCTTGCTGGCCACTGTACTTCCATAGTTTGAGAGTAGATCTTAATTTCATGAACAAATTCTACATCATGCGTGTAAACATCGATCATTGCTCTGGAGATCCAATCCACTATTGTCCTGTGAGAAGTCCACTGATGTAAATACATTCTTACCAAAGCTGCTTGACTTGGATCAGGTTTTTCTCATGGGAATAGCTATTTATTTTGACTATTGTAACCTGTTTGACCCAAGTAACTTCTTTGTACATGAATCTTCTCATAAGTGCAACTCATAAGGCAAAATCAGAATCTCTGTAGCTGTAAAGACATCTTTTACAACTCTTTCTTATCCCTCTTGAGGCATAGTATGCTGATTCCTGACATCCATGTTTTTTCCTGAAGGGACATTCCTCCTAAGACTGTAGCTGAAGCATTAGCAGCTTTAATGATTGGAAAGTTCAGATTGAAGTGCATCAGGCTAGCTGTGGATATTTGCATGACCTTGGTATTTTCATACCCTGATATCACTTCTACACCATTCCTTAAACTGGAGATATTATTTCAAAGGTTCAGTTGTAGTGCCAAATGAGACAAAAATAATAATGACTTGTTTGTTATCTGTAAATATCTTTGCAAGTCATAAACCAATTGCAAAGTGGATAACTCCTCAATAGCCTTTGTTTTTTGTGGGTCAATCATAATTCCATTATTACTGTTAATAGGAGGTACAGGAGGTACAGAGTCCTTGGGAAGTTCATACTTGTCATGAAGACTGAACCCTTCAGACTGTAGGTTTTTTAAAAATGAATGCACACTCTGGCCATGACTTTTCAACAATCTCTCCATGTTTCAGTATGAGATCCATGTGGCATATGATACCTTATAACCCTCCTGAATAGTACACATGGCTGTTGAAGAATCCTTTGGTCTGAAATGATCCTGAATGGTGGACTGTTGGAACAAAATCTCCCAAATGGAGTTGTAAAGGTGGTGAGTAATTTTCATTATCATTGAATCGAACCTACCAAACCCATTGTTTGCATTGAGTTTGGTAAAAACTCTATTTTCAGAGAATTTGGCTATACTCTCATCCACGGTAGACATAAGGTGGGTTTCTCTTACCACTACATTGTTGGTCTATGGCAACACAAATTCGGATAGATCCATTTGGTTTGGGTATAGTAACTATGTCCAAACACTAATCAGTTGGCTTCATCACCAGGAACTGATGCCCATTCTAATCATTTCCCTACATTGCTTCTGAGCTTATTTCATTAAAGGATATGAAATTATCTTGGGCATATAGAGACATAATGGCTTGACATCTTTTTCACATGTTCTTGCGTTCAGTATTTTTTGAGATTTCCTAACCCTGGAAACAATTTAGTGTAATCCTGTTCCAAAGAATTTGTAACCTTCTGCAACCTAAATTTTTCTATCTTCCTAAAAAGGTTAAAAGAAAAGCATACCTTTGCTCAAGAGTGATAAGTCTTGATGATGTATTTGTACATTCTTAATTATCTATCATCTCTTGTGTTACAAAGTTACTTGTTGCAATATCTTCGATCTTGATAGCTTGAAAGCTATTCCACCTTGATCACACAATTGCACTGTTCTAGGCTGCAAACAATCTACTGTCTGAAAAAACATTGAAATACACCTCTGTCTTAAGCTTAAAGTTAGTGAGAAGTCCACTGATGTAAATACATTCTTACCAAAGCTGCTTGACTTGGATCAGGTTTTTCTCATGGAAATAGCTATTTATTTTGACAATTGTAACCTGTTTGACCCAAGTAACTTCTTTGTGTGAGTTTCTACTTGACATTTTGTTGCTCTGTCACAGTTTGCTGCAGACCTCCTAGAAGAGACCTGCTATTTCTCAGATTCATTATTCTTTTTAATAACTTGTGCCTGTGGGATTCCTCAGTCTATAATGTTGACACTGACTCTTACAATCTGTGGTTTTGTCTGCTCCCTGTCTTGGCTTCTCACTTGTATCTTTCAGGTTTTTGTGCTTTAAGAACTGAATGCATTATACTGACGCTCTCCGATTAGGAGTGATCTGTTTTGCTTATGGATTTTTTTGTTTCAATGGAATTCCCCAAAGTCAAATCTTATTTAGATTGCAATAAATCTGACAAAGACTTGGCAATAATTCGAACAACAATTCTGACTTTTATGAATTCTGACTTCAATGCTTCGTGGTCATGTTTTTTTCATGAATCTGTAAAGATCACCAAGGAAACTATTTATGGGTCCTCCTTGATGCTGATGTCTTCTGTTCTTTCTTGTCCTTTCAACAATTTTATTTGTTCTGAGATTAAACCAATTGTCAAAGACTTGCAGAACTTCATCAGAAGTATCTGTTGCTTCTTTTATGCCTTGCTGAGTCATAACCTCATCAGATTGAATCCAAAAGTGTATTTACCTGCTCATCCTTTGATTTAGCCTCTAGTTTGGAAACAATTCTACATCTTAAGAACAAATAAAAATGTTCACTTCTGTGTTTTATTTTGTTCATCTCTGAAAGTAACTCTTCCTGTCATTTTTACTGCTGTCATGTCTTTGTTGTTTTTTTTTGTTATTTTAAAGGATTTTAATTCTGCTTTGTTTCAAAGTTATTTTATCCTCTTTGTTTGAAGAGATTTAATTTTATGGTATGACTACACTGCTTTATTTTCTTTACTGTAAATGATATATATTCTGATGTATAACAATGCAGACACTGTATACTATTATAGAAAAGGGTTTTCCTGCACTTATGAAATTAAATTGGACAATTACCACCTACTGCAGAGTAAATAGATCTTACCAGAAAGAATACATCTATTCCTGGGAAGATAATTCATGGAATATAACATTAACATAAATAAAGTGAAGCTACAAATAAGTTCTTATAGTAAGCTTATGCTTATTCTAAAGTTAACAAACAGCTTTTAGAGTTATGGGAAGATAGGTGGTGTGGACCAAGTGGAGTGTCCATCCTGTGTATATGGGATATCATAAGTATACCGTGCATGCCAGGCAACAATGTGCGTGAATCAGCTGCATAACCTTGAGCTACAGGTTTCAGAACTTGAGCAGCAGCTGAAGTCACTGTTAAGGATCTACAAAGCAGAGGACAACATGGATAAACAAGGGCAATGGTCACACAACAGGTTAGCAGTGAGCAAGCAGAGAGGAAATAGGAGAACACCAAGCGGGTAGTGCAAGATTTCCTTAAGCCTATCCCATGTGTTCATCAGGTTTTTTTTCAGTCTCTGATGAGGACAGTCATTCCTCCGGGGAATGCCGCTAAAGCTAATCCAGGAACATGAGAATCTCAGCTGTATGAGCAAGGGGTGCAGGGTGGGGAGAAGGCAAGCAAGGAAAAAAAATGGAAGGGAAATAGAGACAGGGGATTCTTATAATCAAGGGCTCAGATGGGCATTTCTGCATGATTAGATATGACCTCACAATGGTGTGTTACCTCCCAGGATCCAGGATATCATGGAGAGGCTGCAGGACATCCTTCTGGGGGAGGGAAATGATCCAGAAGCTATGGTCCATTTTGGTGCCAGTCAACATTGGTAGGATGACACCTTGAAAGCAGAATTCAGGAAGGAAATTAAAAAGTAGAACTTCGATTTGATTTTATTGATTTATTGTCACATGAACCTAGTAGAGTGAAAAGTTTTGTTTTTGAGCAATGCAGGCAGATCATAATAAGCAAGAATATACAGATCATAGGGTGGAAAAAAATCTTAGACAGAGGTATATAGGTTACGTTGCACTGGAAGTGTGCAGAGCAAGACCAACATTAGCAAGATCAGCATTACTTGAAGTTAGAGAGTCCATTCATCAATCTAACAACAGCCAGGAAGAAGCTGTTCTGGAACCTGCTGGCATGTTTGTTCATGCTTCTGGATCTTCTGCCTGATGGAAGAGATTGTAGAAGAGCATTATCAGAGTGTGATGGGTCTTTCCTGAGCCATGTAAATGGGATCCGTGGATGGCAGGTTGTCTTCCGTGATAGTCTGGGCTGTGCACATAACCTTCTCTAGTTTCCTATGGTCCTGAGCAGAGCAGTTGCTGTACCTGGCTGTTATGCACCTGGATGGTATGCTTTCTATGCATTTGTAAAAGTTGGTGAAGATCCTTATGGATATGCTGAATTTCCTGAGGCACCTCAGAAAGAAGAAGCTTTGTGCCTTCTTGACCGTTACATCTACGTGGGAAATCTAGGACAGATTATCATCACTCCGAGGAGTTTGACGCTCTCCACCCTCAGCTCTGTTGATATAGATGGCAGTGTGTTCTCCTCCTTTCTTTCTGAAGTCATTGATCAGGTTCTTTAGTTCTGCCGGCATTGAGAAAGAGAGATTTTTGTCATTGTACCACATCACCAAGCACTCTATCTCCTTTCTGTATTCTGACTTGTCTTTGTTAGATATCCATCCTACCACTGTGGTGTTTTCAGCAAACATGCAGACAGCGTTCATTCAGAATTTGGCTACACAATTGTGGGTTTACAGAGAGTACAGAAAGAGGCTGAGAACACCTTCTTGGGGAGCTCCAGTGTTGAGGGGAATCGTCAAGGAGGTGCAGTTGTCTATCTTTACTGATTGTGGCTATGGGTCGGGAAGTTGAGGATCCAGTTGCAGAGGCCGGAGCAGAGACTTAGGTCTCGACATTTTGAAATCAATCTGAAGAGGATTATGGTGTTGAAGGCAGAGCTTTAGTCAATGAGCAGAAGGCTGATGTAGGTGTCCTTGTTCAGATGTTCCATAGATGAGTACAGAGCTAGGAAAATGGTTGCCACTGTGGACCTGTTGCATTGGTAGGCAAATTGTAGGGGATCAAGGCAGCTAGGAGGCTCCAGTTGATGTGGGCCATGTCCAGCCTCTCAAAGCACTTCATGATTATGGAGGTCAGAGCCACAGAGCAATAGTCATTCAGGTACATTGCATGTGTTTTCTTAGGTACTGGGATGATTGTGGTCGTCTTGAAGCAGATTGGGACTTCAGCTTGTAGGAGGGAGAGGTTGAAGATATCAGTGACTACCTCCATCAGTTGTTCCACACAGGATCCAAGTGCTCCTCTGTCCAGGCTGTACCTTCCCTTTGGTTGACTTCCAGGAGGACCGATCTGACATCTGCAGTGGTGACAATGGGCACAGGTGCATCCAGGGCTGTTGGGGCAGATGACATCAGCAACGAACAAAAAATGTGGATTCATGACAAGTGACAGGAAAATTTATACTGGACAGTATAGAATTGGCACAGAAATTAACCGAGAATTAATGGAGAATCCAGGTATAAAAGCAAATGAGGAACTGCAAAATATTGACATTACTAAAATTACTAGATAAGACACTGAGACTTACAGGAGATCAATCCACTAAACCTGATGGCCTATATCAAAGTACATTGCAAGTGTTGGTTGGTTCAATCAGAGATGTAGCTCTCAGATCAGGCTCATCAGCCATGCAAGGACCCACAGAACTCATGACCAGTGACATTGAATTTCCTCAGTGGACCATAACACTCATTAGCAAGTGATCACTGACCATGACAACATCTCAGAATGTTAAGAGATGGCTGTAAAGATAGTGGATGTGTTGGTATTCTGCTCAAACTGAGCATAGAAAATGTTGAGCACATCAGGGAGGGATGTATCTTTGTTCGCTACTTCGAGAGCAGTAATCTCAGGATTGCTTCCAGTGCTACATATCAGTGAGCAGGATGCACAGGAGGATTGATTAATTGAATATACAGCTGGAGAAAGGGCAACTGAGGCATTGAAACCTGTACTGGGGTAGGTGGGATTTGTAAAAGTTGGACAGGTAACAGCTTAATGGGCCTGAGATCCTTATCAGGAATATTTTCTAGTGCTTTAGGGTGGATTTAAACCAGCTTGGGAAGAGGTAGACCTGAGAGGTAACACAAAATGAAAGAAAGCAAAGTTGATAATAGGAAGAAGACATATTGCTGGGAGACAAGAAGACAAATGAAAAAAAGCCAAGCATTGAGTATGCTTTTGTTCTCAACTGCCTATCCGTTTAACCAACTCACCCACCACACCACCTCATCCGCATACCCATTCACTCACTCATCCATTCACCCAGCTACCCATTCACGTCCTTACCTACTCACTCAAGCATTGAATAGCATTCAAAGACAGGTTCTTTAAACTTAGATTAATTGGAGCCAATATCATAAATAGGTGGCATTTCCTGTCTTTCCACAATTCAACTCTGGTCCAATGGAGTTCCACAAGGGACAATGAACGCACATTGTTTTGGCAATCAGGCCCAAAACATCCCAGAAGAAATACACAACAATATCAGGTCAGGAGAATCTTTGGATGCAGCAGGAATCTGCTCATCATTGCTGCTACTGGATGGATTTGAGCCAGTGTGTGTTTTAGAAGAAGTCTCAGATTGTATCAAAGAAATACAGTGCAAACCTGTAAGTGGCAAACTGTAAAATTCTATTCCTGGTTTCCCCTGAATATGGCTGCCCAACACTATCTGTATTCAGACAGACCAACCTTGAATGTGTGGCCTCATATAAGTGCCAAAAGATTGAAAGCACTTTAGAACTTTGGAAAGGGGAGCCAAGAAAATGAGTAAGAAAGGAAAAAATGGAATGGAGAGGAAACTAGAGAGGATCGTGAAACAGAATGCAAAAACTCTTATAGATAAATAAAAAGGAAAAACATCAGCAACAAAAGAAATTGTGGATTCATGACAAGAGTCAGAAGAATTTATACTGGGCAATGTAGAAATGGCACAGAAAGTAACTGAAAGAAAGTATTCAAGATCTCCAAGAAATAATGGAGAATCTAGGTATAAATGCAAATGAGGAACTGCAAAATATTTACATTACTAAAATTGCTAGAAAAAGACACTGAGACTTATAGGAAATCAATTCACTGAACCTGATGACCTATATCACAATACATTACAACTGTTGGTGTTGGTTGGTTCAGTCAGAGCTGTAGCTCTCAGATCAGGCTTATCAGCCATACAAGGACCCACAGAACCCATGACCAGTGACATTGAATTTCCTCAGTGGACCATAACACCCGTTGGCGATTGATCATTGACCATGACAACATCCCAGAGTGTTAAGAGGTGGCTGTAAAGATAATAGATGTGTTGCTGATTTTTTTAGATATTGCTGATATTTCAAATTTTTATGGACTCCGTAATTGTTCATGCAGGTTGGAAGTTTGCAAATGTAACTCCAATATTTAAGAAAGGAGGGATGGAGGAATTGGAAAACTGCAGACCTGTTAGCCTAACATCAGAATTCCTAATGCAGAAAATGTTAACATCTACAACATATTATTTAATTAACTGGACATAAGAACTAAGAGCAGGAGTAGGCCATCTGGCCCTTTGAGCCTGCTCTGCCATTCAGTAAGATCATGGCTGATCCTGTTCATGGCCTCAGCTCCACTTATCCACCCTCTCACCATAACCCTTAATTCCTTCACTGTTTAAGAAAATTATCTATCTTAACTTTAAAAGCATTTACTGAGGAAACCTCAGTGACTTCACCTGGCAGGGAAATCCATAGGGTCACAACCCTTTGGGTTCAGAAGTTCCTCCTCAATTCAGTCCTAAATCTGCCCGCCCTAATTTTGAGGCTATGTTTCACCTGCCAGTGGAAACATCCACTCTATTGAGTCTGAATGCTCAGATTTCTGCCTAGTTTGATATTCCAAGATCAACTTCCTTTTTGTAATTGATATATATTTTCTAGGACATTATATTGAAGTTTATGCATGTGTTAGACCACTGAGAAATAGATCTTGAGATTATTCACTGTAGCAGGAAACAAAAGAGGCAATCGAAAGGCTGAACAAATAGAAAGCTACCTAGTATAGGTAATTTCTTATCATAGAGAAATTATCAATCTTAGCTTGTCACTCAGAGAAAGCATTGAAGTTCAGGAGAATGTTTTTATCAAAAGGTTTCTTAGACCATAAATAAAGTGCTCTGCCACAGGGCAGATACAACTGAAGTTTATAAGGGAAAATTATATATATATTTGAAATGGAGAACATTATAACACCAACAAAACAGAATTAGTTCTGGATTCAAAAATGATGGATTGCGTGGCTTTTTCCTGTATTGCTTCCTTAAATTTGAAGATTTTCTGACTCTATGTACTACTATTATTGTCACTATAGTGGCTTAGCGCTTAGGTTACTGAACTATCTAAATGTCTAAGCTTCTGAAAATATTTAATTCAGTTAATGAAATAAATCTGAGATAAAAAGGAGGCAACGATGATTGTGAAATTAGAGAACAGTCATAAAAGTCAATCTGATTCATGAACGTGTGTCCAGTGCTACTTGTTCCTTCGGGGAAGGAAAGCTTCCACCACTAGCAAATCTCTTGTATATGTAACTCAAGATCAACAGCGATGCAGTTGATACTTAACAACCATATGCAATTGCCTAGCAAGCCCTGCAAATGTAACAAGGTTTGACAACAAATGCTGGCCTTGTCAGTGATGTTCACATTCTGAGAATGAATTAATTGAAAAACTGAGATGGAAATGTGTTGCTGGAAAAGCGCAGCAGGTCAGGCAGCATCTAGGGAACAGGAGAATCGACGTTTCGGGCATTAGCCCTTCTTCAGCCCTGAAGAAGGGCTAATGCCCGAAACGTCGATTCTCCTGTTCCCTAGATGCTGCCTGACCTGCTGCGCTTTTCCAGCAACACATTTCCATCTCTGATCTCCAGCATCTGCAGACCTCACTTTCTCCTTAATTGAAAAACTACCAGTCTCATATATCTGTTCAACCTTGTTTAAACTATATCAAGTAAACTTAGAGGGCTCCCTTACCAGGTGTGATTTCCTTTTCCAGGTGTCCCACATCACTCTTCCTGACAGAGGTTGGGAACCTTGTTGCATAATGGTAGTATCACTACCTTTAAGCTACGAGACCTCACTTCAGTTCACCTACTCCAGAGTTGTATAGTGACGTCTCTGATAAGGTTAATTAGAAACTGTTTAGGATCCATTGGAGTTATACTGCACATTGAGCACAAACACTTAACAGCCTAAAGGATTTTGTTTTCTTGTTAATATAGCAGATACTCTCCACATTGAAGAAAATCAAGATATTAGATTGATTTATCCTGAGTTAGATATAAGCAAATGTGATGCTGATGTCACATTTTAATGCTAACTGTAAATCCAGCAAGTGAACACATTTCTTGTTGTCTGATGTCAATTTTCATTAATGCAACACAGAAAATTCCAAATGAGGCCTGAAACAAATTTACATATTAAAGTGCCTCATGACATTTCAAAGCATGACACATCCAATAAAACTATTGTTGTTCTTTAAGATGAATATGACAAATAATTTTCACACAGCATGTCCAAAATCAGCAGAGTTAAATGACCAGGTGTTGCTTAGCAGAAGTGCACAGTTTCGCATTCATATCCACAGAAATTATTCCACTTGTTCCATGTTTAATTTTGTTCCAATCCTGCAGTGGAGCTTAGGAATTATATTTAGTTGACTTTTTACCTCATCTGTACATTATGGGCATTTCATGGTTTCTGTGTATTATATACATTATGTTATAATTTAAATAATGTAAATATTCCTCAAAAATCCCATTATAAGATGATAATTTTCAGTCAGCTAAATCTCATATACTCGACTACCAGAGGAAGCAATTCTATTCAGTTTGAATGAAGGTAAACCCTAGTAAACAATGTCAGCATGACTAGTTTTCATAAGGTGTTGAGAATACCAACCTCAGCCAATCTGCAGTATTTCTGGACTATTCACAAAATATTGTACTTCTGAATTAGATCATGTTGCTGAACAAAATTACAAGGCTGGATCACGCTATAAAAATAATGAAAAGGCAAACAATATGTATGTGATTGAAGATGCACAGTTAAATTAGAAATTTCAAAGTTGCTGTGCACGATGCATGGCTCTTCCATAAACTGAATAAAACAGTGTCTTGCTACCTGGCTCCCTATTCGGAAGTGTTAAATATTATGTCATTGAATGAATTCAAAATCAGATGGGCACTGTACCTTTAAGACAGTTCACAATGTGTGATGTTCCACTATAAAGGTACTTGACTCATCTTCACTCACATTTTCATTGTAATGGAGACAGTGTAATGTGTCAGTCATGCATACGTAATGCAGTAACTTTAGTAAACAAAGGACCCAGAGTATGTGTAAGACTGAAATATTAGAGCAATGTAAATATTTAGTGTTATCAATCAACTTCATACATCTGTCTCAACATGTGCCCAGCCTATGTGGGATATGTTATGTGATCTAACATAGAAGGAAGCATTCAGACCACGTAATGCTGGCACTGGAGTTTGATCCAAGAAACTATGTCATCAAACAGTATAGTTTTTCAGCACTAATGTCATAAATACAGACTAATCTTGTCAAAGCCGACATGTACTAATAACAGAATAATGAGCCTTAACTTCTACTATTAATGTTAATGAAAAAAACTTTAAATGTTGAATTCCATTCCTTCAAGCTTTTTATTATTATTAAAAGTTTACCTTTTTTTCTTTCTCACTCATTTTTCTTTCTTTTTCAGTCCAATTTGTCTTTCCCTCTTGTTTTAGAAATCTGAATTGAAGTGAATTCATTACTCTAACCATTCCTGGTTTGGACTGTGCTTTTCACTGACAATTCCTTAATCTGGATGTAAGTTTGTTCACTGAGCAGGAAGGTTTGTTTTCCGATGTTTCATCATCATACTGGGTAACATCAGCAGTGAGCCTCCAGTGAAGCACTGGTGGTATAGCCCTCATTTTTTTTATGTCCTTGGGTTGGTGATGTCATTTCCTGTGGTGACATCATTTCTTGTTCTTTAGAAAACAAAACAAATTAGAGGACCATCAACAATACCTTTACTGGCATAACATTCACTAAAGAGGAGGAAAACAACAACAAATTGCCATTCCTAGATGTCGCAGTAGAGCAAACAGCCAATGGGGAACTTCAAACCAGTGTCAACAGGAAAACAACACATATGGACCAAATATTGAACTACAGAAACAATCATCCCAACATCCACAAATGAAGCTGCATTAGAACTTATTTCAATGAGCCACCACACACTGCAGCACAGAAGAACTACGCAGAGCAGAGGGAAATTACCTATTAAAAAAGAATGGGTACCCAATGAACACAGCCCTCCGATTTCTCAGTAACAAACCCAAACAAACAGACGAAATGCATCCAGAAACCCTAGCCATTCTCCACTACAACAAAAAAATCTCAGAAATGACTGCCAGACTACTCAGACCCCTTGGCATCAGGGTAGCCCACAAACCCACTGGGACACTGAAGCAGCAGCTAATGAACTTGAAAGACTCTATTGACAACAAGCAAAACTAATATAATTTTAAAAATACCTTGCAAAAACTGTAACAAACACTACATTGGACAAACAGGCAGAAAACTAGCCACCAGGATACATGAACATCAACTAGCCACAAAGATATATGACCCACTCTCACTAGTATCTTTACATACAGATGAGGAAGGACATACTTTGACTGGGACAACTCATCCATCCTAGGACAAGCAAAATATGGATACACACGAGAATTCCTAGAAGCATGGCATTCTAACCGGAACTCTATCAACTTGGATCCTATTTACCACCCCCTGAGAAAAAAAAGGAAATGACATCACCACAGGAAATGACATCACCAACCCAAGGAAACCGAAGCACATAAATAAAAAGTGGGCCATACCATCAGTGTTTCACAAAAGGCTCACTGAAGATGTTATGGTATGGTGACGAAACATCTGAAAACAAAACTTCCAGCTCAGCAAGCAAACTTACTTCCAGATCCTCAACCTGAGTCACAAATCTTCTCAAAACTCGTTAATTGCTTAATCTCATTGCATAAGAAAATTCACACTTGCTTGGCATGTTTACTCAATTCCCAATTGCGTGGGAGAGGGAAACAAACCTTTTGGATGTTATACTAACAGCAAAGCCCATGAAAAATGGAAAAGAGATGGTCTTGCACCAATTATTCACCTCTCATGACAAAACCTGGCTCCTTCTATCAAAGCTGTCTCAATAATTTAATTTCTTCTATTGGATCATAACCTTGTTAGTTACACTCTATCATTTACATCTTTACCTAGTAGGTTGTCAAATATTCTAGTGTAATGCCTAAAATCTCTCTCTGCCTGCTATTTCATGTGATTTGATTTAATATGCTGGATTTAAATTCAAGACAGACTAATCGAGGAGAAAGCAAAATCAAGAAATATCTTTAGGGCTAAATTTCAAAGTAACACTTTCTTTCAGACTTTTATATTAATATTGCTCTCCATGGCAATCATTGATACACCAGGCTCTACATTATAGTTACGTCAGTAAGGATTAAATAGCTTCTTCATGTGTTCATGTCCATGTGCTCACTTTACTTTTTTTCCAAAGTGTCTCACAGTGTATCTTCCAGAATGTTTCTTGTAGTGTGTTCTAACTTGGACCCCACTGTGCTAATTATGCTAATTAAGCTCTGTGACCTTGTCACAAGGTGGCTTCACAGTCCTGAAGCCCTGACACAACGGTGATCAGTTATCTCCTCGTGATTTTCATGAATCGCATTATATCACACTAATTAGGCAGTTGCTGGAGTGGTGTTGGAGAAAAGAAGTCTTAAATTGATATGAAAGCCTTTCATATTGACAAATCATTTGAAGGACCTTATTGAGTGGATCTCACCTGAATTGCAGTGGACATTATTAATTGGGTAAATCTGTCCGGCAACTTGCAGAAGCAAAAGGCCAAAAATAGTAATTTTTAGATTAGAATCCCTACAGTATGGAAATAGGCCCTTCGGCCCAACATGTCCACACCGACCCTCTGAACAGCAACCCACCCTACACTTGCACCTGACACTATGGGCAATTTCCCATGGCCAATTCACCTGGCTTGCACATGTTTGGATGTGGGAGGAAGCCAGAGCACCCAGAGGAAACCCACGCAGACATGGAGAGAATGTGCAAACTCCACACAGACAGTCACCCAAAGCAGGAATTGAACCTGGGTCCCTGATGCTGTGAGGCAGCAGTGCTAACCACTGAGCCACCGTGCCCCTAATTGAACGTTAGTGGTACTGGTTGCGAGACTTATGTTTGCAAGGATTCTGTTGTCCTTCAAATGGAGGACCTTTTGACCAGAATCGCTGAAAAGGATAGTCAGCGCCTTGATTTAATATTCATCTGAAAGGACAGCATCTTGACCAATGCAATGCTCCCTCAGTACGATACTGAAATTGCAGTCAATATTATGAGCTCAGGTTTTGGTACAGAACTTGAACCTACCACCTCTAACCTGGAGAAGAGAATATTATACAATGAGCCAAAATAACATGCACAGATACAGGATATTCCTAGTTTCAATAGGGACTGATTCTCCCAGCCACTATTTTGTATAATAATAGTGATTTATGCCTCTCCAGAGTTGTTAGACAGGTTTTTTTTTATTAATCTGAGAACATTTAAGTTGATGGTTAAGTCAGATTCTTCTGTTTTGGTAGTGTAAAATTACTTTCTGCTCTTTTTGAGATTCCCTCCCCCATACATCCTCTTGACCAAGGTGTTGGACAAGAATACTGCTGCCAGGCTACTGCTCAAGCCCCTATGGAAGGTATCAGAGCACAGGGATAATTAGCAGATATTTTGATCCCACTAGGGTGAGATCTAGATACTGCCTCACACATCTCAAATAAAATGTCTGAAATGCGAAGATTTCCTTAAGCAGGTGTAAACACAAATGCTATCTTTCTACAATGTGAAATTTAGGACTCCATTCCACTGTGCTTCTCTGCCATCCATTGATTTTTCTTATTTGAATTGTATGCAGTTTAGAAAACACGACAAACCTCTAACATGACAAGAAACTGCAAAATAATTGCGCTAAGGACAAATGCATCAATTAATAAAAGAGATGAAACATATCCTGAGAAGATAATCCTTTGGGGAAAATACTTCTGTTAATCCTTTTTGAAGATTTGGAGTCCTACTGTTTAAAGGTTATGGACAACACAATATTTGATATCAGTTCACTCCTCAAGCGAAGGATATCTTGACACTGAGCACATCAGTTGAATTTTATGGTCTTGGTGAGAGGTGAGGAGCAGTACACCACAACACTGCTATCTATGAGAGAAAGTGAGGGCTGCAGATGCCGGAGATCAGAGCTCCATGTACAACGTATCATCCGCCGTCATTTCCGCCACCTCCAAACGGACCCCACCACCAGTGATATATTTCCCTCCCCTCCCCTATCAGCGTTCCGAAAAGACCACTCCCTCCGTGACTCCCCTATCAGCGTTCCGAAAAGACCACTCCCACTCCATGGAGGAAAAGGTGGGGGGTAGTGCCAGTGTAGCTGCGGAAGATGGACTGTTCCACATATCCTATGAAGAGGCAGGCATAGCTGGAGCCTATGCGGGTGCCCATGGCTACTCCTTTGGTTTGGAGGAAGTGGAAGGATTGGAAAGAGAAGTTGTATCGGTGCTGCCTCGTGCTCCCACGAGGAGGTTGAACAGTTCATCCACTTTACCAATACCTTCTACCCCGACACACCACCCCCCCCACCTTTTTCTCGGCTACATCGATGACTGTATCAGCGCTGCCTCGTGCTCCCACGAGGAGGTTGAACAGTTCATCCACTTTACCAACACCTTCCACCCCACCTCAAATTCACCTGGACCGTCTCAGACTCTTCCCTCCCCTTCCTAGACCTTTTCATTTCTATCTCGGGTGACCGAATCGACACGGACACCTACTATAAACCGACCGACTCCCACAGCTACCTAGACTACATCTCCTCCCATCCTGCCCCCTATAAAAACGCCATTCCATTTTCCCAATTCCTTCGTCTCCGCCGCGTCTGCTCCCAGGAGGACCAGTTCCAAAACCGTACAACCCAGATGGCCTCCTTCTTCAAGGACCGCAATTTCCCGCCAGACGTAGTCGACGATGCCCTCCACTGCATCTCTTCCACTTCCTGCTCCTCCGCCCTTGAGCCCCGCCCCTCCAACCGCCATCAGGACAGAACCCCACTGGTCCTCACCTACCACCCCACCAACCTCCATGTGCAACGTATCATCCGCCGTCATTTCCGCCACCTCCAAACGGACCTCACCACCAGTGATATATTTCCCTCCCCTCCCCCATCAGCGTTCCGAAAAGACCACTCCCTCCATGACTCCCTCGTCAGGTCCACACCCCCCACCAACCCAACCTCCACTCCCGGCACCTTCCCCTGCAACCGCAAGAAATGCAAAACTTGCGCCTATACCTCCCCCCTTACTTCCCTCCAAGGCCCCAAGGGACACTTCCATATCCGCCACAAATTCACCTGCACCTCCACACACATCATCTATTGCATCCGCTGCACCCGATGTGGCCTCCTCTATATTGGGGAGACAGGCCGCCTACTTGCGGAACGTTTCAGAGAACACCTCTGGGACACCCGGACCAACCAACCCAACCACCCCGTGGCTGAACACTTCAACTCCCCCTCCCACTCCACCAAGGACATGCAGGTCCTTGGACTCCTCCATCGCCAGACCATGGCAACATGACGGTTGGAGGAAGAGCGCCTCATCTTCTGCCTGGGAACCCTCCAACCACAAGGGATGAACTCAGATTTCTCCAGTTTCCTCATTTCCCCTCCCCCCACCTTGTCTCAGTCAAATCCCTCGAACTCAGCACCGCCTTCCTAACCTGCAATCATCTTCCTGACCTCTCCGCCCCCACTCCACTCCGGCCTATCACCCTCACCTTGACCTCCCTCCACCTATCGCATTTCCAATGCCCCTCCCCCAAGTCCCTCCTCCCTACCTTTTATCTTAGCCTGCTGGACACACTTTCCTCATTCCTGAAGAAGGGCTTATGCCCAAAACGTCGAATCTCCTGTTCCTTGGATGCTGCCTGACCTGCTGTGCTTTTCCAGCAACACATTTTCAACACTGCTATCTACCCAACAATATGGAAAATTCCACAACGTGGAAATTTGGGCAAAATACATGATAAACCCATCCTGGCCAATTACTACACTCTTTGGTCACTTTCAATCATCAGCAAAGTCATGTAAGGAGTAATTAATAATGTGATCTAGCAACTCTTGCAAAAGAATAACCTGCGCAGTGATGCTAGTTTTGGTTCCATCTTATCAAAACTGGAGTCAATGGGAATCAGACAGAAAACTATCCACTGATTGGAATCAGCCCTATCACAAACAAAGATGGTTAGAGTCAATTGAGGCCAATCATCTCAGCCCCAAGACATCTCTGCAGGAGTTCCTCAGGCTATTCTCTTCAGTATAACCACCTTCAGCCACTTCATCAACGACTTTCCACCCATCACGACGTCAGAAATGATGTGCTTGCTGATGATTGCATTATGTTCAGCAACAATCATGAATCCTCAGATAATGCAACAGTTTGTGTCCATATGTAATGAAACCTACACAATATCCAGGCTTGGGCTGAAAAGTGGCAAGTAAAATCCAAACAATACAAATGCCAGACAATGATCATCTCCAATGAAACAGAATCTAACCATCTCCCTTCGACATTCAATGATATTACCATTGCTGAATCCCCCACTATCCACTGGGAATTGCCATAGACTAAAAACTGAACTAAACTAGCCACATAAATGCTGTCGCCATCACAGCAAGTCAGGGGTTGGGAATTCTGTAGCAAGTATCGCACCACCTGATTCTTCCTGGTCTGTCTAAGATGAAACTATTGGAAGACTCTACATCATGAATGCCTGAATGAGTGCATCTCCAACAATACTCATGAAATTCGATACCATTCAGGACAAAGCAGCCCGATTGAGTGGCACCACATCTATCACCTTCAACATTCACTCCCTCCACACCAACACATAATGCCAGTGATCCACAAATGCATCAGAATATCTTGCCAGGTCTCTTTTGACAGAACCTTCCAATTCTGTGAACCTTGCAACCTCGAAGAATAAGAGTAAAAGATCATGAGAACAACACTGCCTGCATGGTCCCCTTCAAGACATACACCATTCTGGCAGTTATTTCTGAGGTGTCTTTGATATAGGGGAGAGTGGCTAAGGTTTCTGGACACATTTTGTTTGCTTGTTTGGGTTTGTTGCTGAGAAATCTGCAGACTGTGTTCATTGGGTACCCATTCTTTTTGAATACATTGTATAGGTGATTTTCCTCTGTTCTTGGTAGTTCCTCTGTGCTGCAGTGTGTGTTGGCTCATTGAAATAATGTTCTGATACAGCTTCGTTGTGGATGTTGGGGTGATTGCTTCTGTAGTTCAATATTTGGTCCGTATGTGTTGTTCTCCAGTAGATGCTGGTTTGAAATTTCCCAATTTCTCCAATGGGGACTTATGATTTATTTAGCCAAGCTCTTTCTGCTTTGTTTATTTCTAATACCAATCGAACAGTCGAAAAATCAAAGAAAAACCTATCCTCTCCATTATAGCACTCCCTCGGTCTGATTAGATTAGATTAGATTACTTACACTGTGGAAACAGGCCCTTTGGCCCAACAAGTCCACACCGACCCGCCACCCACGCAGACCCATTCCCCTACATTCACCTAACACTATGGGGTGGGAGGAGTATTGTAATGGTCTTGTGGAGAATTCCACACAGCTTGTTCATTATAAATAACGAGCAGTTTTTCATTCTAGTGTTCAAAGGGTTAAGACCCCAAATTGTCATTCTTCACCAGGGCTGATTGGAAAGCTACCCCACAGAAATATCTCATGTGTACAATTCTAAAATTCCCTGATTCTACTTTAGCAACCATATACATTCAAGTCTCTTACTTTACCCCACAATACTTGGGTTCATTCCATCATTGTATTATTCTTTACCCTATGTTTTGGCAGCACAAAGTAGTGCACAATGCCTGTTATACAGAGGACATTGATGAGAGGATGTCAACTGCGAGTAGTTTCATTATGGACAGAAGCATTGGGTTAGAGGGAAACACACAGATGCTGATAAGGTCAATAACATCATTTTGAAATGAGTTTACTGACAGAGGAACCACATTATTATGCTCATATCCCACTGAAACATCACACATGCAGAATGCTCCATCCACTTCTACCGCGCACCTCCCTCCCCATTCCAGGTGGATGATATCTACTCATTCATAGCCTTTATCTGCCACCATCACATCTTCCTGAAGTTCTATCAGTGGCAGCAGAAGAGAAATGTACTGATAATGGTGAAGTGACATGTTGTAGATTGAGCCACCAAGGAGTTAGAGTTGCATGATCCTGCAATCTCTCAGGACAGCAGCACACGCCTGGCCCGAAGCCAGCGCCCTCACATCCTTTACACCAGTGACTTCAAGCTGACCAAGTATAAGATGATGGGGCAAGTTCCATTTCATTGCCTAGAGCTGACAACCACCATTTGCCATGCTGGTCCTTCTGCGGTTGACAGTGAGAAGAAGCAGGGGAAAAGGTGCCCAAAGGAAATGCAGTAGTTTCTCCTGCGAAGTCCTGAATATACTGGGGAAAGGTGGTGGCATAGAGATTTAAATATCTATCAACAAGCATGAGCTTGCTAGATGTAAACAGTACACACGACAGATGTTAGTGGACAGAATGTCAAAAACAAACCTGCATTGAGAGAAATATTACTGACTGATGGAAATCCACATATTTAAATATCTCCAGGTACATCCGAGGATGAAAATTTCAGCCAAAATAAGCAGCACCACTGCAAAACACATCAAAGAGTTTAACCTGCGGAATGCCTAAGATATGTTCTCAGGCTTCAGCATCATGTGCTGTATGCAACAATCATGCGTTCCAGTGTAGATGATTTATCTGACACAGAGCAATAACAGCTGAGTCAGACACTTGGATTAGGAGTGAGGGATTTGCATCGAGAATGTGAAACAAGTGTGAGAACTCCTGCCTCTCCTGGCTCCACATGAATGTAGATGAAAAGCATTGCTTTGGGAAACATCTAGCAGTTCCTTTAAGGATCATGAACTAGAAAATCTATCAAAAGCTATATTTCCAGATAAAAGTCATCAAATAGACAGTAGTCCCTTCATTTTGTATACAAGGCATCCCACACATGTTTAAGGTGACCTCCTGGGATGACTGGCAAAATCATTGATGGCAAAATCCAACAATGTCCTCAGGTACTTGTGGTATGCAGGGTAACTCTGAATATATTAGATATTTTCACTCAGTTCTTCACCTGAGAAATTGGTAAAATGAGGTCCAATTTGTAATCCAACATAATTCACTCTGAATACAACAGTGTTCTAAATTCAGAGAATTCTGATCAGCATTACACTCTAATATATTCAAATGAAGCCAGTGGCAACTTGCTTGATGCGAGTGTTGAAGAAGTGCAAGAAAGCTTGGGGGAAGGCAGTTCTCGGAGGCAGAGAATGTGTAGAAATGCCTTTGGAAAAGATTTCTATGGTGTTCCTGCATGATGATTATATGTTAAATTTCATTTACCCCATAATATGGGAATGAATGCAGGGAACCTTAATTCCAAAGGATTGTGAGTCTATAACAACCAAGAAAGTGTCTGAAATTGTCCTCAGATCACCAAAAGATATCAATACATTGTAGATCTTTATAGATCAGACACTATGCTAATAGACATTGATAGACATGAAATATCTCTTTTGATAGCCAAAAAACAGATGTAAGTTCAGCACTTCACCACCAGTGTACAAAGTTGTAATATAGAAAGAAGATTCCCTGAGATAAAATGTACCAGCAACTTTGGCCAGGTCATGGATAGATTCAATTGATTCATATGTATAAATTAACAAGAATTTTCATAAATATACTATCCAGTATTATCAGTTTCTATGATTTTGTACCAAATTAAGTGATGCTTTATCTAATGTCAACATGCCACACATTCACAGAGATCTGAAGTTAGGTCTTAACTCTTATTCAATAAAACAAGTGATAGTAAATCTTCCCTTTAGAGTCAAGAGTCTGACAGTATAGAGATAGGCCCTTTGGCCCAAACTGGTCCATGCAAACCAAATAATTTCTTTGTTGAATTCACTCACTGAAATTAACCATCAGGAAAAATGTAAAATAAACTGGTTAATTCATTGTCACCAGTTTTATAGTATTCTAAAAAGTTAAGATCTACCCCTCATAAATAGTTATCTGACTTGAACCTCCAAAACTAACTTCTAACAAAACTGAAAGATACACTAAATGTTACAGAAGGCCATGGTTGAATAACAGTATATTGAGCATTTGATTTATAGTAAAATTATAATTTATGAAAATTATTTAATATTGCATTGCATAGAAATAAATTGGTTTAGCACTCTCAAGCTCACAATGGGCGAAATTCATATGGCCACACTTTCTGAATGAGTGAGGAAAATATTGACACTATAAATTTATCCAAAGAAAAGAAAATTAACAATATTCAGTCATATAGTGCAAAAGCCCTAATGCAGCTATTCAGAATGAATGAGCTTCATCTGCACAAGATGACATTGAACCAGTATTCAGGCCATAGGCAAATATCAGATCCCGCTTAGTAAATCCAGAATACATTAGTCAATGTGCGTAAATATCTCAATTCCAACATAAAATTACCTTGCCTTAAGGCACTCTTTTACTGAAACATGAGAAGCATTGCTTATGAACCTGTGGTTACACTCTGTGGTACAATGTGACCTATTGCATTCATGTCAGGTTACAGTGATAGAGAATCGGTAGGCTATAAGCCAGGGACTCAGTAATAGAGTGCAGTATACATGAATGATTCATCACTTTCAGGAATTTTGCTGATCAGAATATTTTGTGGTTACAGTTGTAATTTAGGGAACCAGGCAGCCAATCTCCACAGTAACCTCCTACAAATATTAATATGACAAGGACCTGGTATTTGTATTTTTATCGTAATGATTGAAGGATAAATATTTACTTTGACACTGAGATAACTCTCCTGCCCTTCTTCGAAATGTACTATCAGATCTTTGGCATCTACCTGAGCAGAGAGACAAGGCCTCAGTTTCACTTCACGTTCAAATGACAGCACTTCCAATAGTGCAGTGCTTCCTCAATTTTGAAGTGTCGGTCTTGATTTTTATACCTAAAATCTGGAATAGTGCTTGAATCTGCAACTAGGACTTTGCAACTCAGAGATAAGTATATTAGCAACTGATCTACGACTGCCAACTAATTGATATAATTTTCCATTTCACAGAATCAGAGGGAGCACTTACTAAGAATTTAATGTTCTACATTTAGCTTCATTCACAATGAATTATAAATTGAACTGCATAATTTCATGTATCTGTCACTCAGACAATGGGCGAGTAATGAAATAAAGTAACTTTACAGAATGAACCAATTTGTAATAGAATACAATGTAGTAAAAAAAAAGGCAAGTCACTTTTAACACAGCTCAAAGCACAAAGGGATGCATTCAATCCATGCAATTAACCATTCAGGTAACACTTTCCATTTGTTCTGAACAAATATTGTAAGAAATTTGCCTGGAGCAGCATGTTCTGTATCCATACCTTTAATGTCAATGTCCCAAAGACAGAAGGTCTTAAAAGTATTTTGTTGAATTTTCTTTTTTTTAATAGATATTTTTATTAGAAATTTAACATTTTTACAAGTTTACAAAAATAAACAAAACTCTCAAGTAGAAACATTGATATACAATTAAATCTTAAATAAATAATAAACAAAATTTAACAAAAGAAAAATACTGATAAATAAAAAAAACAAAACTCAACTAACTACTAATCTAACCTACAACTAACCAGAGTGTATATTTAAGTCTCTTACATGATTCAAATAAGAGAAAGAAAAAAAAACAACGGATAACACAGAAATTGGGTAGTGAGATACATGCTCGGAATGTGTTAACATCAAATGGAACAAAACCCGTATTCGTGCGGGATTCCTCTCCCAAGGGGCCCCGAACCAGCCAGGTTCGTAATCTCAATTAAATAAAAGCCCTTGTTAGGATACCGAAATATCTGTATTCATATAATTCAAGAAGGGCTGCCATATTTTATGAAATAATTTGGTCTTTCGGTGCACCATATTTGTAAGGAAGTCAAGGGGAATACATTCCATAATTGATCTGTGCCAAATTGAAAGTCCAGGGGGGCCCTCAGCCACCCAGTTTACCAAAATATTTTTCCTTGCACAGAAAGAGAGAATAGAAAATAGTCTCTTCCCGTGCATATCCAGGGAGGGTAAGTTCGAAAAGCCCAAAAGGAGAGATACAGGGTCCACTTTAATTTCCGTTCCTAAAATTTCTGTCAGGGTACTTGCTACTTTAGTCCAGTATCTAAGGATCTTATGACAGGTCTATAGGCAATGTACAAGAGTGCCCACCTCTATTTTACATTTGGGACACATTGGGGATGCTCCTGCCTTAAATTTTGCCAATAGATCCGGGCCCTATGAAGTATCTTCAGCTGGATAGCCTGAGTTCTGTTACAGATGGTGATTCTTCTGGCATTTTCCCAAATGTCATTCCACGTTTCTATAGAGCTTTCTAGTCCCAAATCCTGATTCCATGTTTTAAGCAGATTGTCCATATCTCCCGATATTTCATCATGTAGTAAATGATAAATAGTACTGACGGAAGATACCCCCATTGGTTGTAGTACTCTATATTCTCTATCTGATTTATAAAGACTATCTAATAACGTAGTCTTCTTCTGTATATAATCTCGAATTTCTAAGTATCAAAAGAAGTCTCCATTAGGTAATCCGAATTTCTGACGCAGCTGTTCAAAAGACATCAGGACCCCATCTTTAAATAGGTCCCCTAGCCATGAGATACCCCTGGATCTCCAGAGTTTAAAAGTGGCATCTGTTAACCCCGGTTGGAATCCCCATGCTCCCACTATCAGCGCATAGGGGGATGTTTTATATGAGTTGCCCTCATTTTGCCGCATTATATTCCAAGCTTTAATTGTATTTAGTATTATAGGGTTTTTACAGTGATCCGTAATGATTTTCCTCTTGTCTGAAAAAAAAAGGTTAATAAGTGGACATTTTACTTGAGAAGCCTCGATGTCCAGCCAGATTGATTGCGAATCAGACAAGACCCAATTGGCCATGTAACTTAATAGGGAACTTAACTGATATTTCCTAAAATCTGAGAAGTCCAATTCTCCCCTTGCCTGTGGAAGCTGTAGCTTCTTCAGCTTAATGAGGGGCCGTCTATGATTCCAGATAAAGGAACCCAACCAGCCATATAATTTACGTAGTGCCAGCCTCGGCAGCATCACCGGAAGCATTCTCATGGGGTATAGGAAACGGGGCAGGACATTCATTTTAATTAGTGCTATTCTACCCAGCCAAGAAATTGGAAGGTCTCCCCATCGCTGGAGGTCCTGCCTTATCCTCTCCAGTAAATGCACAAAGTTAGCCTGTATAACTGACCAAATACTGGGGTAATAAAAATGCCTAAATATAAGAAACCCTCCAGGGACCACCGAAAGGGAAAGTGGGATCCGTCCATTAAGTGGGGTATCATAGCAAGGCCACCCATTGGCATAGCCTCCGATTTTGAGAAATTAATTTTATAGCCTGAGAATGCACTAAATGTATTAATAACTTGGATTAAGCGAGGTACGGACATCAGAGGATTACTGAGGAATAGAAGAACATCATCTGCATAAAGGGTAATTTTATGTTTACCTGTAACAATCCTCGGGACCGTAATATTAGGATCAGCCCGTATAGCTTCTGCTAGTGGTTCAATTATTACCGTAAATAACAATGGCAAGAGAGGACATCCCTGACGGCAGCCCCTACCCACACTGAAGCTATCCGAACCTAATCCATTGGTAACCACAACCGCTTTGGGATTACTATACAATGTTGAGACCCATTTGGTAAACACCTTTCCAATGCCAAACCTTTCCAATGTGTAAAACAAATATGACCATTCAACCCTATCGAATGCCTTTTCCGCATCTAATGAGACTACTACTCCTGGTATCTTTCCCTGATGGCAGGCTTGAATCATATTCAAAACCCTTCTAATATTATTGGATGATCTACGGCCCTTAATAAACCCCCTCTGATCCACCTTTATGATATGTGGCAATACCCTTTCTAGTCTCAATGCTAACATTTTAGAAAGGATTTTAAAATCTATATTTAGCAAAGATATTGGTCTGTATGACGCACAATCTTCTGGATCCTTTCCTTTTTTAAGGATAAGAGAGATATTTGCCTCTTTCATCGATGGCGGGAGACAGCCCTGACAGTATGCGTAGTTATACATGTCCATAAGTGGACCAGCCAGTATTTCTGTAAATTCTTTATAGAATTCAGCTTGAAAACCATCTAGGCCAGGTGCCTTACAGCTCTGAAGTTGCCTGATTGCATCAAGTATTTCTTGGACTGTTAGGGGAGCATTTAAGACCGATACCTGTTCCGGAGTTAGGTCCGGAAAGGTAAAATTTTTAAAAAATGATTGCATCCTCCTAGTCCAGGCTTCACAATCCTGCGATTTATATAAATCAGAATAAAATTTTCTAACGATTGCATTAATCCTTTTATGATCATGAGTCAAAATACCCGTACTGTCCTTGATAGACGTGATAGTTTGAGGGGCCTTTTTTTTTCTTTGCAAGAAATGCTAAGTATCTACCTGGTTTGTCACCAAATTCATATAACCTTTGTTTTGCAAATAATATTTCCCTCTTAGCCGTTTGGGTAAGCGTGGTGTTTAGAGATGTCCTAAGGGCCGTAATCCTTTGCAATTTGATATTAGAAGGTCTATCAGCGTATGCTGTTTCAGCTGCTTTTAAGCGAGCTTCGAGCAGACGCTGTTGTTCTCCCTTTAATTTTTTCTGGGTCGCTGAGTAGGAGATGATCAAACCTCACGCGTAAGCTTTGATGGTCTCCCACATCATTGATGGGTTGCTAGCCGTACCTAAATTCATTTCTAAAAAAGTTTTAAATTCTTGAGAGAAGTACTTTACAAATTTACTAACTTTCAATAGGAAGGGGTCCATACACCAATGCCGAGGGGGTGTCCCGTTGTTCCTCACCTTGATTTCCATATATACAGCAGCGTGGTCGGAAATTGCTATACTACCTATTTTACAGGATGATATGGAATTTAAAAAAATCGAGGAGGCAAAAACATATCAATTCTGGTATGACATTTATGTGGATTGGAGGAAAAACAAAAATCTCTGCCCTGTGGATGAAGACATCTCCATACATCTACTAATCTTAATTCTTTGTTCAGATCCACCAATTGTCTAGATCTGGGAGATACTCCTGCAGTACTCTTGGGAACCCTATCTATTTCTGGATCCATAATACAATTAAAGTCTCCCCCTATATTTGTATGATGGCACCAAGAGCCATCAATTTTGAGAAGGCTTCCTCGAATAACATGATCTTGGATCTTTTATAGATCATGACTTGGGAATCTTTTCCAAGATTTCTAGAGGTTTCTAGGAGTATCTGCCTCTCCCTATAGCTCTGCAACCAGAACAGGACAGGGTGGGGACACTGGTTTGAGCCGGGCCCGTGTATTGCGACCCGGTAGGCCCATTCTACCCTTACCTGGCCTGATCCAGCCTCCAGATTTAACAGCTGTGGCAGCCACTGTTCGAGAAACGCTGTAAGCTGGCCTCCCTCTTCCCATTTGGGAAGGCCCAGAAAACGAATATTTTTTCGACGACCTCGATTATCGAGATTATCAATATGATTCTCTAAGGTCCGGACTCGCTGTTCGAGAGTCCGGACCCGATCCATGGCCGATTACGCTGTAGTTTCGGAAGTCGCGGCCTTTAGCTCCGCCCATCCTACTCGCCGCTCGATTTCCTTAATGTCTCGGTCATGCTTTTGCAGCGCAGCCGAGAGTGAGTCCCATCGACTTCGGGGATTCTTCAATAAAAGCGTCGATCTTCGCATCCAGTTTGGAGATGATTTCCACAAGGCTCGCCACCGTAGGTAAGTCACCCGGGGCGGCTGTGGATGCCTCAGCTGCAGCTGGAGAGGGTGGGGGAGGGGTTCCTGTTTGCTGAGAACTGCGGGCTCCCTTCCCTTTAGTCATTTTTACTGAAGATTAGATTGTTTAAATTTAATACTAAGCAACTAATTAAATTAAACAGCTATTTTAAATGATTTGATGAGTGTCGTGGGGGTGGGTGACCCACTTTGCCCACGTCTTGGGAGGAGCACTGTAGACTCAGACTTGCTGGGTCGCCACCATCTTGGATCCCCCCTTGTTGAATTTTCATAAGAAAACCATTTAATACATTGATTAAACCATGTACATAATTGTCCAGAACAGGTTATGTTTTAGTGATGGATCATGTTGTCTCAAGATGTGCTGGCACAGTGGCAAATTAGATGAATATGTCCTATTATGTCACTGGGTAAAACTTATACCATGAACGTACAACAGTCAATCAGTCTTACATTGACAGTCAAACTGCAAATAATATTCAGCATTATTATGAAAATAATGAAAAGATTTTGGAAAAAAAAAGAACTCCTGGGCAGGAGCCCTTGGAAGAGAGGTACCTTGTAATGCAATTAAAATGAGCAATTTTGCTTTGCATTATATATTCTGGCCTTTCCAATTGAATTTCCTCAATATGTTTTTTACTGGTTTGGATATTTCATGCATACAATATAAGTAGGTCTCATAATGTATGCTCATAGCTAGTCTATAGCACAGATGTGCCATTTAGGTATGAAAATATAGTTGAGTTTAACCTGTTCTCATCCTTTTAAGACCAAAATTTAAGGACAATCTGACATCTAATTTTAACTATGTATCAATATTCCTCGAACTGGATTCAGCAACCACTACAAACATTCTTTTTCTAGTTTCCATGACCTGCAGAAAGCAATTAGGAAGACAAATGGTATGTTGGCCTTTATTGCATGAGGATTTGAGTTCAGAAGTATCAATACTTTACAGCAGTTATGCAAGGCTTTGGTGAGATCACACCTGGAATATCATTTGCAGTCTTGGTCTCCCTATTTAAGGAATGATATATTTGCCAAAGAGGGAGTGCAGTGGAAGTTCACTAGACTGATACCAGGTTTGACAGGTGCTGTCCTTTGAGGAGAGATTAGTCCAAATGGGCCTTTATTCACTTGAGTTTAGAAGACTGAGAGGGATCTGACTGAAAAGTATAACATTTTAACAGGGCTGGATAGACTGGATGCAAAAATATTGTTTTCCCTGGATGAGGAGTCTAGAACCAGGGGAAACAGCACAGGAGTAAAACGTTCAGGACTGAGATGAAGGAAAATTCCTTCACTCAAAAGAGGAGTGAACCTGGGGAATTCTCTATCATATGAGACTGTAAAGGATAAGTATATATATTCAAGAAAGAGAGATAAATATTTCGATGTTACCAGCATCTAGAAGGTATGGAGAGAAAGCAGGAATATGGCATTGAGGTAGAGGAGCAACCATAATCATATGAATGGTAGAGCAGGCTCAGAGCACTGAACTCTTGCGCCTTGTTTCCATGTGTTTTATTTTTTCTATTCTTCCATAATTTTAGAAACTTTTATCGTAGTCTAATCTCTCTGAAGTCTTTCCTTTTACTTTATCATATAATGTTCAATTTTATAATTCCTCCAAAAACCTTTGCCTTATCTTCAGTATAATGTCAGCAACTGTCATGAAGGTCCATCTAGTCAGTTACCACCTCCTTTCTGAAGGCAAATCCAACAGTGTTCCAATCTCTCATTCACACAGGAGCATAATTCTTTAGTCTATGAATTCTTATTCTTTTTGATTATCATCTCTCCTTGATCTATCTCTCTTATGCCCTGTACACCAAATATAAATTATTAATATGGAACAATGAAAGCCACTGGCCCTAATACTGACCTGTAAACAACTGTATAATCTCTGCCAATTCGAAACAACAGTTCACCACTCATTGCTTCTTTTTCCTAAAACTTATCATCTCAATGCTACTTAATCTATGGATATTTAATAAGTGTTGTTCCACATGGATTTTATGACGCAACCTTCTTTGAAATGCTGGTGACTTTACTGGACCCAAATAATACTTCAATTTTGGACAATCTAAAACACAGAATAGGACGATAGTTTCAGTAGCAAATGGATTCTGATACCATTAGTCACTTCCACCCTCCTGAATATATTAGCAGAATGTCATCCATTAACATTAAAACTTTACTGCTGGGATTGGATTGCTTTGTTGGAAGAGCTCAAGGAAGACCTATGACACAATGAGGGAGTTAGTTGCATTAAATTTATGTCTTGGGAGTCATCAGCGCAACAAGAAAATAAAAGCAACTCAAAAAAACAGATCTTGCAAATGTTGTGAACTTTAAGGGAACCAGTGATTGATTGACATGGGTAGGCAGATGAACTGGATGGGCATAATGGTGGTTGAAATTTAATAGAGAAATATGAAGCGATATATTTTGGTAAGAAGAATATCGTTACAATATTAAAGAAATTAGAGGAACAGTATTAAAGATGGCAGGTTAGATTGAGAAATTGACGATATAGGTACATGGGACTTTTGAATTTATAAATGAGTGCATTGGCTACAAAAATAAAGAAGTTGTGATGAACTGTTATTAAATCCTAGATCAGCCTCAACTGGAGTACCAGCATATAAACAAGGAGCAGGAATAGGTCACTTGGCCCTTTGAGCCTGCTCCACCATTCTAAAAGATCATGGCAGATCTGATTTTAACATCAACTCTATATTCCTGTGTTACAACATGGGGTAAACCCCTCCTGCTAATTTAAACCTGTAACACAGAAATGATTTAACCCATGTTGTAATCTGTTAAAATTTGAGAGGCAAGGAACTATTCCCCAAATTTCAAGTAAAAATTAGCAACTTTATTTTTTTTTAAAGTCTAACAGAGAATAATTAATTAACAACTCTTTACAACTTCTTTTTCTAACCTACCTTTCACATTCCTTTCTACAATACTAGTCCAATACTAGCCCCTGATTAAGATTTACAGAAAAATTCAAATTTCAAAACCAGCCTTGTATCAAGTCTTTTCTTGGTATCTTCCTCTGCAGATTTGCCCTCCAGGTCGGTGGTGATGTTTTGTCTCCGCAAACCCCTTCTCCAGACAGGTACCTTTCAGAGAGTTCTCACTAGCAGCCTACATCTGTTAGTCTTGGGGTTGCAGTTCTCCCCTAATTGTCCAATTTTTTTTCGGTTTTATATTCCAAAGCATCAGATAATTTCATTGGTGTTAATATTGTCAAAATACTAAATTCAAATTTGATTGGAGTTTGGTATTTTGGGGCATAATTTAAACTGATTGGCCAAATTTAAATTTTTTTTTTGTCTCCAAGCAACTAAAAGCTGTTCAACCAAATGTTACATTCTTACCTTATTCGGAACACTTGATGTTGTATCAGATAGATCTGCTAGCATTTAACTCTCTTAAAGATACAGTACCCCTTACACTTTCACAACACTTCCTCACTTAAGTAAAAAATGAAGCATGATAATGGAAAGATGGCTTCATTTTTATTCTATTTTTTAAACTCATTAGAATGACATACAGATAACTTTAATCTAAGTTTATCTTAATTTCTTCCCATATATATGGAACATTGGATAAATACAAATCTCATCTAAGCTTTATCAGTTAAATCTGCGATAATGTATCTGCGATTACATTCTTACAACCCGCTACATGTACAATTTTTAAATTAAAAGTTTGTAACATAAGATTCCAACAAAATAGTCTCATATTCTTGTCTTTTAAGTGTTCTAAGAATGTAAAAGGAGTATGATCATGTACACAGCCGTCTTTGACACATTGTTCGTGACATATACATTAAAATGTCGTAAGGCCAGTACCAAACTCAATAGGTTCTTTTTCTATCATGGAGTATTTCCTCTGGTGGATGTTGATCCTCTTCGAAAAGTAACCAACTGGCAGTTCAATCCCATCCTCATCTTCCTGTAGCAGTGGAGCTACAACTCCTATGTCACTAGCATCGATGACAACTTTAAAAGATTTCAAAAAGTTTAGTGTAGCTAAAACTGGTTTAGTGGTTAATAGTGCTTTCAAATGGTTGAATACCTCCTGGCATTGTTTTGTCCACCAAAACTTTATGTTCTTCTTCAGGAAATCAGTTAATGGTGCCACTACACTGCTGAACTTTGGAACAAACTTACGATAGAACCCGCTGAGTCCTAAGAATCGAAGCACCTCATTCTTTGAGGTTGGTCATGGAAATTCCTCAATGGCCTTCGTCTTTGCGTTCATAGGGTCAACCTTCCATGACCAATGTTATGTCCCAAAAACATCACCTCTGCTTTTGTGAATTAGTTTTATTTATGTTTATTACCAATTTTGCTTCTTGTAGTCAAAGAGCTCTGCCAACTGTAACATGTGAGTTTTCCAGAGCTTACTAAAGATCACTACATCATCCGAATAGACTGCACAGTTTGTTAACCCAGCCACAACTCAATTCATGAGTCTTTGGAATGTGGCGGGGGTGTTCTTCATTTCAAAGAGCATCACTTTAAACTGTTTGGGGTTATAAACACAGAAATGTCTTTCACTGTCTCTGATAAAGATACCTGTCAGTATCATTCAGTCCAACTTGGTGATGTAACTGGCTTGTCCGACTTTCTCAATACAGTGCTTCAATCTAGGAATTGGATATGAATTCAATTTTATAATGGCATTGACCTTCTGATAATCTATGCAGAATCGTTGAGTCCCATCCGGTTTGGGAACTAAGACGATCAGCAAACTCCACTTGCTCTGGCTTGTTTCGATGATGTCCTCATCGAGCATGGCCTTCACCTCCATCTGGACCTGTCTGGCTTTGAAAGGATTAAGCCGATAGGGGTGATGTCTTATCGGAACAGTATTCCCTCATTTTACTTAATGTACAATAGCATTAGTCCTCCCCAACTGATTCTTACATATGTCCTTATACTGCAGTAACAAATCTTTCAACTGTGTTCTATGCTGCTGAGACAGATAGTTCACTAACCTATCCCACTGCTCAAGGACTTCTTCATTTTTAAGCTATTTTGAGGCACCTCAAAATCCACATCATCTGGCTTTGATTCCTCATTCTGTGGGGCAGTAACTAACACGTTTCTCCAGTTCTTTCTCTCCAGTATAATACAGTTCCAACATGTTCACAGGACATACCCTATACCTTTCTTTTCTATCTGGCATCTTTACTAGATAGTTCACCTGACTCAACTTTTTCTCAATTTGATAGGGATCACTAAACCTGGCTTTGAAGGGATCTCCTATCATTGATAACAGTACTAACACATCATCCGCTTTATCTGCCATCTGCTTCATTCTAAATTGTGCCCTCTTTAGGTGCTATTTAACTAACTCACCAACTCAATTTAGTCTCTCCCTCACCTTCGATGCATAATCTAAGTGTGAGATCTCTGACTTTGGTCCTGTCAATTTTACTTTAATTAATTTCAAATGACCTCTTACTTCAAGCCCAAGTATTAATTAGAAGGGAGTGAACTGAGTAGATTCGTTTGGGGCATTTCGAATGGCAAACAATACAAATGGGATAACTTTATCCCAATCATTCAGGTAGTCCTGACAGTATGCTCTTAACATGGTCTTCAAGGTCTGATGCCACCTTTCTAAAGTTCCCTGGGATTCAGCATGATGCACACTGGATTTAAAATGCTGTATACCTAAGCTTTTCATAACCTACTTAAGCAGCCTAGCAGTAAAGTTTGACCCTTGGTCTGACTGAATCTCTCCGGGTAACCCATACCAGTGAAGAAAGCTACTAACTCTACTACCTTTTTTGCCTTGATTTTTCATAATGGAATTGCCTCCAGAAACCTGGTAGACACATCCATTATGGTTAACAAATACTGATTCCCACTTTTAGTTCTCAGTAAGGGATCTATACAATCAATTATAACCCACATGAAAGGTTCTTCAAATGTTGGAATTGGCAATGAAAATGCTGGTTTTATTACCTACCATTTGGCGTGTATGACATGTCCTCCAAATGTTATCCACATCCTTGTGCATTCCAGGCCAATAAAAATGTTTTCGGACCTTAGCCTGAGTCTTTCATTCCCCTAGGTGACCTCCTACAGGTAATTCATGTGCCAACCATAACACTTCTTGTCTGTATGCTACTAACAAAATAATCTGGTACACTTTGAGCCATTTCTCCTCTGCACTAAACTGCCATGGTCTCCATTTTCATCTTAAGATATTATCTTTCAGATAATAACCTTCTGGAATACTCTCTGAGTCCTTTTCGGAGTACGCATCTACATATATATCTTTTATTGTCTTGTCTTGCTATTGCAAGTCCCTTAGCCTTTCAGGACTAAACACTTCTGTCTGACCCTCTGCCTGTTCAGGTTTTTCCTGCACATTGCATCAAACAGGGTGTTCGCTAACTGAACCTCAACTGTTTCATCTTTCTCTTTACTTTTTGATTTCTGCTGTGACTTATGATAGTGGGATCTGGTTACTGCACAGTCTGGGAAAATACCAGGACATTTCTGTTTTAACTCCTCAGTTTCTTGGTCTTCCTTGGGCTTCTCCACAACAAGGGGTATCACTCCCACCTGGGATCCTGCCAAAGCATCCCAAGAACAAACTGAATTCCTGGAACTGACACAGTGTCAATCACTCCCACTGTTACCTCCCCAGTCTTGAGTTGGCACTCCAACCTGGTCTTACATAAATTTCTGTCCATCCATCCCACAAATTACCACACTCTTGGGTAACAGATCAGAAAGAGTGCATATTCGCTTGTCCCTTACTATCAGCGACTAGTTAGATCCTGTATCTCTCAAAATTATCACTTCTTGTCTTTCTCTTCCTGTTCTTTCTGAGTAAACTTTACCCACAGAGGCAAATTCTTTGTAAGGATCTGATACTATCTTCCTGCCTAGGTTGTGCACTCTCCTGCAGCTCCTTGGCTCTTCTTGGTGTCTCCTTTACAACCTTCACTAAGGCCACTGGCTTAGCTTCTTTTACCACATCTTTTCCCACAGTGCCTTAATTTAACAACCAATACTGTGACTTTACATGTCCCACTTTACCACAGTGGAAACACCTGAGGCCTTTCACCTCTTGTCTGTCCTCTTGGGCTTCTTTTTTATCCTGTGGTAAACTCTTATCAGTGTCCTCTACTCTTGCTTTCATATGTAGGATTTCCCCTTCTCCCAACTTCTATCCCTCACAAAATGAAATTCAGGCTGGAAGCTTGTCTTATGCACCAACATGTACTCATCTGCTAATTCTGCTGCCCTTCTCATTTCCTGAACTTACTGTTCCTCCACGTGAATTCTTACCATCTCTGGAAGTGAGTTTTTAAACTCCTCCAGCAGAATAAACTCTCTTAGAGCCTCAAAGGTCCTATCGATTTTTAAAGCAGACACCCATCGATCAAAATGGCTATGTTTAATTCTTCTCAACTCAACATAAGTCTGACCTGGTTCCTTCTTTGTGTTTCTGAACCACTGTCTATATGCTTCTGGTACCAATTCATAAGCACTTAAAATAGCTTGTTTAACCTCTTCATAATCTCCTGACAGCGCGGCAAATACCTCAGTATTTGCTCTGCCTACCAGTTTAGTCTGAACTAGCATTACCCATAAATCCTCAGACCACTCCATCTGCCAAGCCAATTTTTCATATGAAATAAAGATAGCTTCAACATCTTTTTCTCATCAAAATGTGGCAGAGTTTTGACATCTTTATAAATATCACTACTTTCTCTTTTAATCTCCATTCTGTTAACCTGACTTTGCTAACTAATTCACAACTTCTCAAGTTCAAATTCTCTCTCTCTTTGTCTTTTCCTTTCTTCTCTCTTTCTCTTTCTCGCTCTGTTTCTTCTCTCTCTCTTTCTTTTCTCTCTCTCTTTCTCTTTCTCTCTCCCATTGTTTATCTTCTAACTCAATTTTCCTCAAGCTTTTCTACCTCTACTGTACTAGTCTGTTTCTCTGACACACCTAAGTGTTTGAGCAATTCCCTTACAATTTCAGGTTACTTTTGTCCTTGGTTCAACCCAAATCTAATTTATTTGCTGATTCTAAACATATGGCATTAATTTCATTCCTTCTAAACTTTCTTGGCAAATTTGACAATTACCTTCAAACCCCAGAATCTCCTTTGCAATTTCAAGAGCCATTTCTCTCATTTTTTAATTTAATCAACCACAAGTCAATGAAGTAAATAAATTGCCTCACCCATGCTTTATTTAAAGATCTAGGACACTAACGTGCAAGTGTTTCAATCTGCTGGCATTTTTTGTACCCCCTAATCTATTCAAATCTCTCGAAACCAGTTCAAATCTTGACGACGGGCCCCTAAACTGTTACGGCATAGGGTAAACCCCTCCCCTAATTTAAACCTGCAATACAAAAATGATTTAACCCGTGCTGTAATCTATTAAAATTCAAGAGGCATGAAACTATTCCCCAAAGTCACTATTTAAAGTGAAAATTAACAGCTTTTTTAAGTATAAAAGAGAATAATTAATTAACAATGGTTTACAACTCCTTTCTCTAACCTATCTTTTACCTTTCCCTCTACAATACTAGTCTAATAAATCTCCCATTTAAGATTTACAGAAAAATTCAAATATCAAAACCAGCCAGCTATCAAATCTTCTCATGGTATCTTCCTCTGTAGATCTGCTATCCAGGTCACTGTTGATGTTTTGTCTCTGTAAACTCATTCTCCAGACAGATACCTCTCAGAGAGTTCTCACTAACAGCCTACATCTGTTGGACTTTTGGCAGTTCTCCTCCAACTTACAATTTTTTTTTGGTTTTATACACTGATCAGATAGTTTCATTGGTGTTAATATTGTCAAAATACTAAATTCAAACTTGATTGGAGTTTGATTTTTGGGGCATAATTTAAACTGATTGGCCAAATTTGAATTTTTTTTTGTCTCCAAACAACACAGCTAATCTAGCTGTTCGACCAAATGTTACATTGCTACTTGTTCAGAACACTTGGTGCTATATCATGTAGTTCTGCTAGCTTTTAACTCTCTTAAAGGTACTGTACCCCTTACACCTTCATAACACTTGCATGACCGCGAAAATCTTTCATCCCTTTGTTAGCCTCTCCATCTCTGCCTTAAAAATATTTTAAAATTCTTCATCCACTGCCTTTTAAGAAAGGGAATTCCAAAGACTCACAACACTCTTAGAAAAAAACATACCTCTTTATCTTTATCTAAATTTGGTACCCTTTATTTTTAAAACTGCCACCCAGTTCTAGATTCTCTCACAAGGGGAAATAATCTTTCCACATCCGCCTGGGCAAGTCCCATCAGGATCTTACATGTTTCAATTAAATCACTTCTGATGTTTCTAAACTTCAGCGGATAAAAGCCAAGCCTGTCTAGTCTCTCCCCATAAGACAATATGCTCATTTCAACAAATGTTTTTTGAACTGCTTCCAGTGCATTAACATCTTTCCATATATATGCTGACTAGTACTATACACAGTCTCCCAGATATGCTCTCAACTATAGCCTTTGATTTTTTTTTCCATTATAAACGAAGCATAAACTCTCTATTGCATTCGACAGTTAAAGTCACCACAGCCTTAGCAGACCATCAGGATACTTTCTCATTAGAGAGAGACAGACACAACCGGTCATGGATTCGCCTGATGTTGAGAAGAAAAGCCATTCATAGTAAACTCAGTTGGTGAAGGAATTGAACCCACTCTGCCTGCTTCATTGTATATTGCAGACTTGCTGTCCAGACAACTGAGCTAATCACCACCTTGTATGTGATGCCCCTTGCAACAAACCATAATACTCTATCAGCTTTCCAGATTGCTTGCTCCACATGCATGCTAACGTTCTTTGACTATTGCACGTGAACGCCTCGATTTCTTTGCATCTCAGAGCTTTGCAAATTCTTGTCATTTAGATAATATGTTTTTTTTTGACACTCTCTGTCAAAATGGACAATTTCACTCTTTCTCTATTTGCTTTATTTGTCAGCTCTTTGCCCACTCGCTTAACCTATCAAAACTTTAAAGGCTCCTTATTCACTTTCTTACCAAGCTTTGTGTAAACAGCAAACTTAGCTATCACACTGCCAATCCTTCTTCCAAATCTTTTTATAAATTGTAATTAACTAACTAATCCCTGTGGCACACCACTCATGCCATTCTGATAGTCTGAAAAAAGATCCACTTATTCTGACTCTCTACTTGCCCGTTAGCCAACCAATCTTTAATCCATGCCTATACATTATTCCTTAATCCATGCCTATACAGTACCTGTTAATCCATGCCTATATGTTACTCCTTACACTTCTGCAATAGCCTTTGATTTTTTTTTCCATTATCAAATGCCTTCTGGAAATCTAAGTACAATACATCTACTGGTTTATTTTTATCTACCGCACAAGCTATTCCTTTAGATAACTCCAATACATTAATTGTGTATTGTGTCTAATTTTGGGCACTGCACTTTATGAAACAATATTTAACAATTTCACGAGTAGTGCAAGTTAGTACTTCACATGTAAGTTTTTTTTTAGAAAGTCTCACATTTAATTTTAATTTTGAAGACCATGTGTGTAGTTATAATTGGTCATAATTTATTGTTGCAAGATATCTAATAGTACTTGTTATTAGTTAGACTTGCCCTTATCATTTGAGGTAAAAGTTTATATGTTGTAAATGGCTGAAAGTGCAGGTTGATTGTATTGCAGCTAGGCAATAAGACATATGGGAAATGAGTAAACAAGGCAATTAACTGTATGCCTGCTTTATCAATGAGCCAGGGTAAAATTAACAACAGAAGCATTATTAAGGGAGTGAGATTAACTGTTGAGTTCAATATCAAATTATAACACACAAAGAGAAATTGAAGAACAAAAAACATGAGAAGAGAAAGATAAAAAAAAGAGATGGAAAGGAAAAGTTTTTTCTCTGTTATTTTCAATTTTGCATTTTCAAAATCTTCATCAACATTTAAAACTAGGGAGAATGAAACTCCAGACTTGGAATAGTTAGTTATCAGTGCCAGAGAGGTTCATTGGCACAAGACGTTAAATGGTACTTAGATTAAATGAGCTGGATTTACCAAACTAGGTCAGCTTCAAAGTTTTTGATATATTCTATTGTTTCTTTTCAGTGTAATTTACCTACAATTAATTGTAAGCACAAAGTATGTATAGAATAAATCAACTTCTTGTACTATTTTAGAAAATATTGTACTGAGAATTCCCACCACTCACAAAAGTTACTGGATTAATCTCCAATTGAGCCCATTTTGGGGGCTTTTGGGATAAGTACATATGAACATAAATATGAACATATAAATTTGATGCAAAAGTAGGACATGTGGCTCCTCAAACCTGCCTAGCCATTCAATTGGTCAGCTTGTGGTTTGAATTTTACATTCTCATCTACCCCCAATGACCATTGATTCCGTGATTTAACTAGAATTCAATTACCTTTCTCTTAAAAATGACTCCTCCTCTGCCACCTCCTGAGGTAAAGTTTTAAAATTGTAGTTTTTCTGAGGAAAAAAATTCCTTTATCTCTGAGCTACAAGGTAACCCCTGACCTTTAAACTGCCTGGACTCACCCATAAGAGGAAATATCCTTTGTACACCCACATTGTCAAGACCATTTGGGATGTTATGCGCTTAAATCAAATAATCAATCACCCTTCTCAACTCCAGAGGAATTAATCCCACCCTGTTCAACCTTTCCTCATATCATAATCAACCCATTCCAGATTTCAATCTAACAAACCTAAGTTGAACCACCTACAACATATTTGAGTCTTTCATTAAATAAGGAGACCAAGCTGCAAATAGTATTCAAGCTGAGGTCTCACCGAAGCTGAAGTTCGAGCATAACATTCTTATTTTAATATTCAGTTCCTCTCATAATGAAAGATAACATTCCATTTGCTTTACTAATTACTTGGTGTACCTGAATACTAATTAATTTATGTTTCATGCACGGGAACATTTATACCCTCTTCACCTTGCAGTCACCCTGTTTGAGTGATACTTTGCTTTTTGTTATTAATTGCTTCACATTTTCTCATATCACGTGGGTGGCACGGTGGCACAGTGGTTAGCACTGCTGCCTCGCAGCGCTAGAGACCCGGGTTCAATTCCCGCCTCAGGCGACTGACTGTGTGGAGTTTGCACGTTCTCCCCGTGTCTGCGTGGGTTTCCTCCGGGTGCTCCGGTTTCCTCCCACAGTCCAAAGATGTGCAGGTCAGGTGAATTGGCCATGCTAAATTGCCCGTAGTGTTAGGTAAGGGGTAAATGTAGGGGTATGGGTGGGTTACGCTTCGGCGGGTCGGTGTGGACTTGTTGGGCCGAAGGGCCTGTTTCCACACTGTAAAGTAATCTAATCTAATATTCCATATGCCAGATTTTTGCCTAAACTTGCCATCCAACTATATTTGTTTGTAACCTCCCTAAGTGCCCTTATCAACATGCATTTGGATCTGTCTTTTCATCATTTGCAAAATTAGCAACCACGCCTTCACTCTACTCAAAGTTATTTATAGAAATTTTAAAAAGTTGAGATTTCACCTATCTCATTCTGTAAATCTGAAAAACATCTATATATGTATTCTTCTGCCAATCAATCCTCTATCCAGGATTGTACATAACTGGAAAGATACATAGAAAATGCTGGAGAAACTCATCAAGTCTGGCAGCATCTGTATGCCTCTTTTCCAGAACTGTAGCATGTTACCCCCAATTTCATGAACTCCTACCTTGTGCAATCACCTTTACAATGACCTTTTAGAATGAAACTTGTCAAATGCCTTCTGGGAATCCAAACTTCCCTTTAACTGCAGTACGTGTCACTCTTTGAAAAAAAACTAACAAATTACTTAAGTGTGGAAGCTGTTTTTGCTGCAGAGATTTTGGTCAGTCACAGTGTTGCTCTCGCCTGGCTTGGTCCCTTGCCCTGGGTGACCCTAGCCTGCTAGAACATTCTGTAACAACCACATAACTTCTGCTTTTCCTACCCAACTCATGAACTGTTTAGGAAGTGCAACTCAGCCATAATGCCTGGATTACCCACAAGAGGAAATATCCTTTCTATACCCACCTTATCAAGACCAACGGGCGAATATAGTATCTTGAGTGTGCATGGACTCAAGGTCTGAGAGCAGTAACTCATTATGTGTAGTTTCAGACTCTGCCTGGTGTATGCCCATCTAGATCATCCAGTGACTATCTTGTGGTTCTGTGTCTCATTGAAAAACTGTCAGCTTGGCATTTGTTAAACTCTATAAATCTGCGGCAGCCGGGAGTCGGGAGAGGCATGGACCATTCTAAGGAACGGTGTGCTCCCCATGACATTATGCAATAAAGTTTGTCAGTGTTCAAGCTCTGAGTTAGGAAAATTTCTTCAGCATAAGTATTGTTTAGTTGTCCTACCTAGGTTTTATTCGGGTACCAAGAAGTGATTAAAGCCAGTTTTAATAAGAGTTTCCAAAAAAACTGAATTATATACACAAATGTTAATAATAAATGGCTCTACACAATTTTCCTAACTCATCTGTAACTATTTAACATCAAGTTATTCATAGGTGGAGGTTTAAAAACTCTGATTAAACATTTTTATTTTCTCTGAGACCATTTTAAGCCACATTGGGTCACCATTCTTAAATATGTCAAGGATATTTTACAATCCATTTTGTTTAAAATTACATTTGAAAGTGCAACCTGATTGTGCTAATTCATTGAATATTTTAAATTCAGGGGTATACAAATAAGTTTGAGCAGAAGTTTCAACAAAAATTACACTCCAGAAAGCTAGTATAGAACTGCACATAATTTGGGCCCAGTCCCCAGTGGCTCCCAAATCCAAAACTCATAGCCTATTATGGCAACTGTACTGTTCAATGGTTTTCAGTGAGGCAAACAATGGAATTTTATTTTCATAAATATAACAGCAGACAACAGCATTATCTGGACCTGGATTGGTAAATAGAATATTTTAATCTATAGTGTTAATTTTAGGTATTCAGTAACTTCCTTCTCTGTCATGAGCTTTCTGGCATAAAGATTTGAAACTTCATGGAAGTCTGGCTGTTACACAGGTCTGAACACCCAAACATTTCCCTTACTATATTACACCAGATGAAATTGAATATAAACTGGAAGATTCAACAGCCAAAATCCAAATTCTTGCAGAAGGACAGTAGGATCATTATAAAGAATTTATTAAGGATCATTAAAGAATTTATACAATGTCTCATGATGTTTACTTGTTTAATTGCAATCCAATTAATGTAATCAGCAAAGCCACATCAAATATAATTCATATTTTCTCCTGTTGTGCAGCATTCTCATTGATACAAACACATTCCGTTCCTTGTTGGTTACTTTTATTTTCAGAGCCCAGATTTCTTTGTACAGGTATTGTGTAACAAAACAGATGTTCTGCTGTTGATTAAACAAATCTGGCCACAGTTTTAACCTGCTTATCTGTGTATGTGTGTGTGTGTGTGAACATTGAGGATAATTCAATTTTCTCCTTAAAGTTTCAATGGCTAGATGACAGTTTTGCTGTTATGTTTTGAGGACTCTATTTCTGTGCACATATTTGCCTTTTCTGGGACTGCATGTTATCCTTCATTTTCAGCATCTCATGGTGATTCCCTCGCTTTCTCTCCATGGAAATTGGTATCAGTGAAACATCAGCCTCACCACATCATAAAATATCAGGATGGGCTATGATAGATTGATAGTGGATATGGCTTTGCCTAGGTGAGAGAAAATAGGCAATTTGAATGGCTCAGGGAAAGAGGTCTATGGGAATATGTGGAGCCTGGAAACTGAAAGGGTTGTTAGGGACAGCTACACAAATGAATGCATGGTGGGGGTGTTGGCAGGTTTGACTTTCAGACAGCACCTGGAGCTCATTCTCAGGAGCATGACGTGGAGAGTGTGTCACCCTCCACCAAATCCTAATCATGCAAAATGAATAAGAAAAGGCTGCTGCCACACTCACAGAGAGCAGACAGTCTCCTCCAACCTTTGATTCAGTTTACAAAATGTCTCCAACATACTTGCCTACTGCACCCATGTCTATTTGTGCATTTTCACAGTTAATAATCACTGACAACATGCGGTTTTCTTCTGCCTGGGTCTTAGCAGAGACCTAGTTTCGGGCAGTGCACTGAATGCCAATGACATAGGGCATTGCTTCCTCTACCAGCTGCAGACATGTGTCAGTGATGTGCTCCTGTGCCAAATCGAGTTGTGGTACTCATTGAGGTGAAAGTATCTGAGCTGATGGAGGGCTCAGAAAATGGCCTTGTCATTCCATATTCTGGATTTGTGCTTTCTTCCTCAGTGATGGAGTAGGAGCTGATGTCTAGAGGGCTAGTCTCTTGTGGGTGAAGGTTTTGGGAATGCCACTGGTGCCTCCATAATAGAGCAGATGGAAGTAGTTGCAACATAGGTTGCAGTTTGAGCATGTTAGGAATATGCAGATAGTTGTGGGAGTTGGACAGCATAAAGGAACTTACTTGGTGCCTTAACATAAAGGTCTTGACATCCAGACATGAGCAGTCTTGATCATCTCTGACAAGCTGAACGATATTCTCTTTTTAGAGTAGTATGAATGTCAACATGCCACCATTTTGTAATCAGTAATCTTCTCACGAAAGTGATTGTCATGAGGACAGCCAGGTAGACATTATAGAATATTAGTTCCCTGATTGCGGCTATTAACCTGGTCCAATCAGGGAGCCCTGCCAGTCAGATATGAACAGGAGGGTGATCACGCAGCATTGATGTGAAGGCACTGCTTGTCACTGGCCACTTGGGTGTTTCCGTTCTTCCTGGTGGTGGAAATTGAATAAAGATTTGTAAACCTTGTGGCTTTCACTGTGTCTCTCACCTGCACAAAAAAAAGAAAAAAAGGTAAAAAAAAGAACAGGAGTGTCAGACATCCTGTTTATTCTGAGAGCTAACCCTGAGGGAGCTGGATCAGTGTCAAGGATTCTCTGTGTGTAAATGAAGAATGCCTTGGTGATGGTATACAGCTTCTCTGGAGTTACTTCAGTGGGGGCAGGAGAAATGTAAGCTTGTGAAGAAATTCACTCAAAACAGTCATCTTTGAGTTGGAGTAAGCAGCTGTTTCAGTGATCGCAGACCAGTCTTTAACAAAATTCACTCTGGATACCAACCCTTAAGTTTGAGCAAGACCTTGGTTAGACTGAACCGATACTGGGGAACCTTTACAGAGTACGGGTACAACTTTGATCCTGGTCTCTCATGAGAAGCAGTTGGTTCAGTTACCATTGATTGTAGTAAAATGCTCGAGCCAAAGCTTGATGGGGCAAAATCACTGATATCAGTTCAACATTTTTCGATTAGAAAATGGCTGCCTGAGTGAAGTTCTAAGTAAATATCTGGAGGTTTCTCAGGAAGGTTTACAGACTATCAAAGGAACCAAGGTCGCGTTCATGTTGACCAGGAAGCAATCCTATGACTCTGAAAGACCCACCCAGTGTGATTTGCCTTATGAGAAAAAGTAGAGGCAGAAATCAGGAGGTTAGAAAACTAAGGAAGCATCAAACCAGTACAGTTTGCAAAGCGAGCATCCCCAGTCGTACCAAGTGTGACCCTTGATGGGTCAGTTTGCCTTTGTGGAGATTTTAAACAAACAGTGAACTACTTTTCGCAGCTGGATAAATACCTAATACTTCACATACAGGATTTATATGCAAAGCTGGCATGGCTGCTGTCCTTCCTGAAGCTGAACATGAGCCATACTTGCAGCTATGGTTAAGTGAGGATTCTCAGAAGTATGCTACAAGTGATACCCATAAAGGTTTGTACCAATATACGAGACTGCCATTTGGGGTATCGTCAGCCCGTGTCATTTTTCAGCAGTTGATGAAGAACATATTACAAAGTCTACCCCAGGTCACTATTATCTAGATAACATGCTAATAACAGGGAAGACCAATAAGGAGCACTCAGAGAACTTGGACATAGACTGTCAATGTTTCTCCCAGGCAAATATACCTCTAGAAGGGAAAAATGTGTGTTCCAGCCACCTCAAGCGACCTGTTTAGGTTACAGGTTGACAAGACCGGGTTGCACCCATTGGAAGATAAAGTGAAGTTGATCAATAATGTCCTGGCTCCCACATCTATGCTGGGGTTAAGGTCTTTCCTTGAACTGGTGAAGTATTTTGTAAAGTTCATACATTCCAGCATCAATTCTGGTGCCATTACATCAACACCTTTAAAAAGGGTCAACCTTGGAAATAACTGCAAGGGCAAGCCATCACTTTCAGGGAAGTGAAGAAACAGCTATCATCCCCTAAGGAGTTGGCATTATGATCCCAAGTGAGCGCTGGTATTGACATACAGTGCCTCCCTGTATGGCAGTGTGATATTATTAGCTCATACGTGGCCCAATGGAATGGAATGCCTAATAGTGTATGCATCCAGGACTTCGGCTAATGCAGATGCCCAATAAAAGAAAGAATGTTTGGAGGTCATATTGGGAGTCAGGAAGTTCCACTAATAACTTTACAGATGTAGATTTATATTAATAATAGAACACAAACCCCTGCTGGGTCTTCTTAAAGAGGACAAGGCAGTGCCACTCATAGCTTCAGGCCTATAGACTACTGATGGTACCATCCCTGGAAGAGTCTGCAATGGCTTTAAATTTTCTGGACACACTCCCAGTCACACCTGACAATATCAGACTTTGGATACAGAAAGATCCAATCATGGCAAAACTGAAACAGCCAACAGAGATAAAAATTACATCAACTGCTCCCCTGTATTTTGTGGGAATGGCTAGTAAACCCTCGGCTCGATTACATGTCAACAATGCAGGGCCTTTCATAGGCTCAATGTTCTTAGTGACTGTGGATGCTCGTCAGCGGTTGGATGTGCTTTGAGTTTATTTGTCAAACTTGGGGACACCGATAGAAAAACTGTGCACATCTTTTGCAATACATGGACTCCTGGCAGTACTAATCACAGATAATGGGTCATCATTTACCAGCAGGCAGTTTGCTTATTTCCTAACGTTGAATATAAGATCAGCTCCATAGCATCCATCATCCAATGGCCTAACAGAAAGAGCTATTAGTGCTGGTGCATGAATGAGAAAGTCAGGGAGATATCCCAAGTGAGAGAGCAGAATCTGTTCTAACATTCTTAACCTTGAAGTGAATTGGTTGATTATGGTTCATTACGGAGTTGTAAGTGATTTATCTTTAATTTGCTCATATCCAATTCATGGTCACTGCCAACAGTAGTCTCATTAGGAGCTCTTGTACTGCAGTGGTGTTCTCAATGACATGACCTAGTTAATGTTACGATTATCTATGCTGCTATAGTACATAGGCTAATTCATCTGTATTCACATTGCTCATCTGCATTTACAAGGCTCTTCACAGTTGCAATATGACCCAGTGGATTAAAGTCAAACTTTCATATTGTACATCAAAGCAACATGATACATACAATCTTCATGTAACCTTTGTTCTAAGATGATCAGGACCATCTAAATGCACAATTCTGATATAGGTGTTTGTTTACTGGGAACATATATTATGAATTTGACAGCTGAGATTAATGGGTACCAATCATTCTGATAGATGTTAAAGCTTGAAGAATCCAATTTAGCCTGCAATATTGACACGTTTGGGTGCAAATTCAGCACAATATGAATCACATGCACTTGGCCTAGGTATTCCAAGGATTGATTGAAATTAATTCTTCATTCTCATTAACATACTTTGATTGACTGCCACCACTGATCTACTCTTTATATTAAGATCACTGGAATAAAGGCAAACCCCACCCCTTTCAGGCTGACTGTTTCACTATTAACAGTTCTAAGGAAGTCCCGGGGTGGGGATTACAGCAGATTATGGAGAGGAGAGGATAAATTCAGAAAAATACTGGTTTGATGCCAAAACCTTTTAAAAAATTCCAGTTAATAGCTGAACAGAAAACTCAACAAAATCTCAGAATCCAAGACATTTATTTGGAGAGGCCGGTGTTGGATTGAGGAGTACAAGTTAAAAATCACACAACACCAGGTTATAGTCCAACAGGTTTAATTGGAAGCACACCAGCTTTCAGAGCGCCGCTCCTTTATCAGGCATCTGATGAAGGATTGACGCTCCGAAAGCTAGTGCGCTTCCAATTAAACCTGTTGGACTATAACCTGGTGTTGTAAGACATTTATTGTAACACATAGTATAAAAGCACTATTGACTAAAAACTATTTATATAGGCAATTTATACTTTAAGTTATAGAACAGAATTTTTAACAAACCAAAACAAACAGCACTATTTGGTATATGTTACACTGTCCTTTAGGTTGGTATTGAGTTCTCTCACAACCTGTCCAAATTTAACTCCGGAGAATTTACTTCCTATCTTTTCCTTTCTCAGCATGGGAACTTTTAATTAAAAGATTGTCTTTCACAATACAATGTTCCTTAGAGAATTATCCCTTTAGCTAAAGCTAAACAAATCTTCCAAACTCATTTGATCTTTTCGATGCAGAATGCTTTCAATATTGCTGCATGGTGAGCCACATAAAGTTTGACCTGTAACTGCTTTCTAACTCTGTCCTGGGCCTTGGGAAACTCCCTCCCCTTTGAGTTTCAGGGATATTCTAGAAACTCTTACCCCCTCAACCCATCTCTATGGCAATATGAATCACCTGGGCTTGAGATCCAGCCAGAGATGCAGATTTCTATCAGTGAGACCCCAATTCACATCTATCTTGGAAGTAAATAGAAAGTTAAAAGCACAATTGTTTCTGAACTGCACTTTCTCTCGGACTTCAGAGCTTGTTTACACACAGGCTGCTGCTGTTGTTTCTAGGTATAAACATGTTGCACCATCTTCCCAGTTAAACAATCTGGGCCTCTGTTAAACTTGAACAATCAAACTACTCAGACTTACTGTCAGGAAAACTTCAGAACAGGTCACATTGCCACCTTCATTTTAATTAAAGACACACTCTCAAAACATCAACTTTGTCAGCCTCTTAATTGTAAAACATGCCTGCTCTGCCTGACTCCACAAAATGGATTTTGTCATCGAATCATGCAATAAAGGAGATTGTTCTTCTTTGCATTGTGTTTGTGGCAGCTGTTGGGAAAATTTTTAGTTAGTCCCAGTGACCTGCTTTCCCATGTTAAAACTGCAACAAAACTATTTTTCTTTACCTAGACTTGGTGGAGAGACAGAACTACAGAGAATCTTAAGTTGGACCAGCCCAGCACTTGTGCAGATTGAAAATAGGCCATTTCACAGCTAGATTAGCATGCCTAGTAACCAATTGCACTTGAAACACCGGAAAAAGAAAAGCAAACTCTATGTCAATCTAGCTTAGTTCCAGGGAACATCAAAACAAATATAAGAAGCAAACTACTTAAGGTCAAATTCAATTACAGTCAAACTAAATAATGCTGTGTTTATGTTCGGAAGATAATTTGTGATTATTTTATATTGGCCTTTATCTTAAGTGGTAGAGGAAAATATGTTGAAGCTTTCTTCAGGAAACTGAATGACCTGTGCACCAATCATAATAGAGTGGCTGTGGAGAAGAGAAAACATATTAAGTAGTCCAAATGGCCTTACATCTCATTCTGAACTTCCATATATTAGTTTAGAAAATAGTTTGAATTTCTTCAAATTAAAAAAAAAAGGTTTATTGGCAATGGTGGTACTTATGGTACAATAATGTACATGCTGCCTCTACCAGCTAATGATGCTGAGTAAGGGATGTTTGAGGTAGATCACTGCCATCATTCTTTCTTTGTTGTTGCCTTACCTTGGATCTATCCAGTGATTTGTGTTGGATGATGCACCAACATAGAGTATGTACAACAGAGGCACTGTTTTTAAGTAGCAAGAAGGTTCATTGGTTATTAGATAAGTACAACTATATTTAGTCAAGCATAATAGCTCGGACCATTGGGAGCAGGAACTAATGCATCTGCTCCTTCCAAATACGAAAGTTGAACTCCTCATCTCTATCCAGAGACTACATGTGAAATCTGAGAATGGGTGAAGTCAATGTTATATGTACATTAATGCCTTCAGAAGCATTTACTCATACAACATGCCTCCCACCAGCACTTTTTCCCAGATTTAACTCATTATCCAGTCATGTATATAATTCTATTGTTTTTACCATTACCTCAATCTCCCAAGTCCCTGACTTTACAAATGGACAGTGGTGGATATTTCACACTTTCCTCAGAATACATACTGAATTGATTTGAAAGAATGGTGAGTATCTGGCCTGAGGACTAGTTGACTCTTGTTCTGCTCTGTGGGTCATTTCTCTGCTGGAGGATCCTGTGCCATGGTGGCACGGTGGTTAGCACTGCTGCCTCACAGCACCAGGGACCTGAGTTCAATTCCAGCCATGGGTGACTGTCTATGTGGAGTTTGCACATTCTCTCCATGTCTGTGTGGGTTTCCTCCCCCAGTCCAAAGATGTGCAGGTCAGGTGAATTGACCATGCTAAATTGTCTGTAGTGTTAGGTGCATTAATCAGAGGGAAACGGGTCTGTGTGTGTTACTCTTCGGAGGATTGGTGTGGACTTGTTGGACCAAAGGGCCTGTTTCCACACTGTAGGAAATCTAATATATTTATCTCTCAGATATTTTTCACAAACGATGTAATTCTTCAAATACCTCTTTATTGCACATTGAACATTGGACATTGGGCAACTCCCTCCCAACTTTCTGGTGTATGTGACCTTCAGGGAAAGAACATACATGATCTGGCTTCAACAATGGAATGAAGCACTTAGCACTGACCAAGATTTCAAAACTGACAATGGCAAACCCAGCCCTAATTGATCCTGCAAAGTCCCCATTAATGCCATCTTGGTTTAGAGTTACATTTAGCAGAGTTGTCTCACAGACTGGTCAGCACAGAGCTTCACTTAACACCTCTCCCTCTAGAGCTGTGTGGCACCCTCTAGAGGTTGATGATCTTGTGAGCTTGCGAGCAGAGTTGTAACTGTTGTCTGCTTCTTGATTATCTTTGCTGCGAATCAAAGCTGCAGTGGCATTCTCCATGTGAGATCCTTGAGCAGATAACCTGTGGGGAATGTCAAAGAGATTATGCAATTTTATTGAAAGAACTCTTGAGTCCTCCCATCCATAATGGTGAAGCTTCTTCTTACTAGTTTAGATTAAATTCCCTACAGTGTGGAAACGGCCCTTCAGCCCAACAAGTCCACACCGACCCTTCGAAGAGGAACACACCCAGACCCATTTCCCCCTGACTAATGCACCTAACACTACGGGAAATTTAGCATAGCCAATCCACCTGACCTGCACATCTTTGGACTGTGGGAGGAAACCAAAGCACCCGGAGGAAACCCACACAGACAGTCGCTGGAGGCTGGAATTGAACCTGGGACCCTGGTGCTGTGAGGCATCAGTGCTAACCACTGAGCCACCATGCCACCCCATTTGGCATGATGTCTTCCCAAGGTGACAATTGTATTGTCTCCATAAGAAGCTATGAAATAAGTGACCTTACTCAATGAACATTGCAGAACCAAAGTTTTCATGCAACACTCAGATTTGAATTCTGCCATTAGGACACAATAATAGCACATCTACCTCCCTCTCACATTACCACCTATGCCCTTGCATATTTACAGTTCGAGGTGTGAATCTGGCAGCTGCAAAACATTGTCTTCCAATGCTTGTTGTGGAATGGAGTTGTGAGATTGGAATTTTGGGTTCCATTTTTTAGTGCCTTGTTCTCTTAAGAGTTGGACACACATTGTAATTGTCATGATAGCTTGAGATCATATTTTTAAATCTATTACCTTGGATGATGCATGTCCAGCTGATGAAGCGCTCTTTGAGACCAGATGAATTATGTTATTTAGTCAGGAGAAGAATGATTCATTAATATTGCCTCCAGCAGGATTGCCCATTCCAAAGGTTCCAATCCATCCCCAAAACACATAAAGTAATTTACCAACTCCACTTTTGTGTATGATGTCAGCTATCTCGTGTAGTTATTGCACCATTGACTTTCAATCCAGCATCTAAGTTTCCAACCTCATTTCAGTGAGACTAACTTACAGGCCTTGTCTGTGATATACAAGCTGTCCCCTAGCCTTTATGCCCTGTTTTGTGTTACTGTCCTTGTTGCCCTATGACCTTTCAGCCTTCCCAACATTCCCATTGAATCCTTTTATATAACTATTTACCCTAGGCCCCAGAGATTGGAAATTCCTATTCAATGGTTGACTCTACACCGCTGGCCGCCCACCCCCCTTCCCCTCTCCCCAACACCCCCCACCCATGCAGTGGCCTGAGTTATCATGACCTATTTAAACCCTGATTCCCGTAACTCTTAAGTCCCTTCTGTTTTGCTATAAGCTGCCACCCATCTATCTAAGGTTGCCCTCTAACAATGTCATCATTCCTTCAGTGATGCAGTGTAATGAAGCTCATCCCCAAACTTCTTTCTCCAAGGCATAATGAATGCCTCCTGATCAAAATTGAACAAAATCCCCAGACTGAGCTCATTTGATAACCTGAACTGAACCGGTAGGATGGCCCCCTATGACCACAGGCCATCCTTCAGCTTGGTATTTTAACAGTGCCTGGACTGACCTACCTGTTTTCCATGCAGGATTGACCATGGTCAAGCCCCTGGGGTGGAATAGGATCAGTCTCTGTGACTGTGCCCTCAGACTGACTGTAATTTCCCTTTACCTATATAAAGACTGATTCCCTTTGACTTTCACACATTGCTATTTGCTTAAAGCTCATGTGCGTCTTTGCTACATAAACTGCTGGCACATGCTCTAGGTCTGATATTGATGTAACATGGTTCTGCCGACATATCTCTTCCCACTTTTCCACCTGGCTGACATATTGACTGTTTATGGTTCCCCACTATCATCTCAAGCTGCCTGAGCTAAACATGCAATGCAAGCCACAGGGCCTGGCAGCCTGAAACTGAGCATTGAAGACTATGTGCACTATGGAAAGCAATGTGACCCAATGCAGAGGCTGGCATCCTGTATGTCAGTGCCAAAGCCAGTAAGTGTGTGCCAAGAAAGCGGTGCGAAGTATACATAAGTTGGCAGCTTCAAGGAAAAGTGATTGATCACAAAGAAAGAAAGCCAAGAGACATGAGATGTATCCTGTGTAGATGTGTTTGTGTTCCCTGTGTCCAAGATGACCTATCAAAAGGATGTAAATCATCAACATCACCAAAGTAAAGAGTTGAACAGCTGATGTATGGGTTGATCTGAGAAAGGGCATACATAATAATATGGTGAGGTTGGTGGTTTGACGATACCAATTTGTATGGAGGAAGGATCAAGAAAGATAATGGCGATGGAAGATGCAGTGACATTGTTCTAACTAAATAGTTGTATGATGGCTGGTACAGGCAGTCAGCGAGCTGTCACTGCCAGGTATCCACTCTGGCTTACTTTTAAATTAGATTACTTACAGTGTGGAAACAGGCCCTTCGGCCCAACAAGTCCACACCGACCCGCCGAAGCGCAACCCACCCATACCCCTACATTTACCCCTTTAACCTAACACTACGGGCAATTTAGCATGGCCAATTCACCTGACCCGCACATCTTTGTAACTGTGGGAGGAACCCGGAGGAAACCCACGCAGACACGGGGAGAATGTGCGAACTCCACACAGTCAGTCGCCTGAGTCGGGAATTGAACCCGGGTCTCTGGCGCTGTGAGGCAGCAGTGCTAACCACTGTGCCACCGTGCCACCGTGCCGCCCACCGAATTTCCACAATCTAGTTTCTTCGAGAAGGAGAGGAAAATTAGAATTTCAACAGAACTACCAAAAATTGGAGCTTTAATGAGAAGCAACTGCATGAATATCGGGTTATTGCAGCTCAATGGCAGGAATCTGAAGTTGTTGGAAGGGGCAATTGCAAAATTTATATCAAGGTTCTGATTTTATTTTATTCACACTATATTTTCCCATCTTTCATATCTCATTATTACTTATGTCAAACCAGGGAGGGGAAACTTCTATCCAATGCCATCTGTCTTCAAGCCAATGGCTAACCAGTTTTTCAAATTTAAAGAGAATATGTGCTGGCACAGTATTGACACTACCAGACCACTTAATTTCTGCTGTTAGAGATTTGGGGGTAAATCTATTGTTTACATAAATATGTGTTCATTAATAATGGAGAAAAAGTTTATGTGGAGAAGTTGTATAAGGTCTTAGGCTCTGAAAAATTTAATTGTGAAGAGTATATTAACACTGCCCAATGTGATGATGTCATGTGGACCTAGGTAGAAAAACATCTCTGTATCTTGAAGGAGTTAGATCTATTGTCTACATCTCCCTTATAGTATTTACAAAAGCAAAGTACTATGGATGCTGGAGATTGCAAATGAAAACTGTAAGACCAGGAGAAACTCAACAAGTATGGCACCATTTGTGGAGAGACAGACAGGATTCTTCTGAAGAAGAACTCAACCTAAAAGTTTCCCTTTACCACATTAGGCCAATTAGAGCATTTAGATTTCAATTTGAAAGGATGATGGTGGGAAAAAATCAATCTTTCAGTTGTCAATAGTCCAGATAGCTTTTACAGCATGATGAACTTTGCTGAGGAGTTATCAAATGGCAGTGGCCAACGCAACTAGAAGAGAAGGTGCAATATGAATAGGCTGTACTCCCAATCAAGGAACCTCGGATACTGGGGATAGTTAGATATGTTTCAGCAATGGGGAGAAATTGTTGAGGGCAGTACGTTGTTACTGCCAGGTTAGCCATAACCACTGGGTGGTGTTTGAGGGACTTGTTCCCTCCTTGGGGTATAATGCAACTGTTTAGGAGAACTCCAACTCTAAGACCAAAGGAATCTTTCACCAAATGGTTCCCCCATGGGGTGAAGGGTCCATCTGCCAGCAACGAACAAAAAACAAAGAACAGCACAACACAGTCCTTTGTCCCACCAAGACTGCAACGACATGATGCCTATTTAAATTAAAATACTTTTGCCTCTACACCGCCTCTACCCTCTACTCCCTACCTGTTCATATATCTACCAAAATGTGTCTTAAATCCTGCTATTGTAATTGTCTCCACCATGTCCTCTGGCACTGCATTTCAGGCACTTACCACCCTCTGTTTAAAAATACCTACCTCTCACATCTCCTTTAAACTTGCCACCTTTTACTTTAAACCTACATTTCCTAGGAAGTGACAGCTTTATCCTGGAAAAAAAAACTGACTATCCAATCTATCCTTGCTTATCATAATTTTGTAAACTAACACGTCACCACTCATCCTTCAACATTCAAGTGAAACCAAACTAGGTTCGTGCAATCTCTCCTCATAGCTAATACTCTCCAAACCAGGCAACATCCGATTAAACTATTTCTACACCCTCTCCCAAGACTTCATGTCTTTCCAGTAGGGTGGTGATCAGAACTGCACACAACATTCCAAATGTGGCCTGACTAAAGTACTATCCAGCTGCAGTATGAGTTGCCAATCTTTATACTCTATGCCCTGAACAAAGGAGGCAAGCCTGCCATCTGCATTCCTGACCAACTATCCACCAATGTCGCCATTTTCAGGGAATTGTAGATCTACATGCCTGGATCCTTCTGTATGTTGATGCTACTATAGGTTCTGTCATTTACAGTATACTTCTCTCCTGCATTAACTGTCCCATATCACACTTGTCTGGATTAAACTCCATCTGCCATTCCTGTGCCAAAGTCTTGAGCCTGTCTATCTCCTGCTGTGCACTTTGGCAATCCTCCTCACGATCTACATCTTCCCCAGTTGTTGTGTTGGCCTCAAACTTACTCATCAGGCTACCTACATTCTCTACCAAATTGTTTATATTTTACTAACGACAGAACTCCCAGCACTGATCCCCGAGGAATACCCCTGGTCACAGATCCCCAATCTGAGAAACACTCTTTCACCATTACTCTTTTGTCTTCAATGACTAAGCCACTTGTGCATCCATCTTACCATGGATCCCATGTGGCTTCACTTTTGTATTAGCCTGCCATGACAGATCTCAGCAAAGGCCTTGTTATATCTATTTCATCAACCTCTACCACCCTGCCCTCATCAATCATCTTTGTCACTTCCTCAAAAAGCTCAATCAAGTTTGTGAGACATGCACAAAGCCATGCAGCATATTGGTAATAAGTTTGTATTTTTCCAAAGGTGAGCAAATTCTATCCATAAAAAAAACTTCTCTCATAATTCCCCTACCATTGATGTAAGGCTCACTGGCTTATAATTTCCTAGAATATCCCTATTGCCTGTCTTAAACAAAGGAACAACATTGGCTATTCTCCAGTTCTCTGGGACCACTCCTGTGACTAAAAAGGATACAAGGATTTCATACAAGGCCCAGCAATTTCCTCACCTGTTTCGCTCAGTATTCTGGGATAGATCCTGTCAGGTCCTGGGGATTTGTCTACCTTAGTGCACTCCAAAACACACAACACCACCTCCTTTTTTTTGGTTAGAAGATGAATGTAATTGGATACTTAAGTGGCTCAATTTGCCTCTGGGCTGGATAGTCATAGAACATAGAATATAATTGTGCAATACAGGCCTTTTGACCCTCGATGTTGCTATGACCTGTGAAAAATAATCTGATGCCCATCTAACCTACACTGTTCCATTATTATCCATATATATGTCCAATGCCCACTTAAATATCCTTAACATCAGCAAGTCTACTACTGTTGTAGGCAGGTCGTTCAATGCCCCTACCACTCTCTGACTGAAGAAACTATCCCTAATATCTGTCCTAAATCTATCATCCCTCATTTTAAAGCTATGTCCTCTCATGTTAGCCTTCACCATCCAAGGAAAAAAGCCCTCACTGTCTACCCTAACTAACCCTCTGATTATCTTATGCGTCTCGATTAAGTCATCTCTCAACCTTCTTCTCTCCAATGAAAACAGCCTCAGTTCCCTCAGCCTTTCCTTGAAAGACCTTCCTTCTATCCAAGGCAACATCCTAGTAAATCTCCTCTGAACCCTTTTCAAAGCTTCCACAACCTTCTTATAATGCGGTGACCAGAACTGTACGCAATACAGTGCGGCCTTACCAGTGTCTTGTACAGCTGAAGAATGACCTGGTGGCTCCAAAGCTCAATCCCCCTACCAATAAATGCCAATACACCATATGCCTTCTTAACAACCCTATCAGCCAGGGTGGCAGCTTTCAGGGATTTATGCGCCTGTTCTCTCTGTTCATCTACACTGCCAAGAATTTTACCATTAGCCCAGTACTCTCATTCCTGTTACTTCTTCTGAAGGGAACTACCTCACACTTTTCTACATTAAACTCAATTTTTCACTTCTCAGCACAGCTCTGCATCTTATCTATCCCTCTGTAACCTACAACATCATTCGGGACTATCCACAACTCTGCCTACCTTAGTATCATCTGCAAATTTACTAATCCATCCTTTACTTTCTCACCAATAGAAAAGTGGCACAGCAAGCACTCTACCCTTTTATCACCATTTTAACAAGCATCTGAGTCAACTGACCAGTCTCAATCTGAGTGACAAATAAATCAATGAATTCCTCCCACATTGCTGTTCAATATCAGGGTGGATTTTGAGGAAGTTGATGATAGATGAGAAAAAGCCAAGGGCTATTTTTGCAATCCAGAATTATCATGGAGTCCTGGTCAGTTTTGAGAGAGGAAATTGAGGCTGACTACTGTTTACTATAATCCAATTACATCTGGTAATGTTCATCCAAACTAGTTATCTGCAAGATACGTTCAGGTTTACACACGTTAAACTTGAGAAAGCAAAAATTGGGATGCATACAATAGTTCAACTTGGATAGAAACAGTTCAGGTAAGTCAAGTTCTAAGACCGGAAACACAGTTAATACTTTCACGAATATTCTCACACCAGTTGTGTTTTCTCCCATCCTTTCTATTTCTAACAAGGTATTAGCACTGCGAATGTTGCATTCATAGTTTTCTGCTGTTCTTGCAGATCATGGGATGAATTGTGACTGCCTAGAACTTGGAAGAATAATGTTAACATCAAGTTTTATTACAACCTTGAGAAGAAATGAGGTCTGCATCTTCTTATAGTACCTCAATATAACATTACTGGTGTTGATCAATTAATCATAAACATGATTATTCCATGTTGTCAATTCACATTGATTCACTGCAATACCTTGATTACCAGTATTGAATTATTTTGTAATTCTGACAACAGAGGCTGGGAAAGACCAATGTATCTTCCCATTTGGTCCTCATTTGACATCAGTAATACACAGAAATGAAAAGCAATGATTGAAACAAAGATTTGGAAAGAGTTTTATTTTGTCTTTATTTTATCTTTAGACCAGAGGTTTTACTTGTTCACATTGCTTCATTGTTTGTGCTTTTTCATGAAGTCATTAACCCAATAACCACATGCCATAATGTGCAATTTATTATCTTAACACATTCACATAGAATTCCTCTATCTCTGATTTTAACTCAACTGTTGATTAATTCATGTGTGGGTCAGCCTCTTTGTTGAACATCAGATAACAGAATTTTAGATATACATTAAACATTTGTCACGGAAAATAAATTAGGCTACAGATGTGTGCAACAGTTAATTTCTTAAATCATGATTATTCAGTGCTTTGTGGACTGGGTTAAATGGCCCCATTGTATTTGAAGGATGATTTCTTCAAAACTACAGTGCGGGGCTTTGCCACCACTTCACTGCACATTGCCAGCCTACCTCCAATTTTTACAATGGGCAAATGATGTGTCAGGAGACCTGTTTGCCTTCAAGCCTATTGTAAATGGATATTTAAGGATTGTTTTCTACCTCTGCTGCTATTTTACCCACAGCAGAGGAAAGATCTTGCTAGATGGATAGCCTTGCAGATTTTACTACATGGGCTGGTGTTGAGCAAAGAGATAAAGCCCCCATCACAGGCATCCCTCCCAAGGTCATGCCCCCAACTTTAACCCTTTCTTCAGTGTCTCAAACCCAGCTTGTCAGCCCTTCAACCTCTTGCCCCCTAGCTGGGGTATGCCAACCAATTCTTGTTGATACCTGATGCTTACTTTGAATTCAGTTCCATCACTTCTTCTTGTTTGGGAACTGGCTGCAAGTAGCAACCAATCCTCAATTCTGGTGCTGTTGGGTCCACAGAGTTGTCCTTCAATTAGATTGATTTGCAGAGGTGAGGGGGTACTTGGGGATTGGGAAAGAAATGTCAATCTTAGATAATTATTGTTGCTTCCAGTGTATAATTACTACTGGGAAACCAGCTTCTTGGTGGCTATCCTTACAAATATTTTAGTCGATGATGGTGGAGAAGGTGGCTTTATGTAAAGTCCAACACTATGTTTACTCAATTTTTTAGGAAGAATTTTAAACATTCAAGTTTGCAATATTTTCTCAATCTAGCCAAGTCCTAAATTTATTGGGCAACTGGCATTTCATAAAATGTACTTATGCATTAATATGTTCCCCAAAAAGTTGTAACTTGATGACATTAGCTCTTTGTGAACTTGGGAAGTCCTCTACTTTTTGTCATTTACATAGATGATTTGGATGCGAGCATAAGAGGTACAGTTAGTAAGTTTGCAGATGATACCAAAATTGGAGGTGTAGTGGACAGTGAAGAGGGTTACCTCAGATTACAACAGGATCTGGACCAGATGGGACAATGGGCTGAGAAGTGGCAGATGGATTTTAATTCAGATAAATGCAAGGTGCTGCATTTTGGGAAAGCAAATCTTAGCAGGACTTTTACACTTAATGGTAAGGTCCTAGGGAGTGTTGCTGAACAAAGACACCTTGGAGTGCAGGTTCATAGCTCCTTGAAAGTGGAGTCACAGGTAGATAGGATAGTGAAGAAGGCGTTTGGTATGCTTTCCTTTATTGGTCAGAGTATTGAGTACAGGAGTTGGGAGGTCATGTTGTGGCTGTACAGGACTTTGGTTAGGCCACTGTTGGACTATTGCGTGCAATTCTGGTCTCCTTCCTATCGGAAAGATGTTGTGAAACTTGAAAGGTTTCAGAAAAGATTTACAAGGATGTTGTCAGGGTTGGAGGATCTGAGCTACAGGGAGAGGCTGAACAGGCTGGGGCTGTTTTCCCTGGAGCGTCGGAGGCTGAGGGGTCACCTTATAGAGGTTTAAAAAATTATGAGGGGCATGGATAGGATAAATAGGCAAAGTCTTTTCCCTGGGGTCAGGGAGTCCACAACTAGAGGGCATAGGTTTAGGGTGAGAGGGGAAAGATGTAAAAGAGACCTAAGGAGCAACTTTTTCACGCAGAGAGTGGTACATGTATGGAATGAGCTGCCAGAGGATGTGGTGGAGGCTGGTACAATTGCAACATTTAAGAGGCATTTGGATGGGTATCTGAACAGGAAGGGTTTGGAGGGATACGGGCCGGGCGCTGGCAGGTGGGACTAGATTGGGTTGGGGTATCTGGTCGGAATGGACAGGTTGGACTGAAGGGTTTGTTTCCATGCTGTACATCTCTATGACTCTATGACTCTATACTAGACAGTACAACTACTGTAGCTCTGCAGAGTAGATCTGTCTGTAACAAGTGACTTTACTAAGGTAGCATTTGTAGAAGAAGGCATCTTATAAACTTATTTGTTCTGAAGCACATGCTCTCAAACCAACTCTAAAATTCTAACTCGAGCATGATATGAAACAAACATCAGAGAATTAATCTAAGAATGTGTACTCCAAAAATAAGAAAAATTACTAGTTTGAATTGACTTTCTTAAGATTTGTATTTAGAGTGTCAAAATATACCCAACTGAGAGTGAATGTGTGAGTTGTAGCAGAAAATTTTTAAATAACATTTTTGTTTTAGTAACTTCAAATAGCAACAATCAGAGTTGAATATTTAACAAGGTATGCCAGCTGTTTCCAGCTCTGAAAACCTCATTATCTTAAATTGGCAACTGAGTTGCAATGTATAAACTTTTTAACAGCCATAATTGATGCAATCTATTATTCATAAACATTTCTACTGTGGTGACTTCTTTTAAACATATTCACAAAACAACCTATGAAAGCATAATTTGTTTTTCCTTAAACTTGTGAACAATCTCTAATGATGAGTATACTCACTGATATCATCAAAATCAAGAGACCTTAAATGTGTAAAGTTTACATGTGTCATGATATTGTTACCTTTTGCTGAGGAACTAACACAAGACTGTATTCCTTTAGAATGTAATGAAACTTGCATATATCATATGATTACCATATGTTTAGATAGATTTTATAGCGGGGAGATGGCTGCATTTTCATCCCATTTTATGGATTTTATAAAACAACCACTCAAACAATGCACTAGAGATTTTATTAATGACCTGCCAGTGAAAAATCTACCCCCCAGGAAAATAAGTGCCACCCTCAACAGCTGCCAGCCAATTGAATTGGCCAATATGAGTTGTCCCAATACTGCCATAATGTACACTGAGCATTACTGGGAAGACAAGGGAATTACAAGAAAGAGATCCCAGGATGTGTGATGGAACAATATGGCTTTAGCTTTTTGTCTGGGAAAGACTGGGGAGCTGAGGAAGTGAGAGTTTGTGTTCTGGTAGTAATGGGAAGAGATACAAACAAGTGGGTGCCATCTTTGGACAGTGCATTTGATGGACATTGATGAAATGCCAAAGGAGTTACCCACTTTCCATGTCACTTTTTAACCTCAAATTGGTAAAGTAATGAGTTGGTCATGTATCTTCTATTTATCCCAACCAACATTTTATAGTGACAGAGGTACATTAAATGGTCTTCAATTAACATCTTAAGTCATCAATAGGTCTAAGGCTGGTTGATATTTTATATGTTCACCATGACATGGGGTCAGTATGGTTCTAGGCAGAAAGGAAGTGGGTTAGCAACTGACTTCATTCTTCATATACCCATACCTTGAGGTCCTTCAAGCCTGTTCTGCCATTCAATATGGTCATGGCTGATCATCCAACTCAACACTTGCTCCTGCTTTCTCTCTATATTCTGTGATCCTTTTAGTTCTAAGAAAGCATGAAAAACAATTGCCATCATGTTCATATAGATACCATTGAAATGTTAGTATTGCATTTTTTTTACTTCGGCTTTATTTGCATACATAAAATATTGAGTTCAAAGACATTGTCTTGGCTTTATTTCTGTCAATTTTACAGAAGGCCTGTTAAAAATAAAGAGAAGTTTTGAAAATGGGTATCAGAAGAGAAAAAAAGAAGCAGCATCTTGAATGGCAGCTAAAGCAAGTTAATACTTAATAAAACAGGAATCTCAACTCAAAAGTCTCAGCTGGGTACATGGAGGAATCAGGTGATACCAACAGTGTGGGTTCAATTTCTGCTGAGGTTACCATGAAAGACTTTTATTTTCAACATTTCTCCTTGCCTGAGGAGTGGTAAACCGCAGCTAGTTTTTTTCTCTCTAAAATGAGAGCAGCTCTATGGTCTGGTCAGACTATGGCAACTTTACCATTACCTTTAATATTAAGCATCCATGTCTTCTACTAGGATGTGGATGTGACTTTGACATTTGAGAATGTTACAGAGACCAAGTCCCAGTTCAAGGCAAGAGAAACTCAGGGTCCAATTATCTTGGACCTCTGAGTGGCTTGACTGAAGATGATACTTGATTGTGGATAGAAAAACACCCCTCAAAGTGTCAGCATTAGAATGGCCAATTTGAGAAATCAAAGTGATCATTCAAAAACAAAAACAAAAACAGAAATCTGATTTCCAGTATCTACCATTCTTTCCATTTTTTTTCAAAATAGATATTGTCCAAAGGATCTATTTCACTCGCTAAATGTTAATGGTGGAAAATAAAATTGGAAGTGGCCAGTGTACTCTCCAATGACTGAGTTTGTTTACTATTTTGCATGCAAACCTTTGTCAACATCATTCATAGCACCAGCTAATGGTGGATTTAATAACCAGTGAAACCCTAATTACATGCAAAATTATGAGAACTCTAAGGATCATAGCAAAGCTTTGCTTATGTATTTAATAAGACAACAAGTGATAACCTTGGATTAACACTTAGGGAAATAGATGAAAATGGAGCATGAATACTGGAGGCAGGGATTTGATTGTATTATTGCAGTTTCTTTCTTTCACCGAACATGAACTAGCTTTTGGGTGAGGCAATGACAAGTTTGAAATAAAAACAGAAATTGCTGGAGAAACTCAATGGTCTGGCAGTATCTGTGGAGAGAAATCAAGTAGTGTTTCGAATCTAGTGACATTGCTTCAAAATACTTTGGTTTGGCTCATAACAGGAACTTTCTTTGCATGATAGAACTCATTGCTAAATTTGATCTATTTCTTGTCAACCATATAAAACATTTTGGAAACAGTGAATCTGGGAAACTTTCATACTTGTCAAGAATAATACGTACTGAACTCATGCAGTTTGTTGATGATAAAGTAAAGGGATTTATTTTTCGTGCCTTGAGAGTTACAGAATACTTACATTTGTCTGCGGGCTTTACAGCAAATATTTCACCTGCTGATCATTGTTATTGACAGTTACATGTCATACAATGATGGTATTGACATTGAACTCATTTTAACATCCCTTGAATTTGGAAATCATGATGGTGAAATAACCAACATGGTACTGGACTATCTAGCCAATAACTGAAACGTTGACATCAACAATTGTGAAGAACAGTCATGTGATAATGTAGCTAACAGACAGGAATGTATAATGGCATGTCACTAAATCCTCCAGAGAAAAATAAGTACAACACATATTCCATATGCTCGACAGTCACTGAACCTTCCTGGCTATGCTGCAATTGATTTCTGCCTGTATACTGTAATTTTTTTGAAGTTGTGCAACAAATAACATTCTTTACTATCTCTACAAACCAATGTACAGTGCTTAAAGTCATTTTTGGTTCCTGTTTCCAACTGACCAAAAATGTATCTCTGACACTAAGTGGGAAGCTCATGCAAAGGCTACTTCAGCCCAACATGAGAGTTATGCTTTGACTATTAGAGTCATAGAGATGTACAGCATGGAAACAGACCCTTCAGTCCAACTCATTCATGCTGACCAGATATCCTAACCCAATCTAGTCCCACCTGCCAGCACCTGGTCCATATCCCTCCAAACCCTTCTTAGTCATATACCCATCCAAATGCCTCTTAAATGTTGCAATTGTACCAGCCTCCACCACATCCTCTGGCAGCTCATTCCATACACGTACCACCCTCTGTATGAAAACGTTCCCCCAGGTCTCTTTTATATCTTTCCCCTCTCACCCTAAACTTATGCCCTCCAGTTCTGGACCCCCAACCCGAGGGAAAGGACTTTGCCTATTTACCCTATCCATGCCCCTCATAATTTTGTAAACCTCTTTCAGGTCACCCCTCAGCCTCTGACGCTCCAGGGAAAACAGCCCCAGCCTGTTCAGCCTCTCCCTGTAGCTCAGATCCTCCAACCCTGACAACATCCTTGTAAATTTTTTCTGAACCCTTTCAAGTTTCACAACATCTTTCCGATAGGAAGGAGACCAGAATTGCACGCAATAGTCCAACAGTGGCCTAACCAAAGTCCTGTACAGCCACAACATGACCTCCCAACTCCTGTACTCAATACTCTGACCAATAAAGGAAAGCATACCAAACGCCTTCTTCACTATCCTATCTACCTGCGACTCCACTTTCAAGGAGCTATGAACCTGCACTCCAAGGTCTCTTTGTTCAGCAACACTCCCTAGGACCTTACCATTAAGTATATAAGTCCTGCTAAGATTTGCTTTCCCAAAATGCAGCACCTCGCATTTATCTGAATTAAACTCCATCTGCCACTTCTCAGTCCATTGGCCCATCTGGTCCAGATCCTGTTGTGATCTGAGGTAACCCTCTTCGCTGTCCACTACACCTCCAATTTTGGTGTCATCTGCAAACTTAATAACTGTACCTCTTATGCTCACATCCAAATCATTTATGTAAATGACAAAAAGTAGAGGACCCAGCACCGATCCTTGTGGCGCTCCACTGGTCACAGGCCAGTGATGCACTTACTTATTTTTATTCTGATTGTTAGTGAAAAAGGCACAAAGAGGAGAGCAGTTGGTGTTCTGCAGGAAAAAATAGAGGAACAAAAGCAAATCCTACGTATGCAAAGCTTTATTTATCATTCTCCCACTTCTTGAAAGAAACCGGAGACAGTTTTGAGGAAATTGAACACAAAGCAAAAAGAGACACTGCTTAATGTAGATTACAAGTGTGTGATGTTAATTACAAGTGTTTCTCTTCCCATTTAGTAAGTGCTGATCTATGTAATTACTCTTCTGTTGCTGTAACTTAAAAGTTTTCATCTATGCTAATTAAGCAATCATAAGCAGCATTATTTGAGACTATTTTATAATGTAAAGAGAAAAATTGTGCGATATATGTTTAAATTATATTATTAGTTTTGCATTGTGCCTTCATCTATTTTCATATATATAAAGCCTTGATATTTATCCTTTATTGTTCTTTTTAATAGCATGATACACTTTTTTTGGTAATATTATGTGGTCTCTTAAGGTTGACATCACCAGAGCTTCATCATGTCATAATCCAACCCGACATTTCCTCCTTCATTTTATTGGCTTCTTCACTTTTTCAGACTTTTTCTTATCCTGCATGAAACATAATTTAGGTAAATAGGTATCTCCCATTAATATGTTTTTCATAGTCTGCAAGGGAAGGTCATAAAAAAAACCCTGAATAACTTGACTCTTTTATGGATAGCAACAACTGGGTTTGGGAATTCAGGAAATCTAATTCCAACATGATGGGGCACCAGTACTGGCCATCTGCCATGAAGCTTCGTTGCCATTGTTATGACCATCACTTTATTTTTCTTTTACTTTTCTCACTTTGGTTTGACTTAGTAAGTTGAAGTTAAAAATTGAACTTTCAGAACTGTTTGAAGAACAGTTTGTTTTAAAATCAAATGAAAGAACAAAAGGTAGATGTTTGTTGGGAACTGGCCTGGAAGGATAATGCAGATTAATTATTGCTCTAAGGACAGTGTCAACGTTTGAGATGTTGCTATACTCAAGGACTGGCAACAGGATGGACATTCAATTGATTAATCAAGGGAGTGTTGGTCAACCAATCAAAGAGAATGTTGAAGCAAAAAGGATAAAATAAAGAGTGAACTGGTTCTGACTAGCTTTTCAGCAGCAGGCAGTTTTGAGTTTTGAAAGCTATTGGACAGTGTTGCTTTTGTTTTTGTCCTTGTTGTTTCACTCCAGCTATTGACTTGTTGAATGCTCTGAGAAAAGAATCCTAGTATGTAAGAAGTGGTGAATAATTCTGAAAGTTTTCTGAGGTTTACGTTGACCTGTTACTTCATAACTAAAACATGATATGCAAGCCTATATGCTTGTAATACAACCCAGGTTCTGAGGATTTCATGAAGGCATGGTATTCATCGCTGAAATGATTATCAAACTGGCAAATTATAATGTGTTAATTTTCCTCTTTAACTTTTCCCTTAACTGTGTCAGTCAGTGTGTGATTGGTAGTTATGAACAAAGAAGGTTGGTCTTAGATTATAGGTATTCAATTTGATGGTTTCATTGTTTATCTGTGTTCTGCTAAATTTACATTATCAATAATAAATTATTAATTTTGTTTAAGTTATAAACTTGGTGTCCAAGAACCATTATTCATAAAGTCTGGCTAAAAACAATTGAACAAATTTGAGGGTCACTCAATGTTTTAATTTCACTATGCTGTGAATCCAGCGACAGTGAGGCTGATTTGGTTTGCCTTGCTGTCACTGTATCGCAACACCATTTAGAAATTTCCACAATAATGTTTATCTGAAAAGAATTTGAGCTACCATGCCTCCAGATACTTTTCTGATTGAAAGGAAAATATACATGTTTCAACAAGTAGGGGACCTATCATCTTCTTGAGTAAGTTGGGGTCTTGCATTGCTTGTCAATTTTATTTCTTAAACTACATGTTTGAAATAATCCTGTGGAAATATTTCTAAATGCCTCATGATCAATTACAAGTTAGTTTATATGTCATAACTCCAGAATCAAGCAGCTTTTACATATGTAAATGTAAAGCCTGACAGCTGGAATGTCATATACCTATTAGTAACTGCTGTGTAGATATCTACTTCATTCTCATCATAAAAGTTTAATTTTCCTGGCCCTGTGGAGACCATTACGGAGTTGGAACTAGAAGGTAGAGTGAAGGTGTGTGGCAAGTTCTCCCCAGTGTTGTTCTGCCACTAGTTGACATTCTGTTGGTGGTTCCAATGAAATCAACAGCTTTCACCACATAGGCAGGCAGCTAATAGTTCTGTTTAAGGCTCCAGTTAAGTGACTTATCCCAAGATGGTAGAATTTTATTAGTGCTGATGGGTTAAAGCCCTCCGCCTTCCCTTCCCCCTCCCCACCCTTGACGACTGAACCTGGAGTTTTAAAACTACATAGAGGCAGCCAGTGGCAGGTTACGGCACCATCGAACTTCTCTAAACATCTAATGATTGAGACATAAGAGTCCCCTTCCACATTGATAATCCTAATAATCCCTGGGCAGCTTTAAAAATATATTCAGCAGGTGACATCTGAGAATGTTTTCTTTTTAATGAATTCTCAGGCTTTCTCGTGTGGTCTCTGCAGCAACCATTTCTTCCAAAGAGTCTGCTTGTGTCCAATGCTGAGGCCCTCTCACTGGGACTCCAATGTTGCGATCCTGCCCATTATCCTTAATTCAACAAAAACCACTATGTTAGAACACTAACCACTCTTGTTAGTCCATTAAGCAGACTGAGGCCCTACATGAGCTGCAATAAAGTTATAATGTCAGGGCCCAGATCCATCTGGTCTCATTCAACCTTATCATTCTGCTTCTGGCACTATCTCTGGCTATGTCTTCTACTTTCTTTCTCTCCGTTATATATATGAACCTACAAGCATAATATTTAGAGTCACAAGTGGACCATTTGTTCCATGCCCCTGAGTGACAGATCTGATTCTAGGTAAATTCTACTTTCACTTTATCCCTTATACACTTTTATTCCCTGTTAATTGTGAATCTATCAAACTCAGCCTTAAAAATACTCAATGATCCTGCTTTTAGTGACCTCTGAGGAAAAGAATTCCACCCTATTCATGCATGCATGTACCGATAACCTTCTGAGTAAAACAAAATCTTCTTCACCCATAACCCAAATAGGAGATATTGTTGTTTTAAATTGAGTCTACTATTTCTCAATGTTTAAATAGGTTCACATTTTAATTCTAGATTAGATTGGTGCTGGAAAAGCACAGCAGGTCAGGCAGCATCCGAGGAGCAGGAAAATCGATGTTTCGGTCCTCTATTCCTGATGAAGGGCTTTTGCATGAAACGTCGATTTTCCTGTTCCTCGGATGCTGCCTGACCTGCTGTGCTTTTCCAGCACCACTCTAATTTAGATTCTGGTTTCCAGCATTTGCAGTCCTTGTTTTTACCTCACATTTTAATTCTTCTAAACAGGCACAACCTATCCAATTTTGCTCATATGTCAAACCATTCAATCCAGAAATAAGTTGAGTAAATTGCTTGTAACAAAATTATGTCCTTTCTTAAGCAAAGGGTCCAAACTGTACACAGCATTCCAGATGTGTTCTCACTAACTCCCTGCACAACTCCAGCAAAATATCTTATGATAAATGAATTATGAACAGATGCAAGTACACAAATTAGGAGGCTACTCAACCTCTTGAGTTTGCTCCACCATTCTATAAAATCACAGCTAACCTGATTACTCCATATTCCCACTTAAATTTAATAAACTTTCACTCCTTGCATAAGAGTATTCAAAAACTCAGCTTTCACCATCTTTTCAATAAGAGAGTTCCAATCACTCATTATCCTTTAACAAAAGTAATCTTTCCATTGCATTTTATTGCAATAAACAATGGTAAGGCTTACACGATTAATGGTAAGGCCTTGGATAGTGTTGTAGAACAGAGAGACCTAGGGGTGCAGGTACATAATTATTTAAAGTTTGCATCACATATAGGGTGGTTAAAAAGGCCTTTGGTATGCTTGCCGCCATTGCTCAGTCCTTTGAGTAAAGGAATTCGGATATTATATTGAGTTGTACAGTACATTGGTGAAGCCTCTTCTGGAATACTGTGTTTTGTTCTGGTCGCCCAGTTATAGGAAGGATATTATCAACTGGAGAATGTTCAGAAGAGATTTTTCAGGATGTTGCTGGATTTGTATGTTTTGTGTTATAAAGAAAGGTTGGATAGGCTAGGACTTTTTCACTGGAGTGTAAGAGGTTGAGAGGTTGATAAAAGTGTATAAAATAGGGGGAGGGATAGTCTTTTCCCTAAGATGAGGAATTTCAAGGTAGAAAATTTCAAGGTGAGAAATTTTTAAGGTGAGAAAAGAGAGGCTTAAAGAAGATATAAGAGGCAAGTTTTTTACACAGAAGGTGCTTCGTGTGTGGAATAAATTTCCTGAGGAAGTGATGGATGCGGTTACAATTACAACATTTAAAAGACATTTGGAAGGATGCATGAATAGGAAAGATGATATGGGCCAGGAAAAGGCAGGTGGGACTAGTTTAGTTTGGGATTATGTTCTTCAGGACTGGTTGGACTGAAGGGTCTGTTTCCATGCTGTATGATTCAATGACTCTATTTCAGTCTTAACTCGATGATCTCTAATTTTTAAAAAGTGACTCCTGGTTCTACAATCTACACCAACAGGAAATATCCTTTCCATCTCCACCCTGTGAAGACCTCCCAGGATTTTATATGTTTCAATCAAACAACCTCTTCACCTTCTATGTTACAGCAGACAAGCTCAGCCAGTCTAATCATCCCTCTTAAGACAATCCAGAATTCAAGATATTTGTTTCATAAATCTTTACTTAATTACTTCTGGACAATATTCCATTTACCTTCCGAAGCACTTGCTGTATGTGCAGGCTAATGTTTTATGATTTGTGATTGGGAGACCAAGATCTCTGTATTACGATTTCCACAATCTCTCGCCATTGGAATAATATGCTGCTTTGATTTTCCTCTTACCAAAGTGGACACATTCATATTTTTCCACATTACGCACCATCTGCCATTTTTGTCAACGCACTTAAACTATTTATGACCTTTTGCAGACTCTCCATGTCCTCTTCACAACTTACTCTTCATCACGACCAAAATTAGCCACCATCACTTCCTTAATCCAGCTCATATACAGACAGAGAGAGAGAGCTGTAGTACTTCTTATGATGTTTGTTGCCTCCTTTTGCATCCATGTCACTCTTTCTCCCCCCGTTTCTCTCTCATTCTTTTTTTTTTCTGTTTCACTGCTGCCTATGGATTGCTCGCACACAAGTTGCTCTGTGGATGTCTGTTTTATTGATGTGTTGTAGGTTGCAAGAATAAAGGAAGCAGCTGGCTTGAAGCTGGAGACTTCATGGAAATGAAATCTGACAGGGTGAATAATGGATTCTGTTCCAATATTACCTACTGTTACATCACCACAAGTGAAAATTGACACAATATTCAGTGAGCCGAATGGGCAAACATTAAAATACAAACTACAGCATACAAGTTCATAATCTTTAAATAAAATGCAATTATTAAAATAATAATTCACTTGAACAATTATCTTATTACACATGTGAGCTGAATAACTACTGAATGTGCAGGTGAACTGTGAAGTACTGACCTATAAATATAAATGTTTGAAGGAAACGCAGCAGATTTGCAGTTGTTATTTTTTTCCTTTGCCAACTACTGCAGTGTTGCCTACAATGTAATTACATTGCTCATTTAAAGCTTCCTGGAAAAAATTGCCTTAGACATGACTGACAGCTAAGTAATAGAACAACAGGCATGTGCACACATATTTGTTCCAAAAGGCAGAATTCACAATACTAGATAATATTATCACATGATTTAGGGGATATTTATAATAACTTTAACAAAAAGATGGATAGTGATATTAAAAAGCATGTCCAACAAGATCAATAATATGCTTTCTTAAATTAAAATAAAACTGAAGATCTGCCCTAAACATGATTTCGCTAAAAAAAGTCCATGACATTGAAAAAGTCAAACAAATTGGCTATGTTTCTTTTTGTTACTGTCAAATTTGGAATAGTTTCTAGATATGAGCCAGATAATATATCAACAGATAAATCACTTCAGTTGTTTGATTCTTGCAGAAGCCAATTATCTCTTTTAAGAGGCGAATTTGCAAGTAACTGACAGAGATACCTAAAAGACAAAACTTCACATTTGAGGACTTTTACTGTAACAAGCAGACAACCAATTGATCAAACTAAAGAAAATCACTCTCACATTTATCAACACAAGTGAGATACATGCTGTAAAGCCATTCGCCATACTTGATGCTTCTAATAGGTATGTATTACTACAAGCACAAATTCAAAGTTACTTTCAATTTGTGACAAGGGTCATTCCTCCCTGGTTGTGTTAAGTTGAAACTTTTGGTGTTTTTCAAACATTTTCCCACTCAGCCTATGTCTCATGGAGCCAAATTTCACAAACCAGGCCCATCACAGCAACTCCTTTTTCCTTTAAATATCAAAGGTACTGGTCATTATATTACCTACTATTCAAATAAAAATTAATCCTCACAAGCATTCTGCTTAGCTATTAACACAAAACTGCAGTACTCTACAGTGGCAACTGTTTCTCTCCTCTCCTTCTTTCTTTGTTTCAAAGATATGAAAGCCATCACTTAATATTTCAAGAGTTTTCTGCTTGAGTTTCTTCCCCCTTTCAATCCTGAGTGGGTGGGAAAATGGAGCTGAGTCAACTAAGAGATCAACCATGATCTTATTGAATGGCGGAGCAGGTTTAGTAGAACCTCACCATCCCTTTTGCAAGAATGTTGATTTCCATTAAGTTTAAAGGAGAAAATTTGCAGCGAATTGTTCTGTAAATCATTGAATATCTTCAGTGCCATTGACTCATCAAGACTGCACTAAACACCCAAAAAGCATTCTACCCAGACCCCTATCACTCAGCATTTCGCAAGACTAATCCACCTAGTTTACACGACAGGTACATAATCCTTTATCCAAAATCCTTGGAGCTGGTTGATTTTCAGATTTCAGAATAACTGACATTTTCACTGTGAAATAGAAAAATCTTACCAAATAGCAGACCCACATGTGACTAGTACGAGCACTGAGACACAGTTGACGCCTGCCTGTGCTGGGCCATGCTGCCATGTCACATCCGAGTGACATTGGCCGAGTGGGTGTGGAGTTGGGTCACATGTTCGCATGTCAAACAACCTTGTTATACAGAAAAATACTTCACAAAAAATCTTCAGATTTTGGAGCTTTTCAGATTTAGGAATTTCGGATAAAAGATTGTGTACCTGTACAGATAATTTTGCATGGCCAGTCCACCTTACCTGCACCTCCTTAGACTGTGGGAGGAAACCAGAACAACCAGCAGAAAACCCATGCAGGCACAGAGAGAATCTGACAATCACCTGAGGTTGAAATCGATCCTGGATCACTGGTGTTGTGGGGCAATAGTGTTAATCAACTAGGAGACAGTGACGTCTGCAGATACTGGAGATCAGAGGTGAGAGTGCGTTGCTGGAAAAGCACAGAGGTCAGGCAGCATTCGAGGAGCAGGAAAATCGATGTTTCAGGCCCGTAACGTTGATTTTCCTGATCCTTGAATGCTGCCTGACCTGCTGTGCCTTTCCAGCAACACACTCTCAACAGTGTTAATCACTGAGCCACCGTGTACACAAATAGTGTATGAACAAGAATATTTACCAATAAAATTATTTTAAATAACTTATAAAAATCCAACATATTTTCACCAAAATTTAACAATACCGTAATAATTTATAAATTTCTCTCTACTCAGTTCTAAGATAATTGGTGCATTTTTGATGTCTAACTTATCATGTTAAAACCATTGAATTGCTTAATTTTAGAAAAGATACGTTTGCTGAGAAGAGAACTGGGTCTGTTTCATATAAACGTTCTTTTACAAGAAACTGAGTTAGATGTGACATTTTAAGGTCAACAAATCCAAAAGAAATGCAGGCCTATAATCCAAGATAATACTACCTTTACACTAATTGTCTTTAAATAAAGGCTTATGTGAATGAAAACATAACTTAAAATTTTAAACAATGGGTGATATGACTGACCTTCAAAAGAAAAAAAAAACACCCTAGATTTTAACCCAGACTTTCTTGCCTGGTGGGTGATCAGCTCTGGTTGAAACAGACTTCATCATGTGATATTACATCTCTGGCTGCTCAACATGTTCACCTTTATAACTCAGCACAAAGTGGGAAATGAGCATATAGCCAAGGTCAAAATTGATCTATTCCCCTCTACTACCTCTGATCATTATGCTTGCATTTAACAGGTGACTATCCTCTTCACTTTAGATTTCATGCTTAATTAAAATGTTCAACAGCAAGTTTTTTTTATGAGACTTAAAATAAAGATTATTTATTCTCACACACGTATCCTGAAATAAAGCATTATTTTACACACACACACTCATGTAGACAAATACAATATGATGAAATAACATAATAGAATATAAAAGATAAAATAAAGTTACAACTTCTAGTTGTTGCTGTCTCTTTCAGGGCAGGCCTGTAGTTTCTTAGATGACATTTTATATAAAGTGTATGCCTTGTAAATTGATTTGGAGTTGCCAGTGTTAGACCGGGGTGTACAAAGTTAAACATCACACAACACCAGGTTATAGACCAACAGGTTTATTTGGAGGCATTAGCTTTCGGAGCACTACTCCTTCATCAGGTGTTTGTGGAGTATAAGATCGTAAGACAGAGTTTATATCAAAAGTTTACAGTGTGATGTAACTGAAATTATATATTGAAAAAGACTTGGACTGTTTGTTAATTCTCTCATCTTTTAGAATGAGCATGTTGGTTTCAGTTCTTTAATGTGTAAATCTCAGAACTTTTTTAAAGTTACATTCTCAAGTTAACTTTAACAATCAGTGGCATGTCAGTCCAGATAATGCATTGAAGGTGTGAGGTGCCCAAAGTGAGACTGTCTGTGCCACAATATTCAGACTAATTCTAATCTAAAACAAAACAGATTTACAGAATCTTACATGGATTCATGTAGTTTTTGAGCAAAATAAAATGTAATTCTGCAAGTACAAATTCACCCCACAAATGTATCTGTGTTTGTGTGCACATGGATGTGTGTGTGTGTGTGTGTCTGTGTGTGTGTGTGTCTGTATATAGTGCAGTGGGGTCACCTGTAGTGTGACATGAATCCAAGGTCCTGGTTGAGGCCATCCCTGTAGGTACTGAACTTGGCTATCAGCCTCTGCTCGGCCACTTTGCATTGTTGCCTGTCCCGAAGTCTGCCTTGGAAACCAGTCACCCGAACGTCCGAGATTGAATGTCCTATACTGCTGAAATGTTCTCTGACTGGGAGGGAACACTCCTGTCTGTTGATTGTTGTGCGGCATCCGTTCATCCATTGCCATAGCCTCTGCTTGGTCTTGCCGATGTACCATAACTATAACCTGGTGTTGTGTGATTTTTAGCTTTGTACAACGGCAACAACGGCAGTCCAACAACAGCATCTCCAAATTATGACTACCATCAACACCACTAACTGCCAGCTTACACTGGAGAGGATCTCCAAGAAGATCGCACATATTGACATAGACATCAAGTTTCTACAGAAATGCAGGAAAGCAGGAAAGATCCCAAAAGGATTACAGATCATGAACACGCTCAAGTCGACTGACAACACAGAATACATGGAGAGACTTTGCCACGCAACTCTCGCAAACTCCTCAATCATCTTGTGCACCAACTCGACAGCAGATGCCACAACCTTGAAATTAAAATGGAGTCCACACTCTCAGCCTGACTCAGGATACAGCGGTACAGTTATGGGACATTGCCAAACAGGCAAAGCGACAAAACTACACTACGTACATGCACGCCAAGAACAAGAAAGTGGAGAAACTTGGCATCACCACTAGCAGTAGCCAAGCCCACCCTGGCACCACAGTGAATAATGTTATCACTGCGGGGAAGTCAATCGTCAATTTATCAGGCCATACCCTTCAACCAGAAGAGATTGAAATTCTTAGCAGGCATCTCAATTTCTGCCCCACCACCAAAATGCAGCAGGCACTGAGAAATTCATCAGGCCAATGAGACTCCAGGAATTCTTTCAAGATGCCGGCAGTGATCCCAGTGAATCACACTGTAACTTTTGCTATAAATTCTGTGCCTGATGATCTTATACTCCACAACCACCTGATGGAGAAGTACTCCAAAAGCTAGTGCTTCCAAATAAACCTGTTGAACTATAACCTGATGTTGTGTGGTTTTTAACTTTGTAAATTGAAAGATTCTCAGAAAGCTGCATGTTTTTAATGTGGTTACATTTCCAGGAGTTTGCTTCTCAGATGAACTTGGGATTTTGGAGGTGTAGAGGACAGCAAAAAACGTTACCTCAGAGTACAACAGGATCTTGATCAGATGGGCCAATGGGCTGAAGAGTGGCAGATGGAGTTTAATTTAGATAAATGTGAGGTGCTGCATTTTTGAAAAGCAAATCAAAGCAGGATTTATGCACTTAATGGAAAGGTCCTAGGGAGTATTGCTGAACAAAAAGACCATGGAATGTAGGTTCATAGTTCCTTGAAAGTGGAGTCGCAGGTAGATAGGATAGTGAAGAAGGTGTTTGGTATGCTTTCCTTTATTAGTCAAAGTGTTGAGTACAGGAGTTGGGAGGTCATGTTGCGGCTGTACAGGACATTGGTTAGGTCACTTTTGGAATATTGTGTGCAATTCTGGTCTCCTTCTTATTAGAAAGATGTTGTGAAACTTGAAAGTGTTCAGAAAAGATTTACGAGGATGTTGCCAGAGTTTGAGCTATAGGGAGAGGCTGAAGAGGCCGGGGCTATTTTCCCTGAAGCATCGGAGGATGAGGGGTGACTTTATAGAGGTTTATAAAACCATGAGGGGCATGGATATGATAAATAGACAAGGTCATTTTCCTGGGGTGGGCAAGTCTAGAACTAGACGGCATAGGTTCAGGTTGAGAGGGGTAAGATATAAAAGGGACCTAAGGGGCAACATTTTCATGCGTGGATGGAATGAGCTGCCAGAGGAAGTGGTGCACGCTGGTACAATTGCATTATTTAAAAGGCATCTGGATGGGTACATGAATAGGAAGGGTTTAGAGAGATATGTGCTGGGTGCTGGCAAAAGGGGCTAGATTAGCTTAGGATAACTGGTTGGCATGGACGAGTTGGACCGAAGGGTGTATTTCCATACTGTACATCTCTATGACTCTATGAATCTATGTCTTTTCCTTTGTTAGGATTTCCCACTTTTGAGGTATTTCTGTTTATTACCTTAGTTGCTTCGATGACTTTATGCTAGTTCACTGGTTTTTGGTACAATGCTCTATTTGCAGAACAGCATCTATCTGATTTAATAAAATGGCTTCTTTAAGAGGTTAGTACAGCAAAATTTGGAATCACAGGCAGTAATCAGGGCTGCAACAATGTCTTAGTAAAATGGCTTCAGGAATCAAATTTCATTTCCCTGATTTTAATGTATGTATGAGGCTCTACTGAAAGAAGCAGAATGGGATAGAGAAACATTAGCAGCCATGAATGAATGGTGAAACATTTTTGATGGGCCAAATGGTCTAATTGTCCTCCGATATCTTACGGTGTCATGGTCTTTAAATATAGAAATAGAATGATAGCCAACATAAAAACGTTTTCTATCAGTATGCAAATGTAAGTCTGGTTGGAAGAGATGGATCTTATTGGGGAGAAAAAGGTGGTCTATGCATGAAGGCTTAGAGCAAGACCAGACTTTGTGCTTTATTTACTAAGGAAAAGGATGTTTACAAAATGTTGGTATAAGTGACAATGGTAAAGGCAATGAAAGAGCTGAAATTGATTGGAAAGGCATAATGGAAAGAGTGGCTAAGAACTAACAGTGGACATGTCACCTGGTTCAGGTGGCTTGGATCCCAGATTTCTAAAGAATGTGATAGTCAAGAGAGCAGAAGGACTTACTGTAATCTCCTAAGATTCCTTAGATAGTGGGAAGGCTCCAAATGATTGATGAACAAGAGATGTGATACATGTAATCATGAAAGTGGACAGAACATCCTTCTCAACTCCAGCTCAGCTAATTCAATATCAGTGGTTGACAAGTTTTTAGAAGCAATCATAAAGAAAAAAAATTAATCAGCACTGGAGAGTTTTGAGTTAATTGAGGAGAGTCAGCACAGATTTGTAAACAGCAGACTGTACTCGCTAATCTAACTGAATCAGTGATACAGTTGAAGGCAATTGTTAAATGACAAAATAATGCAAGGCCAAAGGAAATGGTAAATTCATCCTGCCACGTAACGTGACCTTTCTGTGAGTTAGAAAACCAATGCAAGTAGTTTCTCAAAAAAAATCCATCTTTGCATAAATTGTAATACTGATTCTAATAACTTCTGCAGTGGCTTCTGCTGATTATCTTCCACGGCCTATGAGATCAGCAGGAATCCCAATGAAATTACATCCTTTCTCAGTCACAATGGGAAGGGAGGAGGCAGTCACAAAAAAAAATCCAACAATAATGGTTTCTGCTGACGTATTAGGGATTTGACTTTGAGATGATTACACTAAAAATTCAGTGGCCAATAAAATTAGAAACAACATTCAAAGCAAAGTTAATTCTGAGCAAATGTCCTCCAGTTCCTTTGCTCTCTAAAGTGTCAACTGTCTTGTTTCCTTATTATCTTCTCTGGATTAGAGTCTAAAATGATTAAAATTGTCCTGCAACCCTGAAAAGAAAACAGTAGCATAAATATTCAGTCATGCAGCACTGCCTGACATTCAGCTCTCACTGTCAAACTCTGATTCATTTGTGGATTAGGCTATTAGTTTTTCTGGTGCTGGAAGAGCACAGCAGTTTATCCAGCACCACTAATCCAGAATCTGGTTTCCAGCATCTGCAGTCATTGTTTTTACCTTATTAGTTTTTCTGGATCAAGAATTGCAGTGCAGAATCAACAGCACAGATGTGGGGAGTATTGAAAGGATCATTTCAACAAGACTATCATCCCTTTCATGTTTGGAGGGTGATTAAACAACTCTTTTGTCACAACTACATCTGATTGACTTATTATGCAAAAAGCATCCTACGACCTTGTATACTGCAAATCTATGTGCAAGTCCATCATGACTTATAGGAAAATTTCAATAATTATCAAGGTTTTTTTGGTTGCATGTAAAATTGGATAACTTTAACTGTGTATAGGATTCCAAATTTGTCACTAAATGCAAATGAAATTCAGGATTTAAATTCTGAGTGTAATTCTGGAAAAGAGGATTGCATACTATCTGTTCAACCTGTAAATGCATTTCTGTACATACATTCTAAGGACATATCCCATCCTTTATCATAGAATCCCTACAGCATAGAAGCAGGCCACTCAGTCCAGTGAGTCCACGCTAACTCTCTGAAGAGTATCCCACTCAAATCCACACCCTTACCTTTTCCCTATAACCCTGTATTTCCCATGGCTAATCCATCTAGCTAGCACATCCCTGGACACTATGGAGCAACGGTCAGTCCACCTAATCTGCACATCTTTGAACTGGTAGAGGAAACCAGAACACCAGGAGGAAACCCATGCAGACATAGGGAAAACACAAACTTCATATAGACAGTCACCCAAGGCTGGAATCAAACACAGATCCCTAGCACTGTGAGGCAGTAGTGCTAACTACTGAGCCCCCATGCCACCCTATGAATGTGGTGATCATTAAAGAGAAAAAAAAACCAAATTTAAATGATGTGAAGTGAATGTTCCCATCGACTGATTACCTAGCCTGAAATAGTGCTGTGAATAGGTTCTGAAGTATTAATATCAGGTGATAATAACCTGATGTCATAACTGGGTCATATTGCTAGTGGCTGTAAGTTAATTGAGTATCCAATGGCCATTCCTTTCTTTCAAGAAGAGAAAGTTGGCCTCACTGCTAGAGGTTATTGTAGCTGCAACACTGGCTTGGATAAACCCAGCCCAGCCAATCACTGCCACATCAGTTTACTCTCAATCATCAGTAAAATGATGAAATATCTAATCAACAGTGCTATTAAGCACCATTTGATCAGCAATAATTATACTCACTGATGCTCAGTTTGGGTTCCACCAGGGCCATTCAGCTCTTAACATCATTACAGCCTTGGTTGAAACATGCAAAAAAGAGTTGAACTCCAGAGGTGATATGAGAATGACATCAAAGCTACTTTTGACCCTAGCAAAACTAGTATTAAAGGGAACACAAGGAAATCTTGCCAATGGTCAGAGTCACATTGAATACAAAAGTTGTAGTTGTTCGGAGTCAGGCACCTTAGCTCCATGACATCTCTGCAGAATTTCCTTAGAACAGTGTCCGACAACCAAATATCTTCAACTGTTTCATCAATGACCTTCCTTCCAGAGATAGGTGAGAAGTGGGAATGTTTGCTGATGTTTGGACAATGTTCAGCACCATTCTCAACAATATCCAGTGGACAATATTCAGGTCTGGGCTAGCAAGTGGCAACTAACAAGAGTATCACTGAAGTGTCAGGCAATGACAATCTCCAACAAAAGAGCATTTAATAATCATCCCTTTATATTCAGTATCATTACCATCACTGGTATGCCATTTTTAACATCCTGGGGGTAACCATTCACCAGAAACTGAACTAGACTGGCTGTAAGAGTACATCGGAGGCTAGGTTGGTGTCAGATCAGAGTTTGGACATTGTAGTTGTGTGGGGGTGTGTTGTTGAGGGTTTGTGAAGAAAGTATGGAGTCAGTTGAATAGTTAATCACGAGTTAGACTTCATATGTAATCTTCTTCATTTTCCCAAGTAATTATTTTCTTCATTTCATTTCTTATTTTAAAATTCCATCTCCCTTGCAATAAAAAGCAGCATTCTAGTTGTTTTTCTAATTACATGCTACACCTACATGTTAACTTCCTGTGATGGGAACACTCCAATCTCTGTGTTCCTCAACGTTCTGCAGTTCTCTCTATTTAAATAATATCCTCCTTTATTATTCTTTTCACCAAAATGGACAAATTCACATTTTCCTACGTCTTCACCTAAGAATTTTTTGTCTACTACTTTGACAACTCTTAGGCCCAAATGTTTACAAGGATAGAACATTTCTCAATTGTGGTGAAAATGACATAAATAGACAGAAATTGCAAGTCCCACCACCAAACACAAAACCTCCCTTAATCACACGGGCAGGAATACAGTCTGCTCTTTATCCATGCGGCCACAATTCATGGAGGAAACTAGCCATTGGTTACATCATTTTGGTAAGGTTATTGTCTGAAACACATATTGTGTAGATTACACCAGGCAAGAGCAGAACTGAAGCTTGTGAATAGTTTGGATAGCTAGGCTACCTTTTGGAAAGGTAATGCACCACATTACATCTGGTTTTGGAACAGCTTTAAGGAGGTATGCTGCCCTTTTGGTGGAGGTAAGGCACCATTGGGAAGTGTAGGTTACCCCTTTGGGAAAAGCTAGGTATCCTTGTGATTGTTAACAACAGACATTCATGTGCATAAACTTATTGGAATGCTCAAATTGCCAATGAATTGTCGTCACTATCAAAGAACTGTCAAGCTATCAAAGGCTGTGAAAGGGGCCTGCCATGGCTGTCAAGGCATTTACAGCATCTTTTAATCTTTGACAAAGTGGTTGATTTGTTCAATTGGCTGGACAGCTGTTCTGCAATACAGAGTGATGTCAACAGGTTAGGTTGAATTCCCACACTAGCTGAGGTTACTGTGAAGGATTCTTCCTCTCTCCCCTTCCTGAGGCATGGTGTCTCTCAGGTTAAACCACCACTAGTCATCGATATCTAATGAGAGGGCAACCTGTGGTCCTGTCGGACTATGGGCACTTTACTCGTAATCATCGAAAAAATAATGGGAGAGTTAATTAAAAGATTGGTTTCTATTCGATGTTGATATAGTTCTGACGATTGCCATGTTGTGTTTGTGCCCCCTGAGCGATTTCACAAGGATCCATTATTGCAGTGGATTGCCTTCCACTTCATAGTTTTATTAACAGCTACAAGAGGTTTTGGACTTTTAATGTGAGACTGTGAATTCTAATGTTTGCTCAGCTTAAGAGAAATCTGTTTTTTCCACAGGCTTTATTGAAATGAAAAAAAATTAAGTATAGTGAATGTGTTTTATAAGTGAGAGTTTTTTCTTTCTCAGATTGTGAAGATTGCAATACACTTATATTATTTAACAGCTTTTTTAATCTCATCTGAGCATGAATCCTGAAGAACCTCCATTCTGGATACTCAGTGATTTGACATGGTAAGAGAAAAGGCAAATGTGATGGATGGAAAGGGTGCAGATTGGCATGGTGGTGTGGAGAGCCATGAAGGTGGGCAACAGTCATTGGATGGCATGTATTGGCATGGATGGAACATGGGAACTGTGTGAGGGTGGGAAGAGTGATGGATGAGGGCAGGAGGAAGATATTATTTTATAGTTTTAGTTTTAAACTTTGAACAGAGTGGCAGAGGCTGGAGTAGGCTTCTGGCCCATTCCGCTTCTACAACCGGCATCCTCCTCAGGTCTTCCAATATCGCCCCCACCCCCAACCCCCATTCCCCTGACCCACCCCCAACCTCAGATTTCAATCCAGCCCAATGACCATCAGTACTACCACTAACCCTACCCCTTCCAGACCACCTACATGCCACCAGAAATGGGAACTGTGGGCAGTTTTATTTAAAAGTTTAGTTTATACAGGTTGGGAACTTTCCCTTCTCTAAGCATCTAATCATAAAATGAAAGTTGGATCATTTGTGTTGATCTGGTGACTTGTCTCCCAAACTATCTTTGTAAAATCATCAGGTTTGGCTACAATATACTTGGCCTCTTCTTTCATGTTGTTAATATATTTAGTTATGAGTTGAGATTCCAGCACTGATCATACAGCCACCCCAACTAGTTACATTTTCCCACATTGAAAATCACTTGTTTATCTCGATTCTTTACTTGGCTAATTCCATCCATGTTAAAGTATTTTGCCCAACACTATGAGCCTTTTATCTTGTCAGTAACCTTTTATGTGGCACCTAATTGGATCTGTTTGGAAATTGAAACACACTACGCCTGCTGATTGCAGCTTATCCAATTGCAATTTACTTCCTCAAAGAATTCTAACAAATTTATCAAACTGAATATTAGGCTGATTGATCTGTTGTTTGTGCCTTTATTCTTCCCTCCAAAGTACACTTAGTGCCAGAATGTGAGCTGGTGACTGTGAGCATCAGATCAATGGATTGTATTTCTTTTTCATCAGTCACTTCTCTCTCCGGCTCTTAAGCTTCAAGCTTGGCTGCTTGGCCAGACAAATGTTCTTGGGTGGAAAGACATGAGGTCAGGCTGGTATTCTTCTTAAACCTGGTCATTGATGGATAAAATCAAAAGCAATCTTTAGCTGGAATAGATTTGTTCACAGGATTTCAACCACTTGACTCCACTTCACTGTTGTTTCAGTAATTGTCTCTTTATGATCTTTTAGGTGTTCAAATGTACAAATGAACTAGTTAACAGGTTAACGTATAGAACCAGCCCATAAAGCAGTAATGAAACAATAATTGAATCTTCAAAGAAAACTTACAAAATGACATTAAAACCTGATTCCTGAAGCTGATGTCATATTCCTGCTGTGGTGTCCAGGGGTCATGGTCATATTATCCACACAGCATACTCCCTCTCTGTGCTGCCAGAAAACTGATGCCATTCTACACTCAACAGTATTTGATCCCATTTACTTCGGATGTTCACTACATTCCTGCCCCCATTCCTCTCTTCCCACTGTTCCTCTTCCCTTGACAGCACAATCTTCTCCCTATCTTACTATTCTCCTAACCACAGCTCTTCTCCACTTCCCTGCTCCTCCATTCTCCTCTGCTATTCACTCTCCTCCCCTCTTCATTCTCTTCCGCTCTTCACTCTCCTCCCATCCTGGCTCCCCTTCCTCCACCACTCTCTTCCCTACAGCTCTCCTCCGGCCTTTCTCTCTGCCCCTCCAATCTCTTATGACACCACTACATTCCTCCCTGTTATCTTCTCTTCTCTTTGCCCCCTATATTCTACTCCCTTCTCCTTTCTCTTCCCTCAAACATACTTTGCCCTTCTTCCCCTCTCTTTCCTCCCCACCCTGTACTCTCCAGCTCCTCCCCCTGCCCCTTGTCAGCTGTAGCACAGCCAGAACCAGAAGTTATGAGTTATTCTAATAGTGTTTCCAGTTCTAGTAGCTCAGTAATAAGGCTGGAGGGCAGCAAGGAAAGGAGCAGCAGGGGAAGTGTCTATTGGAAGGATTGGCTGGTGGGACATGGGGATAAGATTGGACTGAAAACTATAAACCAAAGCCTGGAAGAGTAGGGGTGGGATTGGAGTGAGGGGTGAGCTAGAAGGGACATATGTAAGGAAGGGCAGTGGGAGCAAGGGAGGGATAGGAAGAGGATGGGTGGAAGGGAAAGGAATGTGGGAGAGATAGGAGGAAGGGAGAGGCCTAGGATGAGATGGCAGTTGTTTTAGCCCTGAGCCTGAGGAAAAGGAGGGGATTAACGTATCTCTGAGATTTGGGAAAGGAGCTGGCTTCAGGCCTGCAAGTGTGATCTAGAATGTTTCTGTCAGGCCTGAAGTGACTAGCCTGAGCTTTGGGTGGTCTACATTCCAAGAACTAAATTAAGGAAGTTAATTCTGTTATGCGCCAGGCCAGACTCCTTCAAACATTTCAAGAAAGTAGCCTAGACCCTAACTTTGCAAGTTGTTTTAAGCAGGTGTAACATGGATATCTCAGGGGAGATGAAGCTGGGCAAACCACTTATTTTAAACAAAACGGAATTTATTTACAAGATTACTGAATGAAACACAAATAAAAGAGAACAGAATACTGAATAACTTAAACTATCTAAAAACCCAACAGATCATCCCACTTAATGATGCTTTTCCAAATATTTGCAACAATCCCATAAACACTCCTTGACACAAAAGGGAAAATAAAACACAGGGTCTGACAGGAGAGAAGTCAGAGATGGCAGCATGGAACACCCTCTCAGTATAGCTGTTTCTTGGACCAGCAGCCTCAAACTTCCTGACTGCTTTCAGTGAATAGCCAGACTGCCAAAAACCAAATCAAACCAGAGATAAAACTGAGCTAGGAGAACTGGCCCTCCCCTTTCATTGTACCAGTGTTTGTATATATTTGAAACCCTTCTGCCTGAGGCAGTGTCTGTTAGCTATAATCAAATTGGTCCTAAAACCCATCCAACCCAGACTTGGAATCGCTGTTTTTACGACCTCTCTGAAAAAACACCAAGGACAACATAAAATGAGCAAAGTTAAAAATCACAAAACACCAGGTTCTAGCCCAACAGGTCAATTTGGACGCACTAGCTTTCGGAGCACTGTTGGACTATCACCTGGTGTTATGTAGCTTTTTAACTTTGTCCACCCCAGTCCAACACCGGCTCCTCCATATCATTGTCAAAGGAGCAGTATTGTCACAGATGGAGAACTGGAAAGATGGATTGAACTGCAAGATTGTGATTCTGAGACACACATTAAATGTAGACTTAAATTTTAATTTCTTTTCATTCACATTTCTGTTTTTTTTACTTTTTTCACACTTTGTGCTTTATATGCACAGGTTACTACGATGTTCAGTAGACTTAGGAAGCAGTACAGTTCAGGTGTAGGACAACATTATGCCCTGGGTTATGGTGACCACTGTCCTTGCTGCAGGAAGTGGGGAATTTCTTAAGTCATCTTGGGTTGTACTGCATTCACAGCTCCATGACCTTAGAGGTCAAGAACAATAGCCAATTGGAGAGGGGGTTTGCTGAGGAAGACATTTCCAGGCCTGTTATCCAATGACAATGAAGGAACACTAACATAGTTCCATGTCTGAATGGTGTGCAACCTGGAGAGGAGTTTGTGTGTGGTGGTGTTTCAATGTCCTTATATTTGGTAGGGGTCACAAGTTTGGAAGATGCAGTATAAGGAGCACTGGTGAGTAATGAGTTTTATGACCTTTTAAATTTAATTCCAGCACAATCTTATTTCTCTCAAAATTGCTGCATTTAACAATTCTATTGGCTATCACTGACTGCCATTATTTAATGCCCATCCCTAATTGCCCACAGAGCAGTTAAAAGACAACCACATTGCTGTGCATGTGGTCACATGTGGGCCAGAGAACGATTCTTCCTTAAAGGGCATTTGTGAATCAGATGGCATTTTATGAAAATCAACAGTGGTATGTATTTGCCACGAGCTAGCATTTTACTCTAGATTTGTATTAAATTCAGATTTAAACTTGTCCCATGGTGGGATTTGAACCTGCACCCCAAAGTATTAGCCATTGCTTCTGGATTACTAGTCCATCAATATTATAAAGTGAGAGTACACAAAGAAACAGAACAGTTCTGAGGAAGGGTCACTCAACCCGAAACAATAGCTCTGATTTCTCTCCACAGATGCTGTGAGACCCACTGAGGTTCTCCAGCAATGTCTGTATTTGTTTCTGATTTAAAGTATCTGCAATCCTTTTGGGTTTTATGAAGAGAAAAGTGATACGGTTTCAGAATGTGCACAGCATAGAATTACTATGGCAAAGACTATTTGGCCCATTGTGACTGCACCAGCTCCCTGAGCATTATGACTCAGGGTCATTCACCTACATTTTGTCGATAACCCTGAATATGATTTCTATTTAATTAACCATCTAATGATCTCTTGAATCCTCAGCTGAACCCATCTTCATCACAATCAACTTGTTCCAGGTCATAACAACTCGCTGTGTGAAAAAGTTTCATGGCATGTTGCATTTGCATTTTTTGCAAATTATGTTACATCAAAGTCCTCTCATTCTTGATACTTTTACGAGAGAGAACAGTTTCTACTTTTTCAATCCATCCAGTACCCTCAAAATTTTGAAAATATCCATTAAATCTCCTCCTTTGTTTCTCCAAAAAGAACAATCCCAATTTCTCCAAGTTTTCTTCAGAACTGAAGTTTCTCATCCCTGAACCCATTCTCATCAATCTTTTCTCTCTCTAACTTTTCAACTCTCTCTATTATGTTGACATCCTTCCTGCAGTGTGGCACCTAGAATTGTGCACATTACTTTAAGATCTAACTGGTGTCTTATGCAAATTCAGCCTGCATTCCTTGTCCCTGTACTGTATTTACCTGTTAATAAAGCCTAGTATTGTATGCTTCAGTAGCTGCTCACTCTATCTACCCTACTACCTTAAGTGACTTCTGCATACACACAACCAGGTATTTCTGCTCCTGCACTATAAATCATAATAGATTATGGGGTGTGGGTGAAGTGGTACACAAGCAGGTTGATTAAGCAGGAACATAGTGCCATCTTCAACAACTCAAGCCTCAACTATGACGCTCCATTATTTTTCCCAACATTGTTTCCTCTACTGGGGTCAGAGTTTGCTGCTGTGCCTAACCCTTACTGGTTAACCTTTGCAGTTGCCTATTTAGGGCCATGTTGTGCCAAACAGAAGAAGGAGTATCAGTGAGTGTTGTGTAAGGTGCCTTGAGATTTTCAGCATCTGCAATACTTTTATTTGTGTAAGGTACATGCCATACCTGAATAATTAGCAATGTGTGTATGCACGCTGTGTACAGTTAAATGTATGAGAGGATGCTGAAGTTCTGGATGTGATGTTTGAGTTGTACTTAATGCGATTGTCAGTAGGTGAGTGAAGAGGCTCTGATGACCAGAGCAGTGTGTCAGGTTAACGATTCAGTTGGAAGAATATTCACTGGTCTTGACCAAATGTGCAAAATCAAGAATAAAGCACAAAGAACAATACAGCACAGGAACAGGCCCTTCAGCCCACCAAGCCAAGCTATCACATTTTACCACATCATACTAAAACTGTCTTCACTTACAGGATCCATATCCCTCTACTGCCTTTCTATTCATCCAGGTGCTTCTTGAATGCTGCTGTTGTGTCTGCTTCCGTCATCTCCTTTGGAGTCATTCCAGGCACTCACCACCCTTTGTACGAAAAATCTCCCTTGCACATCTCTTTTAAGCTTCCCAACTTGCACCTTGAATCTGTGTTCTCTAGTAATTGACCCCTCCACCCTTGGAAAAAAGCCTCATAATTTTCATTCTATCCATGCCATTCACGATTTTGATTTGAAGCTCTCCTGCCATGTTTTACCCCTTTAACTTAATTAATCTTTATAATGTCAAATACTTTTAATACTAAATTGAAGCTGTTGGTGCTCTCTGTTCCAATGACAATTTCTCAAAACTACTTACCAACAACAGCTTCAAGAAGCTGTTTAGACTTAGGCTCCTTTACCTACTGGAACTCTCGTTGTTGATCTTCTTTTCATTATTTTCTGTCTCCTCCCCTTTGAACCTTGCCTCACATTTTTTTCAGTTGGAGGAGGAAGGAGGGATGGAAACACTATGGTACTGTAATGTTTGGGACTGACCGTTCCTTAACACCAGGTTGTTCCACAATGCCCTTTTACAACTGCACTGACGGCAAGGTTTGCTCCCAGAATCCAAATGAGCAATGTCTCAGCACCCTCTGGTCGATTATCAAACATCATTCTACTGCACTCAACTCTTCAGTGTTGAGGTTCTGTTTTAAGAGCTGAGTGTATTCAGTATGCCCACAAGGTCTCCAAACAGCAGTATGCAAGACTCAGAATGCGTGCTTAAATTGCTCTGCAAATTACAGCTCGCCTGTTAAGCAAACATGTTTGAGATTTTCAACTAATTTGAACCTAAAAACTACTTACTAATATCATCTAAGAGTGTTAGTTTTGTGTTAATCTAAGTAATGCAAGAATATGACTTTTGGAACAAGAATTCTGCCATGGAGCAACAATGGCTACTTGTTGCCTTCTCAGTGTCTACCTCAAGGAATTTCTTGCTCTCCTCTTTCTTCTTGTGCACCACTTCCATTAAGGCCTTCGATGCAGCATTAGATAACTTTAGAGGCATGGTATCTGCCTGTTGCACCTCTTATTAGTTTTCTGCTTCATTGTAATTGCTGTTTTACCATTTACAGCTCCTGCTGCAGCCAGAATGCATCACGTCTTCAAGAGGCGTAGTCTGCCTTGAAACAACGCAGGTAGCTTTAATTAGTGTTGGACATTTTAAATTGGTGTCATTGCACCACAAGTGGGCCCTTCAAGTTTTCTTTTATTTGTTTTTTTAATCTATGGATTAAGTGGGACTCGAATCTGGGTCTCTCAGTCCAACTACCCCTATATCACAAGACTCCCAAAGATTTTGTCTCTACATGTATGCTTAGCAAACATGGCTGCATCACATCACCACCAGAACCCCTTCTGGACATAGCCAATACTAAATCTCTTACAGGTAACCCATAGTTGTTTTTGTTGTTTAATCAACCTGTTATAACACATCAGAGGCAGGTGGCAGTAGAAACTGGGGCCCCTGGCTGAAAGATGGGAACACTCCCATTTCATCACATGGGGGCCCTTCACATTTTCTTATTTTTGTTTAACCTTTTTGTTAATCAACCTGCACAGAGATGTTATGATACACCCCTGGAACAGGTGGGATTTGAACTGGATCTCTTGGTCCAAATGTTGGGATTCTACCTATGTGGCGCAAAAGGGGCCCTCAAGTTTTTTTACTGCCCGCATCACTCTGAGCAGTTGTAGCTGAATTATACATGATGCTTAATTTTGGGGTTCAATCAAATTAGCCCCTTTTATCTCTGGTAATAAGCTCTCCTCAGGCAGCAATAATATTGGCCATTGTTTACAATGAGTGCAATGGTGCAAACAAGACTTGTTCACTATATGTGCCATTATTGAGCAAAACTGTAAATCCAGAGCATTTAGGCAAGATTAAGTATACAAGATAATTGGATTTCCACAAGGAGCTACTTATTTATTGAACAAGCTTGAACATTACAGTCAGTGCAGAGTAGTTTAAACTATAATCTGACACAAATCAGAGGTAATTAAGCATACAAGAGAATTGTTCTTTAATAAGGTGCAGACTAGTGAATGATGATTAGATTAGATTCCCTACAGTACGGAAACAGGCCCTTTGGATTGTGGGAGGAAACCGGAGCACCTGGAAGAAACCCATGCAGGCATGGGGAGTCCCGAGGCGGGAATTGAACCTTGGTCCTTGGTGCTATAAGGCAGCAATGCTGGACAGTGTTCCTGTTTAAATTAAGAGCATATTGGAAGCAAAAGTTTTATAATCAACTACAAGGATCTTGTGGCGAATTGGCAGTGTTTCTTCCACTGAGGTAGGGGAATAAAAGCTAAATACCTGGAAATCTGAAATAAAAACAGAATGTTCTCAAGAAATACTGCAGGTTTTACAGCATCTGTGGAGAGAGAAACCTAGTTAATGTTTTAATTATGACATCTGATATGACATCTTCAGAACTGAAAGGTGTTGGAAAATGGCTCGAAGATCTAGGTTCAAGTGTCACATGCTGTGGTGGTGAACTATAACATGGTTGAACAGATTGATTGATAAGAAAAGAATTGCTATGTTTCATGTATGAAGAAAACCATGTCCTTTTAATAGTCTTGTCGTTCAGTGGTAGCGTCCCTACCTCTGGCTCAGAAGTCCAGGTTCAAGTCTACCTGCCACTGTTGACTAAAATAACTGTAATCAGCTAAAAGGGTCTTGTGGTGTCATGGTAGTGTCCCGACCTTTGATTTGGGTTCAAGTCCAACCTTTCCCAGAGGCGAAGTATATTGTCTGCATAGTTTGATTAAAAATGATTTATAAATCCTTACTTTAAGCCGACATTGCAACCAAGGGTTCTTGTGACATAGACACAGGAATAAAGAGGAGTGAGTCAGGTATTGAGACCCTTGAGTCAAAAAAATCATGGCTGATTCAATTATAGCCTCAAATTTGCAGTCATGCTTATCTACAATAACATTTCATCCCCTTGCTTAATTATCTGCTTCAGTCTTAAAAGTATCAAAGGATTCTGCTCCCTCGACCTTTTCAGAAGGAGAATTCCAAACACTCGATGCTCAGCGAGAAAAATCATTCGCACTATTGCAGTTTTAAATGAGCGATGCCTGTTTTTCAAACAAAGACCATAAGAGGAGACTTTCAATCCAAATCTAACAATCAAGACCCTTCAGCATCTTATCACCCAGCATTCATCTCTTACCCTTCGAAACTCCAATGGATACCAGTGTTGCCTGCCTAATCTTTCCTCATATGGATAGTGCAAGGGTCTGAGGAGGATGCTCTTCAGAGGCTCATGATGGACAGACACGATGGGCCAAATGGTCTCTTTCTGCACTGTAGGGAGTTTATGATTCTATGATTTCCAAGGGTTCTGTTATTTGTGCATTGAAATACTGATCTGGAAAACTGTTAGGCGCCTGGGCATACACTGTCCTTCAGACTGCTTGTTCCTTATCTCTACAAAAGGCTCGTCATCTATATATAAACTTTATTTACAGTTGCACACAGTATCAAATTATCAAATTCAGCTCTTTGGTGCAGTGTCTAAAACCTCTATCATCACAGGCTTATTTAAGGGTGTCTTCTTGCTTACTGATATTAAAGTCATTTGGTTGGTTTCATCATCATGATTGACATAGAATTAGATTAGAATCCCTATGGTATGGAAACAAGCCTTTCATCCCAAGAAGTCCACACTGACCCTCTGAAGAGTAACCCACCCAGACCCATTCCTCTACCCTATGTTTATCTCTGACTAATAGCCTACAACTATGGGCAATTTAGCACGACCAATTCACCTGATCTGCACATCTTTGGATTGTGGGAGGAAACCGGAGCACCTGAAGGAAACTCATGCAGACACGGGGAGAATGTGCAAACTCCACATCAACACATTATCCCACAACTGGCGATTTGATGGATTTAAACAATTTAAACAATTTCTGCATTTAGCTGCAGAGTGTAGGCAGCAAAGTGTGTGATCAGACAATGAGGCATGAGGATCAACAGACAAGCTTTCGGCATAATCATTAACACAAGCTGCCAGCACCTCCTGTGCTTTCCAAGACAGCTCCTGTATTTGTGATGAAATTATATTAGCACTACTTCCCTTACTGGCTCCAACTCTCCTGAGAGAGAGATGGAGAATGGGTTTAGAAAGAGGGCACTTTCACAAACTAATAACACATCACAGCATTATTATGGGACCAGGAAGAGGACTTTTGCATCTGCAGACTTCACATTAAAGCAGGATTTTAAAAGAAAACCTGGTCAGTCGATTGTCAGTCATTAACTCAGCAACAAAAAGCCAAACATCTAGTATCCCCATCACTTTTCTACGTTATTGTTTTTTCTCAATTAACCATTCCCTTTGAAGACTGGAGCAAACTGGCAGCTTTGAGGTGTTTTGTAGCTGCTTATGATTTTGAGTTAAAAATCACACAACACCAGGTTATAGTCCAACAGGTTTAATTGGAAGCACTAGCTTTCGGAGCGCTGCTCCTTCATCAGGTGGTTGTGGAGTACACAATTGTAAGATACAGAATTTATAGCAAAGGTTTACAGTGTGATGTAACTGAAATTATGCATTGAAAAATACCTTGATTGTTTGTTAATGACCATGTTAGTTTCCCTTCTTTCATATGTAAATCACAAAACTTTTTTAAAAGTCACATTCTCAGGTTAACTGTAACAATTGGTGTCAGCCCAGATAAAATGCTGAAGGTGTTAGCTCCCAGTGTTCTGTTGTGTGTGCCATAGTGTTTAATGTCTCTTTCCTCAGGTCCAGGCTTGGGTTTCCATACCCTGTACTTTATAGTATTCCTCAATTTCTCTGAATTCTCCATATTGGTCCTAGTGATATTTTGATAACTGGTTTGTGGGTATTTAAAACATGCTTGGGTGTTGAAAGTCATTAAAGTTTAATTATTTTCCTTTTCCTAGGGTGAATAGACAAGGACTTTTCCCTGGGTAGGGGAGTCCAAAACTCAAGGGTTTAAGGTGAGAGGGGAAATATTTAAAAGAGACATAAGAGGCAACATTTTCTTGCAGAGGGTGGTGCGTGTATGGAGTGAGCTTCCAGAGGAAGTGGTGGAGGCTGGTACAATTGCAACGTTTAAGAGACATCTAGATGGATATATGAATAGGAAGAGTTTAGAGGCATATGGGCCAAATGCTGGCAAAAGAGATTAAATTAATTTAGTATATCTGGCCAGCATGGATGAGTTGGACCGAAGGGTCTGTTTCCATGCTATACATCTCAATAACTATGACTCTATCTGGTAAATATTTATGACTATTCCTATTTGCTTCTGTCTTATTTCTGCAAAGTCTGTTCTACCAATTTTAAAAACAAATTAGGAATGTGTAGGACATGGGACAGGTGGAAGTTATTTCATCCCTCTACTCTGCTCCAACTGTCAATTAGTTTATGACTGATCTGTGACTAAAGCTCAGATACATGTTCTTACCCTGTATCCCCTAAAATCTTCAGGAAGCAAATATCCTAATCTTGTTAGAATTTTCAATTGATCTTGCATGAGTTGCCAATTGTGGAGGAAGGTTTCAATCTTCTATTATCCTTTGCTCATGGTTGTTTTTAAAATTTAAACCTTTTTAGGTTTACCTCTAAGTTTATATGCCTTAATCTTATATTATCCAACAAACAGGAATAAATCCCTACTCTCTAACCTACCCACTCCTCTTAATATCATGCTAGCTTTGGTAAAATCACTCCTTAACAATCTGTATTTGAAGGAATAAAACTTCGTAATTGCACTTTGAGATATGGAGTTCTAATATCATTCTGGTGAATCGCATCTGCACTCCCTCCAAGGTCAATATGTATCTTCTTTTCTAATGTGTGTGGTCCATAGCTACTCACAGTACTCTCAAATTAAATTGCATGGCCATGTATCCTTTATTACATGGACATATAATAATGATGTTTATTTACATATTGCTTAATATATGAAATGTCACAAAATGCTTCACAGCAGCATTATGAATCATAGTATTATACTGAACAAGACAGTATCAGGTCAAAAGCTTCATTAAGGAGGATATGTTTTAAGAATTGCCTTATGTTTCAAAGGCAGAAATGTGTAGGAAGGGAATTAACACCTCTTTCCCCAGTTCCTCACCATCCCACCCCTCCAATCCCACTCAACTTCTCTCTGATTAGAGATGTTGAAGAAAACTGAAGGGTTGGTCACAAAGGGAAATAATTATCATTGATAATGCGCAACAGATCAGAAACGATGGAGCATAGATGTCTCAGAGTGTTATGGATTGAAGGAGATTACAGGGAAGGGTGAGGCTATGGAGTGATTTGAAAACAAGAGTGGGAACTTTAAAATCCAGAAACCCAAAACCTTCTGATAGGGAGGACACTCTTTTCATTATACATACTGCTGCATTTGAAAACAAATACTGGCCTCTCAGGATATTTAAGAATATGAAATATTATAAAAATAATAAAGCAGCAATTTCTTTTATTTTCTCTCCTAAAACTATTGCCTTAAAGTTTTCTGAAGGATAATACACTGGCAATGTAGGCTCACCTTCTGTTTATTAGTAATTTACATGTTATGGGCATAAGATGTATTATCTAATGAAAGTAGTTCCACTGGTGAAAGTAAAATTCCAGCATATTCTTAAACAGGGCCACTTATAGAAAGCATATTCCTTTTATTTATGTTTATAATTTTCCAACAGATAAAAAAGCAGAAGCCTTCATCCAGTTAGTGGATTTTATTGACTGTATAAGAAAACATTCATAATCCATGACAAAATCTATTGAGTTTCAAGCTGAGCAATGTCCACAGCCAAGAATATTGATGTTCAATCTGAGTGCTATTAAATACAAATGGCTCAGCAGCAGATAATGTTCTTTCAGGTTATCTTTGAATAACACCTTTCATTGATATACAGTATATGCTTCAAGATGGTCACTCGTATGACCATTAACTCAATTTTCTACTGGAACTTTATAAAAGTCATAGCTTTTACATGGCAATGCCTTACTTGAGCTTCTTCTGTTTTTTTTTTCAATTCACTTGTGGAATGGGCATCACTGGCTGGCCAGTATTTATTGCTCATTCCTAGTGGGAAGGTGGAGCTTGCAGTTGGAGTTTAGCTTCTTTCATCTATCAATGAGTGCTCAAGTTCACATATCTCCATTTCCGTTTTTGGTGTTTGTTGCACTAATGCTTAAAATTTCCAACATAAGTATGTTGGGATTGGGTGAAGGGTCACTGTCATTTTATGTAACATAGTCTGGAATTTAGTCTAGAAATTCATCTAGGCCCTTTGGTGGACACCAAATGAGAATAAGGAATGACCTCTATGTTGAAAGACAGAGTCACAAGTCTCACAAGAATAATGCTATTATTTACATGATATAAGAACTGAAGTCTACCTTTACAATTCTGCACTGTGGTTGATTTGTGGTCAAATTAAGTATGGATTTATTTCAATTCATTTTCAAGAATTTAGCAAGATAGATTTGTCTCACAGCAACAACAATATTCTACCTTTAGAAGACAGTGAATATTTAAGTACAATGTTATTGAATACAAACCTGAGCCCTCAGTTGAAGATGTTCTCTGCAAGTTATTCATATATAATTTATTTACCAAATTTAGTTAACAGGGGGATGATCAATGGAAGTTGTTTGGGCAGCAAGTCAGAGAAGACTTATTAGTCAATAGCAGGCATGGAAATTTCATGTATAAACATGCTCAACTCTTTGTCCATAGATACATCTTCTATTCACCTGGCGTTATAACAATAGAAGAGTACAATAATGTAATGAGCAAAATGAAATAATATTGAAAACATAAATACAAATAAAGGAGATGTATTCCATATATTGAAGAGAAACAAATACTTATTACTGACATAAATATATTCATCCTCATTACAAAACCTTGCAGCACAGATAAAATTTAATTTACTCTTTCTCTTAAATTCGCTCAGAGAAATGTAATTCAAAATGATTTATCTATTGACTGATAAAGAACTACTATTTCTGTTGGTATAACTGCAACACTAAGTGTTAGTTAAAAAAGGAAACTAGTTTGAATTGCCTTTACCCTCTAACTGGGGTTCAGCTACGTTTTGATTTTGATCATGCGATTATACTGTAAGTGCAAAATAATAGCAAAGGTATTCCTTTGACTTTTGGTAACTTTTCCATCCTGTAAGAATTGGTTCTTATTCTTGAGTATCCAATTTGTAAAGGAGAAGAAGCTTGTTGATAAATAAGGGTGAGTTATTCCAGTTTCCACTTTCATATTTCCAGTATATAGCAAGTAGTCCAAAAGTAAGCTGAAGGTATGGCAGGGCAGCTTGGCTTTGTGCAGTACCCATCCTGTGCCATGTGGGAAGACATGGACACTAGATGAGCACATGAGCAGGAAGTGTCATGAGCTGCAGAAACATGAGCTCTGGATTTCACCCTTGAGCAATACCTGGAATCACTGTGGTCCATTCGCTGCACACGTATAGCATTTTTGGATGTGACCAGATTAGGGGAATTAGTAACCAATGGGAAGTCCAGCACAACTAGGCAGGCAGTGCAGGATTCCCCTGAGATAATTTTATTCTCTAATTCCTTTATATTCTAGATACTGATTATGGGCAATAATTTTTCATTGGAGTGCTGCAAGAGCAAGGACCATGGCACCGAAGAAGGCTCAGTCCTACAGGGTAGGAGATTCATTAGTTTGGTGAGCAGACAGTCATTTCTGCAACTGTAGATATGATTTCAGGTAAGGTTGCTGCTTCAGTACCAGGATTAGGATATATCCCAGAATATCTGAGGGACATTCCTCTGGGGAGGATGATCGGCCAGAGACAGTAGTCTATGTTGATACCAGCAACCTTGCTAAGAAGGGGTCTGTGGTCCTGCAGTCAGAATTTAGTGAATTAGTTAGAAGATTACCAAACAAGGAACTCTAAAGTAGTAATCTCTGGATTACACCCAGCACCATTCTTGGCTACACGGTGGCTCAGTGGTTAGCACTGCTGCCTCATAGTACCAGCAACTCGAGTTCAATTCCAAGCTTTGGCGACTGTCTGTGCAGAGTTTGCATGTTCTTCCTGTGTCTACATAGGTTTCTACAGGTGCTCTGTTTCCTCCCAAAGTCTAAAGATGTGCAGTTGATGTAAATTGGCTACACTAAATTGCCCCAAAGTGTGTTGGAGGGTGAGGTGGATTAGCCATAGTGAATATAAGATTCCGGATGTAGGTGGTGGCTCAGAAAACAATGGTCAGCAGAGTGGCTGTGGGATTTGAATCAGACTGTTGGTACCATTCTAAATTGCAAATCAGTTATCCAGCCAATTGAGCTAATTGACTTCCTGTTGCTGTGGTGAGAAAATATTCCTCAAGTCTGCCAGATTCAAAAGGGCAAATATTTTATTCAAACATATGCAAATAGTAAACCTCAGTCACATGAGAGCCTTATTCAATGAAACAAAATTTACAGCACATATATAATGTTCAGTGACCCCTATACCATAATACTGTAATGCTCCTTATTCATTTGCCATCAGACATTTTGGGACAGTTTTGTTTAATGTCCCAGGACATACATCTCTTCATGTAAAAAATATCTGTAATCTCATAATACCTCCCCCTGGTGTCCACCCACAGATACAAAAGTTTGGTGTCATACAGTTCAGAAAATAGCTTTTATTGTGGGAATTAAATTGAAATGTATATAAATCAAAACAGGTGAAAGTGAGAACTGCAGATGCTGGAGATTGGAGTCGAGAATGTGGTGCTGGAAAAACACAGCAGGTCAAGCAGCATCCAAGGAGCAGGAAAAGCCATGTTTCAATAATGAGGCTGGGAACCTTGGGGGTGGAGAGATAAATGGGAAGCGGGGGGTGGGGGTGGGGAGAAGGTAGCTGAGAGTGCAATAGGTGGATGGTGGTGAGGTAATGGTGATAGGTCAGGGGGAGGGTGGAGTAGATAGGTGGGAAGGAAGATAAAGAGGTAGGACAGGTTGTCTGACCCTTCTGTGCTTTTCCAGCACCACACTCTTGACTATAAATCAAAACAGTCAGTTGGGAAACTGGCAAACAAATCTGGAGTGATTGCACTTAAAATAGTCACCTTTGTTTCGAGGATAAGTTTAGAAATGAACAAAACTTAAACAATGAATGACCCATCTGTGATCTTTGTAGGCACAGGGGTTTACAGTTATTTTAATAAAGTATTTAAATTATTCATTTTGTTCCCAGATCAAAAAAGCTAAAAAAGAAAATTCTGAAAACAGAGGAGTTTATTTTGCAAACAGGTGGAAATAGAAAATCTGGAAAGAAGTCTCTTTACCCCATACGAGATATAAACTATTGGCCAAATTCTGCCCCAACTCTATTTACAAGTTTCCGGATGACACCACCATTGTAGGTTGGATCTCAAAGGCAGCATAGAATACAGGAAAGAGATTGAGTGCCTTGCAGCATGATGTAAAGACAACGATCTCTCCAACAACGTCAGCAAAATGAAGGAGTTGGTCATTGACTTCAGGAAACTTCCGGACTTCAGAAGGGCACCCACAAGCCTGCAGCAATGGTGGTGAGGTGGAGATAGAAACCTAGAATCATATAGAAACAAACCCTTCAGTCCAGCTCATCCATGCTGACCAGATATCCTAAATTAATCTAGTCCCAGTTGCAAACATTTCACCCATAGCCCGCTAAACCTTTCCTATTCATATACCTATCCAGATGCCTTTTAATCTCTTCCCTAATGTACATTGCTACTGCGCACTCAGAATTGGAGTTTGAACAGAGGGCAGAAACTCATTGTAAGTGAAGCACATTTTACAGAAAATAAACCTTGAAATGGTTAAAGAGTATCCAGTTCCTGGGAAACAATCAGTCCCAGTCTGCCACATCAACGCAATGGTCAAGAAAGCACAACACTGTCTCTACTTCCTCAGGAGGCTAAGGAAATTCAGCATGTCCACAAAGTCTCATACCAATTTTTATCGATGCACCATAGAAAGCATCTTATCTCAATGCATCACTGCGTGGTTTGGCACATGCTTTTCCCAAGACCGCAAGAAACTACAGACACTTGTGAACACAGCCCAGTCCATCCCATAAACCAGCCTTCCATTCACTGACTCCGACTATAACTTCCCACTGCCTCAGGAAAGCAACCAACATAATCAGAGTTCTCCTATGCCGATTATACTCCCGTCCACCCTCTTCAGTCAGGCAGAAGATATAAAATTTTGCATATACGTACAAATAGATTCAAGAACATCTTCTTCCCTGCTGGTTTCAGACTTTTGAATGGACCTGTTAAATGTTACTTGTGATCTGTCTCTCTGCACTTCCTGTGGCTGTAATATTGTATTCTGTTCTCTGTTCTGCTATCCTAATGTAGTTTGTATATTACAATCTGCCTGCATAGCACACAAAACAACACTTTTCACTGTACCTTGGTACATGCGACTACAATAAATCAATCAATCAATCAAACTATTTATGTGAGTCCCAGAATCACAGGGTTCTTTTAAAAGTAAAAGATAATTTGTTCAACTTCCTATTTGGAACATCCCAGGTATGACAACTTATCATGGCAATAGAAATTTCATTTTTTGGGGCGGAATTTATCTTTCTGTATATATTAATTCACAGAGATAAATTGTTCAGCTTGAGAATAAACTGGATGTTGAAGGAGCAATAAGTTATAAATTAACTATGTTTCAGCTTTAAAAAAAGTAGGTACTTTATTGAAAATAGCTTAGAATTTACCTCAGTTTGGAAATGGAATTTATGGGGTAGATTAGTGTGGAATACCCCCTTAGCTTTGAACTGGAAGAATACATTTTCAGTCCCACTTATGGTGAAAGGAAGTTAATCTGAGAGCAGGCTGGGCAAAAGCAGTTTGCCATTGTTAAAGCATAAAAACAGAACTTACAGGCTAATAATTAGCAGGGGTGTTCTTGATTTTTTATGTCACTGTGCTCAAATACAGTAAGGTACCAACTTGAACTGATAGGACCACAACCATGAGGTTATTTAAGAAATTCCAAGGTTGCTTAACTAAAAGCTTATAGAGGCATCTCTCTGGATTCTCATACCTCAAAGAATAGTAGAAATTCTGAAGAAAAATCCCAGTGAATTTTGGAGAGCTATAGTATGTTCAGTTTGATCCCAGAAGCAGAAGGAAACCAATGTTAAGATCTCACAATGTATAAGAGCATTCTTTGGTGGAATTAGGGAGTGAAAAGGGAAGTGGATTTCTATTGTAGGGCTTGATGAATCATAGTATTGCTTTTCAACTAAATTTATTGGATGTGGGCATTACTGGCTTAGGTATTTATTGCGTATCCCTCATTGCTCAGAGGGCAGTTAAACGTCAGCAATGTTGTGAGTTTGGAGCTACATGTAGGTCAGAACAAGTAATGATGGTACACTTCCTCCCCTAAAGCGCATTTGTGAATCAGATCGATTTCTACAACAATGACTACATGGTCACCATTAGCCGAGAATTTTATTTTTTTTTGTTGAAGATGATAGGATTCAAACCTACATTCCCACAGCTTCAGCTTTGGATTTCGGATTAGTCCCATGACATTAGTTCTACTCGACCAGCACCCATATGCTTAACAGAGATTACTTTGTTAAACTATGTTTCTGTTCAAAACCTGAAGTCTTGTGGCATTGTTCTTTCCGTTAGTCATTGTGTTATAGGGTCATAGAGTCATACAGCACAGGAACAGACTCTTTGGTCCAACTCATCCATGCTGATTAAGTTTCCCCCAAACTAAACTCATCACATTTGCCAGTGCTTGGCCCATTTCCCTCTTTCCTAACTATGTACCCATCCAAATGTCTCTTAAATGCTATAACTGCACCTGCATCTTAACATTGCCTCTGGAAGTTCATTCCACATCTGAACCACTGTGTGTGAAAAAGTTGACCTTTAGGTCCCTTTTCAATCTTTTTCCTCTCACTTCAAAATTATGCTCTCCCTTACTCTAGGGAAAAGACCCCTGGCTATTCACCTTATCTATTCCCCCTGTGATTTTACAAATCTCTATAAGTTACCCCTCAACCTCCAACACTCCAGTGAAAAAGTCCCAGCCTATTCAACCTCTTCTTTTATCTCAAACCCTTCAGTCCTGGTAACATAATTTCATTTTACCAAATAGAGACAGTTACAATATGCCAGTAATGTTCTAGCTTAACTCTTATGCCTGGTAACTCTAGCCTCACTAAATGTGATCACTTGCTGCACCTCCTCCCCCTTTATCCCTCTATCATCAGTGTCTCTCCCTCAGTGGAGTGAGCACTTCAAGGTCAGGCACACCTCCGCTTGCCCTCACCCTCCCATTGTGTCATGGCTGCTGCTCCAACTTGGCAACATGAAGTTTTTGTGACATGTTATGTCACACCAAACCCACTTTTCTGCCATCATTCCATCCTTCATACTAACTTGTCAATGCTACGTTGGATCAAAACCCTCACACAAGCCAAACTATTACACACTTTGGCTTTAACTGACATGAAGCTGATCAACTCTCACCTACCTGGCCTAGATGCTTACTGTTGAAACTTTATTGTTGGAACAGCACAGCAGGTCAGGCAGCATCCAGGGAACAGGAGATTCGACGTTTCGGGCACAGGCCCTTCTTCAGGAATGGGATGCTTACTTCAAAGGTAGATTATTTGTTGACCTCAGTGGAGATCTTACTCTAACATGTGACCATGTCGCTTAGCCAGGTGGATCAGAGCAATTTATTGACTCCTTTTCTGCATTGGATTTAGCATCAGTAGAGGATACCATGATGCTCACTATGGACTTAACCAAACCCCCTCAAAACACATCAAGGAGATAGCCTAGACTCTAACTTTTATTTAAAAGCAATTTTAAGGTGTTGTGTTCCAGATGTGATTCGATTAGTCTACTACTAGTCTTTAAGCAAACCACACTTTATTCTTACACCACTGTTAAAATGCAAACAAACAGAAGAATTGGCACAACTTTAACTCTATTGATATACTTAACAAAATAGTAGATTATATAACTACTACTCTTCAACTGTCCCAATATAGCGGCATCCCATAAAGACATCTTTGGCAATGGCAAATTCAGCAAAACAGATTTGTTCACATGCTATCTCCAGTCCAGAAGAAAGTAACACTGAAAAAGTTAATCTAGCAGTAGAGAGAGAACTCAAGTTTTTTTTTGCTGCAAGATAGAGAGCCTTATCTATCAGCTTCAAACCCTAAGTCAACTGGAAACAAAACTAAAACCTTGGTCTGTGGGAGCCTGACTCCACCTCCTCATGCTTTATTTGTCTAACTTTTAAAAAGACCCAAAGCAATTTACTCTGTTTTCCACGGAGCAGACACTTGGTACCAGGTGTACAACAGCCCTTTTCAAAAGAAACAGGATAGAACATCTCTTAAAAGCATATATTATCACATGCTTACTTCCTCGGTGATCTCCATACAGGCCAGACCAGATAAATCAAGAAGGTCTTCTTTTACCCATGGGGTGAGAGCTCCTCATGGCATTTCTTAATGACCTAAAGGGGAATCTGTAGGGTGTCATTGTCAAATCATGAAACCATTCACAGTGTAGGTTTATAAATCTGCATGGAGCAGTTGAAGGGGCTTGGATTTGATGGTGGAGCCTGGGACAGGAAAGATTCATATAGGTACGGAGTGAAAGCTCGAGAAAGTTGAGGCAGGGGATTGTTGAGAGTGATAAGAAGGTGACAAAATGAAACAAAGTACTGATATAATGGAAGATGGACAGGAAAGTCCACCCTTCTTAATATTCCACCTCAACCATCTACAATGTTACCAGACAGGGATCTATTAATGAATTTCCACCCCTGCCCTCCTGTCTCACAAGTGTCTCACATTTCCTCCATCAGCCCTTTCAATTTTTGCTGTAAATTCAATGTGCTACGAATGCCACCGTTGGAAACTACATGCCCCTTATTAAATTCTCCACTTGTGGTCTGTCACAGAGCTCAATCTCAGAAGATGTAATGAACAGATGTCCTTTCAGCCATGATTTTCAAAAGCTGACTTGAGTTCAGGAATTTTTCCTGAGGCCTGACTTTATCATTTTTCTTCACTGAGACATGTATCCAGTCCTTCCAAGACCTGTTTGTGTGAATAGGGATTTCTCACTTCACCCACAGACCTTTACTGTAGGCTACTGATGCCCTCTCAAATCCCAGACCTTATGCTTTCCTGATTCCTGACTCTAGCTTCTCCCATTTTTCAAGGCCTGTCAATTTCTTGTGTGGATATATCAGGACAGGTATGTGAGAAATTGCAATTGCTTTGAAAGACTGTAGAGGAGAATGACTCCGGAGAGCAACTTGGCAGATAAAACTGTGAGGAAGTGAGGACTGGAGATCAGTGTCGAGAGTGTGGTGCTGGAAAAGCACAACCAGTCAGGCAGCATCTGAGGAGCAGGAGAATCGACGTTTCAGGCATGATGAAGGGCTTATGCCTGAAACGTTGATTCTCCTGCTCCTCGGATGCTGCCTGATCTGCTGTGTTTTTCCAGCACCACACTCTTAGAGGTAAAACTTTGAAATCAGTAACAGAATTTAAATGGATACTGACTTGAGGCCCAATTCACAAATTTCTTTATTTGGAAAAGAAAAATTCTGCTAGAATTGAGATAAAGAGATGTCTCCTGAAATTGTGATAGAACAGTTCCCTTATCTAAAGTGTTGTAGTTATGGTCAGGGTTTTCCAGAATATGTTTTTGATTGTGATAATAACTAACAGAAAACTTTGGCTTTGCAACCTGGATAAGGTGGCTATTTTCTAAAGCTATTAGTAAATCAAAGCCTTGTGTCCTTGCACGTTGTCAATGAGAACGGGATTACAAAATGAGAGGCAAATAGATTCGAGATGTAGACAGATAGTCTACAGAAAGCATAAGGAATGGGACACATTTTGACACACAACAAAAGATACAATACAGCAAAGTGAAAAGCAGACAATAGCACAAAGGTAAGGCAGTCAACAGAGTTCCACCATTAATTTGGTTTCAAAGCTTCATTGGTTCCATACTACTTGATACCCTTAACCACTAAAGAGGCTCACAGCAAGCTGTCATGTCAACAATGTAAGGGATAATTTACCTCTTGAACCCCTGTGAAGATCAGTTGGCCAGATGTCTACATTTCACTAAAGCTGTCTCAGCAGTATTTTCATTTGCCATATTGGAACTAGAGGAGAATGGGATTTGCATTTTGCAATCGGGGATTTTGCAATTGCACACTCACTGTGAAGGTAATGGTGAGAATTTTAATAAGTTAAGCTCTCTGCAGGATAGAGCCAGTGATTTCTGCAGCATCTTTCAGTTTGCCAATTGCATTGGCAGAAGCTCCCTGAAGCCGTGTATGTATCTCCCTTCTTGCCAGAAGAAGCAGGCAGAGCAAACATGTGGCTTTGTGATGATCAACAACATCGACACAGGCAGATTGTCATTGACTGCATAAGCATCAATTTGTGGGTGGGCCTATCAGCTCCAAGATGCCTGGAATTGAAACAGGTAGCACTACTAGATTCTACTTCTTTTGATTGATTGACATTTTTATGGCATTACAATACATTATTCTTTCTTTGAACTGTTATTTGAAGATCTCTATGTTTAATTGGACCAAACTAGGAGGGATTAAGTATGGTAAACAAAACAGCAACAGTTTTTACCACTGAAATTTTCAAGGAGTTGGGCCAGATTCTCTCAAGATTCCTTGAGAGAGATTGAGAATTATAGTGTAGAACTGGGAACGTTTGATAGGCATGTTTATCTAGTATTACCCATGCCCTCATGCTGTCTCTCTGTCCGCGTTCCCCTCTTATACCCCCACCAAACCTTCTATGCCACTATGATCCTTACATGTCACCCATACCCCATCCCCCCATAACCTCCAAACCCATTCATCAAGTATGCAATATAGAAGCGAGTCTTTTAATAACAGCAAGTCTTAAAATGCACTTAAGAAAATACTGATTTAAAATTTTGTTTTTTAAAAAAAGGCCATGCTCCTCTTACAACTTTATAAAATGTCAATCATATAAAATTAAGCTTTGCCAAACAGAATCAGAAACTGCTGGAGAAACTCAGTAATTCTGGCAGCACCTGTTGAAGGAAAGCATAGTTCATGTTTCGTGTCCAGTGACCATTTGCCTTCTCCCCACAGATGTTGTCAGACCTACCGAGTTTCTCTAGCAGTTTCTGTCCCTTTGTTTTGGATTTCCTGTATTCACAATTCTTTGTTTAATTTAAGTGTGGTAAAACTTTCCTCTTGATACAGTGATAATTCAACAGATCAAAAAACAGCCATTGTTGTTTGCAAGTGCGGGTAGGGCCAGTGCTGAAGTATAACTAGAGAAAAATAATTAATTCCAGAACAGAATCTTGCATGTTTTCATTTACTCACATTGAATCACCCTATTTATTAACCATTTTATTTATTCAGGCATTAGCTTTCTAAGGTTATTAGTGTTGACTATGGGGTATATCACACCCAGTAACAGGATTCCCTTTGGTGTCTAAACGATGAGTGAGTTTGGTTGCTCAATCATCAGCAGTGCATAAAACACCACATACTTGCCTGGTTCAGGTACTGGGATTCTTTCCATTTTCCTATTGTCAGCAGCATGGAGCCCAGTGTGAGATAAAACAATCGAGTAGCATGAATACAGAGCATTGTAGAGAATCAGTAAAACAACTGCAAATGTTGGCTGACATTTTTGTACTTTCAATGCCCACCATGACAGTTGCAAAGTGCCTGTCTGTCACCTATGCCTCTGGCAGCAAGATCTTATTTATGATCTATAATGAAAAACAATCCAATCTTCCATTTTATGTTCAATTTTCCATGCACCTGAGTGCTGATATTTTAAATCTACTTTTGATTTTGTCAGATCAAAACCAATTTTGAAAGGTTGGCTTCTCCTGCAAGAACCTGGCCATAACGTTTGCTGATGATTTGTGAAACAATTCTTGAGATGAATTTTTGTTTTGGTTTTGTTCCTGTCATTTTGTCATAGATAAACAGATGGATGAACAGATGGCCAGGATCACTGTTATATTTTCATTCCCAGTGAGGAGAGGAGCACTGTAAATTAAAAGTTAAAATCAAAATACAAAGTTCGTGGGGCTTGGAAGTTCAAAGTTGAGGCAATTTTTTTGTTTGTAACCTGATTTTCTCTTCTCCATCCCTCAATACACCACAGCGACTGCATCCACTTTTAATTCAGCTTCTTCTTTTTGGCTTATGTTAAAGAAACAGTGTACAGAAATAAAACTGGAAGTGGAAATTACACTGATCCACTGATGTCCAATTTGTGTCCATCTGAAGCAGCATGATTAGCCCCTCTTTTCTACAGAGTGTTAGCCCAACTTCATTACCTTTTACATATAACTTTCATTTTTGATTCTCCAAACCATCTCTGCTTGAGTTCTGAGAAAGGATCACTTGACTCAAAACATTAACTCTGACTTCTCTCTACAGATATTGCCAAACCAGCTAAGCTGTTCCAGCAACTTCTGTTTTTAATTTTTGTTTCTTTCTGTGTCCTCTGAAGGAAATTCACTTTGATGACTAGATGACAAAATATACTCCAGAGTCAAAATGACTTAGCTGTGTCTTATTAAAAGTCTTCACCTGTCTATACTTCCTTTCTGCACAATTTAACTTGCTATCAGTTTTATTTCTCCCCATTAAACAGTCCTGCCATCAAATGTATACTGAATTTCATCTACACAAACCTATTAGGGCAACACGGTGGCTCAGTGGTTAGCACTGCTGCCTCACAGTGCCAGGGACCTCGGTTCAATTCCTGCCTCGGGTCACTGTCTGTGTGGAGTTTGCACATTCTCCCCATGTCTGTGTGGGTTTCCTTCCAAAGATGTGCAGGTTAGGTGAATTGGCCATGCTAAATTGCCTTTAGTGTTAGGTGCATTAGTCAGGGGTGAATGTAGGGGAATACTCTTTGGAGGGTCGGTGTGGACTTGTTGGGCCAAAGGGCCTGTTTCCACACTGTAGAAAATCTAATTGAGCAATCTGACCACTATATTAGGTACTCAGTATGTGGGTCTTAGAGTCATAGAGTAGTGTACAGTTGGTACTGCTAGAACATGTGTTTCTTCAACACAAATTGGCTATAAAGCCCTTGAAGATTTTAGACCATTATTTGTCGAACACAAAATTTCCTTACCTGTATTGGCTATAACGAGATTCTGGTCTCATTGGTTTAAATGGTGCTGCAATACGCAATTTTCTTATAATGCAGGATCGCACAGGAACGGAACTATTGCATTATATCAGAACGCTCCCTGTGATGGCCGTGTGCCTTTAAGACAGATGTGTTCTGTGCTATATTTCACTTTCAGAGAGGTGTTGTCAGAGTGGTGCTGGACTGTCTGCTCCACAGAGGCAATTAGTGAATAACTTGGAATTATCCCTGTGTGTCTTTTTTTAAATGAGACAAATGATGCATGAGTGGGCGGGGTCAGGATAACACAGAGGAAAGGTTTTAGTTTTGCTTTCAATTGAAGATTTCTACTGGCTGCTGAGCTAAAGAGATGGAAATGTGTTGCTGGAAAAGCGCAGCAGGTCAGGCAGCATCTAGGGAACAGGAGAATCAACGTTTCGGGCATTAGCCCTTCTTCAGGACTTCTTTCCTGAAGAAGGGCTAATGCCCGAAACGTCGATTCTCCTGTTCCCTAGATGCTGCCTGACCTGCTGCGCTTTTCCAGCAACACATTTCCACCTCTGATCTCCAGCATCTGCAGACCTCATTTTCTCTGCTGAGCTAAAGACTCAAGCTGCTAGAATGAAGATCTAGTTGAGAGGCTTCCTCTTTCTTCTGGACTGGAGACAAACAGCACATGAGAATCCTAACGCAGTTTAGCTAAGTTGCCTTGCCAAGGGTGTGTTTATGGGATGCTGCCAATATTGGAACAGTTGTTGATTAGTGGTTAAATAATATTTTACCTTGTTAAGTATGTCAATAGAGTTGACAAAATGCCAAACATTTTTTGTATTTTAACTGTGCTGTGAGAATAAAATGTGTTTTGATTAAAGCCTAGTGATGAACAATTCGAGTCTCATCTGGAACACAGAGCCTCATATTTGCCTTTAAATAAATAGAAATGTTAGGTTCTAGGCTATCTCCTTACAATATTTTGGTGGGGGAAGGTGCAGGAGTCTGGTCTGGCCTGTAACACAACACAAAGCAGGCCCTTTCACCCATTGAGTCTGCACCACCCTATCTTTACTAATCTTGCTTTCAAGGGCTCATCCACATGCTCTTTAAAAGATTGTGTTGTTTCTTCCCTCTACTATCCTCCTAAATGAATCATTCCAGATTCCCAACTCCCTCTGGGAGAATTTCCTTTCCTCAAATCCCCTCTAAACTTTTGTCTGATCCAAACTGCTAAATTACCCTCAATCCCATGCCTCTGCATTTTCTCGAACAGCCTACCATGTGGAACTTTATCAAAGGCTTTACTGAAGTCCATGTATACCACATCAACTGCCTTACCTTCATCAATATGCTTAGTCACCTTCTCAAAAAACTCAATGAGGTTTGTGAGACATGACCTGCCCTTGACGAAACCAAGGTTGACTATCTGAAATCAAGTTGTTGCTTGCTAGATGATTATAACTCTCATCTTTTATAATCTTTTCCAAAACCTTTCCTACAACAGAAGTAAGGCTCACTGGTCTATAATTACCTGGGTCATCTCTACTGCCCTTCTTGAACAAGGACACAACATTTGCAATCCTCCAGGTACTCATTGAAACTTACAGAATACTGAAAGACCTGTATAGAATGTACGTGGAGAAGATGTTTCCAATAGTAGGAGAGACGAGGACCCAAGAGCACAGCCTCAGAATGAAGGAATGACCCTTTAGAAATGCAATGAGGCGGAATTCTTTTAGCCAGAAAGTGGTTCTGTGGATCTCATTGCCACAGAAGGCTATGGAGGCCAAATCATTTATAACAGAAATGGATAAGAATTCTGGATAATCTAAGATAGAGGACTGGACAAAATTGTGGCTGTAAGAGCTACTCTTCTTTTGAGATATTTTAGGTGTTGAAGGTGATTTCGTCAAATTCCAGGAGGAGCAACTATTGTTTTCTATGTTGTGACATTGTTTTGGATCGTTGGGGAAAAAAATAAGCAAAAGTAACGACACTTTCAAAAGGACGAAGGCAGGAAAAAGGCAGCGACCGCATGGTCAGTGAGGGAGAACAAGAAAGAAACCTACATAGATGACAGTCACAGCAGTGAATCTGTGCAGTTACTGCACAGGACAGGAGTTCATATGGAATGAGCTGTCAGAGGAAGTGGTGGAGACTGGTACAATTACAAAATTTAAATGGCATCTGGGTGGGTATATGAATAGGAATGGTATAGACGGATATGGGCCAAGTGCTGGAAAATGGGACTAGATTAGGTAAAGATATCTGGTCGGCATGGACAAGTTGGACCAAAGGGTCTGTTTCAGGGCTGTACATCTCTATGCCTTGATGACTCTGTAAGTTCTTGATTAGTAAGAGGATCAATGGCTATGGGAAAAGGCAGGAGAATGGGGCCAAGAGACATATAAGCCATGATTGAATCAGTTGAAGGGCCCAATTCTGCTCCTATATCTTATGGTCCTAAGCCTTTTTAATCACCTTACTAATCTGTCCTGCCACCTTCTGGGATCTGTGGACAAGCACCCTAAGATTTTTCTGTTACTCTAAGCATTATGCCATTCAATGAATACTCACTTGTCTTGCCACTTCTTCCAAAATGCATCACCTAACACTTCTCAAGGTTAAATTCCATTTGCCACCAATCTGCCCATGTGGCCTACGTGTCGATATTTTCCTATAATCTCAGACCTTCCTCTGACTATTAACCACCTAATCAATCTTCATGTACTCTGCAAACTTACTAACTCCCACCAACATTTTCATTTTTATCATTTATGTATTTCATGAACATTAGGACTCAGCACGGATATGCCTCTGGCAAGCCACTGGACACTTGCCTCCAGTCACACAAACTGACTTCTACCATCATCTTCTATCTCCTACCACTGAGCTAACTTTTGATCCAACTTGCTAAGCTAATATGACTCCCATGTGCTTTTGCCTTCTTTATCAGTCTCCCATATGGGAACTTGTCAATGACTTTGCTGAAATCCAATATAAAATACATCAACTACACTACCCTCATCTCCACACTTGGCTACCTTTTTGAAAAATAGAATCAAATGTATTAGTCATGACCTCCCTCTGACAAAGCCATGCTAACTATCCCTGATCAAACTGTGCCTCTTCAAATGGAAATTAATTATGTTTTATATGGTCTTCACAAAAATAAAGGAATCCTTTACTGAGCAAGTGGAAAACTCACTTGAAACTGGTTACAGCAGCTCTCTCAACCATTACATTTCAGTGTTAAAAATGATACTGGACACCAGTTTAAAATTATCAATTGGGCTCATATGCTCAACATTGTGGTTATGCGCTCACATGACCTTGTTCTTTGAAAGTAAATAAATACTTCTACACATTGCACATTTTTCTCTGAGAAAAGGCTTGTGTAAGCAGCCAATCCCCAATGTATCCCATGGCAATTCTCCGCTGAATTTAATCAGTTAACAAAGACTGACACTGACCACTTCCTGCTCCCTGTCCATGCCAGCCTCAGGCCAATCAATCAGCATCTTCTTCTCGTGCTCTATAAGTTGTTATTTCTTTACTGAAGTTGGTCTTATTTCACATTTCAGTCCTGATGTGTACAAGATGAAAAACTTTGACCTTAAGTCTCTTTTTAGCAATGTTACTGTTCTGTCCTACCAAATAATTAAAGTAGACATAAAATAATTATAGATCATTCAGCAGCATAGTACAGAATTTCCTTTTTATGAATAAAACAATTAAAAATCTTTGACAGTGAGCGGCTTTGTAAGGCATTAAAGGAAGGTAGGTATGAAATGATCATACCTTAAAAGTCAACTTTATTCATTGTGTTTCTTTTTGTTTTTTTTTCTCTCCTGTTCAACATTATCTGCCCCTGTGTAATTATTCTGTGGACAGGAAGGATTTTCCCATCCCCATGTTCAGCTTCTGAAAGTAGCAAATCTCTCCTTTGTAGTTTTATGCGGTACACTGGTGATGACAATAATTCTGCATGGTTGTTTCCTCCGCTGTATTACAGGGCACCACAAGTTTTATCCAGTATTTCCTGTATTCCTTTAAAGGTACTACATTTGTGTGCGCATGTCACAAAAGATGTAAGTCAATGTAAGCATTTCCTTTTTCATAATACTGGCTTGGGTCTCAGTGTATTATTTTTCCTGACTGCAAGAGAACAATGTGTAGTAAAATAAACTTTGCCTGCAGGGAATAGGCTTGACAATCAGTCAACCATTTTGATGCATAAAGGATGGCATAGTGGGCTGTCAAGAGTTGAAAGCATCATGATAGCCATTTGTGTAACAGGCATTCACATTCAGGGTAAGGCAACCATTCTAACATACCAGTGACACAGTAATGGATTAAAAACCTTTTCTGGTCAGAGGATTGAAGGAGATGATAAATGAGGTTTTGAGTATTCCACACATTCTACCAATTACTCCTTTCACCTGTGAGAACCTTGGCAGTGTATAGAATTGGATATCTGTCCTTTTATTTGCTAGCTTCCAATTGAAAATGTTATTTATTCAATCCTTTTAAATGGAACAGCAGTAACCTTTTTTTTGATATACCTGAGTAGTTTGGCATTGTTCATGAAATGTTGCCTGCAAGGATCCAGTGGCAAAGGTATTTGAAACAGTCATGATTTTGACTGATGGCCTTGTTTTTGTTGTAGACTTGGGTTGCAGGTCTTTGCAGCCAACAGTCAATATATCTCTGAAATGTCTGTTACCATTTAGAAAATAATTTACTTTTTTAACTTTTCCCATCAGAGTGGTTAATTTTATATTTTTACCTGGGAATAGTAGGTAGAGTGCAATAAGTTTCAGAGCTATGATAATTGTGTTGTGGCTATTGTCTCTGTGTCCCACTGTTCCCCACTGCAATTTCACCAGTGGAAGGACACAGCAGCACTATGAGTCCAACTCGATGAGTGAAACCTGACAGACTGGTGGACAGATAAGTGGCCAGCCTGGATTTTGTCAATTATTAAGCTGCAGGGTCAGGAATTCCACCCTAGTGTAAAATTCAGTCATGCATTCCATCTGTTATGTCTTTAAAATTTACCCAACCTATTGATCTATCACCGCAGCCTCTTTGTGTTCTCCTCACTATTTGTTTTTCTTGCTGACAATGTATCAGCTGGAACTTTGGATGTATTATGCTCAGTTCATTCATACAAGTCATTGATATAGATTTTTTTGGGGCCCAAGTACTGTCCCTGAGGTGTCCCACTTATTGTAATCAGCTTGAAAATCCCCCATTTAATTGAATCCATATTTACATATAAGTTAAGGAGAGAAATTATTGGCCCTGGTGATTCATGTTTTTGAGCCTTTATTTCCCCAGTCAATCCATTTTAGCCTTGGTGCCTTTGCTGTGCGTTTTTGGTCTAACAATGTGGAGTAGCGCAGAATGAGAGCATTCAACCCCTTACTCTGGACAGTTCTTTCAAAGAGAAATTCAGTCATTCCCACCTCTAACATCCATTCGTCACCAATTCATTCCTTTGCTTTTTTCAAGAATATGTCCTATTTCCTTTTGAACCCTGATTCAAATCTGCATCCACCTCAACATGAGGGAAGGATGTATTCTAAATCCTTACCAGAATTTAAGTAAAAGCTTTTCCTCAAAAAGCTATTGATGTTAGGCTAACTAATCTTTAATTTTCCACTTTCTCTGTTCTTCCTTTTGTAAATAATGGGGGGTTGTGTTTGTTATCTTCTGATCCCTGGGGAATGTTGTAGAATAAGATATATTACAGCTTCTGTTTCTTAAAACCCAGCCAACAGGCAACCTAATATGCAAATCATCAGATAGAGTAGATTGTCGCCACTTTGTCCCATTAATTATTTGCTTTCTTTTTGTTCTAAATTTTACTAATTTATTTATATTCTTCTTTCTCACTATCAGTTCTGGAATATTCTCCAACCACAAATATGCAAAGTTAGGCAAAATATTTGTTTAGTATCTATCTATTCTTTACGTCCAATTATAATTTAATTTGGTCTGCCTTTAATAGGGCCATTTTAACTTGCACGAACATTTACAATTATTTTTTGGTCTTTTGTTAGTCTGTTCTCATAGTTTATTGTTTACAATTATGTCAGTTTCTTGGTCATCCCTTTCACAAATGAATTTATTACTTTGAGAGATTAGAAATTGTTGATGTACAAAGAGAGTTGACTTTTTTGTTCTAAATCCAAGCAAAGGAAGTTGAATTGATGTGATAAGCTGGGTCAGTTCATTAAAAGGCAATAGTAAATCTTTAAGGAATGATTGCATGCATTGAAGCAGTTATACATTTCTTTGATGCAATTTGTGATCTAATCTTCATAGCTAAGAACTTGACATTTCAAAATGCTTCAGAAAGCACCTGCATTTTAATTTATAGAACATACAACAAAAAAGCGAAATGCTGCAGATTCTGGAAATCTGAAATAAATACAGAAATGATGAAAACACTAAGATGGTCAGGAAGAATCTATGGAGAGATGGAAGTAAAGCTAATACTTCAGGCATATCAGAACTCAACTTAAAATTGCACAACCCCATTTCTGATCGTGTTGTAAGTCAGGGATACACTTTCCTTTAGTTGATTATATCTGATCTCCAGCATCTGCAGTCTACACTTTCTTGTAGTTGGTTATAACCTTACTGCAAAGCCTCTTCTAAGGATGTTTACCTTGAAGAAGTTTTCCTCCTCTCTCTACAAAAATCTCAGTGAATCTATCTTACTGCACCCCCAGGTTATCTCCTCTGCCCTGAAGCTCTTCAGCCACATCCTGAAGCAGACTCATTACCTCAACCACATCTCCTTCCTTAGTGCCTGCTTCCAACTTGGCACTGCCCTCTTGACCTGTCCATTGTCTTTCCCATCCACCGGCTCCACCCTCCTCTGCGACCTATCGCCTTCATCTACCTATTGCATTCTCAGCTACCTTCCCTCCAGTCCTTCCCCCTCCCATTTATCTCTCAGCCCCCCAGCCCACAAACCTCATTCCTGATGAAGGGGTAACGCTAGAAACATTGATTCTCCTGCTCCTCCAATGCTGTCTGACCTGCTGTGCCTTTCCAGCACCGCACTCTTGATACAGATCAAAGATAAAGGAGTACATGATCTTTGAGTGATTTGTGTTCATGGAAAACAGGATTGCTCTGTTCGTCCACAGTTGCCAAACTCTCACTATGAAGAATATATTCCAAATTGTCTTTTTTAGACCTAAAGTGAATTATCTCAAACTTTCCTATTCTGTACAGCATATGGCATGCATTCATGTCACCGTTCAATTTACCGTGTGAGCATCTATAATATCTGTAGATCCTTTTGGGTACTTATGTGCATATTTGTGTAATATCTATGTATAAATTTTAAGGTGACTGTGTACCATGTGCACAATATGTATTGGGAGTGTATGTGTCCGTATATTATATGTAATATGGGCGGATATTGGAGAGGATCAATATATTTCCTCTTCGGCTGGAATATTCTTGATTTCTTCAGTTACTGTTCACAGTAATATTTGATCAGGTATTTTTAGATCTGACAGAAATGTTTTATTCATTTCTTTCAATAAGAACATCCAAAGATTAATGAGTTCTCTTGGGTTCAAATCCCTTATTTCATTGCTGTATCTTTGATTCATCTTTAATGTGAGTTATCAGGTAATGAATATGAAGCTGCATTAGTGCACAGAAAGAGCTGTGCTAATCTTGATTGCTCTCCCCACCTCCATCTGACTAATAAATCATTCGAGCTTGTTCAAATAAATATCATTAGGCTCCTAATTTAAACAAATTTTTCATTACCTACCACTTTGTATCCTTTTTTTTATATTTACTATTATTTTTCACCCACTTTTCACTTTACTAGTTCTAAGGAAGGGTCACCGCATCCGAAACTTTAACCCTGATTTCTCTTCACAGATGCTGCCTCCTGCTGAGCTTTTCCAGCACCTTGTGTTTTTTTGTTGCACTTTACTAGCTTTTGTTCGAAATGTTACAGCCTCATTCTGTGCTGTAGCTATTCTAATATTCTTTGATTCTTATTAGCTTCTTGGCTGTTGGATGTCAGTATAGCGATAACTCAGAGATCTGGATTAACAACCCAGTGATACAAGTTGAAATCTCAAAGCAGCTGGGGAATTTATATTCAGTTATTCGAATAAATCTGGAATAAAAGCTAGCTAATGCTAGGTGACCATGAAACAATTAGACTGTCATGAAAAGTCATCTGGTTCACTTTTAGTGAAAGATATCTTCTGTCCTTATATGACAAGAGTGGGATCTGGCCCAAGAACTGTGTGCAAACGCCAGTAATTTTTGGGAGCAGACACCACCTGGACCTCAGAAATGGTGTAGGATTAAGGAGGTAATGTCAAGGGAAGCAAAATTGAGGGGAATCGGTCTGCAGTCGATGTCAGAAAAGAAAGTACTCACCGGAGAGTGAGCTGAAAGCAGAGTCATTGTTGAGAGCTGTTGCAATGGGATTCGGGCTGTAGGCAGAGCCGGGGGGAGCAGTATGTTAGCACAGCTAATGAAGGGAATGGCCAACGCCGAGAGCATTCATCAAAGGCTGGAAACAGCTACTAGATTCAAATGACAAGAAAACAAAATGATGGGACAATTTAGAATCACTTGATGAAGAGTCAGGAAACTGGATTTTGTACAAGGAGCACTTCATCCTTAAAGGTGAACAAAGTAGCTGAGGACAATATTGGTACCAGTTTTCTTCAGACTTTTGTAATTCAAAGGAATCTGATGCAACCAGAGAAATCTGCGGAGAAGACATTCTATACACAAACTGCTGATGATTTCAGAATGTTTCCGTTTTTACAAATGGGTACAGAAAGGAGAAGAGTTCATAGCCCAATTCAGGGCTGCCTTAAAGAGGTTAATAGAACACCGTGAATTTGGAGGGCTCCTCCAAGATGCTTTTTGGAACCCTTTGGTTTGTGGCCTCTGAGCTGAAGTCATCCAATGGAAGCTACTAATAAGGAGAAACCTGATTTCAAGTTGGCTTTCAAAATTGCTATCTTGGCAGAGTTGGCCAACAGCAAAACACCCCAGTTGGCTGATGACACCTGGGTGCATCTAGTAGTTGTAATTCGGCAGGTTGTGGTGCTAACTGGAGTCTGCCACCAATATGGTGAGAGTGGCCATAAGGTGACAACGACTCGAGAAACCCAGTGGCGGAGGTGTAAGCGAGTGTGTCATATTGCCCGAAATTGCCAGAAACAACCCAAACCCAAACTTGGAAAGAATCAACCCTGAGGACAAGACCAAAGGTACATGCCAGCTACCAGGGGGTAGGCCGTGAGTCAGCCGGGTCTGTGGGAGAACCACAAGGCTCAGAGTCAGCAGATTTTCAATTAAGCATACTGTCTGTACGGTCTGAAGCTGATCATTTCTGAGTTATTCCGTTGAAGAGGGGAAGATAGCAAAAATGGAAGGGAATAAGGGTGTAGTGGTGTCCCTGATTCCTGAATCAGTCTATAGAGAGGAATTGAGGGCACTACCATTCTCGATGAAGGGCTTATGCCCAAAATGTTGACTGTCCTGGTCCTTGGATACTGCCTGAACTGCTGTGCTTTTCTAGCGCCACACATTTTTAGCACTACCATTGTAGCCTGCCAAGATTATACTACACATACACAGAACAAGTGGGGCTACTCAAGGGCTATGCATTGGTGAAAGTACAGCTAAGGGACCAGAGAACAAAAATGCTACTTCACTTCATAAAAGGTGAACATCTTGCAGTATTTGTTCACCCCTGGTTACAAAAGTTAGGGTTGAACTGGAGTGTAGTTAATAGGCTTGCAAACCCAAACATGAGTTTTCAAGAGATTGTGGATAAGTACAAAGCTGTCTTCAAAGGACCCTGGGGAAAAGGAGACAAAATTAATTTACAGCTGAAGCCATTAGCTCTTCCTGTGAGTCTGAAGGTGTATCCAGTGCCAGACACCATCCGGCCGAAAGTGGAGGCAGAACTGGAATGGCTGGTGAATCTGGGAACATTGGAACCAATAACCATCAGTGAGTGGGCCACTCACTCCCATCCATCCAGTGTTAAAAACAGATGGCACGGTGAGAATTTGTGATGACATTAAGGTCACAGTCAACCTAGCCCTGAGTGCGCATCAATACTCTCTTCGATACACTGGCAGAGGGAAAGAAATTTTCAAAAATGGATCTGTTACAGGCCCACCAACAGATGGAGGTCACAACAAAGTCTCAGTTTCAGACAATAGTCGCACAAAGAGAACTCTCTCACTACAAGTGACTTATTTTTGACATCATGTCAGTGCCAACTCTGTTCCAGAGGATTGTGGATCAAGTATTAAGTGGGTTGCCAGGAATCCAATGTTAACGGGATGTATTTTTGGATCCTCTGAAGGGAAGTATTTTGAAACACTTAGATGGAGCCCTAAAGCGATTGAAAGAGCATGGCCTAAAGGAAAAACATAAAAATCTGAGATTTTTACAGACTCCATAGAGTACCTGGGCCATGTAATTGATGGCGAGGGACTACATAAGGTGCCCAAGAAGATGGAGGCTATCATGAAGGTCCAAGGACCAGATAATGTGTTTCAAATGAGATCACTGTTGGCAAGGTACAATGGCAAGTTTGTGTCTGACCTGGAACGATGCTAAAATCCTAGCATCAGTTGCTGGGAAAAGGGTGGCTGTGGAAATGGACCCAGGAATGTGATGTGGCTTACTGGGAGGTGAAACAAGCCTTAAAAAGGTCAGAAGTGTTAACACATTTCAACCTGATGTTGGCACCACAGTTAATGTGCGATGCCTCACCTTGTGTGGTTGGCCCTGCACTGTAGGATATCTTACTGAATGGAGAGGAAAAACCCATTGTGTTTTCATCGAGTGTTCCTGGTCAGATTTATTATTTGTCCACCTGGTATATAATTCCTGATTCTAAAGGAATCACCAACATAACAGGAACATAAGAGAAACATGGCCATGGACTAATGTATGGCATTTTCGACAAAAGAATCTGGCAAGACTGATCTCAACAAGGAAAGCATCGTACACATCTTTCATGCTTTTCACAAGAGATATTGTGAGTTTCAAGCGAGGCAAATTAGCAGTTGAGGGGATTATTGCTTGTTTAAAAACCTCACTGATGGTCCAACTCACTTCATTAATATTCAGCTATCTATCTTCCCAAACTTGTCAAATCAGCTAGCTTCAAGAAAACTCGATATGGAAACCTGGCAACTTAAAATGGTAACAGGTACTGCTTGCTCCAAAGGATCTCCATGTTGAACACCAGGCATCAGCATCACAGGGCACACTACATGGGCACCAGCCACATATACCCCACATCCATAGACTTTGGCATTTGACATGTGTCAGCTTCTTGGAATTGTCGTGGCCCATTTCTGATTCGGTTACAGAATACTTCTGCATTTCAATACTGCTCTTCAGGCTGCACTAGTAACTACTTTTGCAATGTTGCAGCAAGGACATGGTGTGTTCAGGTACACACACCTAGTCCATGAAGCAGGCTGTATGTTTGCAGAGGCCTTGTCTGCTTACTGCCATTACACTTACTCACTCTGAGCCTACCTGCATGGACACAGCATCCCAGCCTTCGTTTGCCTTTTTGAGTCTTGCCCCTCAGCCAAAAATACATGGTTTGTACTAATTATGCTTTGCTTTCTGATTAGGGCAAACAAAAGCAAAATGTCTGTCAGTAGATCTCCAGTCAAGGGATCTAACCTTCGATCAGGACATCCTGGCACAGTGAGTCAAGGGCAGCCTCAGATAACAGTCCAGAATCTTGGAAGCAGTCAGTCAGCCACAGTCTGCAGAGTCAGCATGCTCTCCACAAAAGGGGGGAGCAGCTGAAGATCAGGCAGTCCACCATCAATCTTCACTCTTTTTACCCATCTGTGGGATGTTTTCCTTCTGGAATGAAATAGAGGCAGGTATTCCAGAGTTGAAATTGGATGGCACAGTTGTTACCTTTGGTGCAAGTGGGGATTTGTCCCATGTTTGAGTAAGCAGTGCAGAGGATTAGTCTCGTCTGGATTGGTGTGAATGGCAGTGAGTGAAGGGAGATGTTGTTGGCAATAATGAGAGTTGTGGAGCATAACACTTGGTGGGAAGAGTGTACAGTGTCAGAGTTAGAGCAAGAATGAGAGCTTGGTGAAAAGATGTGGTGCTTAAGTAGAGAAGTCCATTGACCTTTTTCCAATGGTTTCTGTTTCTCTCCCTTTGTTTCTCAGTCTCTGTTTCTCATCCTGTTTCTTCCTCTCAGTTTTTCAGTCATTTTTTTCTCCCTTTCTGTTTCTTCTCATCTGTTTCTCCCATTCTGTCTCCCACCCTCTGTTTCTCAGTAGGGGAGGTAATGAACCAGTGGTATTATCACTAGACTATTAATCCAGAGACCCAGACAATGTTCTGGGTACCAAGATTCAAGTCAAATAGTAGAATATGAATTCATTAAAAATTCTGGGATTGAGAGTTAAATGATGACCATGAAACCATTGTCAACTGTCAGAAAAGCCCACCTGAATCACTGATGTCCTTTTGGAAAGGAAATCTTTTAGCATTATTTGTTCTGGCCTGCATGTGACTCCAGACCCACATCAATGTGGTTGATGCTCAACTGCCCTCTGGGCAAAACATATTGGCCTGGCTAGTGATGTCCATATCCCGTGAATGAATGAAAAAAAGTGAATGAATGAAAAAAATGCATCTGTCAGAAATGAAATACTAAAATGGATGAAAAGTTAATATTTTGATTACTTCTGTACCACTGAGATAACATTTTGAATCAGTTTTGCATCTGAAGTGTATGCTTGAAACTATTATGCAATGAGAGGCAGATGGTAAACATCTTCTTTTGATATCGACTAATAAAATAAAACAAATCAGAATTGCGGACAGAAAAAGATGTTTTTCAAGACAAAGTTACTGAAGTGACAACACCTCTCCTGTGTATTTATTCACAGATACAATATAAAACCTGTTAAGAACAGCACTAATACATTTTCCATAAACTCAAAGCCAATGACTTTATGAATATACAATACTGTTTAGCACAAGTCTGTCTTGGAAATACTAGTCCAGGAGGACCTGTAATACCAGTAGTATTCTAACCAATTTGTAATATGCAGGAAGATGTTGTAATTCCATTAGAAATGAAGCATTATATGGCAGGATCTTGTGTACATTTATTACTTGCAGCAGAACATTCTTTAATGCCAATGGATTTTACAGCTGCCTGAAGTGGTCCCTGAAGTTTATCATATTTAAAATCCACCAGCTGCACAATACTTAAAGATGAATAGAATATTGTGAATGAACTGTTTATAAAGTCCCTTGATCCCATTCAGCTTCTTATCCTAAATTACTTATCCCAAAAGATCAATTTCTCTCTCCCAGCTCCATATGTAGCTTAATTGTTTCTCCCCATAGACGCTTTCTCTACATCGACCTTGTTTAAAGTTGAAAGACTCGCAGATTCAAACTGTTTTTTGCTGTTTGTCAGCATGTTCATATGAAGTCATCATCAGAAAATTTGTTCCATTTATGTTCAGCAATGGGAAGTTGCTTTTGTTGGTCAGTCATTTAGGACAGTGAAATTAAATTTGTTACGCTTCTAAAATAATGTATTTGCAAGGAACAGTGCTGGTGTTGGGAGTGTTACCCAGATAAAGATATAAAATATGTTCACTCTATCTGTATTTTCTAATTCTCACACTTTCTATGAGATAGTTCATATACTTTTGAAAATATCGCCTAGCATTTCTATTTTGGGAAATTATCTTCAAAATCCAGGGAAATAAAGGTATCTTTGAAGAATGAGACAATATATCAATTGTTCTTTAACCACAAGGATAATTTTGACAGGTTAATAATATATGTTGCTACTAGGCAACTTGAAGAAGATGAGGTTTCACTGCTTGGGTCAGTCAAGAGGAAGTTTGGAAGCAGAGGAGGTGTGCACTTGCAATCCAGCTTACAGTGTATTGCATGATCCTTGCATACTGTGCTCTGGCAACTGGAGCAGACAAAGTAGAAATGTGATGGAAGCTGAAGAGCTGGGGGAGTGACAGTAAACTTCTGAGGCTGAAGATAAGGACACTGAGCAGGAGTAGCATCACCTTCACCATGATAGAGTACAGCAATGTTAGGCACAACAAGCTAGACAGGACCTAATTAACAATCTCTTCCAATAGAACTGAGTTGGGTGAAATAATCATTTATTGAATATTGCTGTGGATGCTGGAAAGGCAAGCAGCTCCCTGTTTATTCCCGAATGCAAATGCATCCTTTTTGTTTGGGCTTTTCATTGCCTTTCCTGTTGAGCAATTAAAGTTAACATGAACAACTTCTGAAAGTTTTACAACAGCTGATGAGCCTACTTACAACAATGTTCCTTGTCCAAAGTTCCATGCTATGATGGGCTTTAAAGAAGGAGTAATATTCCTCAGACAGGGAAATGACATCACCTGGTGCTAAGGAAGTGCCTCCATAGCATCATTCTTGCAGCTGCAGCTAAGAAGGTAGTCAGATAGAGGATGTCAAAATATTTGCAAGTGTGTTATTCTGTTTACAATGAAGTTTCTTGCATGCCACCTATGTGCCCTGACATTGTTTACTTTATCCTTGGGTTCTCACTATAACTAAGTATAATCCAAGGATTCAAGCTGCGGTTGAGGTAACCTGCTCTATAGTGGAGCCTACTGGCATTGGAGATTTTGGCAGAATATCGTGGGGCACATGTGGCTAGACAGTTCAGATGTGCTGAGAACTTCCTGGCCTAAAGAAGTGCAAAGGGCAGGAAAGGTTCATAACTTGGGGGTTTGATTGGTTGAGAGCCATCGTGAGAGAGAAGGTGTTACATTTTATAGTGAGCCTTGAGTGTGAGTACCAAAAATGTTGACTTAATTTTGTTGAGCACAGAAGGAGTTTGACCTTCTTCCTGCACTGCTAGGTGTTCCTCTGGACTGTCAATATGTTGGCAACTTCAGACTGTTCCAGCAAGCACTGGTGCTGTGGTGTTGTGGGCCGAGAGGAAATGCAGGGCCGTTCTCTTCACAACCACTCCATCAAGGCCTGTGAAGTCAAAGAATAAGCAGCAAGTGGTCTGCTGTAACTCCTGTATAGACCAGTTTCAGTGGATAAAGGGAGTTAACATATGTGCCTCCATTTCACTTGCATGACATAAGAACATCACATTACCAAACAAAAATAATATTTATTCTCTAAGAAGAAAGCATTACACCAAATGGGACTATTTCTCTTTATAAATGTGGATAAATGCACAATGTGCAGACATTGGCATAAAGCACAAGCTTAAAGCAGGAGGTGCCATCTTTTGGATGTGAAGTTAAACCGAGGCCCTGTCTGCCTGCCTGTAAAACATCCCTTTGGTGTGATTTTGAAATGAAATACAGGGGAGGTCCTCCACTGTTGTACAGAATACATATGCTTGTCTGTGATGGTAACATGACTACATGGACTCCCTGATGTCAAACTCTCCAATGGGCATTTTACCAGTGGCAGGTCCAGGTGTTGATCAGCTGCCATTTCCTAAGAGATGGATGGCCTGATTAAGAATAATTAAAACCCAGTTAGGGGATATTTTATGCATCAAGCCATATTTTGGAGTTGGTAGGATGACTATTGTCAATTGGAGGAGAGCAGCATGTGGGTGGAGAGGGGGATCGTATGGAAGGGGTGGAAGATGCCTGGAAGAGGAGCCCACCTACCATGTTGAAATGGATGGCGGATTCCCCAGCGGGTCCCAGTGCCAAGAAGGGAAGGCACAGCACCCACTTTTCACCATGAGGCCAAGTCCCATCAACTGAGTTAAAATTCAGAATCATGGCTCAGGGGGAAGCTGAAAACATGGCTGAGAGTGCAGCCAAGCCTGTCATTCTTCAGACATGTATTCATGTGTCAGTGTAGAATCCACCGATGTCAATTGTACGATGTATAAATGATTGATTGTAGGAAGTTCAAAAAGAACATTGCAACTATTGTGTCTAACATGTGGTGCAAGGGAAGTTACCTAGGGGTTTCATTTTTATTACTTGCAGCTGCTCTTACAGTCAGCATGCCCTTTTCTCACTGACACTTTAATTCATATCCTCAATTTCAACTGTACCAGTCTGAAAAGGAGCAGACTGCATGTTGATCGTGGGGAGTAGAATTTCAAACTCATAGTAATCTGTTTATGTGCAAAAAACAGGCACAACAAGAGGCAATTTCAAGGATAAATGTCCTTTCTAATAGTCCACCTAAACAATGTCCAAACTGTTATTAGGTTGTGCCATTTTTCATGCATCCGTGTTGGCCATTGTTAAGCATTAGACCTCTTACAATTACAATGAGAGGCCCAATGCATGCTTTAGTGTCAGTGAATCGGATATCAGAGAGTGATGCAGGAGTAAGTTTGATCCACTCATATTGTACATGCCCAACAAAAACTAATACTGCTTTTTATTTTAAAACATTAAAATGTATTCCAGTGCAGCCAAGGGAATAAGGAATGTTCCTTCAACTCCTAAACTGTTGATTTCATGAGATTTACCTTAGAGTCATATCCAAACGGTCAAGCATTTTGAAGTTGATCTTCTTCAAATGTCCCAGCTGTCTGCTGAGGTAGACAGGCACATAATGGTCCAAGGTAGCAGACTGCAGAGGCCTGAAAATGCCAAAAAGGGATTTTGTCTTTTAGATTAGCATGTTCCCAGCTGGTAGCTTCTGTCACATCAAGCAAGCAGGAATAGGCAGAGTACTGACACTTCAAAGCTCTTGATTAAAATTGAACAAGTAATGACTGCTGGCTCCTGAAGGCTTCAGTGCAATTGATATCCAGGCAAGGGGCCTCAGAGACCTTGAGTTCTGGCACACTGAGCTTCTGTAGAATGGGATTCTATCACAGCAGAAATCATAGGCCTAAGAGCTTATTCAAACAACATTATGATAGCTGTTCCTTAAATTACCTCAATTTGCATTTTACCAAGGAGTTAATGTATTTCCATTTCATAGTGATTAAACCCCTGTTTTGTACAAAGTGGAAATAATTTTACATCTCTTCTAATCTTTGTTGCCAGTTAACTCAATGGAAATAAAAATCAAGAGAGATGTAAAGCTGGCTGCTGATTTGCGATCACTGATCTTGCGCTTGCAAAAAACCAAATTCTACTCCTACTACTTGTATACACTTACTGTGTAAGTTTACTTCAGGATGCTAAACCTAATGGGAAGTTAGTGAAGTCTAGCAAGCTTTTAAATTCTAAAATATTTATCAAGTTGTTAAGCATAATTAAAAACATAGAAAATAGGAGTAGGAGTAGGTCGTTCGGCCTTTGAGCGTGCTCCACCATTCATTAGGATCATGGTTGATTAGAGTGGTGCTGGAGAAGCACAGCCAGTCAGGCAGCATCCGAGGAGCAGGAAAATTGTCGTTTCGGGCAAAAGCCCTTCATCAGAATTCCTGATTAAGGGCTTTTGCCCAAAACTTCGATTTTCCTGCTCCTCGGCTGCTGCCTGACCTGCTGTGCTTTTCCAGCACCACTCTAATCTAAACTCTGGTTTCCAGCATCTGCAGTCCTCACTTTTGCCTCATGGTTGATCATCCAACTGAGTAAGTTTTTTGCACTTTCCCTGCACGACCTTGAGAAGGAAATGTTCTCTCTCGATCGATAAATGTCTAGAACAGAATGACAGACGCATCCATAACTTCCATAACAGTTTTTGCTATCCTCAGAGACCCAGATATCTTCTCACAGTGATTGTATTAACTTTACAGGGTATAATAGTGAAAAGTCCCAGTGTGGTTAATGTACAGGAATCAGTAACATGTAAGCTGTGAGGGATGGATATCGGGCAACTGGACAATGAGCAGTCAACAGCTGTTTTCCATTTAAGTGGAGAAAGTCCAACAAATATGACAGATTTATCTAAATCATGTGCTCTCAGTGTTTATCTAAAAGAGACAATATCCTTTTAGAAACCTTTAAGGCATATCTGTTAAAGCGAATGAAACCAAACCTGGAGATATTTCAAGGGTGAGGAATGCACATATGCTATATCAATATTTAATGTAACTGTAAGCAGACAATTTGATTTATGCTGTGGGAAAAGTACTAAAGGATGTATATTTTAAAATGGTCAGGCCTCATGTGAGTCTGGAGGGTTGATGTTAATTTTTCATGTGAGTGCATGGTGTGAACAGGCAAGCTTCATTTGGATGCCAACTGATGACATATCTTGAGTTGAAAGCATCAGTTGGTGGGCAGGTGGTATTTTTTAAATGAGTCTTCAAGCCAACACCCAATTGGAACTTCCCCCACTTCTCGTGGTTCCCTAACTTAACTGCTCACCCACTTGAAGCCCACTAATCAGGAAAAGTTAGAGGTGGAAACAATTTTCATTGCCATATTGAAGTATATCAGGTAGGGGAAGATATAATGATTCAACAATTGTAATGAGAGTGCAGTAGGAGTCCTGCCCACTAAAACCATGAGATCTATAGAGAACTGAAATGGAGAACAAGAGTTCAACTGCTCATTGGTAGGACACTGGGCAAAATCATGGAAATTCCTGATTTATTCAAAGAATAAAAGAATGAGCCATTAACTACAGCAAATAGAACATTAGATGCCAATATTACTGACAATATGATAGAGACCTGCATGCTGTCAGATCATGTCAAAAACTTTTGTGTGTAATGATAAATGATTTACCGAAGGTGCAGTACAGAAACTGAATAGTATATAGAAACTTAACCTGCCTTCTATTGACATAAACAGTGGTTATGAGAAAAAGAAAGAGAAAATATTTAGTAAATACTGTCATACTTTTATTTCTTGCAATGTTTAAAAGTATTACCCATAAATTTGATGCAATGGAGCTCTAAAACTTTTACCTTATGACACAAGCACAGCTGTTTCTGGAGCCAGATGTCTCCTTATACAACATAAGGTTAAAAGTTAACACACTCTATGGAGTAATCCTAAATTCACTGATGTGTGGTAATTTTGAATGTTCAAACATGTTTTACAGTTCATTGGGGAAATTAATTGTTCAAGACATGAGTTATAGTTGAATGTTTTGATCCATCAAACCGCACCATTAAAGAGAGCTGAATGTTCACAATTATTCTTTAAAATATGGTGATCATTTTCTGAGTATAAGCACTTGACAATTTGCCTATTGTTTTAGCCAAGTGGAACTCATACTGTTTAATCTAGATGTTAATTATGATTATTTCTTAATCTTATTTGGAATGAAGTTTGTGTTTATTGAGAGCATCCAACTTTGTTTCTGTCCTGCACCAGAGAACCTACTTCTTGCAATACAACATATTTAACAAAATACCTTAATAAAAGCTTGATCAAAGAGTAGAATTAAATGGATTATGAAAATGAACTATCCAAATATCAAATCATGTCGTACTAATGATCAATGCCCAAGTAGTGATTTATATCAGAACAAATATACACTTTTTTTACACCTGTACATCTTTGGACGGAAACCAGAGCACCTGGAGGAAATCCACGCAGACACGGAGAGAATGTGCAAACTCCACATAGACAGTCACCCAAGGTTGGAATCCTGGTGCTGTGAGGCAGCAGTGCTAACCACTAAGCCGATGTGCCACCCTAATGATTGGTGCTCTATAGATTAGAGTAACAATTTTAATATCTTATAAATCAATTTGAAAAGTACACTTACTGACTTGCTTGAAAGTATTGGCCATACACCAATTCCTTGGTAAACTCCATTAGCTGCAGTTTCTGGGACTAACATCTGTTAAAATACAGTATATAAAACACTCACAAATGTCCTGAAGTAAAAACCTTGGACAGGCAAGATAGACAGAGATTCCAGAATGTTTCCAAGCTCAATGGAAACTGAGCGGATCCTCCTTTGCAAAAACCACTACTACATTTTCTAACTTTCTAGAGCTGAAGCGGGGCAGCCAGGAAATAGTGGGAGAATGCTTCACATCTTCACACTGTGATCTTTCCCATCATTGGGGGGGTTATCAGAGGGGCAAGGGAGCAGAAACAGGAGCCTGTTGGCTCCCAGGCATTCAAGTGAAGCATTGAGGTAAAATTTAGAAGCAATTTTGAATAAAGCTTGGAATTTTGCCCAAATGTGCATAGATCCCATAGTTGTCACAATATGTCAGATATAACGAGGCAAGAGTATAAGGAAGGTAATTGTTGTCTGTGACTGACAAGCAATAAAATGTGCAGAGCTTTCAGGAAGAGCTACAATTGGGAGATCATTTCATTTAAAGGTATTGGAAAAACATAGGAGACCATTTGGCCCATCATATCTCTGTCAACTTTTTGAAAGAAATATTCAATTAGCCACACACTGTCTGCTCTTTTCCATTGCCGTGTTTTCACCCCATCAATTCTTCATTTGATTTCCCTTCTGAACGTTACAATTGAATCTGCTATCACCTTTGAAGTGGGAGTTGACACGGGGCATGCTGACATGGAGCACACAGACACAAGATGGCCGCTGCGCCATAAATTGGTAACTTAGCACACAAGATGGCCACTGAGCCATTACATGGAAAAATAAAGCAAAGCATACCCAGATACTGCCAATGGGTAACAGGATACCAGCTCAATAGACACAGAGCATAGATCTAAGGCAGATGGGGGAAAGAATACACATCAGTAACGTCTACTGCCTGCTGACCTGTCCGAGTCCAGCCACCATCTTCAATATAAATGTTAGCTACCTGAGACTGCTTGAATACAAGTGTTAATACTTCAAATCTGCAGTCATGAAAAACGATCTTCCTTCTTAGGAAGAATGATCATGACCACTGAAATTGATAATGATTTTGGAATGTTTTCTGTAAACAAATCATGCTGTACAAACAAACACTTGACACTTGAACTATTGTAACACAAAATGTGTAAAATATCATGACACGTGCTCCGAGAGTGAGAGGGGGCTCGCAGCTGACAGCCGGGCTGACAAACATATTTCTATAGGTAAAAACAATGACTGCAGATACTGGAAACCAGATTCTGGATTAGTGGTGCTGGAAGAGCACAGCAGTTCAGGCAGCATCCAAGGAGCTTCGAAATCGACGTTTCGGGCAAAAGCCCTTCATCAGAATAAAGGGCGTTTGCCCGAAACGTTGATTTCGAAGCTCCTTGGATGCTGCCTGAACTGCTGTGCTCTTCCAGCACCACTAATCCAGAAACATCTTTCTCTCCCCGGAGCTCGGGTTTCTTTGTACAATAAACTCTTGTCATTGAATCCCAATTCTGACTCTGAAACTGGTGATTTTTCCCAAAACACCTTCCTTTAAGGTAATACTTTCCTGAGTGCTAATGGTTGGTCCTGGTGCTCTGATATTGTACAACTCTGATTGCTGAGTCTCTATGCAAGGGTTGGCCAACAGATTATCCATGCCATCTTGCTCATATTCACGCCAGTTACCTTGCCAGCCTTCACTAGCTCCTTCAGGCACTTCCAATACACCCATTATCCCATGGCTGCTCTTCTTCAGCTGTCTCCAGCAGGCCTTCTCAATATGGATGTTTAGAAAAAGTACCTTACCCCTTTCCCTCACCCTTTTAGGCACATCTTTTTGGGAGCATTCAACGAAATGTTGTGCTATCCGTCTTCACAATGCAGCCATCAATCTACTCACAGACCTTCACTTTATCCATTCTACATGTTTCCCTTTGTACGACCAGTTTGAAGACTTCTGAAACTTTATTTAAAAAGGAAGGCTCCAATCTTCCTGCTGGCACCAATTCACATTTATTAATCAATCTCCTGCCTCCATCCACTTCAGCACCACTGTTAATTGACTGCACATTGAGGAAACACAGCAGAGGTCCTTCCTCCAGAATTTTCATCAGTGATTTGGATCTTGAGGCAATTACTCCATTCTTATCTGTGGTCAGCATTACCAAATGCTGTGCAGGAGCTGATGGATTTGTAACTAAAAGAAAAGCACAATATTTTAAAATAACTGAAAGATTTATGTTATTAGTGTGCATTACTCAAATGTGTTCCACAATATGAAGTAAAGCACTAATTCTGTAAAATATTTTATTTCAGGAAAAGATTCCAGTTTTGCACAGAGGAAAGCATGATCATCCATGTTAGGATTGCAACCAAATGACTCAAAGGTTAAATCATTTAAGGTTTGGAAAAGTTATTAAATACTTGCTCTAATGTTCTTCCAAAAGGAGGAACTGAAGGAGTTCAAGGCATAACCATAGAATGTGAGATACCAAATACCTGTACAATTTTGTTTTGCTAATTTCTGCATTAACCTGCTTTATCATGAGCCATTTTATAAAAACGTGCAAAGTTGTTTTGGTATCAGGAGGATTTGAAGATGCCTGCTTCTTGGTGTTATTTTCAAACTCCATTTGCTGACTAAGGTCCACACCTTATATGAGCTAGAAAAGAATTTTCTATTTAGTCAGAGAGTTGTAGAGATGTACAGCATGGAAACAGATCCTTCAGTCCAACTTGTCCATGCCGACCAGATATCCCAACCCAATCTAGTCCCACTTGCCAGCACCCAACCCATATCCCTCCAAACCCTTCCTATTCATATACTCATCCAGATGCCTTTTAAATGTTGCAATTGTACCAGCCTCCACCACTTCCTCTGGCAGCTCATTCCATACCCGTACCACCCTCTGTGTGAAAATGTTGCCCTTCTGATCCCTTTCATATTTTTCCTCTCTCACCCTAAACCTATCCCCTCTACTTCTGGACACCCCGACCCCAGGAAAAAGACTTTGTCTATTTATCCTATCCATGCCCCTCAAGGTTTTATTAACCTCTATAAGGTCACCTCTCAGCCTCCGTGCTCCAGGGAAAACAGCCCCAGCCTATTCAACCTCTCCCTATAGTTCAAATCCTCCAACCTTTGTAAATCTTTTCTGAACCCTTTCAAATTTTACAACATCTTTCCAATAGGAAGACCAGAATTGCATGCAATATTCCAACAGTGGCCTAACCAATGTCCTTTACAGCTGCAACATGACCTCCCAACTCCAGTACTCAATAAAGGAAAGCATACCAAACACCTTCTTCATTATCCTACCTACCTGCGACTCTACTTTCAAGGAACTATGAACCTGCACTCCAAGGTCTTTTTGTTCAGCAACACTCCCTAGGACCTTACCATTAAGTGTATAAATCCTCCTCTGATTTGCTTTCCCAAAATGCAGCACCTCGCATTTATCTAAATTAAACTCCATCTTCCACTCCTCAGCCCATCTGATTGTAGTGAACTTTGGTGGTGAGTGTGTTTCATGCATCATTCCCCTTTGGCCCAGGATGGTTTTTCTCACACAGCCTTACGTTTTCATCTCACTAACTATGCAACTAAGATATTTCCCAAGGAAGCTCCTGGTGAGCGAGTTGGAAGTTTTGCCCGCTGCTGGCACCTTCAGGCTTCCCTGCCCTCATACCATACTTAAAGCTCTGCTACACACCATTTCAGACACTGTAAGCCAGTAATGATCTGTCACACTGTGCAGCTTCACCTTAATCACCAAAGAAATGGCTCAGAGATTAGGCAAACACTGTTCCCCATTTCACAGATAGCGATGCTGGTGAATTGGGGGGGGGATGGAAAGAGGTTCAGTCCTCCTCATAGTCGGCTCCCACAGCAACAGAAAAAGATCAGCCTGGACCCAAAATTGCAGCACTACACCATACCCCATGTAAAGCAGAATGCTAAGCAGTTCAGGAAGATCAATGAAGTTCTCTGCCCCAAAATGGGTAATGCCACCATATTTTTTTTTGCTATCTCATTCTCAGAGGGACATCACCCTCCATGCTAAGTCCCACATGTATTTCAGCTCCAAATTAGTGCACTTAAAGCCGAAAGCAGTGTTGCTCTAAGAACAGGCATGATGGTGCACTGGGGCAGGTGATTAGCAGTGCTGAGTTACATAGATAAAAGGTTGAGGAGGATGATGGCTGCAGATCAGCAATCGCATGATGGTAGCAAAGATATACAAGCTGCCAACTCTGTTTTACTTGTGGAGCTGTTGATTAGATTAGATTCCCTACAGTGTAGAAACATGCCCTTCGGCCAACAAGTCCAACTGACTCTCCGAAGAGTTATCCACCCAAACCCCTTTTCCCTCTGACTAATGCATCTAACACTATGGGCAAATTAGCATGGCCAATTCACCTGACCTGCACATCTTTGGACTGTGGAAGGAAACCGGAGCACCCGGAGGAAACCCACACAGACACAGGGAGAATGTGCAAACTCCACACAGACAGTCGCCCGAGATTGGAATCAAACCTGGGACCCTGGTGCTGTGAGGCAGCAGTGCTAACCACTGAGCCACTGTGCCATCCGACAGGTACTTGATGGGTGTGAATTGGTTACCACTGACGTCATCACTTACGGGAAAAATCTTACAAGCTTTCTCAGCGTCATCCAAGATTACAAAGGGAACTTAATTAGGTCAATAGGCTGAGGAGTGACAGTTGGAGTTTATTTTGGATAAATGTGAGGTGTTGCATTTTTGTAAAACAAGCAAGGGTAGGACCTATACAGTGAATGGTAGAGCCCTGGGGACTGTTGCTGAATAGAGAGACCTGGGATTCAGATACATTGTTCTTCGAAAGTTGTATCACAGGCAGAGAGAGTGGTTAAGAATGTATTTCGCATGCCTGCCTTCATTGCTCAAACCAGTGTGAAAAGGAGTCAGGACATCATCTTGAAGCCACTGTGTATAGTTCTGGTACCCTGCCCAAGGAAAGATATTATTAAATTGGAGAGGGTTCAAAAAAGATTTATCAGGATGTTGCCAGCACTGGAGAGTTTGAATTATAAGGTGTTTGATACCACATGACTGTGACACTGACTGTCAAGACACCTTCCCAGACTGCTTCACTGTGACACTGTCAGGACACCTTCCCAGACCGCTTCACTGTGACACTGTCAGGACACCCTTCCCAGACTGCTTCACCGTGATACTGTCAGGACACCCTTCCCAGACTGCTTCACTGTGACACACTGACTGTCAGAACACCCTTCTCAGACTGCTTCACTGTGACACTGTGACACTGTCAAGACATTCTTCCCAGACCGCTTCACTGTGATATTGTCAGGACACCCTTCCCAGACTGCTTTACTGTGACACTGCCTGTCAAGACACTTTCCCAGACTGCTTCACTGTGATACTGTCTGTCAGGATACCTTCCCAGACAGCTTCACTGTGACACTGCCTGTCAGGACACCTTCCGAGACTGCTTCACTGTGACACTGTCAGGACACCTTCCCAGACCGCTTCACCGCGATACTGTCAGGACACCCTTCCCAGACTGTTTCACCGTGACACTGTCTGGACACCCTTCCAAGACTGCTTCACTGTAACACTGCCTGTCAGGCCACCCTTCCCAGACTGCTTCACTGTGACACTAACCGTGAGGCAAAACTTCCTAGACTTCTCATGCACCAGATGATCTTGTATTTTGTAATTCTTGTATTTCTTTCCATTGGGAACTTTTGAGATGTCTGCCCATTCTTTACTTGCTATAACTTTGCTGCCTATCACAATAATTTATTTTTCACTGTGTAGTATTTGTCTTCCCTGTGTAATGCCTTCTGTGGAATTGTGTGTCCCGCACCTTCAATTTGTGTTACTGGAATTTAGTTCTCATTTACCTATAGGTCTGTGCTAAAGTAGATAGATCTTTATTACTTCAACTTTTCAAATATTTTGTGTTTTATTTCTTTTCCTCTCAGTTGTTTTCGATGGAAATGTATTCTTCCTCATTATAATGCATTTCAGTTTTGTTGTGGATTCTTCTTCAGTAAATAGGGAAGTCAAACATTTTTCTTCAACTTGTCCCTTCCCAACTACCACAGCCCTCTTGGCAGACAATTGTTCACTGTTGTGTGCAACAAATTGAATCCATTCAGTGTTGATAGAAAGTGGAAAGTGTTTCAGCCAAACTATTGTAGTCGCAGCTTTCTGTCATGTTTAACATGACTACAGTAGGGAGTTTAAAAGCTTACAAATAAAGTACTGAAAAACTGCAATAATAATGTTTAGAAGTATTAAGACATTTTAAGGCTAAAGAATTAAAACAATGTTACTTTAAAACAAAGTGGAAACTTTTAAAGCCAGTAGCATTTATACATTGCATTATTATTAGATAATTGCAAGTAATCAGAGCAAATTGGCTTTGAGCTGTACATAAGTCACCACATTTTGAAAAAAGGAAGAAACTAACAAAAATTTCATATTTAATATCCAGAGAGGGCCAAACAGAGCAAAGTGTTGGATATTTGGCGAAGAAGAAACAATGCTTAAGGTACAGAATTCCATTGAAAATAAATATAAAATCTTAATTTGAACAAACAGATGCAATATTGTGTTCAATATGCCCAACATCTGTTAACATGATAAATTACCAGAGCGCAAAAAAAGGCACAAAGAATTTTGAAGAAGCTCTACAATCTGAGAACAAATAAAATTCTTGAAGCAGAGGAGACCAGCATTCCTGGATATCCATGCTTAATTTTGTTAATGACCTCTGCAGAATGGCATAAAATTGTGGCCATTTAGCATTGACTTACTGATGATTCTTTTCAAATTTAATACAGTTCCACAAACACTTGACTTTGGAGAAAGCTATCTAATTTGTGTGGAAGTGGCGCACAACATACAATATCTTTCAATATAAAATCCATGATTATTGATGTCAACAGCAGCAACAATACTGTTGCACTGGTTGAGATTAACTAATTCTGTATTGGCTGGAGATTACTCCGGTCTGCAGAGGAAGTGAGGAAGTTAGAAAGCCATAAAGGGATCAGTTCCATTTTTTACTTCTCTTTCAAGGCATACTGGGGACTCAAGTGTTAAATATTTCACTACCAAAGAGACTCACTGCAGTATCAATTGCATGCCTGTCCTCTTGCAGAATAGACCGAATATCTCAGTAGGGAGAAAGTTGACTGAATCTTAGAGACGAAATCCATTGGAGCCACACATCTGGATTCCTCTGCAGCCTCGGGTAGAGATATTGGTCCTCCCCAGACAAGACTGATAGCCTTGGCCACAACCCTGTTAAACTGCCTCCTGCTCCCATTATCTTGCTCCCCCCTCCATATTAGCATAGGTATGTGAATCCCCTTTGAGAGCAGGTTATGTCTTAATCTCTTCCCATCAATACATGATCATGAAGAATACAATAATCAGTCTTTGCAATCCATTTACTCATTATCACAGAACATCGACATTCACCGGGCTTGTAAATTTATAATTGTCTATCTTAAACTAGGTAACGATACTCGACCATTTGACTGATAGACCTTTGTTTAATTCCTATAAAAAATACTGTCTTTGTGCGTAGAGCAGAGATTCGTGAAGACGTGTCACCACAAGTAGACGAACGACTACTTCTGATCACACTGAGGATCTCTCACCGGCTGTCCAATAATATTGCATCTACTTTTGAACAGAAACTTGTGTTGTCCGAATTTGTGAAAAAAGGGACATCAAAAGAAGGGTAATTTTTCTTTTAACCAACTATCCAGCAGGCGAGCTTACACTTTGGCTATGTTAGTAGCATCCCCAACAGTAACTTAGACAGCAAACTTTGGTTGAATGCTGTCTAAATTTTCAGTAAGTCTTAAGTGCAAATAATGGGACCATGTGCTAGAAGTGTGTTGTATAGGAAAAAACATGATGCTAGTCCATGCACAATACAGATTTGATTCTTGTGATGCCATTTCTAACCTCAAAGCTGAAGCTAATGTCCTCTTTTAATCTTGGAAGTCTACCATGCGTACAGAAGCAGGGTGTTCACCTTAACAGTATTTGGATGCATCATGGCTTGGAATGGCAACTGCTCTGCCCAGGAACATAAGAAACTGGCCAAGTTGCAGTCATTTGTCCCAGAATATTGGCATTACAAGTCTTCAGCTGGATCCTCATCGACATTCATGGTCATTGCTAATTGATTTCTGCTGGCCTTTGCACAATTACTAGACTTTTTGGTGTCTATATTGTTAATTGTAGATGGTACAGTTTCTACACCCACAGGAGCATAGATTGACAGGGAGAATCAGCGGTGGTGACACAGAGAAAGACAGGTTGCTCAAAGAGGAAGGAGGATGAGAAGTAGGGAGAGAAAGATTTACCCAGAGGTTATTCTCATACAGGATCTTTTAGAAGCAATGTTCCTTTCACATACACATTGAGGAACAGTGTTTCATTGAGTATGACATCTCTAAAATCTGCCACTTGTAGCGGTCTCAGAGTAGGCAAGGACAGGATTGCTTTTAGCTATGAAGGTAACTGTGACCATGAATCCTTACATATCTGGACCCTTCCAGACATTTTTCCAACATCTCATGGTTTGACATCCATTGAGGCTCAGAGGCTCTGAACCATGAAGACAATGGTTTAGATTTCATTCTTTCTTGCCAAAGAGAAGAAAACTGAGTGAGTATGTGGCATTGGTCAGACTGCAGGCGTTTACCATGGTGCAGAATGCCATTGTTGATCATGCATACATCCCATTCAGCTGCAAGATGTATATTTGGAGATGCTGAGCTCCTCTAAACTCTTTGCCAGTGACTCCATGCTTTTTGGCAAGCCTGTCATATGGTCTTATCTGTGCAGTAAGCATTTCCTTCTATGTATCCATCAACCTTTTCCCACCAAAGTCGTCCATGAGCGGAATTCATATGCAACCTCATCCTTTGATGAGCTGGCACCTGCTCTGCTCTCTTCCTCTGCAACCTATCCATTTCTGGTGTTACATCACATGCAAATACCAGGTCTAAGCTGTTCTCAAAACCGTACACAGTTTCTGTACCTGAACTGTGGCTGACTGTAACATTGAAGAACACTGTTTCTTCATTAATGTCTTCTTTGTTTTCAATTTCTTGCTCCTGCATTACCACCTGGCCAAGTTGCAGTCATTTGTCCCAGAATATTGGCATTACAAGTCTCCAAGTAATGTTAGACTTGGAGAAAAGATTGGGGAAAGTCAAGAGTTGCATTCTTACACTTGGCAGTTTGTAAATCAGGAGCGATTGTGGGATAAAGGGAAAGTGAAATGTGAGGAGGATGATCTTGGATAAACATACCCACACCTTCACTCATTTCAATTCTGCCATTATCCGCAGTCCAAGTCAGAGCTGCAAATTAGAAGGCAAAGGAAATTCAGCATGTCTGTACATTCTCTTACCAACTTTTATAAATGCTCCAGAGAAAGCATTCTATTTGGATGCATCATGGCTTGGTATGGCAACTGCTCTGCCCAGGAACGTAAGAAACTACAGAAAGTTGTGAATGCAAGCCAACCTCCTATCCTTAGACTCCATCTAAGCTTCTCACTGTCTCGGGAAGACAGCCAACATAATCATTTTTCATAATGGGTGGCACAGTGGTTATCACTGTTGCCTCACAGTGCCAGAGACCTGGGTTCAATTCCCATCTCAGGCAACTGTCCGTGTGGAGTTTGCACATTTTCCCCGTGTCTGCGTGGGTTTCCTCCGGGTGCTCCGGTTTCCTCCCCAAGTCCAAAAATGCACAGGTTAGGTGAATTGGCCATGCTAAATTGCCTGTAGTGTTAGGTGAAGGGGTAAATGTAGGGGAATGGCTCTGGGTGGGTTGCTGTTCGGAGCATTGGTGTGGACTTGTTGGGCTGAAGGGCCTGTTTCCACACTGTAAGTAATCTAATCTAATCCCTTCAAACCTGGTTATAATCTCTTCCCTCAGGCAGAAACCTAAACACCTATACCATCAGATTCAAGAACAGCTTCTTCCCTGCTGTTATTAGACTTCTGAATGGACCTCTCTAATTTGAAATTTATTGTTGACCTCAACCTATGTGCATCATCTTTGCAGCTGTAACATTGTATTCCTCACTGTGTTCTATTACCCTTATGCACATAGTATGGTTTGATCAGCCTGTACTACATGCCAAACAAAACTTTTCACTATCTAGGTACATGTGAAAATAATAAATTAAATCAAATTAAATTTGTAAAAAGTGATGGTGAACAATGGATCCTCTGCCAGGCTGAGGGTGATGTGGGTGTGCAGTGCTGGACTATATGCTGTTGCCTATGGTTAAATGCCAGCTTGTCCTGAAAGAATGAAAAATGTATCAGTAAGAATGGTGCAATCTATGTGGTAATGCTCCTGCCATGGTTTAATAGCTGGTAGACTTTGCAAGCATTAGAATGTGGGTAACAGAGGCTTGCAGCAGTACTAAGTGTTGAGGCTGAGACAACTCAATGAATGTGAAGAATAGGTTGTGCTGGTAGGGGAGTAAAAAAGGATATGAGGCTAGGGATGCAGTTAGTTGAATCTTTCATTAAAAGATAAATTCATTAACTTTGAACATTAACATTTCAAGCAATTCTTAAAACCTGCTTGCTTATCTTAAAGAGGAGATGCATTTTGACTACAACAGAATGTCAAATTTAAAAGTGAGTTTGTCTTGAGAATGACACAGGAATGATAGAATATGGCAAAGAACATGCCCCCGTGTTTTCCAATGCAGCACTGTAAGGCTTGATCCAGGGGATAGACTGAAATAGACTCCTCTACCTAGAAGAGACCAGAGGCCCTCCAAAGAGACACTGCACCTGTTTTGGCGAGCTATCTGATTTTCAGCCCAAAGACTTCCCAAATATCAAATTACTGCTAAATTGTGAGTACAATGTTTCAGTTGAATGAAGTAATGCCTCACAAAATCTTCTTTTCAAATCAACACTCTCAAGAAGTGGCTATCATTAATAAAATTATTGCCTTTATTAAAATAATCTATAGTATTGAGGAAATGTGGTCCCAGTTAAATAACATTGATCAAATTTAGCAGTCAAGGAGTAAATAATGCAGCACTGATCCATTTTCTGGATGTGAAGATGTTCTTTAAGATTAGATTTTTTAAAAAATCAAATGACACCTATTAGAGTAAATTTCATCTATTTAGCTGTCTATCCATTCTGGAAATTTGGGTAAAGTTGGGGAATGCACTTGCTCAAGTTAGCATTCAGGTAAAATATAGAAAATCTTTCTACCCAGAGCATAATGTTTAATAACTCTTACAAATTACTGAACAACAAAAATGGTATTACTCTCAGGCTAACATTTCCATTCTAGGTCAACTGTAGTGTTTCACTGAGGGCCAATGTAATCTGGGGAGATAGGATCTCGTATTTCACAGGTAATTCACAGGTTTCAGGACTCAACATTGAGTTCAACAACTTCAGAGCATGAACACAGTCCTTCATCTGATTACAACCATTTTCAGCCCCCTAACCAAACCCTAGTGTCTTGATGGCATTGGTTTGCTGTCAACCGAACTGAGATATTATCTACAAATCGCACTTATCATTAATACCTATCTTGCATCTACATCCCTTCTTTCCAAATGTTAGCGCTCTCTTTGTTTTTTGCTTTGGGCACTGTCACCATCTGTTCTACTCACTCCTCCTCCCACGTGTCAATAGCATAAAAGCATAGCTTTCCATCTCAGCTTGGTTTTGATGAAGATTCATTGGGGTCAAAACATTAAATTGTTTCTTTCTCCACAGATGCTTCTGGAACTGCAGAGTTTCTCCAGCATTTTCTATTTTTTATTTCAGATCTCCAGCATCCACAGTGTTTTGCTTTTATAACAGAAACGTTCAATTTTTTTTTAATGTTACGACTTTAAATTTGCTATCAAATTTAATCTCACATTAACTGATGTCTGAATGTATAATTTTTTCTTTTATCAATGGCTTGATTGTTATTCTTCATCTTGTCCTCCAGTTTTGTTTTTGGTCTCTCCCAATTCATCTGCAGTTGGGTAATTAACAATGTTTTTGGTCTAATCTTTTAATTGGAATAATCAAGATTAAAATGGTGCATTGCTCAGGAAATCTTTTGTAGAAAGTCATATAAAATGACCAAAGCCTGTGTCAGATGGTTTCAGGATCTATTACAAATCACTTTACTTGTCGAGTTTTCCAAAGAGGTCTAGACAGTTTGTCTGCACATTAAATGGTTAATCTTATTGTATATAATATTATTGTACATCTGTTTTTCAGATCAATTAAGTTAACCCTATTAAAATATGTTAAAAATAAAGCATTATAATTTCACATGGGTGTCAAGTTTCAGGATTTTTCTTCTGTCTCTTCTAAACTTATGCTCTGAGAAAAAATCTTCTATACTATACAATGAAATACAATTGTGTAACTATAGAGAAATGAAAGCACTATGTAGTTTAATGGTGTGCAATGGATAGAATGCTGAAGAAGACTACCCTGATGCACAAAAGAGTGTTCTGGATAGATTTGTTTTGATCTGTGGTACATTGTGTATACATTACATGCTGCTGACACTGAATCAGTGGTGGTGAGACCTACTGTTTAAATGGCAGATGGGGTATTGCTCAAGTGGTCACCTTTGTCCTGGATGATATCAAGTTTTTTTGAGTGTTATTGGAACTTCACTTATCTACATATGTGGTGAGTATTCCATCATGCTCTTGAATTGAGCCTTGTAGATTGTAGGAGAAAGTGAGAACTGCAGATGCTGAAGATCAGAGTCGAGAGTGTCGTGCTGGAAAAGCACAGCAGATCAGGCAGCATCCAAGGAGCAGGAGAATCAGCATTTTGGGCATACACTCTTCATTGCAGACAGGGTTTGGAGAGACAGGTTTTGCAGAATTCCTAGCCTCCAGCCTGTTCTTGTAGCTGTGGCTGGCTCAGTTAAGTTTCTGGCTGAAGTTCCTTATTGTCAGGCAGTTTCTACTGTTGTACCTGGCTGGAGGCATGGCTAGTTTTGAAATACAAATCTACAGCATTACTGCCAAGGCCTTGGCAGAGCCCATATCATTTACAGAATCCAGTTTCTTAACATCACATGGAGTGAAATAAATTATCTGAAAGCTAATATCTGTCATCCTGCAGACCTCAAATAGTTTTGGAGGATAATCATTTCAGTCCCAAGACTTTGTTACTGGCATTTCACAAGGTAGATAGTTTTGAATCAATCTGATCGGAAATGTTATTCCAGACATCTTGAGCCAATGGGGTTTGAATCCAAGCATCCTAAATCAAAGCTGGGGACTCTGTCCCACACGAGTCTTCATTCTTCCGAGTACTTTCCTAGGCCCAACCATCTTCGGCTGCTTTATCAATGCCCTCGCTCAGAGTAAAGTTAGAAGTGAGAATGTTCAATGACCACACAGCATCCTAACTGGGAACTATCTCACCATTCATTCGCTGTTGAATGATCAAAACCCTGCAACTCCCTTCCCAACAGTCCTGTAGGTGTAACCACTTCAGATAGATTGCAGTGTTTCCAGAATCCAGCTCACCACCATGTTCTCGAAAGCAATTAGGAATGGGCAACCATTGTTGGCTTTTCAACCACAACCAAAGCTACCATATCTGCTTAAAACTACCAAAAATTCAGGAAGATCGAGTAGAAGACAATACATGACTAGATGGAAGTTGAATGATGATGCCTTTAAACACAATGCTGCGATTGGTTGATGAGGGGTTGTCTCTAATGCTGCTGAATTTTAGTTTTAAGGGAGGGCATACATGGGAATGGTGAGGTTAAAAATGGCCAGTCATGGGGTTACATTTACATGCTGAATGCCATCATGATCCAACTGCTCTGCACACATACAGTCTTCTCTGCACATGTAACACCCGTGCTCCTAGTTAGATAACTCCATGTTATGAATGAATTTACTCAGGTGTCCCACAAATAATGAAGATATCAAATCATTATGAACACAAGCTGGTACTAATGTAAATGGTCTGAACTTTATTTGGAAATAAGTTATGATAGCCTTTAACAATATACATACTATTTCTATCTTATTCAGCACCTTAAACTAACAATAGTTCCCAAGTCTCTTGTAGAGATACACAGTCGCTCTCTCTTTCTCTGGTTGTTTCTATGTATGGGACTGCGAAGCTGATTTCTCTTTCTCTCTCTTTCTGTCTCCGTCTCTGAACAGTCAGCTGGTCACTACCTTTTGCCATGCCAGTCTCTTCAGAAGGTCGCTTCCCAATCTACAGGTAAGTCCTATCTTTTCCCCAGCTTCTGGACATTTTTCTGGCTTTAACCAATCAGGAGATCCTGCTTAATGGCCACCGATGATTTGAACACTTTGTTAATCATTAAAAGTTCTGTTAGCTTGAGTGTCTGATTCTTCGTTGCTAATATGCACCCTTTCTTTGTTTAGTTGATGAGATATGTCGATCCAGGATGACTGTTACCAGGATGGTTCCTTTCTGTAATGTCTTTAGCATCTAGTTGCTGTTAGCATCTAGTTTTGTCTGGTTTCTAGGTTTTGTAACTTCAGAGTTTTACTTGGCCAGTGTACCCAGCATTCCTTGCTATTTGGCCAAACTCAAAATCTTGGACAACAGTCTTTCCTCCAGGAGACTGCTATAACCTGGAAGAGACATGGAGAATGAAAGGAACTTTCACGTGTTACCTGAATATTGTTGATAACTTCTCTACTGGCTGTAAAACTTTCAGAAAACAAGATCATGATATATGCAACTGAATGACCTGCAATTTGTGACCCTTTAAAATTAAAAAGTTTCTGTATACCTTTCACAAGTGGAACAGACGTTCAGGGTGACTAGAGATCTCTTTACAGTTACTTTTGCTATGGTAAAAATGCTATGATCAGCAATACCACAATTTAAAAATCCCCATCTTTATTTTCCAATTGCTCCATGACCTCATCCTTCTCTAACTCTGTGAGCTCCAATTCTGGTGACTTTTGCACCTCCCATTTGCTTAAATCCATTTTCAGCTGTTATTCCTTCTGCTGACTAACCCTTAAACTTTGCAATTTCCTTTTAATCCTCTCTGTGACGCCATAGTTTGTACTTCCTTTTTTATTTTGTTTCCCCTTTAAGGCAACCTTAAGTTTTGATCACATGTCCCAAAACCTCCATTTTTGGTTTGGCATCAAATTTTATTTGACAATGTTCTTGTGAAGCAGCATGGAGATTATGCAATGTTAAAGGCACATTATAAATGGAAATGATGCTGTCGAAAATGTGGAAAACGCCCCAGAAAATATACATCTGTGACTTGTACAGCATTACAATCTGTCACTCTGTATATTATCAGACATAACGCAAATGCTCCTATCACTACCAGGTCCAAAGATGCAAACATAGAGGGCAACAAGGATGGTGTGTGGCTGAGTGCTTGGCAGAGAGCGATCAAGCAGAAAAAATCTCTGACCCATTGTCGCTCCACCCTTTCCAGTTGCCCTGATTTAGCAGTACAAAAACAGCAGAAAATCTCAGCTATTTGTATGCCTGTCACATAATTCTGGAGTAACTGATGAAAACATTTCAACAGAAATGACTTGTGGTTTGGTTTCTGAACTGAAATTTAATGAGATATTGATTCTTGGCCTGTAGGGCCTCTTTTGATCAATATTAGTGGTTGGTACCTATCTAGTCCTTGGGGTATCTGTGGGGTTTTTTCCAAATTTAGATTTGTTTCCTTTGATTTCTTATTTGTTTTCATTTATTGATTTTCCTTCGTTGTTTTGATATGGAGTGTTTCCAGTTTCCAATCAAGCTGCAGGTGAAGTGGCACATCATGGTCACCCAAATTAAAACTGACGTAGGTTGCATGCTTGGAGGTAAGCGCTTAATCCTTTACTGCACCACAGATCAAATTGTGAGCACAGCATTGGATCTAGACAAATTCATCTTCTCAATCATTCGTAAACTTGCAGCCATTGTTTCTTTTTTATATTTTTTGCATGGATGTTGGCATCACCAACGCGATTGTCCATTCCTAGTTGCCCTGAACTAAGTGGCTGCCAGAGCATTTCAGAAAGCATTTTAAGTATCAATCACATAGCTGTGTGCCTGAAGCTGCAGGTCACTCGGATGTGGAGAGTGAATTTCCTTCCCTCAAAGACAATAGTAAACCAGATCAGTTTTTGATGATAATTGATAGTAGTTTCACGGTCACCACAACTAGCTTTATGTTCCAGATTTTATGAATTGAATTCTAATTCTGACACCTTTTGTGGTGGAATTCATACCTGGTTTCCCAGGGCATTGGCCTGGATCTCACGGTTACTAGTCCAGTGTTTTATCATTATGCCACAATCTCTTCCATCTCCCAATGAAGACTTCAATGACCAGGAATAGAAAGGTAAGGATCAGAAATAAGAAGCCTTTGTCACAGTGCTGAGAGCATTGCATAGCTTTGTGCCAACTTAGGTTGAATTGTCAACCCCTGTCTGAGTTAAACACGTCATAGAACATAGACCCAGAATAGTACAACACATTACAGATACTTCAGCACTCGATGTTGTGCTGACCTTTTATCCTATTCTAAGATCAGACTAACCTACATGCCCTTCAGTTTACTACCATTCATGTGCTTATCCAAGAGTCGCTAAAATATCCCTAATGTATCTGACTCCACTGCCACTGCTGGCAGTGCATTCTACGCACCCACCACTCTGTGTAAAGAACCTACCTCTGACATCTCCCCTAAACCTTCCTCCAATCACCTTAAAATTATTCCCCCTCATGATAACCATTTCTGCCCTATGAAAAAGTCTCTGGCTATTCATTCTATCTATGCCTCATCATCTTGTACACCTCTATCAAGTCACCTCTCATCCTTCTTCATTCCAATGAGAAAAGCCCAAGCTTCCTCAACCTTACTTCATAAGGCATGCCCTGCAGTCCAGGCAGCATCTTGGTAAATCTTCTCTGCACTCTCTCTAAAGCTTCCACATCCTTCCTATAATGAGGTGACCAAAACGGAACACAATATTCCAAGTATGGTCTAACCAGGCCTTTATTGAGCTGCAGCATAACCTTGCACCTCTTGAACCCAATCCCTCTGCTAATGAAAGCCAATACACCATACACTTTCTAAACAACCCTGTCAATTTGGGTGGCAACTTTGAGGGATCTATGGACGTGGACCCCAAGATCACTCTGTTCCCCCACACTGCCATGAATCCTGCCTTTAACCCTGTAATCTGCATTAAAGTTTGACCTTCCAAACTGAATTGCTTCACACTTTTCCAGGTTGAACTCCATCTTCCACTTCTCAACCCAGCTCTGCATCCTGTCAGTGTCCTGTTACAACCTACAACAGCCTTCCACACCATCCACAACTCTGCCAACCTTTGTGTCATTGGCAAACCTAATAACCCACCCTTCCACTTCCTCATCCAAGTCATTCATAAAAATCTCAAAGAGCAGAGGTCCCAGAACAGATCCCTGCAGAACACCACTGCTCACCAAGCTCCAGGCTGAATACTTTACATCTTCTACCACCCTCTGTCTTCCATGGGCCAGTCAAATTTCCCTCTATTCCATACCTCATTACTTTTTGAATGAGTCTACCATGGGGAACCTTATCAAATGCCTTGCTAAAATCCATTTATACCACATCCACTGCTCTACCTTCATCAATGTGCTTTGTCACATCCTCAAAGAATTCAATAAGGCTTGTGAGACAGGACCTGCCCCTCACAAAGCCATGCTGACAATTTATTTGTGTACTCTGTCAAAAGCATTGTAAGAAATGGCTGACTGCTGTCATGTTACTTATTCCTGGAGGTTTATCCTTTATCTATTTAGGTAGTGTATTGTGGAATTGGCCCTGTCAAATGTTCACTTAACATAAAGTGCTGGATGTATAGAGAATGTTAGGACAGTTTTGATCTTAAAATGAGCTGTGTGAGACCAATCAAAATTAATTTCTTTTCTAAGTAAAGCCTATGTAGCTTCCCTCATATTTCAGTGGGTAAATGTAAAATGTGATCCGCTGCTTAGCCATGGAGTTTAGATGAACCCTAACTTAGATTTCTGATTTCTACAGCCAGCATGCAGGTACTTTGCTACAATGCACTTTGGTGCCTATGAACCTGGGAATGGGAAAATCAGCCACAGGCTTTGAGCTGGTAGTGGATGTATCAGGCTTCAGATGAAGATAAAATTAGTCTTGATTATGAACCTTCTTACTGTCAAATGGCTCAGTGACTGTATTTGCTAAAGTTTAAATATTAGCAATAGACACTTAGGTGATGCATTAAGCCCAAAGAACAGAGCTCCAGGCATGTGTCATTACATTCAGGATGAATATAAAATCATATTTAAAATAATCCAATATGCTATCAGTGTTCTAGCTATTATGCAACTGTGGCATCTAATTACTGCTGATGACGTGTTTTCAAAAGGTATCTGTTAAACTGTCATAATTGGGCAACAATATGTATTTCTGCTAATCTATGTAACAGGTTACATTAGTAACCATGTCTTTGCAATGGGATACAAGTCAGGTTTCAACTCTAGCAATAGCTGAGTCTGACTTTGAACAGAGTACTGGCAGTTGGATGAGTAATGGAGTGCTTGGAGTGCAGGTTCATAGTTCCTTGAAAGTGGAGTCCCAAGTTGATAGCATAGTGAAGAAGACATTTGGTATGCTTGCTTTTTTAGATTAGATTAGATTAGATTAGATTAGATTACTTACAGTGTGGAAACAGGCCCTTCGGCCCAACAAGTCCACACCGCCCCGCCGAAGCACAACCCACCCATACCCCTACATTTACCCCTTACCTAACACTACGGGCAATTTAGCTTGGCCAATTCACCTGACCTGCACATCTTTGGACTGTGGGAGGAAACCGGAGCACCCGGAGGAAACCCACACAGACACGGGGAGAACGTGCAAACTCCACACAGTCAGTCGCCTGAGGCGGGAATTGAACCTGGGTCTCTGGCGCTGTGAGGCAGCAGTGCTAACCACTGTGCCACCGTGCCGCCCATTTTTTTGGTCAGTGTTTTGAGGATAGGAGTTGGGAAGTCATGTTGCAGCTGTACAGGACAATTTTTAGGCCAATTTTTGGAATATGTGTGCAATTCTGGTCTCTCTGCAAGAGAAAGCATAAACAAAGAACAAAGAATAATACAGCACAGAAACAGGCTCTTTGACTCTCCAAGCCCGCACCAACATATTTTGACCTTTCATACGAAAACTGTCTTCACTTGCAGGATCCATATCCCTCTACGTGTTCCCTTCCTATTCATATATTCATCCAGGTGCTTCTTGAATGCTGCTATTGTGTCTGCTTCCACCAATTCTGCTGGCAGCATTTTCCAGGCACTCGCCACCCTTTGTGTGAAAAACATGTCTTGCACATCTCTTTTCAACTTATCCCCTCGCAGCTTGACACTGTGTTCCTTAGTAATTGACCCCGCCACCCTGGGAAAAAACCTCATATTTTCCACTCTATCCATGCCATTCGCAATCTTGTAAATTTCTAATAGGTCACCCTTCAACCTTCTGCATTCCAGTGAAAATAAATCCAGTCTATCCAACTTTCCTCATAGCTAAAATCCTCCATACCACGAAACATTCTGATAAACCTTTTCTGTGCCCTCTCCAAAGCATCCACATCAATATGTTCGTGTGATGACCAGAACTGTATGCAATATTCCAACTGTGGCCTAACTAAAGTTCCATAAGGCTGCAGCATAACTTGTCTATCCTTATCCTCAATGCCTCTTGCAATGAAGGCAAGAATGCCATAGGTCTTTTTTACTACGTTATCTACCTGTGCTGCCACCTTCAGTGATCTGTGGAACCGCACACCCACTCCTTCCTGGCAAGAGAGAATGAATGATGGGCCACAAGGATCAATGCTGCAGTCTCAACTTTATACAGTTATATAAATAGTTGTAAATGAATGGACCAAATGTATGGTGGGTAAATTTGTTGTTGGCATAAAGGTAGATAGAAGATTAATTGCAAAGTGTTCATATATAAGCTATAAATTGGTGAATGTCAGCAAATGGTGTATAACGTGTGACAATGTGGAATTGTTCATTTTGATAAGAAAAATAAAAAAGGAGTAATGGTCAGAAATTGCAGGGCCCTAAGATGAATGGCTGAACTACTGCATGCATTGTAAATGGCTAGTACAGAAGCATAGCAAATAATTAGGACATCTAAAATACTGTTAATGCTTATTGTTTGGGTAATTAAATACAAATATAGGGAGTTTATGCACCAGTTATACAGAGCACTGATGAGACATCATTTGGAGGTCTGTGTACAGTATTGTCCTCCTTATTTAAGGAAGGAAATAAATACAATGGAAGCAGTTAAGAGAATGTTTCATAGACTAATACCTAGAATTAATCTTAGCAGGACTAATACACTTAATGGTAAAGTCCTAGGGAGTGTTGCTGAACAAAGAGACCTTAGAGTGCAGGTTCATAGCTCCTTGAAAGTGGAGTCACAGGTAGATGGAAGTGAAGAAGGCATTTGGTATGCTTTCCTTTAGTGGTCAGAGTATTGAGTACAGGAGTTGGGAGGTCATGTTGCGGCTGTACAGGACATTGGTTAGGCCACTGTTGGAATATTGCGTGCAATTTTGATCCCCTTCCTATTGGAAAGATGTTGTGAAACTTGGAAATGTTCAGAAAAGATTTACAAGGATGTTGCCAGGGTTGGAGGATATGAGCCATAGGGAGAGGCTGAACAGGCTGGGGCTGTTTTCCCTGGAGCGTTGAAGGCTGAGGAGTGACCTTATAGAGGTTTACAGAATTATGAGGGGCATGGATAGGATAAATAGACAAAGTCTTTTCCCTGGAGTTGGGGAGTCCAGAACTAGAGGGCATAGGTTTAGGGTGAGAGAGGAAAGATAAAAGACCTAAGGGGCAACTTTTTCGCACAACGGGTGTACATGTGTGGAATGAGCTGCCGGAAGAAGTGGTGGAGGCCGGTACAATTGCAACATTTAAGAGGCATTTGGATGGGTATATCAATAGGAAGGGTTTGGAGGGATATGGGCCAGGTGCTTGCACATGGGACGAGATTGGGTTGGAATATCTGGTCAGCATGGATAGGTTGGACTGAGGGGTCTGTTTCCATGCTGTACATTTCTATGACTCTCTGACTAATTACAGATTCCCATCCTGAAGATGCCCCCTAACCTTTACTCTAACCCTAACATTAACCCTAACCTTTACCAAGCTGACTTATATCTCATACCTTATCAAACAACTTTTGGAGATTCAAATATATTACATCTACTGATTTCCCTGTATCTATCATACATTTTACCTCCTTAAAGAACTGCAATAAATTTGTTTGAAATGATTTCCTCTTTGAGAAGCCATGTTGACTCTGCTTAATTTTATAATGTATGCCTAATTGTTCTCTTACATTCTATATAATAGATTCCAACATTTTCCCAATAATAAATTTTCCCAATTCTGAATGACAGAAATTCCAGAAGTACTTCCCGCACTTTGAAATTAGAATCAGGATATACATAAGGATGACAATGATGCTGGAGCAATGTTGGAGTTGCATGATTAAGTGGAGAGAGTTGGAATAGGGCAGAAGTTTCTCTGAAGAGAATGCATATGTATATCAAATTGTAAATAAAAAATCTCTTATGAAAAACATTCCATCTACACCAGCAGCATTGCTTGGGGAGATTAAAGTCTCCAAATAGGCCTCTCGCTGTTCACTAATGAGATTCTTGCCTCATTGTTGAACACAAATCAGATATTTTTCTCTTGACAAAGATCTTTGTCACTCACCCTCAAATATCTTCAATGACCAGCCTCTACTGCTCTCCTCTGAAGAAAATTCTACGGACTAATCAATTACACTTTAGTCTTAAATGGAGAGAGAAATTCATTTTAACAGTACTATATTGTGGATGCTGGAAATCTCAAATAAAAACATAAAATGCTGGAGAAACTCAGCAACTCTGGCAGCATCTGTAGAGAGAGAAGAACAGAGCTAACAGCTTGTCTCTGATCTGACTTTTATTTGGAATACCTTCATGTTTAATTAAAATTTAATTCTTGTAATCTGTATCTATAACATTTCGTTAAAAACACAAATGTAATCCTAATCATACCACCAGTTATTCTCAATCCTGATTCACCCGCTTATTAAAAACCATAAATTATGGTACTTCTATCTGTCTATTCACGGAATTACCACCAAAACTCTTATTTCCACAGCTTCCAAATAAAACATGTACTGTATAAATTTGAAATGAAATGGCCATGATATTTCATACCTTTCAAATGAATTGACTTGACTGATCTCATGTCCTGTAATGTTAGAAAGCTATAACTGCAAGAAACAGGAGATACACAAAAGCACTTTGCCTCTAATTCCCATTTCAATGGTTTCTCTTATTGATTAAACCAAATGATTTTCCAGAGTACTCTCACAGTTTCCTTTCCAATTGGAATAAAAATTGACATGCATTCTTTTGTTTAAATGGAATGAAATGTGGGTAATTCTGTTGGCACACAACAAAGATCTCATTGTGGGGCATTTTATTTAAACCAACCTTAAATTTGTCATTGGCTGATAATATTGTCTCTCTCCTATAAATTTAACTTTGCTTTGTCTTTGTTCCAGATCTTTGAATGTTTATTTTAACTGCTTTCTAATTTATCCCTCATCTTCCCTTTTTATTTTATCTGATCACTCACTCTTCCTCAACTATCATATTTCTATCTCTCTTCATTTCCAGAGATGTGTCATTCAGACTTGAAAGGATGGGACCTTCCTCACCCCTGACTGACGGAAACATTGGTGAGAATGTTGGGAAAATGGAATAAGAACGGCAATAATCAGGTTCCCAAAATTGAGAGCAAAATGTCTGATTCATGTTTAACAGTGAGACAAAGATCTCACTAGTGAATAGTGAGAGGCCTATTTGGATCCAATTCCATGCATTATTACTAAATTTCACCTCATTCACATGCAGTTTTCCATTCTTCCAACTGGTGGTGGAAGCTAAATAATGGCAATACCCAACATGAAAGGCAGAGTGGTTACCTGACTATTGCACATTGCCACTTGCTCCTCCAGCTCTCCATCACAAAGTTTTTCACTGTACTTTGGTACACATGACAATAAGTCAATCAATCAATCATTCAATCTTGGACAGCACTCACCAACATAGGCTCATAGACGCTCACAACACAAAAGTAGACCATTTGGCCCATTGTGTCCACACTGGTCTACAAACATTCGACTACATCAGTCTACGTCTTGGCCCATAGCTCATAGTCAAGGCAACACAGAAGAATATCTAAATACTGCTTAAATATTTTTGGAGCTTCTATCTCAACCACTCTTTCAGGCTCTGATTTCAAGGTTACCTTGTATCAATGTCCCATGGCTATTGAATTGTCTACTCATGGAGAAAGTGACTTCCTGCTCATCCTATCTCTGACTCTTATAGTCTAATGCACCTCTGTCAGGATCCCTCTCAACTTTCACTGTTCCAAGGAAAACAGTCTAAGCCTATCTTTCCATATTGCTCAGATCCATCAGCCCAGACAGCATTCTAGTAAATCTACTCTGCCCCCTCCCTCATGCAATCACAACCTTCCTAAAATGTGGCAAACAGAACTTCATGCAGTACTCTAGATGTTTTAAACAGTTTCAGCATAATCTCCTTGCTTTCATATTTTATGCCTTGGCGAATAAAAGTAAGTATACCAGGTGCTTTCTTAAACAGCTCATCTACATGCCCTGTCATTTTTAGGGATCTGTGGTTATATTCATCATGAACACTCTGAACTTCAGTACTTTGTCGTGTCCTACCTTTCCGTTGAGTTCACTCTTGGGACCTGGGTTTTGTTAGCTGGCCAGCATTTATTGCCTGGTCCTAGTTGCCATTGAGAAAGTGTTGGTAATCTGCCTTCTTAAACAACTGCAGTCCATATGCTATAGATTGACCGATAGTGCTGTTAGGGAGAAAATCCAGGATTTTGATTCAGTAAGGGCAGCACAGTGGCTCAGTGGTCAGCACTGCTGTCTCACAGTGCCAGTGACCTGGGTTCAATTCCAGCCTCAGGTGACTGTCTGTGTTGAGTTTGCACATTCTTCCCATGCCTGCATGGGTTTCCTCTTGGTGTTCCGGTTTCCTCCCACAATCCAAAGATTTGCAGGCTAGGTGAACTGGCCATGTTAAGTTACCCATAGTGTTGACGGATGTGTAGTTCGGAGCATTTGTCAGGGGTAAACATAGGATAGAAAAATGGGTCTGTGTGGGTTACTGTTCAGAGGGTCACTGTGGATTTGTTGAGCTGAAGAGCCTGTTTCCACACTTTAGAGATTCTATTCTATGATTCTGACAGCGAAGGAACAGCAATATACTTTGAACTCATGTTGATGAGTGGCTTGGAGGGGAGTTTGCAGATGATGGTGTTCCCAGGTATTTGCTTCCCTTGTCCTTCTGGATGAAAGTGGTCATGGTATTGTAAGGTACTGTCTAATGTTCAATTTTAATTGAACAACATGTGCATTTTTAAGTAACTACAACAGTTGATGACTAACTTGTTTTGTTTTGCTGCAGTTTTGCTGTAGTGAATCTGTACTCCAAAGTCTCCTTGTTCAGCAACAGTCCCAATACCTTTTGATTAAGTGTAGTTTGATTCTAAGTATAAAAGTAAATTACTGTTGAAGCCATTTGTTCTGCACTTTGTCTATGGAAGAATGTGACAATGTTATCAAATTTAGCTTTCATTAAAAGTACTCATCAACTTTGGATATGAAGACCCTTGAAAAGATTACTTCTTTGATTTGCAACACTCTCTTTAATTTGGCAAGACTTTAAGGATCTTTGTTTGAATTCTGCAGTGCATCTTAGAGTCATAGAGTCATAGAGTTGTACAGTTCATCTGCGCTGACCAGATATCCTAAATAAATCTAGTCTCTTTTGTCAGCATTTGGCCCATATCCTTCTAAACTCTTGCTATTCATATACCCATTCAGATGTCTTTTAAATGTCTTACTTGTACTAGCCTCCACCACTGGCAGCTCAATCCATACACACACCACTCTCTGCATGAAAATGTTGCCCCTCTGATCCCTTTTAAATCTTTCCCCTCTCACCTTAAACCTGCGTCCTCTAGTTTTGGATTCCCCAATCCCAAGGAAAAGACTTTGTCTATTTATTGTATCCATGTCCCTCATGATTTTATAAACCTCTATAAGGTCACCCCTCAGTCACCAACACTTCATGGAAAATAGTCCCAGTCTATTCTGCCTCTGCCTATAGCTCAAACCCTCCAACCCTGGCAACATCCTTGTAAATCTTTTCTGAACCCTTTCAAGTATCACAACATCCTTTCTATAGCAGAGAGGTCATAATGGTTCACAGTATTACAAAGGTAGCCTCAACATTGACCTGTACAGATGCAACATGAGCTCCCAACTCCTATATTCAATGTACTGACCAATAAAAGAAAGCGTACCAAACGCCTTCTTCACTATCCTATCTACCTGTGAGTCTACCTGTTTTCAAGGAACTATGAAACTGCACTCCAAAGTCTCCTTGTTCAGCAACACTCCCAAGACCTTACTATTACGTGTATAAATCCTGCCCTGATGTGCCTTTCCAAAATGCAGCACCTCACATTTATCTAAATTAAACTCCACCTTCCACACCTTGGCCCATTGGCCCATCTGATCAAGATCCCATTACATTCTGAGGTAACCTTTTTCGCTGTCCACTGCAAAGACAAGGACTGATTAGGGATAGTCAACATGGCTTTTGTGCGTGGGAAATCATGTCTCACAAACTTGATTGAGTTTTTTTTAAGAAGTCACAAAGAGGATTGATGAGGGCAGAGCGGTAGATGTGATCTATATGGACTTTATTAAGGCGTTCGACAAGGTTCCCCATGGGAGACTGATTAGCAAGGTTAGATTTCATGGAATACAGGGAGAACTAGCCATTTGGATACAGAACTGGCTGAAAGGTGGTGGTGGAGGGTTGTTTTTCAGACTGGGTCGAGGAGTCCAGAACTGGAGGGCATAGGCTTAGGGAAAGATATAAAAGGGACCTAAGGGGCAACCTTTTCACACAGAGGGTAGTACGGGTATGGAATGCGCTGCCAGAGGAAGTGATGGAGGCTGGTAAAATTGCAACATTTAAAAGGCATTTGGATGGGTGTATGAATAGGAAGGGTTTGGAGGGATATGGGCCGGGTGTTGGCAGGCGGGACTAGATTGGGTTGGGATATCTGGTTGGCATGGACGGGTTGGACCGAAGGGTCTGTTTCCATGCTGTACATCTCTATGACTATGACTCTATTTACATCCAAATCATTCATATAAATGATGAAAAGCACCGATCTTTGTGGCACACCACTGGTCATAGGCCTCCAGTCTGAAAAGCAGCCCTCCACAACCACCCTCTGTCTTCTACCTTGTCTTGTGCCAGTTCTGTATCCAGATGGTTAATTCTCCCTGTATTCCATGTGGTCTAACTTTGCTAACCAGTCTACCACGAGGAACCTTGTCAAATGCCTTACTGAAGTCTATATAGATCATATCTGCACTCATCAATCCTCTTTGTTATTTCTTTAAAAAAACTCAATCAAGTTAGTGAGACACAATTTCCCACGCACAAATTCATGTTGACTATCTCTGATCAGTCCTCACCTTTCAAAATACATGAAAATCCTGTCCCTCAGGATTCACTAAACAACTTGCCCACCATCAATAGTTTCCTGCCTTTTCCTTTCTGAAATAGTAGCACTACATTAGCCAACCTCTAGTCTTCTGGCACCTCATCTGTGGCTAGCAATGATACAAATATCTCAGCAAGGACTTGTGAGGAAAATTATAGAATAGAAGGTGCAGTAGCAATGTGGCCGGGGATGGGAAACAAAGAGTAGTGGAGAGTATTCCATTACATGATGACATATACTTTATAGATAATGAACAGGCTTTAAAGAGACAGTAAGTCAGTTTCTCACTTCAGAACTCCTAGCCTCTATTCTACAGTTGCAGCCACAGTGTTCATATGGCTAATGCAATTCCCTTCTGGTCAATGATAGTCACCAGGATAGATCTCCTAAAAGATATTACTAAGTTTATGCTACAATGCTGTAGGCTGCAGAATTGACTAACAACAAACTAAAACCAAACTTAGATTTGACACATAACGCTTCCCAAGAATAGCCATTTATATATCAGTGCGTAGAGCTATTCCATAACTACTAAATTAATCCTTTCAGGCCAACTACCTGAGAGAACAATCAAGATTGTGTGACAGATTATGAGTGATTTCTCCCATTGTATTGAGATGTGGCAGTAATTCACCATGGCATTCATTGATGAAAAGATCCCAGAGCTTTCCAGCTGAATGTTAGGTGGTTGAAGAAGGTCATGTTTCATGCATGGTGTGGAATCTGAAAGAATGAGATCCTTTATTCTGAACAAAATCAATTTCTTCAGTGTTAACAATGATGTCAAAACTGTGGTATTCATCCTGTGGGTCTGGTGAGCCTGTGATATTTGGTGCCAACATGAATCGGTCTTGTCGAGGTAGCAAACACCCCCTAATGGGTCTGTTGCATCATCTAAGAAGAATTCATCCTCCTCCTCAGTGTTCTCTAATTCTCAGTTATTTACAGACTGCTGTGATCTGTTTTTAACATTTTGTCCAGCTCTGAGAGTCTCGCCATCTGGGCACTCATAACCCTCTGCATCACTCACTGGCAAAACTCCCACCCTTGGGATACTGTAATGGAGGCACCTGTGCCCTTTAAGTTTAAAGGATTATGAAATATTGAAACACCTTTGTTTAAAACTCTTCGTTCTTAATTTACAGTGATGGAATCTTCAGTTATGTTTGACCTAACAAGGTATGAAACAGTAAGTTTCTTTTAATGTATCCCATAGAAGTCATTAGCTAGATTTTATAGTACTTAACAAACAAACAGGGAAAACAGAACACAATTTTTTATCTTTCAAAATACAGGATTCCTTGGAAATTGCTAGCACAGGCGATGCCTTGCTTCTCCTGTCTCTGAACTGGGTGTCAGAAAAATAATTCAGCCATAGTGAAACTGTGGGACGAAACATTCTCAGTTTCTGGGACTTTTAAGGGAATTTTTATTCCATATTTTATGTTTTATTCCTTAATACTCAAATAAACTATTTCCATTGTCTTAAAATGACGTCAACACTGAGGTGTTGAGGTGTCACTTCACCTTTGTAACTCGTATTCGGTCAGTCTAATAAATTTCTTATTGCTAAGCCCAGGAAACATATATTGTGTAAACAAATTACATACCATTTTAAAATAGAGAAGTTGGATAAATAATGTTATATATCCTACTTATCAATATTGCGAACTCTTATAAAATCAGTTATCAGATATTCTCAGGTGCACCATTAATCAGGAACAAATGTTTTAGCAGAATATCAGGATTCTCTTTCAAAACATAAACGTTACATTCTACATAGATCATTAATTGGCCAAGACAGTTAGCAAACACCTTCAAAATACAAGATTCTTGATCCAAGAGTGGTTTCATACTCATTTCAAACAGCTAGGTTCAAATGTTTTTTGACTTCTTTGAAGCTAACAAAAATCTTCAATTGTGTGAAATGTCATAAATAGAGAAAGAATTACTTAACCCAAACCCTTCATCATCCTTCCCCTTATTTAAGACCAGTCTATCAAAAGCAGAAGTTGAAATGAAACTGTAAGAAGATAGCTATGACCAAATCATAAATTATTACTATCAAACAACATATTATCTTAGCATTAGCAATATCATCAAAATCTTACAGCATTATTTTGTTGTTATGGAGTCTCTGCACCCTTTTATTTCCCATCTTCATGTGCAGCTGTTCTGTGCAGATGTCTAGAACTCACTGTTCAGCCACGTGTACCTGGATCTTGCTGCATTTTTGTTGCAAGTTTTTTCCTTTATTTTGTGGCCTGAGTGCTCTGTGAACTGCCTCAGAGGTTGTTGCCCTGCTGTGAACTTTTCCACACTTGTCTCGCCTGGCACCTGCGACCCTGGTGTTCTGTTAAAATTGTGACCCTTTGGCCATGAGCTGCCTGGGTCTGGAGTTTTTTTCCTGGAGCTAGCTGAAAGCCTGTCCTCAGAGAATTCTTTGCTACTGATGTCTTCGAGCCTTCTAGTTTGGAAACTATTCCAGAGTCCTAGAGTCATAGAGATATACAGCATGGAAACAGACCCTTCAGTCCAACTCGTCCATGCCGACCAGATATCCTAACCCAATCTAGTCCCACGTGCCAGCACCCGGCCCATATCCCTCCAAACCCTTCCTATTCATATATTCATTCAAATGCCTCTTAAATGTTGCAATTGTACCAGGCTCCACCACATCCTCTGGCTTCTCATTCCATACCCGTACCACCCTCTGTGTGAAAAAGTTGCTCCTTAGGTCTCTTTTATGTCTTTCCCCTCTCACCCTAAACCTATGCCCTCTAGTTCTGGACTCCCCGTTCCCAGGGAAAAGACTTTGCCTATTTACCCTATCCATGCCCCTCTTAATTTTGTAAACCTCTATAATTACCCCTCAGCCTCCGATGCTCCAGGGAAAACAGCCCCAGCCTCTTCAGCCTCTCCCTATAGCTCAAATCCTCCAACCCTGGCAATATCCTTGTCAAACTTTTCTGAACCCTTTCAAGTTTCACAACATCTTTCCGATAGGAAGGAGACCAGAATTGCATGCAATAATCCAACAGTGGCCTAACCAATGTCCTGTACAGCCGCAACATGACCTCCCAACTCCTGTACTCAATACTCTGACCAATAAAGGAAAGCATACCAAACGCCTTCTTCACTATCCTATCTACCTGCGACTCCACTTTCAAGGAGCCATGAACCTGCACTCCAAGGTGTCTTTGTTCAGCAACACTCCCTAGGACCTTACCATTAAGTGTATAAGTCCTGCTAAGATTTGCTTTCCCAAAATGCAGCATCTCGCATTTATCTGAATTAAACTCCATCTGCCAATTCACAGCCCAATGTCTTCTGTATCTGACACTACCTATGTGTTCTGGGTCCTTACACTATTGCCACCATTAGATCTACATTTATATGGGTGAAAACTAATAGGTGTAATTAAACAGAACACAATAGATTAGAAAGGGCCGAAAAGTCTATCTGAGATCCCAAGTATTCATGTGTTGTTTCCATCTTGTTCGTGAAATGGATCCTCCTGCACAGATTCAGTCATTGCAATGCCAGGAAATTCACCCTTTGGAGAGGCAGTGACCTAGCAGTATGATCGCTGAACTATTCATCCTGCTCCCCAGGTAATGTTCTGGGGACCTGGGTTCAAATCCCATCAAAGCAGATGGCAAATTTAAATTCAATAAAAAATATGGAATTAAGACTCGAACAATAAATCTGTTGTTAATTTAAAGGGTGTACCCATGTGGCTCACTAATGTCCTTCAGGGAAGGAAACTGCCAACCTTACCTGGTCTGCCCTACATGTGACTCCAGACCCACAACAATGTGATTGCTTCTTAACTGTCCTGTGGGCAATTAGGGATGAGCAAGAAATGCCTGTCTGGCAAGCTTCAGGCTTTGAAAAAAATTGGATAATGACTTTTGTCAATGGTAATTATGAGAGTGCCAAAAAACCTATCTTGATTTTATTGCAAGACCAAGAAAGTACATGGTCCAGATTTTTAAAATCCCAAGAGGGACGCATAAATCAAAAGCATTTAAGTTAATTTAACTGGTTGTGATTGTGGAACCAGAGCACGCAAGTGTGAAATTAACAAGCTGCTAGCAAGGCTTGAGATCAAAAGGAATTTTATCCCAAGTTACGTCAATTATTTGACAGCTAGTGTTCTACTGATTAACATCTTGGATATATGAATATATTATATTCAAATTAATAGAGGATTTTAATAGATTTCCCATGGTATTGCTCCCAGAAACTCAGCAATACTTGAGTTCATTGTCCACAGACCCATGACTTCTCTCTCATGCTCATTGATAGCTGTCCAGACTGACTCTTTTTGATAATATTTTCTGTCTTTGATTATTTTCTACTTTTATAATATTTGCTTGATGCCCCTTTTCCTTGAGCTGATGTCACTGCCAATCTCTGTCTCTTCCTATATTCTACCTCTACTTTTTCTGAACACACTGTCTTCTGTTAATCTCTATGTTTCCATTTGTTTCTTCTGCCTCTATCTAACTTTTCTGTGGCCTCCTACATCTCTTTTTGATTCTGCCCAATCTCATTTCTCCATCTTTTTCCCTCTCTCTATGCATCAACGTTGTTTCTTTAATTCTTTTCCTTCTTCCATGTCGCCTTTGCTTTAAACAGTCATGAAATGTGAAGGTAAAATAGTGGAAGAAACATATTTGGGTATTGTGAAAGGTAATGGGTCTGAAAGGGTCAATGTTCATTTTATATTGGCTCCACCCATTCTACTACTGTCACTCAATATTTTGGTGGAGATAGGGAATTCTATTCTAGCTTTCTGAGAGAGCCCCTGTATCTTTACCAGATCTCTAAGATCCTAGTAATTATATCTGACTGAAAGTAAATCTATTTACTGCTATCATGCAATAAACCTTGTTATCTAAGATAAGTGCCTCTTCTTTTATTAATCTATGCAGGTACATCCTGTACCATAATCACTCGATAGATCCAAGGCAAAGAAAAGACAAAAGAGAATTTGTGACAACAAATTACTTCAAACAACTATTAGCCAGGATCACATACTGGTAGAAGTGGCAAATATCACAAGGTCCCAGAGTAGTCATGTGAGAAAATATCACATGGTTGCAACAAGTAGGTCTGAACTCTACCCTGAGGAAAGGATTCAGCAGAAAAGAAAGCATTTCAAGTAAATGAGTTTAATCTCGTAAGGTTACAGCTTTAAGAAAACACAGTTGTCAGAAGCTGAAACACAGTTACCGATCGAAAGGAGACAACGGCAGCCATGGAAGCAGCAAAAAAGTCAAGCTCAGCATTCCAAAGGCAAAACTTTATTCAGAAGCCGGTACAAAGCCCTGGGGCAAGAGTGTATTCCCAGAAACGAGAGAAAAGCCAACCACACTTATAAAATTTAGAGGCCTTATTGAAGGAGGCTCTATAAGAAGTAACTGAAGGTCAATTTAGAGTAAAAGAGAAAACCTTAATGAAAAGTGCACAAAGTCCAGAAAGGAATGACAAAGGAGTGGAAGAAAGAGTATTCACCTCTCAGAATGAGCCCTGCCACATTAACATCAGGCTCCATGAAGTTGTGCTATATTTCATGGCCAGAGGGCATTGGACCTTGGATTGTTATGGGCTCAGGAGGCAAAATGGGGAACTTATCACAAGGAGAGAATCAACTGAAATCCGGAGCTAGGTTTTAAACTGATGGGGATAACAGGGATTATAGGCCATTCTGGAGATAACAAATGGAAGGAATTTAGCGGCTTACAGGGGAGGGTCAAATATATTCTGTTATAGGAAGAATTTTTTTTATTGGAGAGTGCTCACAAAAGATTTAGCAGGATGCTGCCAGGAATGGAGGGCTAGAAATATGATATAATAATAGACTAGAAAGGCTAGGACACCTTTCACTGGAGTAAGGGGTGACCTTATTGATGTTTACAAAATCATGAGATACATAGATAAGGTGAGTGACAAGGGTCTTTTCCATAGGGTGGTGGAGCTCAAAACTAGAGATATATTTTTAAGGTGGAAGGAGAAAGATTAAAAAAGAATATGAGGGACAACATTTTTACACAGAGATTAGTTTGTGTTTAGAATTAACTGCTAGAGAAAGTGGTGGATGCAGGTGCAGTTACAATGTTTAAAAGACATTTAGATATGTTCATGAATAGGGAAAGCTTGGAAGGACGTGGACCAAGCACAGGCAGGCGGGATGAGTTTAGTTTGGCATAGACTGGTTGGACTGAAGGATTTGTTTCCATGCTGTAGGACTCTAGGACTATATTTGCTTGAATTGGAAACCAAAGTCTTGCCATCTTGACTGAATTGAATCTCTTTGCTCTATTAAATCTCTTAGTCAAATCTCTTCTTGGAACAGTTAAAGTTCTTAGTAAACTGACAGGATAGATGTGGAGACATAGATTTTCCTTTGGGAATTTCTTGGACCTAAGAACACAATGTCAGGATAAGTGCTCATAAGACAGGAATGGGGAGGCATTTATCCTCCCAGATGAGAGTGAACCTCTGAATTTCATATTGCAGAGGGCCGGAGAGGTTGGGGTCATTAAGTCAATGCAAGGCTGAGATAGATTTTTAATCAGTATGGGAATTGAGGGGTATGGCGAAAAGGTGGGAAAGTGGAGTTGAGGCATATCAAATCAGTCGTGATCTCATTTAATGTTAGAGGAGATTTAATGGTCTACTTCTGTTCTTATGTCTTATGGTCTTTTTTAATTTTTGAAAAGGCAACTTACAAATTTAAAAATACTTTTTTTGGGTTATTGGAGATAAAGCAATGAACTTGTGGCCAACTGAAGAGGCAACCATTGATCAAGAGGCCAGTGGATGGATAGTCATCATCAGCTGTGTTACATTCCCAAATCACCAGCGTATCTCTAGAACTCATGGCATCACATTTAACAATGAGATTCAATGGAGTCATGATACTGTCTCAGCTATGGATGCAGCTATGGAGGAAGGGAGATCAATCCAGAAGGTGCCATGATAGTGCAAGTCAATCCTCACATGGACTACAAGCTCTGGCAACCAGGCTGGAACCTCCTGCCAGACAAAGGAAAAAGTGGAGCCAAAGGTAGATGAATGGGGGGAGGGGGTTAATTGCCAACAGCTCTATCATGCCAAGGCAAGATTTGAACAGTTTGGTTGCAACCTCCCTTAAGAAAAGCTGACAATTGTGAATGGGAAGGTTAATTGACATGCCTTACTACCTCCGTCAATGCACACTGTCACCATTCACTTGACAGTTTGACCACGAGAAGCTGTCCAGAATAGAGCTGTACATGGGTATGCCTGATAGTTAGGGACAAATCTAGAAAGGAACTCAGTGAAAAACTTACCAAGATCATCATGGAGTAGGCTAGAAGGGCACACCTCAAAGAGAATAGTGACTGCATGTTTGAACGTACTATCTTCCTGAAATCAGCAGCTCAATGGCAGATATCAACTTTGTCATTGTTATAGCAAACACGGAGAATACTGGAGAAACTCACCAGCTCTGGCAGCATCCGAGAAGACAAAGCAGATTTAATGTTTCCTCTCTGGTTTAATCTGGTGAAAAGAACTATTAACTTTGTTTCTACATTCACAGATGCTGTGAGACGCGCTGAGTTTCACCAGCAATCTCTGTGTTGACTTCACATGAACAATTCAGGACCGGCTTTAGATATTTTAAATCAATCTGCTCGGACATATTATGATAGACCGCAGGAGCAAGTGGGATGTGAACCCAGACCTTCTGTTCAAAGGTAGGGACACTACCACTGGGTCACAAGAGCCCCAGTCCTGTATCATTTTACTGAGGTTATGGTAATGGAAATAGCTTCAACTAATACTTATTCAAATTAAATTACTCTTCTCATATTTGCCCTAATTTATGGTTCAAGCTGTGAATTCTCTTTAATTAAAATTCTCTTCAACATTACTAGAAATTCATAGAATAGCAGTAATTACCAGAAGTCATGGGAGTGCAATCATTAGGAAATGTGCATTCACATTCCCCTTCATAAGAGCATCCAGCATTAACTTGCCAGCATCACAAAGTTCATTTTCCCATGCTGTTAAAGACTATCAGTAATAAAGGTTAATGGCTGTTCCACATGAGATTTTGCTGGTTTGAACCACTAGACTGTTATTACTCCATTACTAGACTCCTTGGTGATCCAATATTTTTCACAGATGGAATAAAACCAATGAGTAAATTTACAAAAGATCATTTATCCAACTATTTTACATAACTACCTTAATACCTGTACTCTCTGTTCCTCTCCATCAAAATTACATGCCAGGTTATCTTCGGGTTTACTTTGTCTCTTTTGTATATAAACCGCTGCAAAATGGAACCATAAATTAATAATTAATTAATCAGATCACACAGCACAATCAATTGCAGTGACTCCCAGTGGGAGACAATTTATAAGCAGAAAGCAGAAACACCTATGTTAATCATGATTTGGAGATGGCGGTGTTGGACTGGGGTGTACAAAGTTAAAAATCACACAACACCAGGTTATTGTCCAACAGGTTTAATGGAAGCACACTTGCTTTCGGAGCGACTATCACCTGATGAAGGAGCTTCGCTCCGAAAGCAAGTGTGCTTCCAATTAAACCTGTTGGACTATAACTTGGTGTTGTGATTTTTAACTATATTAATCAACATCCGTGAGATGGTATTACTATAGAGTGCTGGTGCCATGTGTCTGGGAGCAGTGAGGAATGGTGTGTGTGAATTTAAAAGGGACTTTGTCCCCACAAGTGTAGCCCCAACACTGAAATAACTTCAAGATAGGTAAAGCAGAGTGGCCTGAAAGATCAATTTACTGGATTGGTACATTGCCTTCTTATTAAATTTCACTTTTCCATTTTCTGTTTTAAATGGATACTCAATTGTTTTATTAATAAGAAATCCACAGAAACGGCTAATGTTTTTTGATTGGTTTCTAAGCAAAAATAAATCTTGAAAACCGGACAATATTCTGTTTCCACTGTTTCCTCGGACAGACATTTCTTTAGAAATAATTCCAAACTTTCGCCCACTGCTGTTTGTAGTTATGACCTGTCCTTCACACTGTTGAAAACATCTGTGTTTCCTCCAGTTGGACTCCTGCCACACAAATTTGCTAACTTCACTCAGCGGAAACAGACAAATCAGTGAGTAGCTGATGGCACTTTGGATGTGAATCTCTCCTTTTTCACAAATGGGTAATGAGTTGCGAATTGCTACTCTTCCAACCAGGATGTAAATACAGCTGTTACATTTTTTAAAAACTGCAGAAGTGATGGCTGCTCAATTTATTGGCAAAGCCTGGCTCTCTGACTAAGACCTCATCATCCTTCATGCCAGGGGACCATGCAAATAAGGAAGACCCACAGAGTCATCTGCCCATCAAGATTGGAGGCAGCTGTCTGGATATAAGTTGTTGAATGCATTAATAACTTACATGTGTCTCCAGAGGACACAGAATGAAAAGAATAAATATCATTAGTTGAGGAATGTGGATACGGCAGTTTGGAAAGTAAACTGCAAACATTGCAGCCTATAGTATACACTACATGCACATATTTTAAGGTGATTTTCTATGTCAGCCATCTAGCCTTAAAATTGACACAGATATAAACATGAAAAGGGGTCAGAAGGAAAGTAGTAGTTCCTTATTTTTAATAAAACTGTTGTATTGTATTAAAATATGCTATAGCTCAGGAGTTGCACTCTGACATCAGAGTGAGAAAATTATTGTTTCAAGTCCCAATCTAATCCCAAATGTAGGCTGATGCTGAGGGAGTGTAGCATTGCCTGAGGTGCTGCTTTCCAAATAAGACATTAAACTGAAGTCTTGCCTGTCAATTCAGATGGATGTAGATGATTCCATGACACTATTTAAAGAAGAGCTGAGGAGTTGAAGTCAGTGTCCTGACCAATATTTATTCTTCACCTAATACTTAAAAAGAGATTATCTGGTCATTATCATACTGATGCTTGTAGGAGATTTTCTCTATTACAATAGTGACTGAATTTTGAAAGTATTTCATTTAAAGTGCATTGGAATGAGTGAGAAATGACTGCCAGTATACAAATGCAAGCAAATCTTTGATATTTATTCTGCTGAATCAGGAATGTCAATGATGAGTTGGAAATTCTTTGATGGATAACTCATTTCCTGATTTCCCAAATCCTGCCTGCCTTTCACAAGGTAGAGGTCAGAAAGGTGGTTGAATACCGTCTACTTGCCCAGATGGATGCTGCTCCAACAACTCTGGAAAAAAAACTCAACATCATCCAGGAGCAAGCAACTCACTTGGTCAGAGCCCCACCCTTTACCTTAAACATTTGCCCCCTTCTTGATCAGCACACAGTTGCACTAATCTATACCATACACAAGATGCACTGCAGCCACTTGCGAACCCCACTTTGACAGCATATTTCAAACATATTTGGAGGCATATTTTAAGCCTCCAATTTTTACTACCTGGAAGATAAAAGGTCACAAAGTCTTAATAGATCAAAAGTTGCGTTCTGATAGCAAAGAGATGACTGGTGGTGATTTAACCTCAGAGTCACCATGTCTCAGGCAAGAGGAGAGATGGAGAAGGAGACCCCTGAATGGTAACCTCAGTTGGTACAAGAATTAAACCCACACAGCTGGCATCACTGCATTGCAAACCAGCAATCACCTGAAAGGACAAAGGTAGCAAAAGCATGAATGCTCAAAATTCATGGGGACAGAGGGCAAAATTCTCATTCAAAAGCCTTAAATATCCACAGAAATGCAACCGTTGAGATGACCAATTGGAGAAAAGCTAACTCGATACATGGGAGACCCTGAATATATGAGGTGCTACTCCACTGATTACTGACTCTGTTTCTAAAGCTGTTGCTCCAGGTCTACCAAGCTGAACTTTCCTTTTCCCCAGGAGGAAGAACTGGACCCGATCATGGATCTGATGAAGGGTCGCCAAACTCCAAACATTAACTCTGTTTCCTCTCTACAGGTACCACCAGACCTTCTGAGTTTGTCAAACATTTTCTGTTGTGAGTTTCAGATCTTTAGCATTCACGCTTCTTTGTTTTATTTTAGGAGGAGCTGGATGCTGGTCAATACAGAGGGCTGAAGCTATTACCATAATTCCCTTTGCTTGAGCTGAAAATATTTGTCTCTGTGTACTTCAAAAGAAAATAACCCTTGCACTTAGGGTGCACTAGGTTGTAGACTATGTCACACACAGGAAACAAAAATCATTAACATTAGTGAGCATCCTTCTGAGCTAGTACTAAGTAATAAGGCAAAAATCTTCATGAGTGTTCCATCAATATTATACCAGTTGACCAAAAGGATACCTATGGAAATTCTATCACACCATTTTGTTTTAAGCAACCTGTTTGGTCATGTTTTGATGTATCTCTATGACCATCACATCCTTAGATGCGACTTGAACCAGACTTTTCTATCCCACTGTTACTATGCCACAAGATCCTTAACCTGTTTTCTAATATAACTCATATTTGGTAAATTGACTGCAAAGACTCCAGACAGCAGAACATATTCAGCTCACAAACAAAAATAGAGAAATGTGTTTGATCTGGAACAAGTGAGAAAATAAAACATACTGCCTCCATACATTGAATAGACCTGAAAAGCAAGTGTAAGATGCATACTCTTCACCTCTCTTCTGATCCATGCTGCCTGGTTTCTGTTATATAAAATATTGATGCAGAAAGAATTAATGTTGACGATTAAATCAAACTCAACCCAATCTATGATACCACACAGATTGGGCGGGACTAAGGCAGAACATCCTAGCATCTCATGGAGTGCAGAGCTATATCATTGGTCTCCTCATAATATTAGGAATAACATGTGACAAACACATATAATTTGCTCCTGGTTGTGGTCATGCAGCAAACTACATATTGTTAAGCCTCTTCTCGTTAAGTCTCAATAGTGGTTGACACTTCTGCTTAGACCTCAAATAAGCCTTAGACCCAGGGAAAGGAAAGAGGATAGTTGATAATCTCCCTACACCCACAAATACCACATGGTCATCAGTGATAGGCATTATTGCTTAGTAACCCGTAATGGCAATGAGGTCAGGAGAGGACATTTCCAGAAAAAATAAATTAATTCACAGCCTTAGAAACTTACTGCTTTAAGAACTATTCATGCAGAGAGCCAGCAGCTGCAAACACTTGGCAGCAGGCAGTCAGCAGAAACTTCCCAACCGGGACAAACAACTTTCCAGGCTAAAGCCTTCTCTTCAGTCCTGGTAAGGAAGCACACAAATAACACTTTAGGCCACTAAAAGCTGAAAGGTTAGTCCCAACTGACAGTTTCACATTCCATCAGGATGTGTGGGAGCTGTAAGACCAATCTTAATTTTAGATTTAGTTAAAAAACAAACCCATCAGAATGCCATAAATAAAACTAAAAATCTCTTTTTGCAAGAGGATTTTTTTTAAACAAACAACATAAAAAATAGAATCGAAATAAGAAGTTGCTGGAAAAGCTCAGCCGGTTTGGCAGCAAGGGAAATCAAAATTAACGTTTCACGTCCCCTGAAGGATCACCGGACCCGAAATGTTAACTTTGATTTCTCTGCACTGATGCTGCCAGACCTGCTGAGCTTTTCCAGGAACTTCTGCTCTGGTTTCTGGTTTACAGCATCCACAGTTCTTTCAGTTTTTATTCAGCATAATAAATTGACTCAAAAGGCTGGACATAAAGGAATGAATGCTTATAGTTAACATCGATTGTTGCTACTATAATGAGGAGGCACCTCGTGATATGATGGCAATTGGGAAATAGAGAGATATAGAAGTATTTTATGCCAAGGTCAGAGCACCAGGGCAGTTGCAAAGCTGAACTAAGGCAGTTTAACAGTGAAAGCAGAAATAGTCGATATTCAGGTGACAAACACAGGCTTGTTTTGGGGGATGTTATAGAAAAGCACATTGTTTATTAAACATAGTATTGGAATAGGCCCTTTAACCCACTATTTCTGTGTCATCCATGATGCCATTCTAAATTAATCCCATCTGCCTGCACATGGTCCATATCCCTCTATTCTTTAGCCTCTGTATGTGCCTGCCTAAATGCCTCTTAAACATTGCAATTGTATCTGCTTCTGCCAGCTCCACAGGCACTACCATCTCCCACGCACTATCACCTCTATATAAAAACAGTGTCACACATCTCCTTTAAACTTTTCACCTCTCACCTAAAACCTATGCTTACTAGAATTTGACATTTCCACCTGGACATATCCACCTTCTCCATGCCTCTCATAATTTTATATACTTTCATCAGGTCACCCCTCAGTCTTTGATGCTCCAAAGAAAACAATCCAAGTTTGTTCAACATCTCCTTATAGCTAATGCAGTCCAATGTGGGAAGCATCCTGATAAACCTCTTCAGCACCTTCTCCAAAGCTTCCACATCCTTCCTATAGTGTGGCAACCAGAATGGCACACAATACTCTAAATGTGGCCTAAATAAATGTCTATACAGTGGCAACATGACTTGTCAACTTTCATACTCAATGTCCAGACTGATGAAGGCATGTATACCATATACCTTCTTTATCATCTGATCCAGTTATGTTGCCACTTCCAGGAAGCTATGGTCTTGCACCCCAAGGTCTTTCAGTATATCAACAGTCCTCAGGGTCCTTCCATTTACTGTTTACTTTTCTCTGTATTTGAGTTCCCAAAAGGCATTACTTCACACTTGTCCAACTGCTATTTCTCTGCCCCACTTTCCAACTGATCTATATTCTGCTATATCCTTTGACAACCTTCCTCACCATCAATACCTCAACTAATTTTCATGTTATCTGCAAATGTACTAATCAGACCACCTATATTTTCATCCAAAACATTTATATATATTACAAATAACAAAAGTCCCAGCACTCCAGCACTGATCTTTGCGGAACACTACTGATCACAGATCTTCAGTTGGATAAACATCCTTCCACAATCACACTGTGTCTTCTATGGCAAAGTCAATTTTGTATCCAACTTACCAACTCACTGTGGATCCCATGTGACTTAATCTTCTGGACCAGCTTACCAAGAGGGACCTTGTCAAATGCTTTAGTAAAGTCCATGTAGATAGCATCCACTGTCCTACCCTCATCAACCATCTTCTTCTCTTCCTTGAGAACTCAATCAAATTTGTGAGACAAGATACCTCCCACACAAAGCCAGGTTGATAAGCTAGCATTCTTTTCCAATTGCAAGTAAACCCTGTCCCTAAGAATCTGCTATTATTTCCTGGATTATCTCTCCTGTCCTTCTTAAATGAAGGAACCCTTGGCTATTCTTCAGTCTTTCAGGACCTTGCCTGTGGCTAAAGAGGATACAAAGCTCTATCATGGCCACAGAAATCTCCTCCCTTGCCTCCCTCAGTATCCTGGTATACATTCCATCAGGCCCTGGGGATATATCTACCTTAATATTTTTTCAAGACACACAACAACCCCTCTTCCTCAATATTAACATGTCCCTCCCTAAGCCATCTTCCATTTCCTTGTCCTTAATGAATCCAAGGAAATCTGTAAATACCTTAATTAATAATTTATACAAATTAGTCAGAAAACTATGACTACAGTTTTTAAAACCAGAATTCATGAGAGGCAGAAACTTTGGAATATTAGATTAGAATTAGAATTAGATTACTTACAGTGTGGAAACAGGCCCTTCGGCCCAACAAGTCCACACCGACCCGCCGAAGCGCAACCCACCCATACCCCTACATTTACCCCTTACCTAACACTACGGGCAATTTAGCATGGCCAATTCACCTGACCTGCATATCTTTGTGACTGTGGGAGGAAACCGGAGCACCTGGAGGAAACCCACGCAGACACAGGGAGAATGTGCAAACTCCACACAGTCAGTCGCCTGAGGCGGGAATTGAACCCGGGTCTCGGGCGCTGTGAGGCAGCAGTACTAACCACTGTGCCACCGTGCCACCCAGTGGTGAAGTACGTTATGAGTTTGGCGAAAGCTATTCAGATTGTGACAGAAACAGAAAGCATGAAGAATCACAGACAAATCCTGAAAAAAGAAAAACAACAAAACTAATCTAGTTGATAAGATATTGAAACTCTAAAGAGACAAGTGACAGGAAGAGTCGGCCATACAGCAGATATTAAGGATCAGTTTCAGTTCTATGGTATACAAAAGCCCCATGTGCAGGGCTCAGCTCTGAAAAATAAATGCTATCTCTGTATTTCTGTAGGTGTTTGGGAATATAACGCACTTCAGAGCAGTATAAAGTCAAATGCCTACTCACAAAATTCATGAGATAGAACCACCAGCATTAGAAAAAACACCCAAGGCATTCAAGGGGAAGTTGGTAACCCAAGTGACATGGGTTTAACATGACATGACTTTGTTTATGACAATGGACAGCTCATTAATTTTAAGCTTGATACCAGGGCAAGTAAATCAAGAGTACATAAGTGGAAATTTATAATTAAAAGACCATCCCTCTACATAAGAAATGTGGAAATCAAAACACAAGAAATATTGAGAGCATGCTTTAGAGTTGTTTAACTAGCCAGGACTTTTGCATTCATTCAGGAATTAAGACAGAAGGTATTTTAATATTCAATAGATTCTCTATGTAACATCTTTTACAGCAGTGATAATTAAGTGAGGTCTTGTGGTGAAATGATAGCATCTTAGCCTTTGAACTGGAAGCAGTGGGCACAAGTTCCATTCCAGGGCTTGATGGTAACAAGAGTTTATCCTTAACATTGTCAAGCAGATTTAGAACCAGCTTGTAAACCCTTCCAATATACACCAATTCCAAGGCATAAGAGCAGGTAAGATTCCTGGCCAGCCACAAAATGGAATAAACTGTGATTCTCTAGCATTACTATTGACATGTCCAAGCTATGACATGAATGGAAAGTGCTTGTCACCACAGAAACTTGGACTGCTTGAGAGGGGAAGGCAAGTTGGCCAGATGGCCAGTATGAATCAGTTTTATGCCAAAGGTACATGGCTTAATCCCCGTTTCAGCTGGGATGGATTCAACACCTACATCATTGTAGTGATACTGTAGGTTGGGCCTTTGAGCAATAAACTCCAGATGATGAACAACAGTTTAAATTTAGCATTGGATTCTTTATTGGAAACAGGACTCTATATTCTCCCTTTTTCCTAGAATCTGTTTAACATTGTGATTGTCTCCAGCTGACTTTGAATTGCATGTTTGGTTCATTAATAAACATGTAGATATGTTAGGATTTATATTGTCTCACATAGTCCTCTATATTGTTAACTTGAGAAACTGACTCTATACTCCCTTTGTTGGGGCTGCACATCACTGAGAAGTTAATACCCTGACCAAATTATAATTTGGCTTCAATTTGTTTGAAAGGCTAACCAGAGGACAGTAGTTATCTCAGTTGGCTCCTATTCTTTGGGAGGGATGGATCAGTCTGGTAGGCTCACTTAAATGGCTTTTGGATCCACCTTTCTCATCATGAACTTGAAGAGGTGCTGCTGAAAAGTGGTGCTTCTGCAGTCCTGTTGTTTACTGAGCCAGAGGCTGATGGAGGGCAACTGAACCTAAAGTTTAATACACATGTATATTGCTTGGTGAGCAATTGATTTAGAGTCCAAGTAGTTACCCAATGTCCTTGGAGTGCCCTAAAACGATCACTCAAAGTATTTGCTACATTAGTATTGGAGGTGATGGTTGTGAATTGTGGAATCAAATGGTAGTGCCATACTGTCATCATTACTGCCTGATTACCTTTCTACCTTTTGATCTGTCACCAATTCCTTGTTAGGTTGTATTATATTGTGAGTATAAGAACGAGGGAAGGTGCAAAGATATGTCTTTATGTGTGAGAACACGGAAATAAGAGATTCACATTGAAACTGTCTGTAACCTTTAAATGAAAAGACACTGTGTGACAAGGGGACTATTGAGAAGAAGGATTGATATGAGGATGTCAGTATCATTAATGGTTTCAGACCTATTCAATCAAAGCCTCAAGTATGATCATCCCAATTATGGTCAGCACTGTCTCTTTATTGAGGGTTCAGGTACCCAGGGACACATGAACCTCTCTGGTCAACTCCTTCTGTCACCTGTTGTGCACAACTGAGCTATGCAAAAAGGAGGAAAGTATGTTAGTGAGTGTGTTGCAGTGAATGTGGATGATAAGTCCCAAGTGGCTGAATAACTGGCAACTAATGCAAATTGAGATAGGAGTGTGACGTTTTGAATATTAAAGTTGAGGTGTAGTGATGAATACAAGGTATTTGATAGAGATTGTTGGGGGGGTGTTACCTACAGTTGTGCAAGGTTAACATTCCAATCAGTGGAATACGGACTTTAAAAATGTGTTCACTGATTTTGACTTCTTGTGTGAGCTCTTTGAACATCTTCTTAGAGTATGCCTGGAGTGCCTGCTGACCTTTTGTGGATAGAAGATGCCTCTCATTCAGCTTCCCTCCTCCATCAAGGTATCCATTGCAATGTCTGAGAACTTTGGAGCATTGTCTCTTTCTCATCCCAAAATTATGCACCCCACTTGCCAATCAATCTCTTCTCCCCAGTTACTTCCAGCACCTGCTACAGCCAGAATGCATCTCCATTTTAAAAAGATGCAGGGTGCCTTTAAGTGCTGCAAGTACATCACCAGTTAAATTAGCAGAGCCAGTTTGCTGCTTGCAGAGCAATACTGTTTGAGGCAAAGCACAGACAAAATGATAGTGTTCATGCTGAATATTTCGGAACAACGGATGCAAGTTAATTGTGATCCCCATGCATATTCTGGTAGAATGGACCTTTAAATCTCTAATTTCTGATTTCTAAGGAAATCCCACATGACCCTATAACAATCACACTGTTGAATAATTTACGTTGACGATGCACAGATTACAATTATTACATAACACACGGATCTTAAAAATGGGAATACTAAAAATTACATTTTATGTTTTCTTGATGGGGTGCAAGCTTCAGATCATCTTTACCTCCCTTCCATCAGCTAGTTACTGAACACTACTGTCATAGCAATGGATGGACTAATAGCACCACACTTATCCATATTTCATTTCTTTTCATTGTGCCTCTATATTGTTTAATTATGAGCCATTAAGGTCTAGGAGAAATAAAAGGCCTGAACGTGTTAACACGGAAACCTCTGTATAGCAATCACCAGAATATAAGTGATTTTCTGTAGGATGAGTTAATCAGTTCTGATTGTTTTAGTCTGTTTGTCTTACTGTTGGCAACCATGTAACTTCAGTTCACCTGTACCTGTGAGGAGATATCTTATCAAGGGTAATAGATCTAACCAGTGTTAAGCTAACATAACTTACTTGTTAGTCAAGTACATGCCTTTTCTAGCAAAGACTTATTAGTAGTTAACCCTTTAACATTTAGTACTTGGAAGCACCATTGGCAAAAATTATGGGAAAAATTGTTGGCAGAAAATCCACCCAAAGGACTTCCTACCAAAACCAAATGTCAGCTGAGGACATCACTTAAAACATAATGGTTTTTCATGTTTCTGAACTTAACAACAAAAAACAAATAGGAATTTCTTAACAAGAGAGTTATGAAAGTTAAAAGACCTCTAAATGATGTCAAAAACAAACTGGAGGACACTTGAAGAACATAAACTTAAAGGACAATGGGAAAATTGTGTTGCTCTGTGAAAAAGCCAGCATTGACTCAATGAGCCAAAACCTCCTTCTGTGTTATATACCACCCTAGGATAAAACTCTTATTCTTTCCCGGGTGGACCATTCAGATTGCTATTCTACAGGTTGAACACCTAAGGCCACTTCCACAGACCAATGAGTGGAAGTGGTCTCTTTGGATGCTGTTTTGGCTGAGAAAAGGTAACCCTCAAAGGTAGGTCAAAACCTTTAATGTAGGCTAGAAGAGCAGAAATGCCTTCCTAGACCCATCAGAAATGATCTTTCCCATTGTTACCACTTGGTCTACCTTTCACAATCACAAGTCCTACCTAAATTTGCCCTGTCATCTGAGTAGCCTTTAAATTTCTTGATAGGGCAACATCTTGAATCCAGTCATGTGGGGGTAGAAAGGTTAACCTGTCTAATTTAAAGAAGACTTGGTCCTTGAAATGGTTTGGGCATCACACTGCATTTCTCAGTCAGTACATTCCACAAATAAACAAAATTTTGTCTATTCCCCAAATGATAAAGTATTCCCTTTGTTTTTTGAATAACTGACTAGAACTCATGTGCAATGAACTAAAACGGCAAAGAGTAAATTCCATTAGTAGAAGCCAAAGACTGAATGAGAAATAATTTCAAAGGCAAGGGCACTAAAACAATTTGCTTGAGAGTTAGAGCAGGATGAACTGATTGCACTTGGGGTGATAGAAGATTATAATGATTGAATGAATTCACTTTCACCCACAAGATATCATTCCCTTCACTTCACTATCTTCTTATGTCAGTCATAGAGGACCATTGCTGAGTAAAAGCAAATGAACCTACAATTTTAATAACAGTGTAATGCAGTGAGAGCATTTTTTCTGTCATGTTAAAGATTTTAAATCCAAAGGGAAAAGCAAAATAATAAAAGTAAATGCAAAGCTGTGAGAGCATTAAAGAATTGTTGTGTAGCCAGTGCAATTTCAGCTGTGCTTTTTTTTAGCAGAGGGAGAAATATGCAGTATATGACTTGAAATTACTTTTCTTGCTGTGAATTTAAAGATTCTGGTTTAAATCACAAGGTTGAATTGATGTACAAGATACCATCAAGATTCATGCATGGCTAAACATTGATAGGACACTATAACTTGGAAGGAAATGTTATCCGCATTAAACCAGTCTTACGGCATCTTTGAGAAAGTACAAGTGTCCTTTTGATTTTTTTTTGTAATTGCATAGTGGATACAGAATAGTTGTTCACAGTGCAGAATGGCTGATACCTAATTATATTGTTTTTGCAAAGAACAATGAAATCCCATTCTGCCGGCTCATTCAAATATAATTTGAATGCTCTAATGTTTTGTTTTGGATGTACTATTTGATGTATTGTTTTCTATTTCCATTCTATTAGGATTCTAATACTCTATCAAGATATTTTTATTTCCATTCTCTTTTTATCTCACCATTCACAATTTACTGTTGATACTCTGAGCGGGAAACCTTCTTGCTCGGTACTACAGCTATCAGTTATAAAAGCCATGTAAAAGACCTTAGTCCTATCAAAACAAGAGATACTTCAACAATTGACATTCAATGGAATTATCATGACTGAATCCTTTACCATCAATATCCTGGAGGAGTTATCATTGACCAGGTACTGAGCTGAACCAGTTAAACAAATAATGTGGCTACAAGAGCAGGTCAGGAACTGGGAATTCAGTAGCGAATAGCAAACCACCTGTTTCCTCAAAATATGTCAACCACCTGCAAAGGAGCAGGTTAGGAGTGTAAGGGATACTTTCCACTTGCTTGGATCAGCATTAGTCCAACAATGCTCAAAAAAACTCAACACCATCCAGGACAAAACATTTTGCTTGACTGATGCAGTACTCACCACCTTTAATATTCATTCCTGCACCACTTCTGCATAATGTTTACCAGCTACAAGGTTCACTAAAACAACTCATAATGGCCCCTGCCATCGTACCTTGCCAAATTTGTGATCTCTCCCAACTGTAAGGACAGAGGCTATGGGTGCATCGGAAGATCACCGTCTAAAACTTCCTCTCCAAGTCACATGCCATCCTGGCTCGGAACTACACCTTTGGTACTTTGCTGTTTCTGGATCAAAATTCTATAACTCCCTCGCTAACAGCACTGTGGGTATAATTAATTTCAAGGATAGCAGAAGTTCAAGAAGGCAGCTCACCACCACCTCCTCCATGCCAATTGGAAATGGATAATAATCACTGGCCTAGCTTAGTAATGGACATATCCCATGAACAAATTTTTTAAAAATCAAAATTTCAACTTTACCTTAACCCAATTACCACCCATCTGTGTTTTAGACTTGATGATGGTACTTCTGCCTAAGTAATGATATAAAACGACAAATTAACTTCCTTTCTTCTTCCAACACACGCCAGAGGTTTGTTGAAATGGTTGGCCCTTAACAATGGTCTAAATTGGTACTTAAGTCAATTAGAATCAAATTATTATTCTTGTTGCAAGGGTCAGTGGATTGGTTACTGCATGCCTCTCCACCTCTCTCTTAGTTATCTTGAGCTCAGAAAACAATAAGAAGTGACTTGGTTTATTTCATTTTTTTCAAGAAAGTATATTATTCATTCATGATTTGTTAATTCTTTATAAGGAAATGTCCGAGGGAGACTGTGGCATTTGGAATGTGGCAGATGTTCTCTAAACATATGTTAATGGATTTCACGTGGTGTTGGACAGAGTTGGAGGAATTTGAACTCTGGGCAGCAAGCCAGCGGGATGAATGAGATGCCCACGCAGCAGCTGGAGTGGGATGATTGCACTAATACCATTCTGCACAGAATCTCCCCACCCTGAAACAGGTGGCCAGAGGCAAGCCGCTTGGTTCTGAACTGACATAATTGGACAACCAGAATCAAACTAGGCCTGTGTTTAGGTGAGACCATGAAAGGAACTCAGAAGGAGATGAGAACAATGATTTTGATGGTTGCAGTGGTTCTAACTGTGGAGGCCAGTAAAATGTAGAATTAGAATTCCTACAGTATGGGAACAGGCCATTTGACCCAAAAAGTCCACACCAACCCTCCAGACCTATTTCCCTATCCCTATTACTCTACATTTCCTTTGACTAATGCACCTAACATCCAAACCCCTTAACACTATGGGCAATTTAGCAAGGCCAATTCACCTAATCTGCACATCTTTGGACTGTGGAAGAAAACCAGAGCACCCAGACACAGGGAGAATAAGCAAAGTCCACACACATAGTCACCCAAGGCTGGAATCAAACCCACATCCATGGCACTGTGAGGCAGCAGTGCTAACCACTCACCCACCATGCCTTCAATACTTACTTTGAGCAATACTAAGATATATTTTAGATATAACATTGGGGCCTTATAGACATAATTTGCATTGCAGTTTTCAAGGAATATGCATTTGACATTAAGTTAATATATAGTTAGATTCATTTTGAAACTTGCTGAGGTTTGGCAATGGGTATTTTTTAAATTCCATTTTAACCTGTGAGCATCAACTCATTTTCACTATCTACGAGGCACTTGGGTGATGAAATATTCTCCCCCTTTTTGGATGAATACAGCTCCAAAGAACTCAAAACTCAACACTATCTTGGGCAAAGCAGCTTGCTTGATCCTGGTACAATCCTGCACCTTGAACATCTATTCTCTCCACCACCATAACTCTTTGGTTCCAAATCTACCAGATACATTGCTATAACACTTCAATACCCTTCAACAGCACCTTCAGAAAACTTGATGGCTTTATATCCTAGAAGGATAAAGATAGCAAGTACTTGGAAATACCAAAGCTCCCCTCTATAAATCACACAACTGATTTACAAATATATTACCATGCCTTCAACATCATGTAGTCAAAATGTTCGCGTTCTCTTCCTATTCTCTGAAGAATATAGTGCCCGCAGAAACCTCAGAAGTAGCAAACTTGATCAAGATTATTTCAGCCTTAATGGGGAAAATTGTTTTGTTAGGGCACAGGATAACAAATTACTTATTTATACACATTGATAAGAATATGGTCATTAATGTGTTAAATCTCTTTCTGATGCATCGCTGGTCTGTTGCTTTTGTAAAAAAAGGTACAAATTCCTCTTATTTCAAAACACAACCCTTACGCATTGCTCATTCACAGGTTTTCTTCCTGTGAAATGGCAGTGGACACTAAATCGGGTTTTGTGCATGAATTCAGTATTCATAATCTTTACACCTGACTGCCAAGAGATTTGTGTTAGGCATTCAAACTAGAACTCATGATGCCGAGGTCAAGGGTCAATGCTGTTGAGTCAAGGGTTATATCTTAATTCACTGAGCACGTATAAAACGAGCTATGTCATTGTGTGGAGATGCCGAAGTTGAACTGGGGTGAACAACGTTAAAAATATAATCTGGTGTTGCGTGCTTTTTAACTATGTCATTGTAACATCTGATCAAATGAGTGGAATCTGTAAGGATCCAGGAAGATATCCTCTTTTGCCATCTCTTCTATATAGGTATACTCAATAAATTTATGTGTTGATTCACCTGAGTGTAGACCACGCCTTACTGCAAATACAGTGATGCATTACTCAGTGAGGGGACTGGTTACAGAAGGCATGGATGTGCTCAAACTTCATCTTAAATGCTTACGTTAAAGTGATAGATACTTTATTTGTGGCCAGTTGGGGAAGACTTGGCTTAGTGGTGTTATCACCTACCTCCCCCATTAGTTCTAAGACCCAGGTAATGTTCTGGGGACCTGGGTTCAAATCCCATCATGGCAGATGGTGGAATTTAATTTAAAAACAATTGAAATTAAAAGTCCATTGATGATCATGCAACATTATTGATTGTTAGGAATATGGATCAGGTTCAATAATTCCCTTGAGGGAAGAAACCCCCTGTCCTTACTTATGGTTGACTCACATGTGTTTCCAAGCCCACAAAAATGTGATTGACTCTTAACTGCTCTCTAGGCAATTGGGGATGGGCAATTAATGCTGGCTTAGCCAGTAATGCCCACATCCCATGAATTAATAATTAAAAATGTCCCTGAAAATCCAACTATCTTTGAAAGCCTGCTCCATGCTGTACAACCTTACTAAGTAGAAGCAGCATGCACTTTAGCTATGATGATCAAAGGGACAAAAAGAAAGGGAGAAATTTGCAGTATTAACTATACTTACCTGCTAAGGAAAAGATACCTTTAGCAAGATATGAACAGAGGTAGGAAATAGTGTTTTAATTAGTGGCTATACCTTAGATATATTGTTGGAGAAAGCATACCTGAAGCAGATATAAATTTGCCAGTTCATCCTGAATGTTTTGCATCAGATTGATTTCACTACGGATATAAAATTAGCACAAAAATCCTAACACTACATGGTATGCAGTGCCAATCATCACTTGAGACAGATATAGGCTTCCAACATCCTTTTTACTCATTCTTTACAATGAAATATCACTCAGCCATTGCCAGCCTCCCATGAGTAGTGCTGTGTTCTTTGGAAAATGATTTGCATTGTAAGTTTTATGGTTAAAGTGTGATTCATCTTCTCAGTATTGATGTTTGAAAGCATTGATCTCCATATTCTGATCAGTAAAACTTAGTTGTAGGTAACAGAATGCAGCCTCATCAAAATTAATTACTTTAGTGGTACTAATGTATGAGATAAGCAGCATTATTTTTACAAAATGGAGACTGATAAGAAGACATGTGACTTCAACCATGCATTAGAATTCCGATCCACCACCTTCTAAAACCACCTTGTCAATATGAATGCAACATTAATGGGATTTGATGTATTCTATGTCTTCAATATTTTCTGAACAAGTCAGGCCATGAAAAGATTCTAATCATTTAAATTTATTACTGTAGAGTATTCTGATCTGTAAATTCAAATGTTGTTCTTACACCTCATTCTCCTAAATTTGTCTACAACCAACCATTGTGTCTTAAAACCTCTCCTGTTTCCACCTTGGCCTATCCATCAGAGTCATACAGGCTGACCCTGGTGGCATCATCTGTGGAATTTAGATTTAAGGTTTAGAGTTTAGCCTGGAGGTAAGTTATGTACAAGGCAGTTGTTGTGAGGTCAGGAAACTTGGAAGAATGGATTTGCCAATGGACCTGGCAGAATTAACATCAGGGCTCCTTTTACTGATGTGCTTGCCCAGATTGGCAGATCAAATATTTACAGATACCTCTTTGAAAGTTCTAACTCAGTGCTTGCAGTCCCCATTCTGGCACTATCTCAGTGCTCAGTCTAGAACTATTGCTGATACATGCCAAGAGTCCACCAATTAAAATTCAACCCTAACTTCTGCTAATTTTGACATTTCCTCTATAGTGAAGTGAGACCAAATAATTACACCATGCTGCATTGTCCCCAGCCCCAGTGCACTACTCTCGGATACCAATATGTTCATTCAATTCCAAATGCAACAAAAGCTTAGGTTAACGTCACAAAGCAGCTAATGCCCAGTCACTAATATCAGATAGCTGGTGCATCTTGCATACCACCTTAATGTCTATTTTTGGTTTTACATCTACTAATGGTAAAGTAAAAGGCATACACTCATTGTTTACAAAGAAGCATCAACAGAACCACAAAATTTAGTCAAAAACACCAAAAAAAGAAATAGTTTTATTTGACCACCAACTAATTGACTTGGGTCTTATTCCTGAGAAAAATAGAATACATTTTTGTTAAAGTGATCATTGTGAGCAATGTTAATAAGAGATTCATTGAGTTGATAACAGAGCAATCACAGTCCATTTGTGATCACTGGGTTAGGCTGTATTGGGAGCAATAATATCTGCTCTTTTTACTTTCTCCACAGGATGGCAGTCTTACCATCAGACACTATTCTTCCTTGCTATGTAATGCAGAGTTTAGGTCTCAAAAGGACTGTTGTTGAAATGAGAATTGGGATTGCAGTTATTGATATCACACCAGAATAAGTCATTCATTGCCTGTTCAGGCAGAAAGGAACTTTAGAGACTGCAGAAGGAGTTCTCTTTCTTGTGCTCCTGCTCCTCAGCTGCTTACAAAGGCTGCCCAGTCATAATTGTAATGTTACGCACATCCTTTAAGCTAGCACAGATCATGCAAGGGTTGCAGGGAGGGGTCCTCTCATGTGATCCAGTCAGAATAAGAACTTTTTTTGTCATGCAGATAATCTGCTTTATCATGTTTTGTGTGGTCGCATGGATTTTTTTACTGTAGTTTTGCTGCACTGAAGGAAATGAATGCTATGAATCCTGGTCGGCGGACATTGTTGAGAGAAGAAGGTGTCTTAAGCTAATGGTAGAATAAAGACACATCTGCTGACCTTGACCACTCATGTGATTTCAATGAATTTCTTGTTGCACTGTATTCAGTTCCTTGAGGCTTGATGCCTGACATTGATCTGTACAGATACCTGACCAGCCAGTGTGTATCTGGGTAGCCTGCTGACCTGCTGTGGATACAGAACATCTCTTCTCCTTTCCATCTCCTCCACCTTGGCTTCCTGTGCAGTATCAAAAATCTGCAGCTGCCATGTATACTCTATTGTGCAATTCTTTGAGGTTTTCCAGGCGAAAGTTACTCCTTGCATTTGCTGTGCCCATAGTGCACTTCCCTCTAAAACAGATCATGTTAGAATAAGTAGTGCTTTCAGTTGCGCTAGATTTCACAATGATGACCTTCTGCTTTTGTGTCCAGTCAGTCAAGAGTCTAGTCGGAACTACGATAGATACATATGCCATGAGATAGCAATGACATTGGTGACCAACCATCAATGGATATATTGTGATCTGTTTCACCAGCTATTGCGTTTACTTCATGTTATGTTGTTATGCCTTTTAAAATAAGCACAGCTGAAAGGTATCTAATTTTGTTGTGGGTTCAACAGAAACTCTGTGAGCTACCTAAAGAGGTTGCTATCAATTTTCTGAGTTTATGCAGCAAATTGGGAGCACATCTAAGGAAAGGCCTGAGGAAAATGCCTGAACTCCCCTCCCATTGTGCTGACCAGCCCCAGTTTTCAACTCATGCATTTTTAAAATAAAATCTTAAAAGAAAATTGCAGGCAGCAACCTGAACAACAGACTGATTGGTAGCAATGTCAAAGATGATCCTTTGGGTTTTGGAACAAAGTCCTAACAACCTAACCAGAACATGGACTGTCCAGTTAAATGCTGGACAGACTGCTATCCTGATTACCCTACACCACTGATCCGAGAATCAATATCAGTTAGTCATTCTGCTGACTACAAATGTAACAGATCTCGAATGCACACACAGGCTCTACTGTTGGGTAATTATTTGTTCCAGCTTTGAGTACATCCTATTTTTCCTAAACTTAAAAAATAATTTTAAGCATTTGTAAAGATCTTAGAGAGAATAATGAGCCATTTACACGCCTTTAAAATACAGCTTTGCAAAAGGCCAGAGTTCTCCTGCATCTGTTGTTAGCCATAAGAACATTGGAATTATCTACTGGAGATGGGTTTGGCATCTTTTTAAGGTTACAACAGACTAACCTAGGTGTTATTGCATAATTATACTATTACTTCCCTATTGCTATATATCACACTGTTTGATATTGACAAAGAAGTGCTAGCATCTCTCACGAGCCTTGTTTGAATTTCTGGAGCATGGAGCAATTTGAAGAAAATGGTTGAACAATAATTACAACACTTCAATTATGCACAACATTGTAGTGTTCTCTAGATATTACAGATTCAATTTATAACCCAAAGCCGTTCACAATTAAAAATTTGTACAAATTCTACATGGATGTATAATTGCCACACAATTACTAAGATTTTCTGTGGCATTAAAACAGCTATGAAACAGCAAAGACCAGCCTGGATTGCTGCAGCACGCTTAATGAAATCAATTTTAGCCCAATAAATCTTCAACCCAATTAATAAGGAAAAATTAAGTAAAGTTGTTCAGGAAAAATTGAGTCTTTGTAATATTTATATGTAATCTTGTGTTAGATCTCTCAGTAAGCCTTTAAACGATATAGTCCAAACCTCTCTCAGAATTGTGCTAAAGGCTGATAGTGCCTGCAACATTTGTCTGCAAGTGTCACAACATCTTCAGATGAGGGTGGGTACACAATTAAACACAAAAATCAAAGCTAACTCAATAAGTTCATATCTAAGGACCTGACATTAGAAGCATAATTAGTGTTAATCAATTTCACTGACACTGATAATTAACTGTTAGAATTCTGGAGTCTCATTCTTTGAGATTTTATTTCAAGGATTTTTTTTACCTACATGTCCTTTCTTTCTCTCTCTATTAGTGCAATCTTTTGTGCCTTCCATTTACCTTTCTTTCTGTACCTCATTTAACGTGAAATTCACTTGCTCCAATTTACACTCTCTTCTTGGTCCTTGTGTTTTTAGAATCTCTCAGTCTGATTGGTTACGTAGATGTTTGCCAAGTTAACTCAGCTCTCAGAAGTATCATTTTCATTTGTTTTCAGCAACCTGCAAGACAAAACAGCATCAGTAAACAGGTAAGAACAAAACTGACGAGCAGTAGACTCTATTGCCAACCAATTTCAGCAATTTTGCAGCTGATATTAATATGAGTACGAAAGAAACATTGGAATAGGAACATGATGAAATCCTATATATGATTTAATTGTTTTGTTCTAATCGTATATGGTCAAAAATATCTTTGCATTTAGACCTATTGAATATCTGCGTTTTATAGTATGTAAAATTTGTTTGTGCTCTAAGAGGTTTCCTTTAATTAGCCTGGCAAAATGCTCTAAGTCTCACTGAATTGAACCTTTTGCACTTGATACTTGCCCTTCTATTGAAAATAAGATTTTTGTGTTTAATTTTGTTACCTGGGCTTGTGCCAAGCATGTATTGTAAAATTACGTGGAGTCAAAATGATGATAGCTTATGCTTGTTTCGAATCTTTAACATAATAGAACATCCCAAGTTGCTCCACTGTAAAGAGAGAGAAATTAACAACATGTAGGCATTTGATGGTTATGCCTTGTCAAAGAAAATTGCTGTGAAGAGACTGTCGAAGATACAAAGAGATACAGCAAAGAAAGTAGTTACTTAGACAGCATTGGTACTTAACATTGTTAGATTAAAAAATGAAATTTCCTTTCATTATTATAACACGTTGACTAGTTGGATGTCTTTATTTCAAAAGAAGTAGCAGCTTGGAAATGGGCTTCAAAAACACAACACAACTTTGATGCTTTCCCAAAGGGAATTCAATCCACCTCACTACAAATTTCCACTTCATTCATCTGTAATGTTGTACCTTGAAGACAGATATAGACAAGAGAGCTTTTCCCTTTGTTCTAACATTACAATATTTTGATAGTTCTATAATATTTTACAGTAATGAGAAACAGTGTTTTGAATTGGATGCGTCTACACAGGAGTTTATATGCACAGCCTGAAGCCATTATAAAAATGCTTGAACTTTTCTTTTACTTACATTATACAGTTTATGTTTGAAAATCTTAGACTGAAGTTGCAAATCATGGCCAACCCTTGGTGGGGTGGGTCATCTCGTGCATGCAGTGTTAAACTTTTCCTGCACCCTCAGTGGGGTATAATTTGTATCTTAACTTGTTGGAAGCCTGAGTTGATAATAACGTAGCATTAAAAAAAATTCAACATTTGTGATTATTGGTCCAATACGTCAGTTTCGATTGAACTATGACACAGTATTAACTGTGCTCATTTATTTTACTTCTGTCTAAGTACTTCCTCCGCAGTTTTCATTTCCCTATTTAATTATAAAGATTCTTTGGAATCAGATCATTCTTCCTTACCGGAAATGCCAAAGGAAGTTCACTTTCATTATTATATCAGACACCACCATATTTGAAGCTGGTATTGTTTTATTTACAAACAGGTGGCCTTGGAGTTGCTGTTGTCGATTCTGTTCTGTCGGATTGTTGTTTCCTTGGAATATCCAACGCATTAAGGATGCTATCCTTTTTTTAGTAGTGTTGACATGGAATCTAAGAGGAATCCGAGCAGCATTGGCTATGGTGAGATTTGCGGCACATTTTAACAGGGAATCGAGTAATACCCACCTCAATGTTGGAAACATCTTTTAGCTTTTTGCTAAATGGCATGGCAAGTTTCTTACCATGTGCAGCGAGTTGAGAATTAAGAAGGAGTTTTACTTGTTCAATGCTTAATTAAGGTGAGAAGTCACCTTGTTAATATTCTACTTCTTCACTTACCATTCGCGCCAAATAAGTTAGACATCAAAAAATTCAAGCAGGTAGATGGCAGCTTCAGCGTGCCCCTGATTGTGAGCACCCTTCGTGTTGATCAGACCAAACAATATGTTAGGAAACAATTCCTTGTCCATGGATATTGACTCCCAGCATTTCCCAATTCACTTGTGACCACACAGGCAATCTGCTTAGGAGGCATAGACTCGAATGGTAATGCTACAGCAAGGACACTTTGCACATGGGAACAGGTGGCACAGTCTCAGCAAGTAACAACTTTGTCCAAATGTGCAAGCAGACACAGGAGCAGCTGACAGGTTTGTTGGAGCCATTGGGTAAAACTAACTTGAAGATTAGAGGAACCCACTAATACAATCTGTACCATGTTGCCTCTGACATGCAAGTCACTGGCTGCTTCCATGGTCAAATTGGTGGCTGGCACGGAAAGCCTGGTCCAGTACATGCAGAGACTGTTGACTATACACACACACTGAGACTCCAATGCTCTGTCTATTGGTGCTCAGTTCTAACAGCAAGGTGGCAGAGGGACAAGGGATCTTGACTTCACTCCAGGTGCCCCTTCCTCACGAGGAGACAAATCAGTGCCAGTAGATACCCAGCCAGAGGAGGAACCATAGAATCTGCTTTCTGGATACTTCAGAGGTGACCAAGCCTTCAACCTCCAGCCTGCCATCCTGAAGTTGATAGGGTTAGGGACCCTAAACCTAACTCTATTGCATCATGTCAAAGCCTTCTAGCAACAAGTACCCAGAAGTCATCCAAACCAAAACTCCAAGACCAACAGGCTCCACTGAAGGGCAGGCTGCATCATCCCAGCTTTGGAGCCTGGCATTGCACTGAGCTATAATGGGAAGTAAAGGAAGAAGAAAGATTTCTGTCAGTCAATAGGTGGCATAAGTCACACTTTACTGTAAATACATTACCAGATTTGTCAGTGTACCCACTTTTCATCATAGCTATTTGAGCCAATATCATTTTAGCTCGAACAACAACATTGAAGGTACATAGACTTACCAGTCTTAGCGCTCCATAATGTTTTATTGTCCAAGATGTGAAGTGACCATGTGCAGCCTGTAGGACCTTGTGCTTCACAGTGGGATTGATTTGTGATGTTGCATGATGTAGTCAGCAGTGTCTCCCGCCAAGATTTTTAGTCCACATGCTAGGTTAATCAAATATAACATCTGGTGATCACAGATGTCTTTTACCTGTAATGTGTTGGAGTTGGTGACGATTTGCCACGGCAGATTCACCGCCAATGATTAGCCACTGCCGGTTCGCCACCAGCGTTTCTCCACTTTGACCTCTGGAGACTATTCGCCACCGGAAATATATATATGTACTGATTGTTTTTCCTCCCACCTGTTCTTTCATACTTCTCAGTCCCCTTTATTTATGCAACAATATAGTACATATTGATAAAAAATGAAGTGAAATAAATATCGTTTTATTGGTTTATATATAAAAATGTGTTACAAACTTTAACCAGAAAAAGGAAATATATTTTAAAAATCTTTATAATGGCAGTAAAATCTCACATTAATATTAAACAATGAAATTTCAGTTCATTTGATAGTTATGCGCTATTCCTCTCAGATATTCCAAACAATCTCTTTCACCGTATTCAAGAACAATTTTTTTAAATTCTATTGTCTGTATCTTGATACTTTTTTAGCTTTATTTGTGGTGGCCTCTTTGTTCACATCGCCAAAACTTAATACTTGAATCATTCTTGGATAGTTTATCAAAAATATATATAAAACCATCATGGTAAAACTTCTTATTTCCATGTTTACTAATAATTTCTGTTTCCACACTAAAAATTCCTGTTCCAAAAATACAAGCTTAAAAAAAACTCTCCTGTAACGAAAATAAGTTGTTACTGAAACAAAGCAAACACTACCTTAGCCAATATAATGACAATTTTTTATACCACCAATATTCAAAATATGCGACTTGCATACAGTGGCGAATCATCTTCAGTGGCCAATGGGCAGTGGCTAAGCGTCCTCGGTGGTCAAAGGGCAGTGGCTAATCGTTGGCAGTGAATCTGCTGTGGCAAATGGTCCCGTCCCGAATGTGTTGGTGTCTGTTTGATACTATTGCTGTTTGAAGGACTTCACATCACATGAAGGCATATTGTCCTCCCTCACAAACTCCTCCTTTTATGTCAATGGCCATTTTCATCTCCTTTGTGCACTTGCGGTTTGGATGACAATGGAAGGATTGTCGAGCGACTGAGTGACTGGACTCCTGAGTGAATCCCCATACTGCTTCCTCTGTAATTGCACCCTGCGACATAGTGAAATAGGCTTCCTGACCGTGATTGCCCCTAGCGGCCGACTGAGCATATCCAGCCTTCAGACTCATTGCGGACACTGCCTTTGACTTACTGTGCCAGAACACCTTGACTGAAGGCTGCCTTCCTTGATTTTATTGAGGTCTGCTCCATGTAGAATTTGAGATATGGTCTTGTGTTTGAGACATAGACGGTGTATTTGGCCCATAATCCACTGGCACGTGGTGCAGGTGTAAGATTGGTGTCACACAGTGTTGTACATTAACATATCAACTCTCTTGACGGCTGACAGCTGACAACAAAGAGATGCTGGTTGGTTTTGTGTTGCATTAAACAACAAAATGAAAGTACTATGAGTCTAAGCTGAGGGAACAAAGAACAAAAAAGCAAGACCAGACAAGCCACGAGCATGAAAGTAGGTATAAAGTGAATGACTGCTAAGAATGCAAACCGAGGTACCCTGAGATATAACCCAATCAAATCCATGGGATGGGTGCCTGTCCCTGTGTGGAAAGTGTCCTGGAACCGGAATTCCAATTAAAGGTGCCAGTGAGTTCCATAGTGCAGTATTAATGTGCAGAATCATATTGCAAGAGGTTAAAAGATGTGGTATGAGACTGCACTGAGGCTGGTAAATGTCCGATGCCAATTTCTCTGGACAGGGGTTTCAAACATTGCTATCCTGAGATATTGGTGATTACTGTCCAAGATGGAGGGCCAGAGGACCAAGCAGTAAGTTGGAGTCACAAGGTAATTCTTTGACTCGTGTCAGCAATTGCCAACATCTAGTTTCTTCCTGGCAGTTGAGAGAATGGGGAAGTGCATATCAATAAAGTAAGATGAGGTAATATTAACATGCAAATCTATTTCATTGTATGCAAATACACCTCTCATTATTTGCTAGCAAGGTTCTTATCTCACCATTCAACACTTGGTTGGAGAATTTGATATTTTCCTCTCAGCAGCAAGAATTTCATTTCCACAAGTCTCACCCAATTTTCCCAACTGATTCATCAATGCCAACATCATTCAGGAGCTGGAAAGACTTCATCCAAAGTATTAATTTTTACTCTGACATTTGTCTATTTCATATTATAAATTCTGCTGAAATGAACTCACATTTGTCTTTGTTAATCTTTCCTTTGTTTCTGGCTATAGAAGCTTTATAATCCACTTTTTATGATTTTTACCATTTTACATTCATATTTTTTTCCCAATTTCTTGATCCTTTTTTGCTGAATTCTAAAATTCTCCCAACCTACACGCTTCCAATTTTTTTGATAACATGCATCAATGTTTTTGATGCATGTTTTTGGAAAGTCAGGCATTAATTCTTTAAATACCAGCTATTGCATTTCTAATGTCAAACCTTTTTGTATATTTTTGAATCCATGACAGACAACTTTCTCCTCATATATTCATAATTGCCCTCGTTTAGATTAAGAACTTTGCTTCAAATTGAACTACATGGTTTTAAAACTTAATGAAAAGTCTGTAATTCTACATCACTATTCCCTCAGTACTCTTTCATAGCATAATGTTAGTTCCAAAACGGCTTCTCCCTTGGTTAATTTAGATAGTTCCCTCTGAAATCTTTGTAGAAACAATGCAGAAATTGTCAACAATTCAGAGCCTTTTCAGGAGAACAGCTCCATCAATTTTTCAGGTCTCACTCTAGACTCTCCAAGATGGTGTAATTAGAAAAGCCTAGAATGAGGAAGGAAGTCTCTCTCTCTCTCTCTCTCTGTCTCTCTCTCTCACTCTCTCACACACGTACACACGGATGTAACCAAACTGAACATCAAATCACGTCCAAAATTAAGTCACATACCCAGATGTGTAACTTCCAGTAAATAATTCCAAGCAATTAGCTTCAGCCACACAACTTCAAAAACATTTCTTGAAAAAATGTCCTTTCAGTGATCCCTTTTAAGAAAAACAGTACAAGAGAAGATCTCTTCTCAGCATTTTCAAATGATTTACTGACCACATTCCTCTGACCAAATTCTCAAGAAGTATTAATAATGAAGCATCTTTATGGCAGTATGCACTGCTTCCATTATGCACTGTGGAAAAGATTACAAACGTTTAGGCTAGTCGATTGGTTGCAGATTAAGCAAGCTGCATTGTCCTGGATAGTGTTAAGCTGCAAGAGTATTAACGAAGCTCCACTACACATTTGACCTGTGCCTTGTGTATGATTTGCACGGTCTGAAGAGTCACCACATGAATGTGCAACTGAATTTGCAACCTCTGACTTGTTCTGATAACCACAGCATTGATACGATTGCTCAAGTTTCTGGTCAATGTTAACTCCAAAGATGTTGATGGTAGATGTCAGCAATTAAAATACCATCAAATAGCAATATAACTTGTTTCTCCTTTTTGGAGACCAGAACGTGAGCATGTTATTTGCCATTTTGCAACCTGAATATTGTTCGTCTCATTGTATATATGCAGACAACTTTGGTGTTAATAATGAGAGAGCCATATCACAAATGCAAAAGACAGGGCTAAAGATTTTACAACCATTGTCAGCCAAAAGTGCTGAGTGGATGATCTCCTTTGGTGTCTTCCTGAGGAAACCTTCATCATAGATGCCAGTCTTCAGCCAATTCAAAACACTCCACTTGATTTAGATAATTTAGATAAGTTTGAGGTGTTGCATTTTGGTAAGGCAAACTAGGGCAGGACTTATCCAGTTAATAGAAGGGCCCTGGGTAAGGTTACTGAACAAACAGACCTAGCGGTGCAGGTGCATAGTTCCTTGAAAGTGGGGTTGCAGGTAGACAGGATGGTGAACATTGCGTTTTGCACACTTGCCTTCATTGGTCATAACATTGAGTATAAGAGTTGAGAATGTCACGTTGCAGCTGTACAGGACCTTGATGAGGCCATTTTCAGAATACTGTATATAATTCTGGTCAATGTTCTATGGAAAGGATGCTGTTAAACTTGAGAGGGTGCAGAAAAGAGTTGAAAGGATAGTGCCAGAACTGGAGGGTTTGAATGATAGGCAGAGGTTGAATAGGCTGGAGTTATTTTCCCTGGAGCATTGGAGGTTAAGGGGTCATCTTATAGAGGTTTATAACATCACGAGAGACACGGATAAGGTGAATAGCCAAGGCCTTTTTCCTAGAGTAAGGGAGTCCAAAACTAAAGTACATAATTTTAAGATGAGAGGGAAAAGATTTAAAAAGGATCTGAGGTGTAATATTTTTCATGTAATTGGTGTTGCATGTATGGAATGAGCTGCCAGAGGAAGTGATGGAGGTGGGCAACATTAAAAAGGCATCTGGATGGGTATATGAATAAAAAGGTTTAGAGGAATATGGGTCAAATGTTGGGATGTCAGGTCAGAGCAGATGAGTTAGATTGAAGGGTTACTTCCATGCTGTATGATTCTATGAATCTGTGAAATCATAGAATGACTGAAAAGCACTGATACAGAGAAAGGCAATGGACTCAACATACCAGCCATTAAACTAAAGACTTGTAGGCCAGAACCAGTTGCATGCAATCGCCCAAGTTATTTTTATTCAGCTAGAACACTGGAATGGATCTGTCAACATGGAAAATTGTACAGAGATGACCTGGCCACTAAGTGCAAAAAGATGCTAATTATGGATGTACCATAAGTTTAAAAAGTATTAACTGGGTTCTTTCTTATGCTTGGGTGAAAGTGGATCCTGCAGATGCTGGAGGTCGGAGTCAAGATTAGAGTGGTGCTGGAAAAGCACAGCATCCAAGGAGCAGGAACATTGAAGTTTTAGACAAAAGCCTGATGAAGGGCTTTTGCCCGAAATGTCGATTTTCGTGCTTCTCGGATGCTGCCTGACCTGCCGTGCTTCTCTTTCTTACATTTATACTTATCAACAACAATGAAATTCATTGCTACCCAATTCCATTACTGAGTGAGACAAGTGAGGCTGGGACTCGGATTAGAACATTTCATGACTCATCCAAAGTATAATTCTTTCAATTTAATACAACCTCTTCTATTTTTCCTTGCATTGAGATATAATGGTGACCATCCACTGTGCCATAATGTGTGAATGTATCCTGGGAGTTGGATCTGCAGTAACCTGACTGTGGAATGAGTGCAGTGGGTGGCATCAGCTTTAGCTTTCTCCTTTGAATAAAGTATACTGCGTCATTGCGATAGCTATTCAAAGAAAGCAAAACAAATCTGAGATTTAAACAAGTCAGGCTTGTTTAAAAATGACTGGCCAAAATCCCAGCAGATTAGGTCACTAATTATTTGTATAACTTGGGAAAAATGTGACATCAGCCTTGGCATGCATGCAGTCAGTCTCTTCATGGATGTATTTAGCTTATATAGAATCACTGCACAACAGCAGTGGAACCTGATGCTTAAAGCCACCCAGCACTGTTGCCATTGAAAGCAGAAACAGTCACGGATCATGGACCGATTTTAATTTCCAGTCTGTTTGCAGCCTGAAATGAGTTTCCAATCTCATTTTTCTGCCACCATTAAGACAGCCTATTTCTATCCCCACAGCAGTGACTTTACCTCTGTGTCAGTTCATCTGCTTTCAGTCAGGCTCTTGTTACCTCTACACTTTAACATACTGCTGCTCGATGGTGGTCTTCTGCATAAATATGAAATCATCTAAAACTCTGCTCTATTGCCACCTGTTTGCTTTCTGACCCATGATGGTTCCCAGTCAAGCTACAATCTAATATTAAAATTCTCATCCTTGTTTTCCAATTCCTCATTTTCTTGCCCCTTCCCTTTTCCATAATTTCCTCCAGTTCCACCACCCAGAGATATTTATGCATGTCTAATTCTGGCTCTCTTGAGCATTCCCAGTTTTAATTACTCCACGATTTACGGCTGTAGCTTCAGTTGTCTACACCTCAATCTCTGGAATTTCTTCCCTATAGCTTCCTAGATCTCAAAAATGCTTTTCATTTTTTAGATGCCACTTGTTTGACTAGACTTTTGGTACATAGCATCGCCCATGTGTTTCCTTGACACCATTGATGATGTGACATTCCATTCGTCCCACAGAGGGCATTACCAGTCAGCATTGAATTTGCATTCACAGTCCTTGTTCCCTTTTGTCTGCATCAGTCCTCTTTTAAAAACACATTCTGGAATTGCAAGTCCATAAAAATGTCCAAAGTACTGTGAGGTTCTGATCCATCATCATGAAATGGCTATTTCAGGTAAGAATGCCAAATTTGAAGGACCATATAGAATTTTTAAAATGACACTCCACGAGGTTCATGATTCTTATTAAAGGACTAGTGTTTTATTCCACATATATGTCATTAAGCGAAACTAAATTCACCAACTCCTTGTTATGAGATTTGACCTCAAGTTTCTGGCCCATTTGCCTGAACTTCCGGATTGCTAACAGTACCCCTCGGTGAAAATACTGTCCGAAGTAGAGAACACATATTGATATATTTGTCACAATATGTGTGTGTTATAATAAGTCAGATTGAGAGATGATGTGCGTTCTGTTTGCCCTATTTTCCTACCAATAAAATTATTGACCTGAATTACCCATTAAAACCATGCAATAAGTGACCTAGAAATTGCTTTCTGTGACTATACTTCATATGGTTTCTTGGGCCAAATATCATCAGCAAAATGATATGGTTGTGTATATTCCACAAAAATCAGCTTCTAGTTGATGTCTCAAAGTTTATTAACACCACTGACTATTTACATTACTACAATATCACAGATTTATGCATAATCTGTGTTTGATGCTTATTGATGTTTCTGTGCATTGCATACACATAACTGACTAACTAACTGCACTGCACTGAATCCATTGAAATGAGAGAAAGTGTGTACAGGTAAGGTGGATACTACATACCTGGAATATCACATGTTGTGTAACTGTGTTAAAAGTACACTGTCTGGTCTGGAATCTGTGCTATGACAACAATCCCTTTAATATGTGAAATTATTGAAGTGATTTAGATGGCAGTTTTGATATATTGTCTGTTGGCTTGAAAAACTATACAATATCAAGCTATCTAAAATCAATATGAGAGGCAGGTACATCTCCAACTGGATCAGAAGCAGGAACTTGAAAGACAGTTTTTAGCCGATATGTCTGGTGGAAGCTGGAAAAACAGCCTGTTAAAGTCACAGCAAAGAAAGTAATTGTTGCTCCTTACCTGCAAGTTTGAATTTTGAAATTCAAATTTAGGGCGGCACGGTGGCTCAGTGGTTAGCACTGCTGCCTCACAGCACTAGGGTCCCAGGTTTGATTCCAGTCTCGGGAGACTGTCTGTGTGAAGTTTGCACGTTCTCCCCGTGTTTGCGTGGGTTTCCTCCGGGTGCTCCGGTTTCCTTCCACAGTCCAAAGATGTGTAGGTCAGGTGAATTGGCCATGCTAAATTGCCCATAGCGTTAGGTGCATTAGTCAGAGGCAAATGGGTCTGGGTGGGTTACTCTTCGGAGGGTCGGTGTGGACTTGTTGGGCCAAAGGGCCTGTTTCCACACTGTAGGGAATCTAATCTAATCTAATAAAAATCAAACTTCTGATTAAGCAGGAGAGGCCCAAAGTCAAGGGCCAGATTTACTCATTATACCCCGAGTTAGTACAATACAACTTAAATATACCAAAACTAGGTTTGATTTCTGTATTCAAGTCATTTGTATGAGTAGGTCATTTTGCTTGCCGAGAATGCCATCTGTGAGTGGGTAGTCAGGCCAGATTCAACAGGGTAGGTTAAGTACATATATAGCCAGAGGCTGGCAATCCCAGCAGGTTTTTGCTGCTGTCAGAGTTGACCTTCAGGCCTCTCTTGCTTCGTTTTTTTCCTGCAAGTCTAAAATAAATTTAAAACTTAGCTTGCTGCAGCTCTGAAGAGATTACTGGTGATTCCTCTGTACTGCTTCCAACCCGAAATAGCTAAGCAGCACCTCTCATATGCACTCACTTTGTGTTTCTTCTTCTCATAAACCCACAGAAGTGACAAAAGAAGGACTCTTAAATTATTAACATCAAACTTAAATGCTTATTTAAAGTGACAAAGTGCTGCCCGCACCAGGATATCATGACATCCATGGCAGGAGAGAACTTATATCCAATTCCCTCACCTTCATCCTGAGAAAGTGATGCACACGAGTGTTAGATGAGCAAGATCATTTGTTGTATTGATGCATGCTGCTGGAAATGAGACTGAAGTAAAATATTAAAATTCATTGGTGCTGAAAAGTTCAATTTTCTTAAATAAAAATAAAAGATTTGAAGTGAAGGTCATTTTAGTCATAGTTATTAGAAGGTTAATTGGTATTAGAAGTTATTAACCTTTTGCAATGTACCAGAGAGTTGATGCTTTACTGATCACATGCATTTAACCTGAATTGCCAGCTGGGCAGACCCTGTTTTTTTTTCATTCTAGTGTAAATTATCTGATCCCCAGCCCACTAAAAGATGCTTGGAACTGGTTGTGTTGACCTGCTTCTCCTGGATTTACATCAAGATAAGTGAAAACTAGAAGACTTTTTTCATCAGTTTCCAAATGTTTTAATACATTATTTGGTTTCTTCATATAAGCTCAGGCCATACTTCTAGATCACTTGGAAACAAAGTTTACTAACAGTCGATACAGAGTGATAAGGCTATACAGAGCAAGGTGCTCGGTGCTGTACAAATTCCAACCTTCCGGCTGAATGCTAACACATGACTATTAGGTTTATAGTGATATTAGAGTGCACCTCAGGGATTTATCTATGTGTACTCATTAAATTCTATCTCTACACCACCACCCTCATTCCCAGTATTTTCAGACTTGTGAACATTATAAACTTAAAGTATTTCCTTAGCATTATTGGCTGAAGCATTTTAAATTCCCTTTAACTGATTGTATTTTCACCCAACAATCTCTTTACAAAGTCCATTGTGCACAGATTCAGAAAATTGTGGAGATCCTACAATTCTGCTTGAGCTGGTCATAAAATATGGCACAGGATGGCAATGGCATGAAGGTTGGTGTGGAATTGTATTTTCAACAATTAAATGAGAAAAGTAGAATGAGTAGCAGTACCCCAAAGCTCATAGCACTGAAGGAACTGTTTGCCAGTGAGCTGCCACATTAGGAAGAAAGCAGGTAAAAGGATACCATGAAGCGGGTACCACTTTTACTCAACTATACACCAATTAGTTTTATCTATTTCCTGATAGCTTCTAATAAAAAAGGATACCTGACAATGGAAGACTTGTAAATGGTGAAATTACACAATTGAAAAAGAGCAAAGAAGTTTCTCTGTTCAACTGCGACAACAATATAATAGCATCTTAAGGCTTTGCACCATTTCAGAAGTTTAGGAAAAAACCAGGACCAATTCATTGGAAATATTGTTGGGAATGGATGCACTTCTTCATAAGATTTTCACAAAGATTACAAAGAATCAACAACAATCTCATTAGGGAATACTGCTTGCACAGGAAGACGTTCAGTCAGAACAGTTGAGACAATATCTGTAGGATTCTCATACAAAAGCAGATAATCATTTTCATAATTCAGTATGGTTGAAGAATTTCCTGCATATTATGAGTTTCTTGTTTTTTGTACTTATGGACAATTTCATTCGGTACAGTCTAAATGCTATCATTTGAGATATAACAACTAGCATAATGTGACACTGAAAGTACTGGAATTTCCATCACACCTTCATGTGACACATGTAGTATTTCTTCATTATAGGAGTAGGTGAAGATTTCTGTTTACTCAGATCTGGAAGAACATCAGAGAGATCTTAAAGTATTACATCAAAAACTGGTCAGTCAGGTGCCACAGTATCTTCTTCCCAAATTGGTGAAACTGGAGCCGATAGAAACATATTTTCACACTCAACCTGCTATCGGGAACTTCTGAAGAAAGAAGATCATTTAGATGGAATAGTCAGATGAAATGCAGGGTTTCAGGGATAGGGTAGTGGGTGTGGGCTTGTGTGGAATGCTCTTTGGAGGGTCAGTATGAACTTGATAGGTTAAATGGCCTGCTTCCATAGTTTAAGGATTCTATGTTTCTACAATCCTCTTCTAACACAATTGGAGAAGGATCATAAAGCTGATTGAACTCTTGGGTAAGCTTAATAAGTTTTTCACAAAAGGTCATCCAATCGTCTTGATTTGAAACATCAACAGGCAGAGAAAGCAGTGGGAAATCTTCACAAAATGTTGTCTAATGTTCTTTAGCCAAATGTTTTTACCCTGAAGAGGCTGTGGTAGTAGCTAACAAAATAGAGCATAGTCATGCAGAGTCTGTTATCTGGACTGGAATGTGTGGTGGCCATTGTAAAAGTCATGTTGGATACATGCTTGCAAATTAAACAAAGATTGTTCTGATTCTGTAAGATGCAAATAGACTGCTTAATAACATCACCATTGTTGGTAAATGTTGCTTGAAAATAACGTTTAACTGAAAGGATATGGCCTCCCAGACCCTTGAAATTGATTTATAATTGATGAAGGCATATAGCATGAAGCCATTCAAGATTATCAGAATGGACAGTAATAGTTGATCCTAAATCAAGAAAACAATAGTCTTTTCTTTCCTTTTAATGTTACACAAATCCATCATCATCTTCTCATGTGGGACCAACATTATCCACTTGACCAAGAAAATGTGTACTTCCTTGTTGCTGCTTTCCTCTTCTTGGGGACCCGGGTTCAAATCCCACCATGGCAGATAGTGGAATTTGAATTCAACAAAAAAAATTGGAATTAAGGGTCTAATGATGACCATGAATCTATTGTCGATTGTTGGAAAAACCCACCTGGTTCACTAATGTCCTTTAAGGAAGGAAACTGCCAACCTTACCTGGTCTGGCCTACATATGACTCCAGACCCACAGAATGTGGTTGATTCTTAACTGCCCTCTGGGCAATTAGGGATGGGCAATAAATGCTGGCCTAGCCAGTGACATCCTAATCCCATGAATGAATAAAAAGAAACTCTAACACAGTGTACATTGTCCAGAAGACGGCACCCAAACTTGCCATTTGCAATGCCTCCTTTCACCACAGCACCAACACTTCAAAGTTATGCTTCCTGAATATTTTGGATGTTTGGTACACTTCTGATAAGGTGGGGCAGCCACGGTTGGACATGACCTACTTACAAGCTCAAACTGAGTTTCAGACTTGCGTCAAATCTACCCTTACCCTGGCCTATCATGTATGCTGAATTGCCTGTTCAAAAATCCATCTTTTTTCAAGCAACAATACATCAGGGAGAATTCACATAAGCTCATCCCTCAATGTCTTAGCATTAGCAACACAATATAAGTCCTCAATGGAATGTAGCAAGACCGCTGGCTTCTAAGACACTGGATTGGATGGGTTGCATTGAATTACAAAGTTCTGGGGGCATAAAAACATAAGAGCTTCACAGACTGACTGAATATTAACTGAGAATTGATCAACAGTAGCGGATCCACTGCATATTAGTGCTAACGTGGGACTGTTGCTGCTTCAAGTGGAGGCTTTTCTATATCTGTGGAATTGTTTCTAAATCTGTGGAATTAGATCACGACTCAGTGATCTAAGTGCCTGCAATGGTCCTTCAACGGGATCAAATTAATTTGGAAAGGACAGGACTACTCAGCTGGTGCAGACATACCACTTTGGAGTATTCTTCATTTCAGATAAGTCTTCAACTATTTGCATCACTTGGATAGATTCAAGATTCTGTATTCGGTGAGTCTTCTGACAATGTCTAGTGATTCCACAACCTTAGTTCATGGCCATTCAATCTTGCTTTGTGGTTGTTCAGTTTCCTCTCAGAAAAGCACAGTCTAACTTAAGTTGCTCTCTCCACTGCTGCTAAAATGTTCTCACGTGAGTTTTTTGGTTCTTCATGCATGTTCAGGTTAGACTTCATGATTACCTTTCGCCCATGTTTAATAATGCTGCTAAGGCTCCGAAGGAGCTCCAACCTTCTGGCAGAAAACGGATGCAGGATTACTGAGTACACAGTAACAACACAGCTTATCTCAGAGGCTCATCCACATTAACTGCAACTGCACTGTTTAGGCTGGTATTAACCCAGAAAAGCCAAATGGATGAGGCCTGAAGTTCTGGCCCATGATCTACCTTCTGGCAGTTTTCAGTGCTGCCCCATACAGGCCTCCACCTACAATAACAGGGTGGGCCCCAGTAAGGTCATGGAAATTAGATCTGCATATTTAAAAAGGACTCTACTGGTTCAGGGTAGATTTCCATACGGTCCACAATAGTCAAACACTGTGTTTGTCACCACCGACAGCCTCCAATCTCCTTCCATTATCAATCACTCCAGTCTCTATGGGTAAAAAGGTCACTCCCACAGCCACTTATAATTGTACTTCAAAGCAGAAAAATATCCACCCTAAGACTCAATATCTTTCTCTTTTAATTTTTTTACCACATTACAGGGTTTGCCACAAGGTCAACACTGGTCACCTTTTCAACTCCATTCATATCAACCAACATTTGGATTTGATGATCAGTTATACAGTCAATGTCCTTTCTGCTACTAACAGTCCTTATTTATCCATGTCAGAGATTGGCATGGATACATTTTAGCTTGCTTTCAACCCACAACTCACCATTTACCTTAATTATATGGTATATTTCAATTTGCTCAATTACTTCTTCTCTGCCTTTACCTCCAACTAAATGTATATTCTCATCCATCCTGGCCATTTCCCTTGAAATGACCATAAACATACACTGCATAAAATGCAACTTGTGTGTAAGCATATCTAGCACAACTGGTCTGGTCATCCATCACCAGATGTAGCTAGACTGCATCAAAGTTACTGGGTCTCACATTTATAAACCTGCCTGTTATTTCTTGAACTGTAAAGATGAAATTAACTTCTCATCTCCATATTAAATACCTCTTACACATCTTCTCCACTCTCACACCCAATAATAAATGAGAATAGCTCATTAACTTCGGCATACTGTAACCAAGACTATCGTCCAGCTATTCTGCTTATTTAAGCATTTCCTTTGGCTAGCAAGTATTCTTCAGGATCTCCCCCTCCTTTCCTGAAACTATATCCCTGTATTATCTCTCTCATTTCCCTTAATGTAAATTCCAAACATATGTTGTACATGGATCCAACTTCTCATAGCTTTGATCACATTCCCACAAAAGAGTTAAACACTCAGTTGTTCATTCATGGCCCCTAGACTACCTGGCATTGCAAATAGTTCCCTTCTTTTAGGTACCATCATCCTCCCCTTCAAAATTAACATCAACACTCCCTCTCCTCAAAACATCTGCACTCATCTCTCCATCCTCACAAACTATTAGCTTATTGCCCAGCTCCCTTGCATCTTCAAAGTTCTAGAGTGGGTTTTTTTGCCTTTCAAATCCATCCCCATGTTTTTTATGTTTGGATCATTCTATTTGGATTTCTGTCCTTGCTACATTAGTGTAGGAGCCAGAATCAACGTTGCAAATGACTTTCTCTTTGACTGCGATCTTTATGCATTATTTGACTGCATCTCTTTGCAACCTTTAACATGTTCCACCTATTTTGTTTTCCTTCAATGATTGCCTACCCACCTGCAGAGAGATCTCCAACAATTGTTTCTATTCCTTTTTCCTGTTAGTTCAGCCCTTTTGCCTCATCTCCAGACTCAACTTTGTTCATGCTCTTCTGATTGTGTCATATCCTACTCCTTCATAGACAAATCCCACACACTCGCTAATTTCGATCTTCCTGACCTACCTTTGCTCACAGTTCTCCAAAGTGTTCGAAGTAAAGGTTTCATCCTTCAGTTTAGGTGCCTTGCAAATTTATATTACTGAAACCTCTCCTAATGACATAATCCTTCCCTTCCCCATAGAACTTTGTATTCCTCGAATTCTACCATTTTGTACAATGTCTGCTCACTGGGTCATATGATTAGCTGCCTTGATATCATCCTCATGCTCTGAAACTTCCTCCTTAGATTTCTCAGCCCCATATCCGCCTCTGCACTTCAGATGCATTATAAAGGAATTAAGGGCTACGGGGAGAATGCGGGTAAGTGGAGTTGAAATGCCCATCAGCCATGATTGAATGGCGGAGTGGACTCGATGGGCCGAATGGCCTTACTTCCGCTCCTATGTCTTATGGTCTTATGGTCTAAAGCTTATTCCTTTAACTAAGCTTCAGATCACTGCTTATAACATTCTCCTCTTTGATTTAGCAACTATTTTGACTAATCTTGAAACACCTTGGGATGTTTTTCTATCGTAAATATACCAAAGAATTGCACGTTTTTCTTATTGATAGAATCTGTCTATGCTGCTGACCTTTAGAGATATTTTTCCATTGCTGCTCAACAGTTCAGATGAACTCACACACATCTGCTTGATTTATTCTTGGCTACAAAACATATTCTTATGTATTCTATCTCAGGATATTAGTCATTTCTGTATCTAGTTTATGAGCCGTAACGTGAAGTGGATGTCACAAAGAACAACACAAACATCAATTTCACCAAACCACACCATTTTAAGGTGCTGGTTTTCAAATGCACAAAAATGGTAAAGCAATATAGTGAAATAGTAGAAACTTGGGGTCTGGTATTACATATTTAAACTGATATCAGTTTCCTCCTCTTAGCAGTATATACAGATGTTGTAACAGACCTGATGTTATGTTCTCCTTTCTTTTTAATGTATGCACACCAACCATGCAACTAGATAAGAAACAACAATGTCAGTTCTTAATTTTGAGACAAGACTACATGCAGCTACATTTAACTTGGAGACTACAATACATACATCTGACTGTGGCTTGGCTACTGTTACTCATAGACTGACCATCAGGCATTGGGCCAGTATCATATCCTGTATATATTGATTGACAATAGACTAAGATACATCCCATTAAAGATACATGCACATCACATCACCACATTTGGAGGTTATTTTAAACGACGTAAGACATCATTTAAATTTGTTCTTGTCTACGTATTGGGTTGATTATGCCACATGGAAATATTCATTACTGTCTTTACAGCATTGGAAGGTTTACAAACCAATGAGATATTTCATTTCACACCACGGTTTTATCATTGTATCATCATAAAAGCCAATTGAGGTTTGAAAGATCATGCATCTTACTGAAGCTAATGAAAACTATATCTATTTCAATGAGAAAAGATTTGTCAAAACCACTCATTTTTATATCAGTGTTTTATGTTGGTGTTTTCATGACTAAAAATGCAACAATTCATCTTTGTTTACAGGGAGCTTTGCCAACAGAATTGGCAATGTAGAAGATTCTTATGACCAACTTGAATATGAAGTAATCTTCAGCTGTCTTCTAGCTGTGCAGATATTCAATGTGACACCATGCATATATCTTTCTTTAATAAAACAAAAACAAGCCACTCTTAAAATGGGAAATATATATTACACTCATTCTGTTGAGTATGCAACCATATGCTATCATTCACCATTTCAGTATAGTACTGTAAAACATTTTTCTATATGTTCAGCATGCTATAGAAACTTGTGTTGTTATAGTTAACTCCTCACGTATTAGGTAATAGGTACCAAGGAAAAGAACAAGCGCACTCACAATAGGCTTCTTTATAATCATCTTTCTGCTCAATGGTTAGAATGTTTTGACAGGAAAGGAGTATGCTGAAATAATAGGCAAAGAGGAAAATATTTGGAAGTCATATGTTTGATATTAACCAATAATAGCCTGGTGATTAAAAATGTCGACTGATTTTAGTTAGGTGTCTTTCGTTTGAGTTTGAAATGACTAAGCTCTCTTCTGTTGTTACTAACAATTCCTGTATTGACAATGCCAACCTAAATAAACTAGGAAGAGACGTTGATAAAGAAAAGAACAAGGACTAACAGAATGTCTTATCATGACCTCAAAATACCCCAAAGCATTTAATAAATTGCTTTTGATTGGTAATCACTGGTGGCATGTGAGCAGGTCCACATAAAGGTCCACAAATAGCAAATGAGATTAATGATCAGTTAATTGTTTCTTGGTATTGTGGGTTCTGATGGAATTTAGAAATAGCTAATATTCTGCTATTTTTGAGGGAATGATGCAGTAGTCCTAATAAGACTAACAGTAAATGAAAACCTGATTCACATCATCAGTCTCAAAGATGTAAAATGTTCCAAAGGGGCAACCATCCTTAGCATTAACAGCAGATCTTGCAAAAGATTCATCAAGGATGAACAAAGAAGCAAAGCATTATTTTGACTCCAATCATTATTTAGATATTCATGGACTTAATTCTAACTTTATTTTCAGTCCTTCTATTTCCTGGAGATATAATTGAGGATTCTACATGTCTGCATACAATCCCTCTGTCTGAAAATTTAGACAATACAGCATGCCAAAGCTTATAAAGGTACTTTCCTTGCAAAAATATGTTCAGCCCAATAATAGCAGGCATGTTAAAATGTATTATGTCATTTGTTTTGCGTCTTGTGGTGAAAATGTTGCAGACTTTTCTTCTGATGTACTGAAAAAAAATGGAAAAGAAAACCTTTTAATGATTTGCATGCTTTGGTTATGTTCATCATGTGTTCTATTTTGGAGATTAAAATTAAAATCTAGCAATGTAATTTATACCAGCTTGCCATTTGTTGAGGTATTAGCACGTTTGCTGTCTTTTATCAGATTGTTTATTAGAATCAGAAAATAGAAAGATTGTACAAACTGTTTTAAACAACTTCACCACAAATATGAAAAGCTCAATTTTGAAGAAGTTAAATATTCTTACCACGATCTAACCTTGGTAGTGAAGACATGAAGTCACTTACCACTTTTACCAGACATATCAGTACAGAACTGCTATTATTTCCATCAGTTTAACCTCTGAATGTTGTAATTTTTACAGCAACAAATAAAATATGCCAGATAATGGAAACCTTGTATTTAAAGAGCACTTTTCATGACCACCAGACATGTAGTCTTTATGAAGCGTTGTCATGTAGGAAATAAAAATGTAGAATAGATATGGTACTCAAATGCAGACCTTTCTTCAAAGCTGAACAATCAGTGTTACAAAAGCTATTTCATTTAATTTGGTAAAGAGGCAGTAGGAAATATATATGAAAAATAGACAAATCCAGATAAGACTCATAAATGAAAGAATACATGTAACCTCAATGAAGTAATGGAGAGAAACATCACATCATTATAAAGATTTAAAGGTATATGAGTAAGTAAGTAGGACACCTGGAGAAATATACTTACATTCCATTTCAGGTAAACACAAGTTCCATAGTTTTGTTATTAAGCAGCTAGCAAATTATTTGTTGCATTTACTGTTTAACATGTTATAAACTATTTGGCTAAAATTATCAACATCTATCCCTAGAATAGACAATTTTAAAATAGATCCTGAACTTTGTGCAGAGTGCTTGAGTAAGTATTGGATTTACTGTTAAATATGTATAACGTTCAATTCAACTAGTAAGATTCTACACAGTGAGGCCCATTAGCTGGTACACACATTAGCTGGCATTGCTTGGTTTTCTTACTTCTTCTACCCCTAGTGAAGTCTACAAAATTGTTATCAAAAATGCATTAAGTGACAAAGGATTCATTTTTCCGAAAAGTAAGAAGCAAACTATTATTTTGGAATAGCAATGTAACAATGTGATAACACTGGTGAAAAGACAGCAGCATTGCAAGTTAACTTGGGCTTCTACCACAATGATTGTGGAGATCATTAAGAATAACCAAGATAAGATAAAGACTGGTGGATAAAGTTTCATTCCTCTAAGTGGCACAAGGATGAGACTTACGAGATGCAGCATGTTAGAAAATATGGAATGGTTATTGAGTGTGTGGATCATATGATTTGATTTATTTATCGTCACATGTACTTTGCCAGATCTGGCACCATCTTGAAACAGATAAATAAGCCAAAACATGGAATATAAAGGCAGAAAAATAAAGAAATAAACTTGAAATTTACATTCTTTCTCATGAAGTGCTCAGCCATAGACCCAAAAAACATATCTCTAAACACATTGATTTCCATGGCTTCAATAAGACAATCAAATCTACTTACGAAGACATGGACTAGAATTTCATCAGATCGATGGGATCTCACCCACTGGTCTGAAAACTGGGGGGAAATCCCATTTGACGTGTAGTGGAGACTGACAGAATCAAAAACACTCAAACACTTGAGTGTCTCTTGGAGGGTCTTCCCTGTGACTGAGGTTTCCAGTAGTGAAGGGCTATTGGCTGAAAATTTGGCAGCCAGTTTTAGGAAGTTCATCAATGTGACAGTGCCAGAGGAAGCAGTGGTTGCTGGTGGTAATGCACCCATCTGATCAGAATAGGGTCCAGAGGATTTGGAAGATGAGGGTAGTCAGATGGAAAGACATCAGGTTGGCTTTTTGTGACTAATTCCTGTCTCTTGATTGGGCAAAGTTAATGAGGGGATTGTTTGCCACTGCTAGACCCTGACACGGAATCCTGCTCTTAATTAAGTGGACCTGGTCTGCCATGTAACTCACCAGAACAGGCTAGATTAATTCCAACCCATAGTCCTATGGTCAACAGGCTAGGATTGTCTGAAAAAGACCGAAATAAAGCTGAGAGGGCTCTGAAGTACTGACTAATGAAGAGCTGATGTATGTTGAACAAGAGTGAAGATGTTGACAAATAATAAGAAACATAAAGTAAACAACTAATATTGTAACACATAAGGGGCTTTCAATCTCAGTGAAGGAGCACTGAAAACCTTAAAAAGAAGACCCTTCTTTGGAAAGAAATTTGAAGGCAGTAGAGAAATTAGTGGGTGCAACTACAGGAAGTTTTACCAACAAAAATGAAACAATTATTTTAACATCCTTTCAACCTACAATTCACCAAAATTTTTAAGCTGTTCCGTTATCACAAAGTAGAGAAGGAAACTCCATCTCCCATTGCCACAGAAAATAGTTGAGCTCAAAACATTGAATGATTTCACGAAGAAGATAGATATAGTTCTTAGGGCTAAAGGTATCAAAGTGTACGAACAGAAAGCTAGAGCAGGGAATTAAGTTGGATGACCAATCATGATCCTTTTGAATAGCGGAGCAGGCTCAAGTAGCTAAATGACCGACTCTTGTTAATATGTTTCTGTTTCTTTTTCTAACCCCTTCCCACCTCAGTGATGGAGAGTGTTGGTTTCTTTTGCACATTGTGTTTTGCGTGTTCTTTATTCATGGCTTATCAATAAGGCTTATGTTAGGACCAAAAATAACTATGTTTATGCTAGCACACTGAGAACACATCCCCCGATATTAGATAGGTTTAAGTATAGAAACTTACTTTAATACAAAAGTTTCAATGCAAGTAATGATTCCAGGAATGTTTTTGCAACTTAAAAAGGAGTATTCCTGGATGAAAAATTGAATAATATGGAATTTTCAGAAAACCTAGATGTCAGTTGTACAACTCTTTTTTTCCAGTTGACTAATTCAAACCGATTATTTCCAAGTGTTACTATTCCATACTTCCAGGATAGTTTTCCTTTATTTCTTGCCCTACTATCCCATTTACATCCCTTTTGTGAATTTCTGCATGGTTGAACAGGGTAAGAAAGTAATGCACATACAATCGTCTGCATTTTCTGTTGTAGTTTCCGTAAGTTTCAAGCTGAATCCCAACAGAAACCTCTGACAGTAGCTATAAGCAGCCAATTGTTCTTACTCTCCTGAATTATTGCTGCAGTAGCATTAGGAAATTGGTGTAATCTCTGCGGAATTCCTGCTTAAATGATTGCCAGACAGTATCGATTGAAAGGGCAGGGGATTGACATTTTCAGTCATGCTCTTTTTAAATCTGACTGACCAGCTGAATGCTTTCAAAATGTTCTCTTGTTTTTTATTTCCAAATATGGAGACATGCTGTACTGATGTCTCAGCAGTAGGAAGGAATTTGAGTACCTTTATGTTCTGTTAGTGTAATCAAAAGGATGTTGTTTTAGATTTGGTATCAGTGGTAGAAGAAATTTCCACAAAGTTTTCTTCCAAGATTTGAATGTACGTTTCTATTTTCCCTTACTCCATTTGAGAATGAATTACAGAAATGACAGAAAACATTCCTTTATAGTGCAGATTATCAAGGGGTTTGCAACCTGCCCTTTTGAGGACATATTGGCACAAGCTATTTAATGTAATTCATATGTGGAACTATATGAATCATACATAGACAAGAGGTGTGATACCACCGTGAGGAAATGGTTTCATGCTGCTTTACTGTTGCTTTAGCCAGAGGACTTAAAAACTTTTTAAGCTTTAGGGTAGATTTTCCTCTTTAATAAATGGGGGATCATAGAGGATCATTCAGGATCAAAAATCTGAACTCTTGCGATGTAGCTTACTAGCATGCAAAAGTCTGCACCTGAAGCTCTGCAGAGAAAACTTCACCCATTAATTTTTAATCTTTGTAAAGTCAGAGACCTAAATTCCTGTTGGCTTCAGTAACTCAATATTAAATCAGAACATATGAGTATACACATTTTTCCCTGATGAGCATCTGGCATAAACTAGCAACATATCATCATTCCATTTGACTTGAAACAGAAACAATTCTGAAGCATTAACATCATATCATCAGTTAAAGATGGCATATTTCCTTCCCTGAATGATATCAGTGAACCAAATAGGTGTATGTGACAATCAATGACAATTTTTTATGACACTTCATTTGTAAGCTTTCAATTCCAGAATTCATTAATAGAATTTAGATCAAACCAACTTCCAGGGTAGGATATGAACTCATGTTCCTTCATCTTTATCCAGAGCCTTTGAATTGCTAGCCCACTCACTTGCCTTAGGAAGAACAGTACCTATTGAAAGCCACCCCCTTGACACCCCTCTGCTATCACAACCCTCCATTATCATTTACTCTTGCCTGGGACCAATGATAATCCTAAGCCTTGGGTGATACTAGGTCATAGAGTCATAAAGTCATAGAAGTGTACAGCACAGAAACAGACGCTTCGGTTCAACTTGTCCATGCTGATCAGTTATCCCAACCCAATCTGATCCTACCTGCCATCACTTGGCCCATATCCTCCCAAACCCTTCCTATTCATAAACCCATCCAGATGCCTTTTAAATGTTGCAATTGTACCAGCCTCCACCACATCCTCTGGCAGCTCATTCCATACATGTACCACCCTCTGCATGAAAAAGTTGCCCCTTAAACCTCTTTTATATCTTTCACGTCTGACTCTAAACCTATGCCCTCTAGTTCTGGACTCCCCTACTCCAGGGAAAAGACTTTGTCTATTTATCCTATCCATGCCCCTCATGATTTTATAAACCTCTATAAGGTCACCCCTCAGCCTCTGATGCTGCAGGAAAAACAGCCCCATCCAATTCAACCTCTCCTATAGCTCAGATCCTCCAATCCTGGCAACATCCTTGTAAATCTTTTCTGAACCCTTTCAAGTTTCACAACATCTTTCCAATAGGAAGGAGACCCGAATTGCACGCAATATTCCAAAAGTGGCCTAACCAATGTCCTGTACAGCCACAACATGATCTTCCCACTCCTGTACTCTATACTCTAACCAATAAAGGAAAGCATACCAAACGCCTTCTTCACTATCCTATCTATCTAGGTGTTATCAATGTACAATGCTTCCCATTCTTCATCCAGGGCCTTGGTGACTGAGATGATAAATCTGCCGCAGATGAGATTCCAACATTCGAGTCACTCTGCCTTGCAGCACAGTATAGTCAGAGTGTGCCTTATATGCTGTGGAGGAAGGCAAGAAGGGATGTGATGGAAGCTGAAGAGCTAGGAGTGAGGGATCAATCTTCTGAGGAATAGAATGACATTGAGCAGAAGGAACATTACCTTCTGCATAATAGCTCAGTGCTGTGTCAAGGATAACAAGCCAGACAGGTCTTAATTAACATCTGGTTTCAGTAAACGTGAGCTGGGTACATTGATTAATCATTGACTATAAACGTGTCAGTGCTGGAAAGCCGAACAATCTCTGTCTGTTCATAGAAGCAAATACAGCTTTTGTCAGTTTTTTTTATTGCTTTTGCTGGTGTCTAAAAATGAATGTCTTGCACCATTTGGATGTCTTCCTGTATGTAATGGTCACCCATTGAAAATGAGAAGAAGCTGAGTAACATTGGACATGCAGAGGGAGTAGCACTCTTTTAGTCAGGGTTTGATAACAGGAGGAGGCCAAGGATGAGAAAGCTGTATTGCTTACTTAAAAAGCAACAGATGGAAGAATGTGGACTTGAATATGCATTCAAGTACCAGCTGTGCCATCAATGAGCCTTGAGAAGCTTAGTTTGTTCTACCAGTATAGTACTATCTCAGTCTTTGTTCAGATAATTAAAAGTTCCGCATCATAACTTGCTGTAATTCTTCAAGATCTCTGTAATTACCTTGCCAAATTGTGCCTCTACATCTTTCCCACTGATTAGTGGTATATAGACTACACCAAGCAATGTAATTGCACCTTTGTTGTTTCATAGCTTGAGCCAAATGGATTCTGTCCTTGCCCCTCTGGGACATCCACTTTTTTTTTCCAGTGCTACGATGTTCTTTAGAATCAGGGCTCCCATCCCTCCCCTTTTCCATCCTTTTTTATCTTTCCTGAGGATCATATATCCAGGAATATTCAATTTTCAATGCTCTTTCTTTGAGCCAGTTCTCCATTATGATCATAACATGCCGACGTGGCTATCTGTGCCTGTAACTCACCAATCTTATCTACCATATCGCATCCATTCAGATGTATGCTCACTAATACTAATTTAAGAACATAAGAAATAAGAGCAGGAGTAGGCCATCTGGACCCTCACGCCTGCTCTGCTGTTCAATTTGATCATGGCTGATCTTTTTGTGGATTCAGCTCCATTCACTCACCCACTCACCATAATCCTTAATTCATTTACTGTTCAAAAATTTAACTTTGCCTTAAAAACATTTAATGAGGTAGCTTCAACTGTTTCATTGAGTAGGGAATTCCCCAGATTGACAACTCTTTAAATGAAAACGTTCCTCAGTCCTAAATCTGCTTCCCCTTATTTTGAGACTATGCCCCCTAGTTCTAGTTTCACCCGCCAGTGGAAACAACTTCTCTGCTTCTATCTTATCTATTCACTTCATAATTTAATATGTTTCTATAAGGACCACCCCCCCCCCCCCCCCCCCCCCCCCCCCCACCATTCTCCTAAATTCCAATGTGTATAGTCCCAGTCTATTCAATCTCTCCTCATAATCTAACCCTCTCAACTCTGGAATCAACCTGTTGAACCTCCTCTGCACTTTCTCCATGCCAGTGCATCCTTTTTCAAGTAAGGAGTCCATAACTGCATGCAGTACTCCATGTGTGGTCTCACCTATCCAGCTGCAGCACAACCTAAACACTGGCAATGAAGGACAATATTCCATTTGTTTTCTTAATTATCTGCTGCTCCTGCAAGCCAATGCTTTGTGATTCATGCACATAGAATCCAGATACCTCTGCATAGCAGCAAGCTGCAACTTTTCACCATTTAAATAATCATCCATTTTGCAGGTATTCCCACCAAGATGGATGACATCACATTTGCCAACATTGTGATCCATCTGCCAGACCATTGCCTACTCACTTAACCTTTCTACATCCCTCTGCAGACTTTCAGTATCCTCTGCACACTTTGCTCTAACATTCATCTCAGTGTCATCTGTGAACTTTGACACACTACATTTGGTCCTCAACTTTAAGTCATCTATGTAAATTGTAAACAATTGCGGTCCCAACACCAATCCCTGAGGCACACCACTAGCCACTAATCACCAACCGGAAAAACACTGATTAATTGGCACTCTTTGTTTTCTTTTAGTTAGCTAATCTTTTATACCCATGATGCTTTGCACCTTTAACTTACAGAGCAACCTTTTGTGTGACACCTTGTCAAATGCTTTCTGCAAATCCACATACATCATATCCACTAGTTCCCTTTTGTCAACTGGACTCATATGTCCTCAAAGAATTCTGGTAAATTATACTTGCCTTTCATGAACCCATGCTGCGGCTGCCCATTGGGACAATTTCTATCCAGATGTCTCTCTATTTCTTCCTTGATTACTGATTCAAGCATTTTCCCCGCTGCAGAAGTTACGCTAATGGTCCGAGAGTTATCTGCCTTTTGTCTATCTCCCTCTTTTAGACAAGAGGATGGAGACAATTTAAACTTTATTGGCTCCCCCTTTAATCTGAAACAAGCTAATATCCCAAGGTTTCCAATTTTAGTGCTAGCTGCCTCTTCTAATATCTTACTCTGTTATTACCTTCTGGTCCAAAACTGTGCCAAATTATTCTAAACTGTTCCCAATAACACTCATAAATTGCCTTTCAATGACATTGTTCTTAGTTGTGTTCAGGTACCATATGGAAGGTAACTGCAGACCTTCTATACCTGCATTCAGTTCCAATGCCCAGGAAATCAAAATCTGTCTCAACAAAATCAGCTACACTTTTACCTGCTTTATCCTCATATTTATACACATTTACTTGACAAGACACTAACAGCAATCTGGAAATTACTAAATAGAGGTCCTTCTTGTTAATTTTGTACCAAACTCCCTAAAGTTTGACTGTAGAACCATATAACTGTTTCTATATATTATTGTTACAACCTTCGAAGTAAATCTTGTTATTGTGTGACAGTGTAAAATGGGGAATTCAATGGAAATAAAAATTGGGAGATAGGTGGTACAGATGATCAGGTAACTATCATCTGTTTTACATTATAGTACAAACTCAGAATCTATCCTTTAATTATTAAAACTAACCTATTTGAAATGCTCAGTTAAAATTTGGCTGCAACAGGAGCATAACTTTTATAAAAATGAAAAGAAAGAAATATAATTTAAACATTAGATTTTCATGATCAGCAGACATCTCAAATCACTTTGCAGCGAATGACTACTTTTGATGAGATATTGGAAACAGGCAATTTGCACACAACCAACTCCCACGAATAGTAATATGATGACAATTCATTATTTTGTGATGTTGATTGAGGAATAGATATTAACCAAGACAGCAATTATAACTCTCCTGCTCTTCATAAACTTAGTGCCTTTTGCTCTTTCATATATTCATCTGAGCAGGCAGATGCTAACTTGGTTTTGCACTTCACCTGAAAGACAACATCTCCAAAAGTTTAGCACTGTCTCAGTACTGAGCTGAAGAGTCAATCTAGCTTTCTGCATTCAAGCCCTGGAATCAGACTTATTTCAGAGTCTTATAGCTTAGAGGTGAACATACCTCCAAGAGAGTCATGGCTTAGATTTATAAAACCATAAGACCTTAACAATTAGTAACAGGAGTAGGCCATTCAGCCCCTTAGGCCTGCTCTACCTTCAATGGGCATCATGGCCAATCCAACATTCTTCATGTCAACTTTCCTGCCCTGTCCTTAACCCTTAATTCCCTTATAGATCAAGAATCTATTTGTCTCATCCTTAAATATTCACAAGGACTCTGCCCCCACAGCTGTCTGTGGTAAGAAGTTCCATAGACGCTCAACCCTCATAAAAGAAATTCTTCCTCATGTCTTGACTTAATTGATAACACTTTATTCTGAGACTATGCCTTCTGGTTCCAAACTCTTACAAGGGGAAATATCCTCTCAGCACTTGTACTGTCAAGACCCTGACATTTTCAATTTATTTCAATAAAATTAGCTCTCATTCTTTTAAACTCCAATGGGTAGAATCCCAGCCTGTTTAATCTTTGCTGTTAAGACAATCCCCCATTCCAGGGATCATCCTGGTGAAGATTATCTGAACTGCTTCCAATGAAATGATATCTTTCCTCAAATAAGGGGACCAAAACTGCTCACAGTACTCTAGATGTGGTCTCACAAGCACCTTGAACAGATACAGTGAGACTTCCCTACTCTTACCCTCCAACCCCCTTGAAATAAGGGCCAACATTCCATTTGACGTCTGGATGAGATGGTGTACATATCTCCAGCTCTGTGTTTTGTGCAGACGTACCTCCAAGTGCATTTGTGTTGTAGCTTTCTGCATCTTTTTTTCCATTTAAATAATAATGTTCTTTTGTTCACCCTTAAAAAACATGAACAACATTGTAGTTTCCCAAGTTATATTCCATTTGCCAACTTTTTGCCCACTCACTTAACCTAATAATATTCTCCCTGTAAACTGGTCTTCTCCCCCTGACAACCTGCCTTTCCACCAAAGTTTTGTGTTGTCTACATATTTGGCTGGAGTCTGCAAATTAGGCTACAGTACGTTCACCTCCTTCCTCCAAGTCATTCATATATACAGTAAACAATTTCAGTCCCAACACTGATACCTGTGGAACATTATTGGTCACAGGTCGCCAACTTGAAAAAGAACCCCTTAACCCATTCTTATCCTGCCCAAGAGCCAATTCCCTGTCAATGTCAATATACTACTTTTAACATTGTGGGCTCTTATCTAATGACTTAACCTTTGAATAGTATTTTGACAAAAGCCTTCATGGAATTCTACGTACAACACAATTACTGGTTCCCATCCATCCACTCTAATTGAGACTTCCTTGAAAAACTTTAATTAATAGAAGGGCTCATGCTCGAAACATCGATTCTCCTGCTCCTTGGATGCTGCGCTTTTCCAGCAACACATTTTCAGCTCAAAACTCTAAATAAGTTGTCCGACATAATTTCCCTTCCATAAAGCCAAGCTGACTCTGTTTGATTAGAACATGATTTTCCAAATGTTCTAATATTACTTCCTTAATAATTGTTTCCAATAATAGATATTAGGCTAATCAACCTAAATTTACCCCTCTTTTACCTCATTCCCTTTTTGATTAGGGATGTTAGATTAGCAGCTTTCCAATCCTCTGAGATTTCTCCAGAAAGCTTGGAAAATTGCAACCAATGCACCCACTATCTCTGTAGCTACCTCTTCTAGAATCCTAGGATGCAAGCCATCACAGCCAAGGAACTTAACTGCCTTTAGCCCCCTTAGTATGTCTAATGCTATTTCTTTAGTGATAGTGATGGTATTTAATTCCTTCTCTGTATTCATTAGAGTTAATGGAATGTGCGAAGTATCTTTCACCATAAAGACTGATGCAAAATATCCCTTTATCTCCACTGCCATTTCCAAAACTGTCTCCCCAGATTCATTTTCTAAGGGACCTATGTCAACTTTGACCTCTCACTTCTGTTTCATAGATTTAAAGAAGCTCATTGTCAGCTTTTACATTCCTCACTAGTTTTCTCTCATACTTTATGTTCCCACTCTTGATTATCTTTTTCATCCTCCTTTGCTGGTTTCTGAATTTATCCAAGTCTTTGAGGCTACCATTGACTTTGGCCGCCTTATGTGCTTTTTCTTAATACATAATATTGTCCCTAACTTACTTGGTTAGCCATGGTTGGTCTATCCCTTTCTTAGAATGTTTCCTCCTTTCTGGGATGTATTTTTGCTGAGAGTCATGAAAAATCTCTTTAAGTGTTTGCCACTGCCTGCTTACCCGCCATTCCTGTTAATCTATCCAACCAGCTCAGTTTAGCTAGCTCTATCTTCATTTTATTGTAATTCTCTTTATGTAAGTTAATCACAGTTGTTTCTGACCCAGGTTTCTCCCTCTTGAACCTGAATATAAAATTTTATCATGTTATGGTCACTACTTCCTTGGGCATCTCTTACTCATTTATTAAACCTGTCTCATTACCTATCACCAAACCCAAGATAGCCTCTCCTTGGTTGGTTCCAGGCATATTACTCTGGGAAACTATCTGTAAAGCTCTCAATGAATTTGCTATCGTAGCTATCATTTCCAATTTGATTAACCTAATCAACATAAAGATTAAAATCACTCATAATCATTGTCCTGTTATTTTTTACATATTCCTATTATTTGTTGATTTACAACCTTTCCCACAAAGTCAATACTCTTTGGGGGTCTGTGCACTATTCCTACTAATGTCTTCTTTTACCTATTTTAAACTGGACTCTACATCATTAAAATCTAGATCATTTCTCACAGTTGTCCTCTCAGATCTTATTAACAGTGCCACCCTACCACTTTTTTTTTCCCATCCCTCCTGTCTTGTCATTTCTCACAGTTGTCCTCTCAGATCTTATTAACAGTGCCACCCTACCACTTTTTTTTTCCCATCCCTCCTGTCCTGTTGGTTAAAATGAACACAAAAGCTCTTTACCTTCTATCTTTAGTTATTTATGACTGCACTGATTTTGGACAATTCATACAAAGTTTGAGTGAATTGCAATTCATCAAGTTAGGATTCTACTTTTAAATTTCTGATTTGGAATATTAGTCTTGGACTGTAATTTTTGTACAATAAAATTAAAAAGTCAAAACCTACATCAAAACTTCAACCTGAGCTGCAAATCTTCTCAAAACTCACTAATTCAAGAAGTACTTAAGAACATTTAATCAGAGGTCCCAAAAACGAGTAACACTTTTAGCACTTTAAAACAATGTGATGTAAGTTGTGTGATTTTATTTGATTTCTTATTGTCACAAGTACTGAGGTGGCTTCAAGTGGACAGGGCCTGGGAAATGAATATTCAAGGCTATACGTACTATCATAAGGACAGACTGACGGGCAGAGGGGATGGGGTGGCTCTGTTGTTCAGGGATGATATTCAGTCCCTTGCACGGGGGAACCTAGAATCAGGGGATGTAGAGTCAGTATGGATAGAGCTGAGGAATTTTAAGGGTAGAAAGACCCTCTTAGGAGTTATCTACAGGCCCCCAAACAGTAGTATGGATATAGGGTGTAAGTTGAATAAGGAGCTGAAATTGGCCTGTCGCAAAGATGTTACTACAGTTGTTATGGGGGATTTCAACATGCAGGTAGACTGGGAGAATCAGGATGGTGATGGACCTCAAGAAAGAGAATTTGTGGAGTGCCTCTGAGATGGATTCTTGGAACAGCTGGTGCTGGAGCCTACCAGGGAGAAGGCAATTCTGGATCTGGTATTGTGCAACGAACCAGAAATCAGGGACCTCGAAGTGAAGGAGCCATTAGAAGGTAGTGACCATAATACAATAAGCTTCAATCTGCAATTTGAAAGGGAGAGGGTACAATCGGTAGTGACAATATTTCAGTTGAATAAAGGGAACTATGGAGCTATGAGGGAGGAGCTGGCCAAAGTTCAATGGTGCAATATCTTAGCAAGGATGACAGTGAAGGAACAATGGCAGATATTTCTGGGTATAATGCAGAAGATGCAGGATCAGTTCATTCCAAAAAGGAAGAAAGATCCTATGAGGAGGCATGGGCAGCCGTGGCTGACGAGGGAAGTTAAGAAACATATAAAGCCAAAAGAGAAAAAGTATAACATAGCAAAGATGAGTGGGAAAACGGAGGGCTGGGAAGCTTTTAAAGAACAACAGAGGATTACTAAGAAGGAAATACGCAGAGAAAAAATGAGGTACGAAGGTAAACTGGCCAAAAATATAAAGGAGGATAGTAAAAGCTTTTTTAGGTATATGAAAGGCAAAAAAATGGTTAAGACTAAAATTGGGCCCTTGAAGACAGAAAGAGGGGAATATATTACAGGGAACAAAGAAAAGGCAGAAGAGTTGAATTGGTACTTCAGATCTGTGTTCACTGGGGAAGACACAAGCAATCTCCCTGAGGTAACAGTGGCTGAAGGACCTGAACTGAAGGGAATTTATATTTGGCAGGAATTGGTGTTGGAGAGACTGTTAGGTCTGAAGGTTGATAAGTACCCGGGGCCTGATGGTCTACATCCCAGGGTACTGAAGGAGGTGGCTCGAGAAATCGTGGATGCGTTGGTGATTATTTTCCAGAGTTCGATAGATTCAGGATCAGTTCCTGTGGATTGGAGGATGGCTAATGTTGTACCACTTTTTAAGAAAGGAGCGAGAGAGAAAGCAGGAAATTATAGACCAGTTAGTCTGACCTCAGTGGTGGGAAAGATGCTTGAGTCTATTATAAAGGATGAAATTATGACACATCTGGATAGCATTAACAGGATAGGTCATAGTCAGTATGGATTTATGAAGGGGAAATCATGCTTGACTAATCTTCTGGAATTTTTTGAGGATGTAACTCTGAAGATGGACAAGGGAGATCCAGTAGATGTAGTGTACCTGGACTTTCAGAGAGCCTTTGATAAAGTCCCACATAGGAGGTTAGTGAGCAAAATTATGGCATATGGTATTGGGGGCAAAGTACTGACTTGGATTGAAAATTGGTTGGCTGACATGAAACAAAGAGTAGTGATAAACGGCTCCCTTTTGGAATGGCAGGTGGTGACCAGTGGGGTACCGCAGGGATCAGTGCTGGGACCGCAGCTTTTTACAATATATATTAATGATATATATATTGTATATTAATAGGAACATTAGCAAATTTGCTGATGATACAAAGCTGGGTGGCAGGGTGAAATGTGAGGAGGATGTTAGGAGATTACAGGGTGACCTGGACAGGTTAGGTGAGTGGACAGCTGCATGGCAGATGCAGTTTAATGTGGATAAATGTGTGGTTATCCACTTTGGTGATAAGAACAGGAAGGCAGATTACTACCTAAATAGAGTCAAGTTAGGTAAAGGGGCAGTACAAAGAGATCTGGGTGTTCTCGTACATCAGTCAATGAAGACAAGCATGCAGGTACAGCAGGTAGTGAAGAAGGCTAATAGCATGCTGGCCTTCATAACAAGAGGGGTTGTGTATAGAAGCAAAGAGGTTCTTCTGTAGCTGTACAGGGCCCTGGTGAGACTGCACCTGGAATATTGTGTGCAGTTCTGGAAACCAAATTTGAAGAAAGACATTCTGGCTATTGAGAGAGTGCAGTGTAGGTTCACGAGGTCAATTCCTGGAATGGCGGGACTACCTTATGCTGAAAGATTGGAGCGACTGGGCTTGTATACCATTGAGTTTAGAAGACTGAGAGAGGATCTGATTGAGACGTATAAGATTATTAAAGGATTGGACACTCTGGAGACAGGAAACATGTTTCTGCTGATGGGTGAGTGCCGAACCAGAGGACACAGCTTAAAAATAAGGAGTAGGCAATTTAGGACAGAAATGAGGAGAAACTTCTTCACCCAGAGAGTGGTGGCTGTTGGAATGCTCTGCCCCAGAAGGCAGTGGAGGCCCAGTCTCTGGATTTGTTTAAGAAAGAGTTGGATAGAGCTCTCAAGGATAGTGGAATCAAGGGTTATGGAGGTGAGGCAGGAACAGGATACTGATTGAGGATGATCAACCATGATCATAATGAATGGTGGTGCAGGCTCGAAGGGCAGAATGGCCTACCCCTGAAACTATTGTCTATTGTCTATTGTACAGTGAAACGTTTTGTTTTGTGTGCAGTACAGGCAATCATACCATATAAAGTGCATTAGGGTAATAGAACAGAGTAAAGAATACAATGTTACAGGTGCAGAGAAGGGGCACAGAGAGTGTGATCAACATTAAATTTAAAGTTTGGGAGGGTTTCATACATATTTCAATATCAATATATTTTAGAGTATGGATTTTGAACAAGTGGCATGTGGATTTTGGTATATGCATAGGAGAGGAGATAATGACTAATTTCGTGTCATTTTCTTTGAGCCATGTGTTTTTGAAAACAGTGTGACGGAGGTAGTTCCTGGAGTGCTAACGCGAATTAATTTTCATGGAGTGAGTTTAAGAGCAAACAGAATAAACATTGAAGAGCATTAACATATTTTCAGTTGGAAAGATGAGTTGACTTTTATTTGCTTGTGGGAACAAAGCATCCACAGCTTGGTACTTCTTGGTTTCAGTTTGCAGATGTCTTGACTGAAGTTTGATATATGAAACAGTTCTCCAGGAACAAGGAGTTAGTTCAAAAATCTTAAAAATACGTTTAAAAAGAATTATGGATGCTAGAAATCAGAAACAAAAACAGAAATCGCTGGAAAAATTCAGCAAGTCTGGCAGCAAAGAGAAAACAAATTTAATGTTTCTGGTCCAGTTACCCTTTTTTCAGAACAGTTCTGATAAAGAATTATTGAACCCAGAACCTTAACTCTGTTTTCTCTCCACTGATGCTGCCAGACCTGCTGAGTTTTTCCAGCAATTTCTATTTTTGTTAGAAATAGGTTAACCAAATTAAAAGATTTTTAATTTAAACGTTCCAAACCAGAAACATTCAGTTCCAGCCCTGAAGGGGTTATTTGAATCTGAGAAAGTATAAATTCAGTTGTATGAATACTCAAGGAAAAAGCTATCAAACTCCCAAGTCCAGAAATTCAAAGCAGCAACTAAGTCAAACATTTCCATGTGATAGAGGAGGGAATTCTCTCTGATGTTTGAGTACTGTGAAGGTTTGCTTTGCGACAGATGGAATATTGTACTTTTGCAACGTTTCAAAATCTTTCAATTTGTGTTATATGTAAGCAGCTCGGTTTGTTCTATTCTATCTTTATTTCTTTTGTATAATAAATGTTTGTTTTATTGTTAAAACAGACCTGCAGTATTGCATGTTTGTGTATCAATGAAAGAACATGTCACTAAATAAAAGCAGAACAAAACATGATTTTTTCAAATGGAATTTCAGTCTGGAATCTGACTTGTCCAGTAATAACATCAGCTGGGATCATGACCACAATAAATCAAATATACGTTTATACTTTGGAGGTAAGCAGTACAGTAAACCATAATTTCTTTTCATACTTCCCATAAGTTGACTACAGGTTCAATATTCATTGTTATTTCATTCAATTGTATAATTCAAATTATAAATGATATTCATGCACATTTTTGCACACTCAGTTTACCTCCAGGCATTTCTCAGTCCAACCATATCTTAAGAGACTGAACGCTTAGCTAATGGGATTGTTGCTATCTGAAAGCTACATTATGCTCTGCACCAGTTTCTGAATTAGTATAGATGATCACAAAGCATGTAATTATATTCTCAGAAAAAGCAACAGGAACTGAAGTACTGCAGGCACTTCAAAGCATACTTTTATGTTTTATTAAAAATGTAATGGAAAGAAGTATAACTACCAAATAGAGCAGGAGACAGCACCAACCAGCACAAGGATATCCTCCTTAAAGTCAATGTACATTCCTTAATCTTTGATGAAGTGCCATTGATCTGAAATAATCATCTAAAGAAGCTCTCTTCTCAATAGATTGAGGCATAAATCAAATGTCATACTGAAAGATATGGAAGTGCCAGTGTTGGAGTGGGGTGGATGAAGTCAAAAATCAAATGACACCGGGTTATTGTCCAAGAGGTTTATTTGAACCACAAGTTTTCAAAGCTCCCACTCCTTCCTCAGGCAGCTAGTGAGAGAAAATACATCAGATACAGAACTTATAAGTAAAATATCATAGTGTCATACAGGTTATGCAAATGTATTGAACAAACCTAAATGGCTATTAAGTCTTCAATCAGTTAGCATGGAGGTGCAGATTTCCTTTGATTAATTTATTAATCCCAGCATTTTTTTCAAGTCACTGACCCAAGGTAACTTCAAGTTTTATCAGAATAAAGGTAACACCTCAGGTCAGACAATGCATTTTAGATGTGAGGCCATGTTTCAAGTCTACTTGTATCTGAAACTGGAGTCAGACTGGTTTTATTTTCAAGGTAGGAAACTATAAATTGCCACATCGTCTGGCTATACATAGATTATGTGCTTTTTGAACAAAATAGAATATATCTGCGAATGCAAATTCACCCCATATATTTATGTGTGTGTGGGGAGGGGCAAGAGATGCAGCAGGAGAGGGAGCTAGTGTGTATGTGTGTGTTTGTGTGTATGTTCACACTGTTGAGGGAGTGTGTGTGTGTTTGAGATGGAGGGTGTGTGTGTGTGAGGAAGTATATGTCTATGAGAGCATGCACGTAAGTGTGTGTGCTTGAGAGTGTGTGTGTGCGAGTGTGAGGGAGTAAATGTCTGTGAGAGAGTGTGAGTCTGTGTGTATGAGAGAGAGTCTGTGTGAGTGTGTATGTGTGTTTGTGTGAGACAGTCTGTGTGTAGTGTCCATGTGAGTGAGTGTATAAAGTAGCGGGGTCACCTGTCATGTGTTCTGAGCCCAGGATCCCGGTTGAGGCCATCATCATGGGTATCATACTGAAAAATGAATTTCCATCTTCATAAAGCGCAAATTCTGAAACATTCATAAGCCTGCACCATGCACAAAAGCTGTCGACTTCAACAATTTCCAGACAATTTCCATAAATAATGTAATTTATTTCTGCAATTTAGTATTCATTCACTGCATGCCCAAAATGAAGAGTTATCATTGCTTGGTGCAATGGAAACACAAAAGAACTATTTAACAGAGATTAATATGGTCCTTCTGCACCCTTACATCTTCTATTTTTTCTTTGCAAAGAAGAAAAAGTAAATAAAATTTTGGTGGCAATTGTACCAGATTAACAGTTTGTCTAATAAACTAGACAAGATTTCAGAGTGAAAAATATTGCTGCACCTTTTAGAATCTAGCATGGTGCTTTTAATCATCTAGTTTAGCATTACATAGCCAGCATTTTTGCTAATGATAAAAAAACTACAAACTGTACTAAGTAATCTTTGAATGATCTGTGGGCCAGAGCCAGCAGAGGTCTCTATTGATTAGTACGGCAACCTGTTTGGATCAAACAAAAGCAAACCAATTCAGCAAGGGATGATAAGATTGCCTAACCATGAAATTTCCTTTTTTGCAATATGTTAGCAGATATTAATATGATTTCCACACCCATGCCTTTTTGACTGATTTGCTTCACCCTCTCCTTTCCTCTCCGCTGCCCATAATAAGATAATATCCTCAAACTGAGGACAATTCAAAATGCACAAATGCCAAAAAAAATTAGGCTTGCTGGTAGATTGCAATCCAAAGTAGGTCACATAGTCAGGCCTGTTATCCCAAACAGCATTGGTTCAATAATGAGGTTCATATTATTTTGACATTCAATTGTGAACCATCTAAAATTTAGACTGTGAGCCATTTAGCATTAATGTAGTTCTTATGCTACACTCCTCACTTCAGATTTTTATATACTGGAATCTTTCATTGTGCACAGGTAAATTTAAACTGAAATAGAAAATGGTATTTTAGCATTCATATGCAAAATTCTTCTGGCTACAAATTTAACCAAGAGTTAATGTCGAATAAATAAATCTGTAACCAGTTAGAATTTAACAAACTTATTCATGAGGGTCTTTATGCTAATATTGCATAGCTATCAATAATTTCTCATTATCAAAATGTTCTGCCAAACTGCTTATTCATATTTCAATCTTCCTGCTGTTACTGCTCATGTAACAATATTTCAGCTTTAAGATCAATTAATTAATTGCATGTGTTTCAACAATCACAATTGAGCCACCAAATGCTTTTCAACAATAAGTAATGATCCACAAAGACTGTATTTGCATCATGTTGAAATATTTACATCTGCAGTAGATGTCATAGACAGATCGGGCATATAACAATGTAAAAGAGGAAATGTCAGTTTAATGTATTTGCATATGTTTTTCATGCTGCAAACAGTTTCATATCCACAGTCTTTAGTAATTTTTTCTCTCCATATCTTACCTCTAGTTTTGTATTGAATGTGCACCTAAAAATCATCTCAGAACTCTGCTCTAAACTAAAATTTGTAAAAACAGCAGAGAATGCTGATTTTCTTTTCTGAATTTCCTCCTTTTGAGATTGCACTTAGCCTCAACTTGGTGTTTCACCACACAAAGATCAGGAATTCATCTGTGACTAATCATTCTCTTTGAATCTTCTTCTTACACCCTCCCAATTTGGCCCTGAACTTCAGTGCTTTTGTTTCCCTAAGAATGAGATGTCAGAATTACAGAGAATACAACATTCTCTGCAGCAATCTGAAATATTCATTTCTAATCTGTATTTAAATACTGAATTATCTCTTTATAGTGTTGAGAAATAGATGAAGGTGATTGTCAACTTTGAAGTCAATAGGATGCATATTAGGTTCTACAGTGCAACATTTCTCACTTTTACTAGAGGCCATCAGATATAAAATTTGTATTTATAGTGGCAAGAAAGATTGGAGATAATCTTCCATCCAATAGCTAATTGAAATCGTTAAATGGCCAACTAGGATCACCTTAAAGGATCCTTCCTGCCACTGCTGGCATTTTACCGCTTGTTGGTGGGCTCTGAACTACACTGAGTGATCTAGTAGCCTTCCTGTGGGCTTGGGTGATTTGCACTCCTGGTTCAGTCCCTTTGTCATCCAAGGACAGATCTGCTGGCAGCAAAACTGAAAAGTACCCACCACTCTCACCAACTGTTTCCCCTCACCCACCCTATGCAAAGCCTACATCAATGGCTCAAGGGAATCCCCTGACATACATTTTTGTTAGCTGCACTTTCAGCAGTGGTGACTGATCTGATGTTGCTGTTACAACAGAAGAGCTGCTGCCCTCAGATTGGAGATGTGCCCCGGTCCTTCAAAGCAATGGAGTCTCTGGCACCAGGCAGTTAATTCCCTCAGTGCAGTCCCCCAAAGAGCTGAGGTGGGGTAGCCCTCTGCTTGGCATTGGGAACAACACTCCTCTCACACAAATTCAGCCCAGCTCTTTCTCATAAATGAGGTAATTGACCAGAAAATCTGTTTTCATTTTGTTATGTTGAAGGATAAGTGTCAACTTAGACAGTTGGATTCCTTTGATCACCCTCAGAGTGAACCATGGATTATTTTTTTTGTGTGTATCTGGTAAGGCAGACTTCATAGATAATTTAGAATTGAGTTGCTATAAAAAAAGGTGCTTCATAATTTTTAAAAATTCCTTCATGGGATATGGGTGTCATTGGCCAGACCAGCATTTATTGCCCATCACTAATTTCCCAGAGGGCAGTTAGGTGTCAACTACATTGCTGTGAGTCTGGAGTCATGTGTAGGCTAGACCAGGTAAAGATGCCAGTTTCCTTCCCTAAAGGATATTGATGAACCAGATGGGATTTTCCAACAATTGACAGATGATTGCATAGTCATCATTAGATTCCAAATTCCTGATACTTATTCAATTCAAATTCCACCATCTGCCATGACAGAATTCAAAGTTGAGTCCCTAGAAGATTACCTGAGTTTCTGGGTTAATAATCTTAGGTGATGTCATTAGTCTATCACCTCCTGTGCCATTCTCTAGTACAACTGACAGGATTAGAACAATTTTAAAATAATGTTGGAATCTCAGTTCAGATTATACATTTTTAAGCCATGCATGGTGTAATATTGAAAAACTCTCCATTTCATAATGGCTTTACTCCATCTAATGTCGAGACAATCATACTCCTCATACTCTGGATCAGAGTTTTTCAGAAGACATGATTTCAGCATAATCTTGCTATTTCAGATTTATTAGTTTGAATGTTTATGGTGGATTCATCCTTCTAATCACTTAGTAGTGGCCTTAACTTCCGATTGTGAATGTTATTCACATATTTATTTTTCAAATTTCATAGATGTTGACATAATTAATTAGCACCTTCCATTATGTTGACATGTATTCATAATATCAGTATGATGAAAGTTCTCCCTTAAATTTTGCACATTGTATTTTGCTATCCAAAGAGTTGATCTTTATATATTTAATCTTATAGAGGTTTATAAAATCATGAGGGGTATGGATAGGGTGATTAGCAAAAGTCTTTTCCCCAGGGTAAGGAAATCCAAAGCTAGAGAGCATAGGGAAAAAATTTTAAATGGAAGTAAGGGGCAACTTTTTTACACAGAGGGTGGTGTGTGTATGGAATGAGCTGCCAAAGGAAGTGGTGGAGGCTGGTACAAAGGCAACATTTAAAAGGCATCTGGAGGGGGTATATGAATAGGAAGGGTTTAGAAGGATATTGGCAAAATGCTGGCAAATGGGACTTGATTTACTTAGGATATTTGGTCGGAATGAATGAGTTGGATTGAAGAGTCTGTTTCCATGCTATACATCTCTAAGACCCTCATCCAACTTTCCAACAAAACAATTTTAGCCCAATGTACAACAAAATCCATTAGTTGGTCTGTGGGCTTAACCCTCACCAAAGGACTTAAAATGTATAATCTGAACTGAGATTCCAACATGCTACTGGGGAGTGTTGCTTGTTCAACCTGCTACCATTCAGATAGGAGATTGAACCGAGGGCAGGTTCCAGCAGTTGGACTGAATATTAAAGATCCCACGGTATCAGTGAAAGAGCAGCAACGGATTCTATTGGCGTCTTGGTCAACACTCTTGATCTGACTCATCCGATGCCACCACCAATGACAGACAGGATGGTCATTCATTATATAAATTGTGAGCACTTAATTTGAAGAGAAAGGTTAACTGCTCTGATCTTCATAAACCATAGATGCTATAGAATGATGTGGCAAGATATTGTAATGTTGCAACTTATCTTTCGTTCGTAGAAGAATTGTCTTGACTGTTTAGCAGAGTACAGAAAGAACTAAAGGCCAGAAATAAATGTTGGCTTTGGAAGGGTTAATTCTCTTTCTATAATTGTGGCTCAGCTTATGATCTCATTTTTGAAGGCATGCAAGCCAACACCCTTAGCATGCAGCTGTACAAAACCCGACACAACAACCAAACTGTTTGTAAAGGAAACGGCATGCTTCCTTTCTATTTCAGTTTGATTTCAGAATATGTGTTGCATGTAACATGTTTGTGGTAATTCATTTTTTTTCTGCACCATGATGCAAACCACAGCTTCAGAACTGCTGAACCCAAACCCAAATTTTCATCTGAGTTCCAGACACTGAACTGCACTTACAGTTGATTTTTCTTCACGCCTAACTTTGAGAAAGAAAAGTTGGAAAACAAAACGAATTAGAATTTTATCTTACCTATATTTTCAAAGCTTATGAGTGTAAACATTTGAAGGATACATTTAAGAACAATAAGTGAGGCTAGCACAGCTTCAAGGAAAAATATAATCATCATCTGCTTCCTCCTCTCTGCTATCCATTGAACTTTAGGATCAGATGAGGTCATGCATCTCAATGCCAAGAAAAACAAGTGATCTATTACATTTACATTAATATAGCCTTTGTCTAGGCAATGACATTAGACATTATGTCCTGTACAAGGTTCGGATTACAATGCTTTTAGTAACGTCAATATACATGTGATTTAATAAAATTGTCTCTGTTTTGTTCAAAAACTCCTATCCCAAAGCATGAAAATATAAAATATTAAAATCTGATTCAAGTAAACTCTTAAAGTCCTTGTTAAACGTATTGCCCCCAAACGCTTGGAGGGCAAAATCAGTGCTGTTTTGGTACATTCAAGTGTTAATCCTGCCTGTATTTGGACGATCTGCGTGAGGGCATCTAATTCACAGACAAAACACAGAGGCGGGAGAGGACCAGCCGATCTATGAAAGATGACCCAAATCATAAAGCCGAGCATCTTGACAAAACTCTTGCTCAGTTTCTCTCACCCCTTCTCTCTCCCCCTGCTCCTACTCCACAGGAGTTACATCATCTGCTGGAAAACAAACCAACAAGAAAAAGGGGCATTAATTAAAAACAGGGCACCTGCGAGGCTTCATCCTCATAAACTGAGGTGACTGAAAGCAGTCAAAAAGAATCTGGCACAGTTGTCAGCATCTGAACAGAACCCACACACTCCATGTAGCTGGAATATTCAACACTGCCCTGAATGGTAAGGTGCTATTTCATGAGAGTAATAACTTTTTGGTGGTCTTTGGATAAGAATGTGCCTAACCAGACAGCAATATTACAGCTGGCCTATCTTTCCAATAGGAATTACTTTTGGAAAGAAAATTTAATACATGAGCAATAACCTTAAGATGTAAGAAATCTGAAATAAAATCAAAAGTTGCAGGAATTCCACAGAATGGGCAACGTTAGCATTACAGGTAAGCAACGCATCAGAAGAATCTTTGTGGTGATCTTAAAAGGTAATGGCCTGGAATGTTAAGTTGTTTTTACTTTTGGACAGCAGCATTCACCATTCTGCCATTCACACCTCCTTTCAACTTATCATTACTTGTCCAATTACTACCCTCTTTATCTTGGATCACAAACTTGTTCCTCATTTAATTGTTCCTGTCTTTCATGTTACCTCAGACCTCCTCTTTTGTTTTGTTTTTGTTCGACCCACCCTTTCATTTAATTAAGCCTCGTACAGTTTTAACATTTCCCAGTTACGTTGAAGGGACTTTGAACTGAAGAACATACTGATTTTCTTTTCTCACTCGCTGCCTGAGTTATTCAATATTTAAAGTGTTTCTGATTTTATTAGCCTTGTTTCCCTGTTTTATCAAACTGTGTTGGTTTGAAAAAAATGGCCTGATATAAAGTAATCTAAAAACAATGAGGTGCTGTTATTTAAGCAGTCTGGTATACTCCCTGTTGATGTCATTGAAGGTAGATCATACAAGTCCTCCCAACATTCACTTAATATCCATTTCCATAATCTCTTGGAAGGAAAGTCCATTTCAATTTATTGTTTGAAAAGCTCTTTTCTCAATCACATATCTATCTTAAACCACTTTGGTGCCATTCATTTGGAGGCTGACATACATTTTCTCATAAAATACTAACCTCCAATCAAGTGCTAAGTCCAACTATGTAAAGGATGCTGAAACTACAACATAGTAAAGTCCCATCCAAACAGTTCCATTGCTAAGCATTGTAAGGAGCATTGAGTGCTTACATCCCTTAAAAGCCTGGAAAAAACTCCTTGAACCAATGATATTTGCCTTTTTCCAATGGGTTATGCTGGAATCCTGACACACAAGTCTGATGGAGTTTGGTAAAAGTCTCAAAAATTTAAGAATGTGTGCTTGCAAGATAAATATTTAACATTTTTTTAGAGAAACATTTTTTTTCTTAATTTACATTTTTGTAACATTTCTGGATGTTTCAAAATGCTTTTTCCTTTGCAGAAAGGATTGCAAGATTGAGTTATTCATACAGTTTATGTTAAAGTAAAGCATGTTTATCCATTTTAACCGGAATACAAGAATTCGAGAATGTAACTTAAAGTCCAAGATTAGCAGGAATATTAAGCAATTTGTCATTTCATCATGAGTTATCAAACATTCACACTTATTGTGAGTGACATGATGCAATTCATTTGGTCAGGGTGAGATGGAGGTTAAAACTACAAGGTCAGCTCTTGCAGTTAGAAATAGCCAGCAAATATTGCCAAAAATGATTACATCAAACCACAAAAAGGGTAGTGCAATTTGTTCATTATTTTTCCCATGGGTTTGTGTTAAACTATTGTTCTAAGTGGAAAACACTTTGACTTCTGTAAAAGAAAATAGCAGCACTTGCATTTACACGTGCTATATAAGATCTTAGATTGTCCCAAACTGATTTATAGTTAAGCACTTAATGATGCCTAATGACTGTGCTACATACGAGATAGAACCTCATTGACAACCACTTTCAAAAGAGGAGTTTGGGAGCAGTGGACAACCATTGGTTGTTCCATTTTTTTAGTCATGATTCCTAAATCACAGCTGACAGCTGAGGGATCACTTTCATGCTTAGTAATGGTCACTGTCCCTGTAGTAGCACTAATTTAAAAGATACTTAAACAGAATGTAGCTAGGGAGAGGGAAAGACGTGTACATGCCAGTTCAACAGTACAGCTCAACCAGGGTGAGAGAGGGAGGTGTACATGTGAGGAAGTGTCAGCCATGACCTCCAATGTGTTATGGGCAGTGTGGCTTCATGATGTGCCATGTGTTTATTGGTGAGGGACAATGCCAGATTGTCAACACTTTATCTGGATGCACGTAGTCTTTCAAAGATGGGGCAGGCACAAGGGGTGCTGGAATTTTGGAGGTTATCCAGATGGTAGTGAATTGTTGTGGGAAAAGTGGGCGGTAATATGGTGGCAAAATTGGATGGAAGAGATACCATAGAAATGAGGTAGGCAATTAATGTGATGAGTTTGGTCAGATGTGGTGAGTGAACTCATTAGTTCTCACAACAACAAACCTTTACAAGAATATAAAACAACTTGGACCTAGCTGGAAAAAAATAAGATTCAGCCCAATGTTTTTGTTACTTTTGGATTGATTATAAAAGTTCATACAAGACTATGTGGGAACGACTGTCCAGTTCAGATCACAAAGGTTGGTTTAGTTTTGATATATGCTGAAAATGTGTTGCTGGAAAAGCGCAGCAGGTCAGGCAGCATCCAAGGAACAGGAGAATCGACGTTTCGGGTATAAGCCCTTCTTCAGGCTTATGCCCGAAACGTCGATTCTCCTGTTCCTTGGATGCTGCCTGACCTGCTGCGCTTTTCCAGCAACACATTTTCAGCTCTGATCTCCAGCATCTACAGTCCTCACTTTCTCCTCGTTAGTTTTGATATATCCCTGGTTCTGTTATAACAGAGATAGATACTGGGCCATACAGTCCTAAGCTCAGAAATAAGATGGTTAGCCCACTTAGAGGATAATCATCACTATTCTGTCTAAGAGATTATATAAAACAGATCCTAAATTTGGAACAGCCTTTCATATTTAGATTTTGCCTTCAGTTTCTATGCATTCAATTTGTTTTTATTCCCATGCAAATGAAGGAGCATTGTATATCCTTATTCTCACAGCCAATCTTTGTTGAGTATCTGTTCTCAAGAAGAAAGACCTGGAATTTTTCATTGTGAAAAAGGAGATTCATGGAAAGAATGACAACAGACGAATTTATCTGAGTTTGCTTCTAGAGGATAAATTATTTGAGTAAATGACCAGATCTGAGGCCTGAATAGAAAAACAAAATATGCCCCATTGACGTACTTTGTTGTGATAATATAGAAGCATTATTGTTCAGGGAACTGATAGCAGAGGTTAAATGACTTGGTTCTTTAAGTGTGGCAACAAAGATCTTTCACATTTGATATATAGTGCTGTAAATATTTTTGGTAATACGGGAGAAGGCATTAAATGCTTGTTTCTAACTAGAGATTTAATTTTGTTGGAATAATTCAAACTAGACAGATCTGATTTAGAATAACAACAAATCTTTTACAGCTAATTATTTTTCAGTGAAAGCAAACGCATTCTTTTATTTGGAAACATCTGTATTAAAAACAATTCTGTCTGATCAGTCAATTTTTATGAATAGTAAGCTACTGAATGACAATGTAAGGAAATGTAATATCTGGCTTTGGATCCACAAATTCCACAATTGTGACAAGATCTGCAGAATTAGAAATGTCAAAACTTTATTTGGCAATTAAGTGGAAATGTTTGTGTCTTTTTGGGGCATATTTGAACATAAGTTTATCAGACATAGAAGAGGAGAAAGCCATTCAGCTCCTGTTCTACCATTCATTTAAATCATACCTGATCTGTATCTCAAGTCGATTTATCCATCATTTATCCTTAACTCTTTATACCTTTGAATGAAATTTTACTGATTTCAAATGGTTGAATTGGTGATATACATCCAATGATAACTTTGAGATGGCTAATTGATTTGTTTGATTCCCTTCAACTAAACAACAAACAAAACAAAATTGTCACTCTCCTCTTTCTTCAATAAGTTGGAAATTGTATTACTAAAATGCATACCCAGTGTAACCAAATTATGGCTTAATTAAAATGGACCAAAGAACTGTGGATGCTGGATTCTGAAACTGAGCAGGTCTGGCTTCAGCTATGGAGAGAAAACAGTTCACATTTTGAATCCAATGCTTTTCTTCAGAATTGAAGAATAACTGAGAAACTAAACGCAGCCTTAAGTTGCTTTATATCAAATTCCAGTTAGCCTTCTTAATCCATACTCAACTTGGCACTGCATGAGTTTTATTGCCTGTCTACCTTGCAAGAGCAGACAACCTTCCCAGGCATAAACTTGCAACAGCCAAAACAATGAATGCCAAAAACTGGGTCAGTAAACCATCATGCTGGTTTACTTCATAATCTCGGGCAACAATTTTCTCAGTCCTTCATGTCTGAGGAGCATGAAAGTCAGCCCGAAAGTCAGCCCATTTTGTTTCTGTCACAATGGTAATATCTAAAAAAAGACAGTGTGTCATCTTGCCTGTTCTTAGATCACACTGAAACTTATGCAAATTCAAGTCCCACCCTTACTCACATGATAGCTTCCGCAAAATGTTTCCATTTGATCTGCCAGCAGAATGTGTTATTTTGCAGGACCAATATTAGCAAATTTGTTCTGTAATGCTTAGAGTACAAAGTTCATTCTAGAATTAACTTGGCAATGTAACATTGGACTGGGCCATCAAATTACTGTTAAAATTATATGATTAATTGGTTAGTGGTTATTAATTGATTTATTGTATTTTCTGCTGTTGGTCAAGTGAGTCAAGTTTGGAAGGATGGCAAGATTGGGGGTGACTTCTTTATCCTTAATAGTTATATAAGGCTATCGAGGTGAAAGAAATTTTGATCTTGCAACTAATGGGTTGCTGACTATGAGTCATAGTACTGTATGACTGGAGACAATATGAGCATTCATTAAAAGTCAAATATATTAAACTTGTATTTCTTTCTTCTTTGCACTCTTTATCTGTTTTATAAGTAAGCTATTTTTTATTGTTCTTCTCGTTCCTGCGCTGTACTTCAATGTACATCATATCATCTCAGTCGGGGCAACAAAATATTTGTTTTCACGATTTGTCTCCTGTAAGAGGAAAGAACACCTTGCTCTCTGCATTGCCGAAAGTGAGAAATCACTTGTGTTGAATTTGACAGGGATAATTTTGTAGCACAGTGATAGTGTCCTTACTGCTGCTAGAACCTCCCAATTTTAAGAACCAGTTGAGGATTGAATTGGCAAGGAAGGTGCATTCACAACGTGGTCAAACAACTTGGTTTTCAGTCTGTAAATCCTTCCAAATACACCTAATGGCAAGAGTTTCCTGGTTTGCTATAATACAGTACTTTGACAAGCATAATCCTGCACCAATCCAATGGAAGTTCATACTCTCTCAGAGCATTGTACATGAATTGGAGGTGCCGGTGTTGAACTGGGGAGTACAATGTTAAAAATCACACAACACCAGGTTATAGTCAAATAGATTTATTTGGAAGCACTAGCTTTCAGAGCACTGCTCCTTCATCAGGTGGTTGTCCACCTGACGAAGGAGCAGTGCTCTGAAAGCTAGTGCTTCCAAATAAACCTATTGGACTATAACCTGGTGTTGTGTGATTTTTAACATTATACATGAAGTGAGAGAGATGGAAAGAGAGAGAAAAGTGATAGCAAGTCAGAAGCTTTCCTTACATCTCCAATTTTCATTTCCATTGACCTCAGTCGGGTTGAACAACTCATCACTGTTTCCACATTCAATCTGCGAATCACTTTTAACTTTTAGAGTTGGCTCAGCAACAGTCTGAATTCATAGAACAGTAAATGGCCTGAAATATATTTAGAGGCATTATGTTGACATGACATAGCAGGAAATGCATTCGAATTACTTTATGACAAGAAGGCAAAAGTTAGAACAGCAAAAGGCCAAGCCGACAAGTAGTTGGAAGAGGTTGTAGAGGGAGTCGCAGCACAACAATCAAAGCATTTATAAATGTAGGTGGGAATATTAAATTCAATCCATTGAGGTAATCTCAATTGGAATTTGAAAGAACAGAGGTGAGCAAGTTTTAATGTGGGTGACAGCATTTTAGAGAATCTGGATTACATACTGATTATAAAATACCTGAGAATTTCACTTAATTAAAATTAGTCAAATGAAAATTGTTCCGGTATTGCCCAAGGGGCAAAGTACAACATTGTTTCTATTGGATTTTACATGGAGTGGATCACTGTAGATTGATAATGTTGGAAAATCATGGTCGGAGATAATTTGGGTATAATGAAGGGTTTTAGCAGTATGGGAGGGGAGTAGTTAATGTGTTGAAGGTGGAACTCAATGTCATAAGAGATAGGATAGGAATTTGAAGTTTTCTTGCAACTTAATTTTTATGTGTTGCCACAGATCAAAAAGGAGGATGGAGCCTGAAGGTTGCTGGAACTAAGCAGCAAGTAGGAGAAATTATTCTGATCCATTCCTTAGGCTTAGATTCTGCATTATGTGAGTTCAGCGAACCCAAGCCAAAAGGGGTTAATATCAACCTGGAATCTTGATCCTTACCTATCTAATATGGAATATCTGATGTTCCCAACTGTGTCTCCACAAGCAGCTAGTTATTTTTCAGATTTAAATTTTTAGCCATGAGCAGTTAAAACAGGGAGATGGAATTGAATATGGGCAGTGAGGTCATTGGAGTCAGAGGCAAGACTAAGGATAATTATGAAGTTGAAGTTATGGAAAGCCTAATAATTCCATCTCCACAGAAAAGTTTTAATTAATTATAAATTAACTTATCAGTGTTAGTCATTTATATAAACAATTTGGATGAGAATATAGGTGACATGATTAGTACATTCAAATCTTAAAAGAATCGCTACAGTGGGGAACAGGCCCTTCGACCCAAACATCCACACTGACTCTCTGGAGAGTAACCCACTCAGACCCATTCTCCCTACCCTATATTTACACCTGACTAATGCACCTAATCTACATATCGCTGAACCTGCACATCTCTGGACAGTAGGAGTAAAACCAGAGCACCCAGAGGTAACACACGAGCAGACTGTGCAAACTCTACACTGACAGTTGCCCAAGGCTGAAATCAAACCCAAGTCCTTGGCACTGTGAGGCAGCAGTGCTAACCACTGAGTCACCATGCGGATGCCACCAGAATTGGTGGTACAGTGGACGATGAAAAAGATTATATGGAGTATAACATAATCTTGATCAACCGAGCCAGTGGGCCAAGGAATGGCAGGTAGAGTTTAATTCAGAAAAATGTGAGGTGTTGCATTTTGTTATGACAAACTAGGGCAGAGCTTGCACAGTTCATGGTAGGACCCTGGGAATGTTGTTGAGCAGAGAGACCAAAGGATGTAGATATATGGTTGTTGAAAGTGGCATTGCAGGCAGACAGGCTGGTGAAGAAGGCATTTGGCATGCTTCCCTCCATCAGTCAGAGCACTGAGTATAGAATTCGGGATGTCATGTCACGGCCATGCAAAGCATCAGTAAGTCTGCATTTGGAGTACTGCGTACAATTCTGGTCGCCCTGCTATAGAAATGATGTTATTACAATGGAAAGGGTGCAAAAAACATTTATAAGGATGAAACCAAATTGGAGGGTTTGTTATAAGGAGAGGCTTGATAGGCTGAGACATTTTTCTCTGGAGCATCGGAGGCTGAGGGGTGACCTCACAGAGGTTTATAAAATCATGAGGGGCATAGCCAAGGTCTTTTCAATAAGATAGGGAAGTCCAAAACTAGACAGCATAGGGTTAAGGTAAGAGGGAAAGATTTAAAAGGGACCTGAGGAGCAGCTTTTTCACGCAGCGGTTGGTGCGGCTTTGGAATGAGCTGTCATGGGAAATTGTAGAATTGAATAAATTGTAACATTTAAAAGACATTTAGACAGGTGCATGGATAGGAAAGGTTTAGAGGGATATGGGCCAAATGCAGGCAAATGAGCCTAGTTCAGTTTAGAAAATCTGCTCGACATGGACAAGTTGGGCCAAAGGGTCTGTTTCCATGCTGTATGCCTCTATGACTGTCTGACTGTTTAACAGAAGCCAATGAAGATTTCTGAATGACAACTCTGTAAGCATTTGACCGGTCCTTAATTATCATATTCATGGATCGTAATTTCTGGGCCAGATTAAATATAGGCTGCTCCTTTGCCAACATAATACATTTAACACTTCATTATACATGTTGAATTGATGGAAGACATATCAATTTCATTCTATCGATATTGAGTTTCTCCAACACTTTTGATTTGTTTTCGATTTCCAGCATCCACAGTTCTTTTTTTAATCTTGTCAATTTCTAGCCCTGGTTTCGGGCTAGGTGATGTTAAATTGGTGAAAAGCTACTTCATTAATGATTTACATCCTAATTCTAACATGGGTTCATGTATTTGCATATCTCTGAGCTATCTGTCACACAAAGGAAATAAGATGAAGGGCGAGTGCAGGAAATTGAGTGGGTGGCTCATGCCCCAGGGAAGCAGAGAATTATTCCCTGGAAGCTGCTGGCAATGATCCATATCTTCAGCAGTTGGCTCCTTCTTGGCGATAGAGGTTCATCCACAAACCTTCCCTGGCATTGCTAAGACCCATCAATGTGAGAAATTGTTATCAAATGGCGGCAGCATTAGGACACAAATCTCAACCTAATGTTCCCAGTCCATATTAAACAGAATACAACACTGTATCATTCATTTGTTCTATTGAACTAGATTGCAAGTAATAAAATTGGCTGTTGTCTTCCTTTGACACTGAATAAAGGCATTAATAGCAATACAATCAGATCCCGTGCCTAAGCCACTTGTGTCGAAGAACCTGTCAATGAAATAGTGGGTTTATGTCATCCACTGACTCAGAAGCAGTGACTGTCACCAGCATCACTTCATGTTTCGAATCAATCAGTAGCACTCCCAGCTATTTTTAAAAAAAGCCTTCCTTTCAAAATTGCCTAGTCGCCTGGCATTATCATCACTTTTGCATGGCACCACTTTGCTCCCTTAAAAATAAGGGTGACATCACTTAATTACTCATTAGTTCGCACTAATGTGTCAGCCAAGTATGACAGAGGCACTGTTCAAATTGTTGTTCTCACATTGCTTATTACTGAGTAATATTAGTCAGGAGCCTAATCACAACCTTATTGAAAGAAAATGAAATATTTTATCATTGCTATCTGCATGATACTTTTGCTTGTTAGTAACTAATTAACCAGCTGAAGTGATAAATAATTAACCATCCTGTTGCCTGTTACAACTAAATCCTTGATAAAGCTAATGCTAATCACATAACATACAAGTTTTTCTTCTGTTTCTTTTATTTCCATTATCCATCCAGACGAAAGAAAATATTTCACAACAGTGAATCAATGTCCATTCTTAAAGTTAATTTATATTTACCATTTCAGCAAATTTACAAAAGAATAATTTTCTCCGACACAGCCGTTTGTTTTGTTTTCCCTTGCTCAGCAAGAATTCTGTTGGAGAGTTAATGCTGCGCGCAATATTAGGAGCACAAAGTCTCAGCAGGTGAGATTGACTCTTGTGCCTACTTTTCTACATTAATATTACAACTGCTCTGACGTCTTCCACATTCTGAATGATGTCAGGATAAACGTGTGCAGAATACTTTTGAGAAGCTACAAAACCCATCATGGACCCGATCCAAAATGAATAGTAAACAGATCAGATTTTTTAATATCTAGCCTTCTACTTGACCAAGTTGATAAGCCAAAAACTTGTACATAAGGGATAGGGAGTTCCTGAAATCCTGATTTGCATCTGGCAGTTAGTAGTGCAAATCTATAATATTAATTTAGGTGCTGTATCTAAAAAGTGTGATTTCTCTATTAGAGATGAAAAGGAATTTTCTGCGTTGGTTTTGAAGCGAGGCACTTCCATTACAATTTGAAAATTCATAAATATCAGTGTTATATGTAACTTGATGTGTGAGTCAAGACTGGACTGACAATAATAGTTAATGTTAATATAAATTCCAGTGATTTCAAGTGGGGCATTAATTCATGTATTGCATTAAGGAGAGTGTAAATAGTTTTTTTTTTAAAAGCCCATAACTAGTAATTCCCAAAGAGAATTAGATTATTTGAAACTCGTAGATTGCTGGCAGCAATAAAAAAGAATAAGGATTATCTTTCAGCACAAGTTTGTTTTACAGATTATCAAGGCATGTATTGTGATGCTGAGAAAAGAATCTCAATTTTATAATCACTAAACCACTCAATGGAGCAGATTTTCCTACAAGTAACAGACACTGTAACTCTGGCCATTGAATGTGCTGATCCTGCTGTTGCTAACTTGCTCAAGATTTTCTAGGTTTTCTGATTGGAATGTGCTGAGGTGATACAAAATCCTTAGTAACAGGAGAATTTGGGTGACTTAGGTGCAATTCCTTAAGTAATCTTTCACCTACAATATGTGGTGCCCTGTTTGAATGTTGGGCTTTTTGGTTATCTCACCCATGCATTTGATCTGTGAATTCAGATGCCACAAAATCTCCTGAACACACAGTAGGAGTGCTTGCCCCTTGATGTCCACTACAAGACCACAATCCCAGTTTCTAAAGAGTAATTGCTCTGATTTTTGCATCTGTACATAACTTCCTTGTAGATTTGTTCCTTTACATTCTTTTCATTAGTTAGGTGTCCATAGATTATACCAAGCAATGTAATTGATCCTTCTTATTCCTTAGTTCAAGTCACATTGTTTCTATCTATGAACCTTTGAAACATCCTTTGTCTTCAATAGTGCTGTGCTCTCCTTAACAAAAATATACCCCTTTCTCTCTTTTTTGAGTCCATTGAGTCTGCACTGACCCTCTCAGGACCATACCACCTGCACCCTGCTATCCCTGTAGCCCATATTAATTATGGCTAAGCCACCTAACCTGAACATCCCTGTACATTACAGGGCAATTTGGCATGGCCAATCCACATGGTAGGTCAGTGGTTTGATTCCAACATTGGGAAACTGTTTTTGTGGAATTTGCACACTCTCCCTGTGTCTGCATAGGTTTCCTCCCACTGTCTGAAAATGTGCAGGTTAGGTGGATTAGCCATGAGAAATGCAGGGAGAGGGTGGGGCAGTGGGTCTGAGTGGGATGCTCTTCAGAAGGTTGGTGTGGATTAAATGGGCCTAATGGCCTGCTTCCACAATGTAGGGATTCTAACTTGCTCAGGACTTTCCTTGTTTTTCTGACTGGGATGTGCTGAGGTGATGCAAAATCTTTAGCAACAGGAGGAGTTTGGTGACTTAGGTGCAATTCCTTAAGTAATCTGAACACCTTGTAACCATGAACTTTTATTCCAGGTTCCATTATTGCCTCAAAATGATAAACCCAGCTGGCAATTTATGTCTGTAACTTTCCAATCTTACTATTTATTCTCTGTATTTCGTGCATGCAGAGGAACCCTTGTTTTGACATTTTGAATGCGTCCATCAAATCTCTAATCAAACCTTTTATTTTTGTCTGATCTCAGCAATTTCTCTACTTTCTCTAAATTATTGCAGTTGAAATTCTGGTAATTTTCTCTTTCACCACCTCCAAGATCTTAACATCCTTCTAATTGTTACAGTGAACAAGATATGCCAACTGGTGGCTAACTAAATTTAAAAATTTAGTGGGCGGCACGGTGGCACAGTGGTTAGCACTGCTGCCTCACAGCGCCAGAGACCCGGGTTCAATTCCCGCCTCAGGCGACTGACTGTGTGGAGTTTGCACGTTCTCCCCGTGTCTGCGTGGGTTTCCTCCGGGTGCTCCGGTTTCCTCCCACAGTCCAAAGATGTGCAGGGTCAGGTGAATTGGCCATACTAAATTGCCCATAGTGTTAGGTAAGGGGTAAATGTAGGGGTATGGGTGGGTTTCGCTTCGGCGGGTCGGTGTGGACTTGTTGGGCCGAAGGGCCTGTTTCCACACTGTAATGTAATCTAATCTAGTCTAAAAAAAATATTTAGCAAAGCTTTCTTGCTTCTGTACTTTATTCCCCTTCTAGTAAAACCAAAATCCTGTCTGCTTTTAAAATAAGCTTCTCAACTTATTTAGCCACCTTCAAATATTTGTGTAGATAACATATCTCTCAGTCTCTATGTTCCTGCATCCCCTTTAAATTGTACCATTTAGTACATATTCCCATTCCTCCTCATTTTCACCAAATTGGATCAATTCATACTTCTCTATATTAAATTGCTTTCTGTCCCTTAGCCAATTTTGTATGTGTGGTGCTGAAATCATTTTAATTTTGCCTTTATTTGCTTTTTTTTTTTCAGACTCTATACACATGGTATCAATTGTACTAGCAACTCTAATCATCTTATCCATTAATTTGTTCATGAACTCAACCATGTTAATCAAACATAATTTTCCTCTGAAATGATCTGTGCAGACTTCCAGCTATTAGTCAATACTTTTCCAAATGTCATTTTATTTTTAACCATTTTTTAAATCGCCTTTAAAAATTTCCTTAATTAACATTAGGATGGCTTTTAGTGGTGGAATAGTTGGGAAATTTTCTCGTTATGAAAATATAAAATCTAACATGCTCAAGTGAAATCACTTTAATTTCACAGATTATAAATTATCAAAGTACTCTTATGCACAGGAATATCTTAACATTGTTTAAGCATTGTTGTGAACTGTATTTATCTCCCATATTCTTAAAACAAACTAAAATTTACTGTTTTATTAGAGGAATATCAGATCTCTAAATTGGTCTTTGTGCTGTGTGACTGCATGGTATGTCCTTATAGAGAAGTGAAGTAAAATAAAATTGGACAGAATCTGAAATAGCTCCACGAAGGCCAGTATCCCGTCACCAAGTCACCCTTTATTCACACGTGTATAGTACATAACACTGACCCAGCCAGCATAGAGCCAGCTCCTAGAGTGAGCAGAACTCCTGATGATTTTGCTTATATCTGTTAGCCGGGACCCCTTGATTTGAACAGATTCACTTCCCCAATCAGGGAACTCATATTCTGCGGGATCCACCTGGCTGACCTCATTACAATCACTACAGAATCATTCTGATTGGTTACTATGAGCTCATCTTTAAATATCAGTTATATTTTCAATAGCATCACTTTCCAGCTATACAGAGAATATATCTGATATCAAACAAAGAAGGAAACTATCATTAAAATACCAAGCTATCTCTATAGACTATCCTATCATTGCGTGTTAATTGTTTCCTTTCAATTGATTCCCAACATAGTATCTACCAATACTAACGACAAACCTGCATACAAAAAAAATAACACATTACATTACCTTTGTGCAGTTAACACAGGAGAAGCATCAAAAGTTTTGGATTTGCATTACTGCTGTCTGTAAAATAAACCTGAAAAAGCAGCATAATTACATTATGCTTTCAGACTCTGAACCCAGCACAGTATATCTTCATTAAGCCTCAGGCGATGTCATGTCATATGAAAATGCTTTTATGAGATTGAATAGAAGTGATTCAGTTACTATACAGCCAGTCTGCTGCAAGCATTATGACGCAGCCTGCGGTACAATTGATAAAAGACATGATGTGTGTATCAAAAAATTAATTTCATTTGATGTGTTACTCCTTATTAAGTACCTTGAAGGTTTGGCTGGAATTTCCTTTCAAACTGCACAGGCTGGCCAACTGCTATGTAAATATCACTCATTTTCTCAAGCACAGAAAATGCAGCAAATGTTTGGCTCTGCATACTCCTTATTGATGGTTTCTCATTCATTTCATTAATGTGATGATGACTGTTTTCCAAGAAAGCAATGAAGATTCTAATCACACTGGGTTGACTTGAATTCCCATTATAATTCAGCAGCTTTCAGATCATATATCTGGAATACCTTAGAATGGACTAAACACATAGATAATTTATCTTGTTCTTATTAGACTTCGCCCACAACTCACTAAGTGTGTCTGAAGTGCTTGCGGTTCTGAGGAAGATAGTTAGAAACAATATTTTCCACAATCACCCCATATCTGTGTTACTTAAAGCATGTATAAATTAACCTGTTTCTTCAATAAAGAGGCTACTTGTTACCTAATCTCCTTACAAATTCATCAAAATTTTAATAAATGCTAATGAAAGATTAATATGTTTACTTGTTCATTGATGTTTCAAATGTTAAAATCCTAAATATCAAGTCCCAGCTAAGCTTGAAATTTCCCAAAGTATATCTTTGGTTCCATCATCATAATATTATGCTTGTAGTAAAATGGTTTAAAATGTGTCATCTTCTGTCTTTATGCTCCATTTATTGCAACACAATTTTCACAACTCTCCTAAACTTTTTGTCATTACATTTACCTAGGTACTCTCCTGTTCTTTCATTAACATTGACATTACAGCTTGTAGAGCTGCCTCCAAATTCAACTTAAGTAAATCAAAATGGATCATATTCCTTGTTATTTTTGGAAGCTTATTGTCATAAATTTCATATATATTTTGGGAAGTCAGCTTATACTAGAAGTATTAGCTCTGTTTCCTTCTCCATCGATGCTGCCAAACCTGCCGAGATTTTTCAGCACTTTCTGAGTTTCCTCTAGATTTCCAGCATTCACTGTGTTCACTCTTTTATAAGGTGGCACAGTGACATGGTGGTTAGCACTGCACATCTTTGGACGCAAGTTTGATTCCAGCCTCACGCAACTGTCTTTGTGAATTTACACATTCTCCCCATGTCTGCATGGGTTTCCTCCCACAATCTAAAGATGTGCAGGTTAGGTGAATTGGCCATGCTAAATCACCCATAGTGTTCAGGGATGTATAGGTTAGGTGTATTAGTCAGGTGTAAACATAGGATAGTAGGGGAATGAGTCTGGATGGGTTACTCTTCAGCGGGTCAATGTGGACTTGTTGGGCCAAAGAGCCTGTTTCCACACTATGGGATTTTTTTATTCTGTAACAGTTTATGCTCCAGTAGTAGTCAGAAAATGTTCCCTGTCGTAATAGAAATGAATCATTTCTTTTATCTGAGGGCTTTATATATATCCACTATAAGGCAACACTTGAGAGAAAACTGAATAATATATTTTGTTCATCCAATTTTGTCTAGTGAAAAACAAAGGACTAAATCTTCTAGGGGTCTTTGTGATGTTGGCTTTGGTGATATTTGAAGCAGAATCAGACAAGAAATCAGATGGTGCCTAACTCGACATCAGGAGCAGCTTGCTCCATTGTTTATCCTTTTGCCAAGTGACATGGCAGGTTTCTAGCTCAGCAGCAGCAATTGCCAAATAAGGGGATTATTGTTTGTTAAGCACCTTGTTAATAGTCTGACTCACCTCATTAACATTCAAATGTCTATCATACCAAATATGCTAAGCAAGTTAGATGCTAAGGAAATTTGATGTGGAAATCAGAACAGGGAGCTAGTGGAATCAGGTCATCACTTTCTCTGCGTTGCGTATAACCACATCATCTCTGAGCCTGATTCACAGGCTCCAGCCTCATCTAACCCTTGTCTACAGGCATCAGCATTCAACAAGTGCCAAATCTCTCATGGCCATCTTGCTACCTCATGATACAGGGGCAGACCACTTAGGAAGAATAGGCCTGTATTGCAGGGAGAACTAGCAACTAGCATCAAAAGGCTGCAGCCTTTATGCATAAGGATATGGACACTAGCTCATGGGTTCGACCAATCTGCCTCTCAGGAGAAAGTGAGGTCTGCAGATGCTGGAGATCAAAGTTGAAACTTTATTGCTGGAACAGCACAGCAGGTCAGGCAGCATCCAGGGAACAGGAGATTCGACGTTTCGGGCACAGGCCCTTCTTCAGGAATGAGCAGAGAGTGTTCAGCAGGAGAAGATAAAAGGTAGGGAGGAGGGACTTGGAGGAGGGGAGTTGGAAATGTGATAGGTGGAAAGAGGTCAAGGTGAGGGTGATAGGTCGGAGTAGGATGGAGGCGGAGAGGTCAAGAAGAAGACTGCAGGTCAGGAAGGCGGTGCCGGGCTGGAAGGATCCGGCTGAGACAAGGTGGGGGGAGGGGGGATGAAGAAACTGGTGAAGTCCAAGTTCATCCCCTGCGGTTGGAGGGTTCCCAGTCGGAAGATAAGACGCTCCTCCTCCGACCGTCGGGTTGTTGTGGTTTGGCGGTGGATGAGTCCAATGACCTGCATATCCTCGGTGGAGTGGGAGGGGGAGTTGAAATGCTGTGCCACAGGTTGGTTGGGTTGGTTCGTCCGGGTGGCCCAGAGGTGCTCTCTGAATCGCTCCGCAAGTAGGCGGCCTGTCTCCCCAATATAGAGGAGGCCACACCGGCTGCAGCGGATGCAGTAGATGATGTGGGTGGAGGTGCAGGTGAATCTGCGGCGGATATGGAAGTTTCCCTTGGGGCCTTGGAGAGAAGTGAGGGGGGAGGTGTGGGCGCACGTGTTGCACCTCCTGCGGTTGCAAGGGAAGGTGCCGGGAGTGGTGGTTGGGTCGGTGGGGGGTGTGGATCTGACAAGGGAGTCGCGGAGGGAGTGGTCTCTACGGAAAGCTGATAGGGGAGGGGAGGGAAATATATCCTTGGTGCTGGGGTCTGTTTGGAGGTGGCGGAAGTGACGGCGGATGATGCGCTGTACATGGAGATTGGTGGGGTGGTAGGTGAGGACCAGTGGGGTTCTGTCCTGGTGGCGGTTGGAGGGGCGGGGCTCAAGGGCGGAGGAGCGGGAAGTGGAGGAGATGCGGTGGAGGGCACCGTCGACCACGTCGGGGGGGAAATTGCGGTCCTTGAAGAAGGAGGCCATCTGTGTTGTACGTATTTTGAACTGGTCCTCCTGGGAGCAGATGCGGCGGAGACGAAGGAATTGGGAGAATGGGATGGCGTTTTGACGAAGGAATTGGGAGAATGGGATGGTGTTTTGACGAAGGAATTGGGAGAAAACGCCATCCCATTCTCCCAATTCCTTCCACCGAGGATATGCAGGTCATTGGACTCATCCACCGCCAAACCACAACAACCCGACGGTCGGAGGAGGAGCGTCTTATCTTCCGACTGGGAACCCTCCAACCGCAGGGGATGAACTTGGACTTCACCAGTTTCTTCATCCCCCCTCCCCCCACCTTGTCTCAGCCGGATCCTTCCAGCCCGGCACCGCCTTCCTGACCTGCAGTCTTCTTCTTGACCTCTCCGCCTCCATCCTACTCCGACCTATCACCCTCACCTTGACCTCTTTCCACCTATCACATTTCCAACTCCCCTCCTCCAAGTCCCTCCTCCCTACCTTTTATCTTCTCCTGCTGAACACTCTCTGCTCATTCCTGAAGAAGGGCCTGTGCCCGAAACGTCGAATCTCCTGTTCCCTGGATGCTGCCTGACCTGCTGTGCTGTTCCAGCAATAAAGTTCCAATCTGCCTCTCAGAATTGTTCAGTTGATCACTTAGTTTGTGCTCACTTAGTGCCTACATGGATGCTCACAGCATCCCTGCCTTGCCAGCACTCCCTTGACATGGCATCCCTGTTGTCCTTTGGCTCTGGCTGAAGCACTAATGCACCATCATTACTGCCCTACTGACTTACTCTTCAGTGTAGACAAAGGCAGATTGCATGTCCTGCCTTTCAGTAGGGATCTGTCATAGTATGGGGACATTGTAATGAATGGCATATTGAAACATCAACCCAACACCCACAACATGTGCTACCTTCCTGCGCAGCGAACACTCTCCAGGAGCTTAGCCACAGTCAGCTGTTCACTTGGATGTTCATGGTCAGGAGCTCTGTCTGAGTAGAGTCCAGGGAATGGCCAGGCCATATTGAATGAGATTAGCATTCAAGAAAATTTCTTTGGATAATATAGGGAATTCTTTTAACAACATAGTGCTAAGATTACATTATCCCAAGGATTAGTAAAGATAGATCTTAGAAAACTCTTTATAAGTTAATAAAATAATATCAGACAAAATCAACCTGTTAAAGAAAAAACTGATCAGCAAAATCAAAAAGGAGAAAGGGTGATCAGTGACAAAACAGAAATTAACTATCGTTGTCATAGCCAAACATTACCATTAGATGCTTCCAAGAATAAAGCAGCAAGACATTCAGCAAAAATGCATTGAACCTCTAATATGGTCTTCATACAGACCAATAACCTATAAAAAGATACTTAATTTTCCAGTAACTGACTAGATCACCTAAAGTTCATGTTTTTAGTATTTAACTGTAACAAATAAACTATAAATAGCACTGACTAATTACTATTTCAGGAAGAAATGTGTACTCTGAACCACTGAAACTATTCTCTCTTTGACTTTGAAAATGTCTGAAAATCCCCCTCCAGTTATACATTACTCTGTCCCTGAAATGTATCATATCATTCCTGACACATCATTCTGTGAGCAATGAAGAAATTGGGTGAAGGAGATTAGTTTAATCTGATTTCTTGAAATGTTTTTTATTCATTCATGGGATGTGGGCATTGCTGATTAGGCCAACATTTATTAACCATCACTAATTTGATTATGAAAAGTTTATGGTAAACTACCTTCTTGGGCTGTTGCAGTCCATGGAAGGGTGATAGTGTTAACCACAGTGTTGTTAGAATGAGAGTTTGTTCCATCACCAGTGAAGGAGTGGTGATACAGTTGCAAGACAGGTTGGCATGTGGCTCAGAGTGTAACTTGTAGATGGTGTGGCTTCTAGGGAGCTTATGGTTTTCTCCCGCATCTGTTGCTTTTGTCCTTCTCGATAATAGATGTGACAAGTTTGGAAGGAGCTGTCAGGTAAGATTTGGTGAGTTACTGCAGCACATCTTACAGATGGTAAAGACTGCTGGCATAGTTAATTGTAGTCCCTTCCCAAGTTGGGGGATGATTCGTCATTACTAAAGGAATTGTTTTTTTGGATTTCTTCCAAAAACCAAATGACATAGATTGTATCAGCCAATCGATAGTGAGCTCTTCCCATGCCAAGGCAAATGTTAATTTACAACTTGATTGATCCACTAGACTTTTATGATGCATCTTGTGTCTTACTGTGTGATTTCATTCACGCACTCCAATGCAAAGAGGACTCTGCACAAATGTGTTTGTTACTACAATGTTTATATTTTCACATAAGTCCCTGAGTTCACCACTGATAAATTCCTACCTATTGTCAGCCAAGAATTTAATTGATGTCTCCAGTCTGGTCCTTTCCATTTTCTGATTACCTTTTCCACTATTACTTTTTTGTCCTTACTGCATGCAATTGTAGACTAACTGAATCTAGATGTCATGTCAATGAATTACAAGATTAATTTTGGGTTTTTTTCTGATCCCGTATGTTCAAGAGCATTGCTACAATTTTGTTAAAGTATCCTGCTAATTGGGGACTCACTATGGACCATAATGATGTCCTCCTCTATTTTTTACATAGCTTTCATTTATCACTGATCGCTTCCATAAATTTTGTGTATTCGTCAGCCTTAACTCCTGCATCCTTTAGTGGGAATTTTAACCAGTGAGAAGATGGATCGCTTACTGCCTATATGGATCTAAGATATTCAGCCTTTTTATTTTATTTAAACATCTATATTCTGATGCAAATAACACACTGCTAATATTTTGATTTGAGAAGTTAGGTCTTATCAAATGAATACAATAATGTCCAGATTATTGAAACTTAAAATACACAGACTTCTCAAAAAAATTGCCTTGTCATTTTTCAGATCCAGTTTCATTTGAAGACTTTTCATTTACAACCGCTCAACAGTAAAGATATTTCAGTGCACACTGAGTTTGGGCTGATAAGCTCAACAATGTTACAAGGAATCACTACTCTTGTTATTCATTTCAGAACCTCAAGCAGGTACAACTCATGAAATCCTTAACATTATTTCAGTCCTTATTTCTTAAAGAACCTAAGTAACATTTCAGTCAATTCATTCCACCCACTGGATATACATCCATTGTCCAGCACAGTGCAATTAAATGAGTCTGTGATCAAAGCAGTTGCTTTTCGGCTGAAGCATCATAGTTCCCACCGCATGGGAATTCAATATTCTTCATTGTATGTAATTTTGAAAATGTTGTTATTTCTTTTAGGATAATTCATTCCCCCATTTTCATATTTGAGGCATATCTAACATATCCATTGACCATACCCTGGGCATTCTTGGTGTTCATTCTGCTATTCCAGTTCCTGAACTCCTGTCATGTGTTGTAATTGTCAGAGTTTCTCTATCCTTATTTCTTTTTATTAAGATTCACTTTATATATTGATACTGTTTGTTTAAATCTGGGTGGTCTTGCATTGCCGCTTCTACTGCATCCTCCATTCTTTATAATATTGCTGAGTGTACCATTTGAATATGAAGTTCATTAGATTTTTTTTGGGCAGGAACCTTTTCTAGTCTTCTCATATCTGTTTCAAATGCACACTTTTTTTTTCCTGAAAATCTAATTCCAGTTAATAGCAGAAGTCTATTCATGTTTAACAATTTATCACTATTCAGACCAATAAAGGCAAGCACTGAATTAGGAATCTCCAAGTAGAATTTTTACAAGCTTGCACATAATCTGTTAAAATTCATCACATATTCTTTTTTTAGAATATCCATTCTGCTTTATAAGTTTATCAATGTCCAATCAAGTGTAACACGCACTTAGTCATCTTTGTTAGAAATGTATTCATCCATTATAATGGAATTATCAAACTTTTCTCAATATCCAATTGTTGAACCTCTATCTCTAGAATACCTTACAGTTGATCTTCCCGCTAGCAGGAAGTGATAATGTCAAGCCCCTACATCGCATTATTTCCTGGAAGCGAAATAGGGTGTGTCCACACATAAAGTTCATTTTGCCCACGATCATCAATTTCGACTTCACAAAACATTGGTAAAAAATCATTTCTTGACACTTGCACTTGATTTCAGCCATTCATTTCCAAGTGACACCAATTAAAATCTTCTGTCAGAAAGAACACTTAGTTCTCAATCTTAATGTTTTTTCAAGCATCCTTTACTACCAATATGAATTTGGAACCAAGCCAGTTGGCAAAATGGAAACCATGAGATCTTTCCTTGTTGATAAAATTTATGAACGATTCAGTTCTATTGCTCCTTCCACACTCCAACCTGACATATCCACCCTTTAAAGCTAACAAATCAATTAACCCCATTGTCTTCTTAACATCTTTTTGTATTAACATATAAAATTTAATTTGTCTCAGCCTTTCTCAATTTCCAGTGAATTTGAAAGCATTTCCTTGTTTTCTTTTATTCACAAATCAAATTTAACAAATGTTTTTCTATTCCAAAGAGAATACTTCCTTCTCTGACCTAAACTTGTGGAAAGATCTTGACCCATCTTGGCCTGAGCATGAGTAAAAGTCTTCTCCAAAAAAGTCTGATTTTGACTTTGGCCTTTCATTGAATGCTGCACTGCCTGCCCGTCTGACTGAATTAGATTTGATCTCGACTTTCTGTTGTTTTGGTTTCTGGGATGACGTATGTTGAAATAACTCTTGGTACACTACTTGCATCCAAACTATCAGGTTAATTAGGCACAGTTCATTCTTTCTAATTCCCTCTTTTTTCATGAACTCTTAAGATGCAACACGACATATATATAAACCTAACCTTTCCACCAATAAGCATATGTGCATGAGCCATACATTTTTATGATTCTTCCTGGTAGAAACTAATAATGATGAATCCTCACCCGACCTTCAAGTTTAATTTCAGACTCTTAGTCCACTTGTATCATGACTCTTATTCTGCTTTGACAGTTTCTCTTTTATTGACTTTACTAAATATACCTCATATTCTCTGAAACAATTCTGCTGGTGCTCTGCTGGTAGTGTTGTGATAGCTGTTATTATCAATAAACAGAAATTTTACCTATTATATCCAACTAAAGTGGACACTTCTTCAGATTGGCTTCCTTGAGAAAGGAACAATGAACAAGTTGTACTGTACACTCTACTGCTCCAGAGTAATGTGGTGGAGCCATATTTTCTCATAAACAAAACTTAAGTCTGTTTTTGGACACAATTTCCGCTGGAAAATCCAAAAGCAGCAAACGATTTCTATAAAATATTCAGAGGTTTGCTAATTGTTGTTTGATTCGCCAGAAACCCCTCACCCATTTTGATTATTTTAATGAATTGCTGTTTATTCCTAACTCAGCAAAATCTTTGTGCAGCCCCTGCCATAGACGCTGGCAATTTCCATTGCTACAAATGTACTGACCAAGCCTTCTTTTTTAATACTTGACATACAATGGATTGGGAGGAAGTGAGGACTGCAGATGCTGGAGATCAGAGTCAAGCCCCTTCATCGGGGTTTCTGCTTGAAATGTTGATTCTCCTGCTTCTCAGATGCTGCCTGTCCTGCTGTGCTTTTCCAGCATCACACTCTCAATATACAATGAATTGGGCCAGGTTTCCTGGGGAGTGACAATATCACACTGCTCCAGACATCTCTGATCAGGTTGGTGAAAAGGATTTCTCAGGTAAATGGGATATTAAGATGCTGGGAAAGTAGGTCTGTCAAATGGGTGGCTCATAATATGCCCCAGGTGCTAAATGGGTAAGATGCTAAGGTGAGGAGTAAGTATGGTGCCAAGTGGTAGAGGACAGGATACATTGCCAAGTAATTAAGGTGCCAGGTGAGTAGGGTACCAGCTGCGTAGGGTGGCAGGAGTCCAGAGTGAAAGATGGAGATGGACTCGGAAAAAGATGCAGCATGGAAAGCAAATTGGAGTAGGGTGGGGGAAATGGGATCGGTCATGAGATTGGGTGAGTTCTTGTCAAGTTTGAGGGGGTGATGTCATGTCCAGCTGAGGGCGAACAGTACATCGTGTTAGGCTTGGCTGGAGGAGGAAGGTTGTGCCAGGTCAAATCTAACCGGTCAAATCTGGCAATGGAAAAAGAGGGCTGGTTGGGTCTGATGGCCATGAATATTGGTAGAGTCCTGATAAGGGTAAGGTTGGGGGGGAATCAGATCCTTTTGGTGGAGGGGTGGGGTTAGGGTGGGGTTAAGCCCAAGTAAGCTCTGATCAGCTCCTCTTGCTGTGGGCAGGAAGAGGGAGAGGGAGGGGAACATATTGGTTGGGTCCAGCAGCAAAGGGGTCAGGTTCCAGAGGGTGAGATTTGGGTGAGGGTATAGGAAGGGATAAAAAGGTACTCAGGTTCCAGGAGAGTGAGGTCAGGGTCTGGAAGAGGAGTAAGGTGACTGGGGGGCACACAATTGAGGTGTACAAGTTAGGTATGGAGTCTCTTTCATAGTTACTCTGGAGTTAGACTAGTAAGTATTTAATATAATTTTTCCTGAGGAACTGTGCCTATGTGCAACAAGACCTCAACAACATTTAAGCTTAGACTGATAAGTGGTAAATAGCATTTAGCTAAAAAATGGCCACGTGCAGCAAGAGAGAGAATGTAAACACTTGCTCTTGGCATTCAATAACATTACTATTACTGATTCCCACACTATCAAGATCCTTTGAGTTACCATTAACAAGAAATTGAAGTGAGCAGTTGTATTATGGCATAGATTCCATATTAGACAGGCTCATATTTTTAAGGCAATTACATGACATTACAACAATGTTCCAAAACCAAGATACTGCCTTGTCTTCGGATTCTCGTGATATATTGTGCTCAGTCAGTCAGCTCTTTTTATGTTATGCACAGCAACATTAGTAACAATTCAAGATACTTGTTTCAACAAGAACCCAGTTTTTGGTTGGATAGGCTACATAGGTTAACTTATAGAAAACAATAATGTACATCATGCTGGCAATGATGGTGGCAGCAAGTGAATACTAATAGCTAGTCATAATAACTAGTTATGGCAGTAAGTGGACACTGAAGGATGAAAAGGTGACGGCAGCATTCAGTTGTGGATTTTTGTTTTTTGTCATAGATATCCAGCAATCAGAACCGCATTTGCAATTACAACCAAAACTAAAAAAAGCAAACCTGTAATGAAACATAATGTGCACTCCACCTGTTTTTGTTTTAAAAACTAAACACCAATTTCACAAGTGCTGAAAGACAGCTCTAATGTAAGAAACTGATTTTGGAATTTAGTATCTACATCAAGCATCAAAAGATTGTTTTCAGTACGAATAATGACTTACACGTGTTGACAGTTTTATTTCTTGAAATGGCCAGAAACTTTAATTGAGGCACATGTGACTTACTACTGCTTCTTGTTTGGCATGAATGACACTGACAGAAACAAGCCTAAAATTTTTAAAGGGACAACAACAGATAATAATTCTACAAAGAAGGGATACCAAACACATGAAAATCAGTTGTGGAGGTGCTGGTGTGAGACTGAGGTGGGCAAGGTCAAGGGTCACACAACACCAGATTATTGTCCAACAGATTTATTTGAAAACACTAGCTTTCATTCAAAAAAGAAACACACTACACAGCACTGAAATACAGGTTCTTACACTGGAACTTTAGAGAACACAAAGTTATACAAAATAGATGGAAAGCAAACAGCTCACTATGCACTGGCAGTCCATTGACATTGTCAGAATTCAAATTGTTTAAATAAAGTGTCAATCACTACTTTTTGAATCAGCAAATAACTGACAAAGAATGACAGCAGTGAAAAATTTAAAAGAATCCTGCAAGTTTGAGATTCTGCAAAGAAACTTAAAATAGATTTTGTTTTCAGATTTTAGAAGATCAACCAACTGTTTGAGATGATTTCAGTATACAGGTAAATGGGTTCGTGTCACACTGACAACAGCCAAGTGAAACAATTGACCCACTCATGATCATAAAGATAGGAATGGCGATTTCCTTGAAGCCAACAAAGCTGAGATGCTGGCAGTTGTCTCCAACTCTATGACATCCTTCAGAAAATCAATTCTGGGCAAACCCAAAATATGCACCATTGAGCCTTTGCCCACAGAAGAATGCAAATTCCAACCAACTGTAGCAGGTCAGCAGCACCTTCAATTGATTAGTCCGGGAATAACTATTACAGGATCAGTGGAACATCCAAACCTTGTATAAAATGTAGCCTGTGACACACACTAAGACAGGATCTAGTGTTTTCTCATGTATGCAAAGCTGCATTTTACAAGAACACATTGATCTGAAATTCACATGAAGTTCGATTGCCCAGAGAAACCTAAAGCACAATATAATGTTCCACACCAGCATGTGAAGAAGAAACAAGAATGGAATAATGCTCAAGGAGTTTCCAAAGTGCCACAAATGATATAAAAATATGACAACAAACTCCAAGAGGTTGGAATTTGCAGACCCCAGTCAGACAGTGCATCTCATAAACTTAACAAATCACATGGACACCATCTGAAAACCTGGAGCCTTTACCTCTATCTCAGTGATATGCTCAAAATGGAGTGGTCAATGTGTAGAATATGCCAAAATTGGCATTAGTATCAGTGCAAATATCTTCCATTCACACATCGTACATGAGATGTGCTCCACAAACTAGCACTGCCTGGTACCTTCCAAACAAGATAAGCTAACTGCTCACGATCGGTTCAACAATCCTCGCATTGGCATTATCCATCTTGAGTGTTAATATAGCTGCTCAGGAGTTCACCTGAAACCTTTTGCATTTTTCAAAAAGATAGACTGTCCACCATCAATTTGCCAAAGTGCACGGATCTACATTTTATTATGATCCATGAGGTGACAAATCCATCGGTTGCATCACTAAAGATTCATGACTAAAACATTGATCTCTCACATTTTAGACACAGCCGAGCAGAGCAGATTCAGCAAGCTGTATCAGATGATGAGCAGCTTTAACAGTTAAATATCAAAATGAGACCTGAACACATCCAATAGGTTTCCAAGCAAGCACAGTCTTTGTGATCATGCAGAGATGAACTGGAACTCTCCAAGATTGTACTCTTTCAAGGTAAACAAGCCATAATTCTGCAAGGTCCATATCAAAACATGTTAGATTGCTCACATTAACATCACAAAGGATGCAGAAAAAAAAAGAGATTGGTACATGCTTCCATATATTGGCCTAGCAATAGTAAGGCCATTGATCAGTTAATCAAATTGTGTGAAAAGTTTCAAACGGTTTCAATAATCAAGAGAACCTTTGCTTTCACACAAGATTCCTGTGAACCATGGTGGAAGACTACAATTGATATTTTCCATGTCCAGCAATACGTATACACCTTGGTTACAAATTATTTCATACAGCTCCCTTTTGTGTGGCAAATCAGAGATACCACTTGTACAATGGTTATTGACATGCATTAACTGCAATGTTCAGTATGTTCAGCATACCTCAATAATTAGACGAAAGAGAGGACTACAGATGCTCGAGGTTAGAGTTGAGAGTGAGGTGCTGGAAAAGCACAGCAGGTCAGGCAGCATCTGAGAAGCAGGAAAATCGACGTTTTTGGGAAAAAGCCCTTCATCAGGAATCCTCAGTAACTGTCCAACAATAGTCTGCAATATGCCTTTCGAAGATATGTGCAGGAATGAGGTTTTCACTGGTCATGTCCTACTAATTTGAGTACTTCCCATCCATGTCAATAATTTGCCCTCGATTTTGTGGGCTTCCACCTTACCTAACAGTCGCTTGTGTGGAACCTTTTCAAACATTTTCTGGTAGTCCATATAAACAACATCCATTGACTTATCTCTGTCCACTACCTTTGTCAGCTCTTTAAAAAACTCTGATGTTTGTCAGGTATGACCTATACTTCATGAATACATAATAACTCTCCCTGATCAGCTGAAATTTTTCGAAGTGATCAGTTACTCTATCCTTGATTATAGACTCCACCAGAGATGTTAGGCTCACTGCTCTGTAATTCCCTGGTTTCTCTCTGTCACTGTTCTGGAAGAGTAGAGTGATGTGAGAAAATTTCTCATCTAGAGGTGCAAAATCTGAATCCAGCGAATTCTGAAAGATTGTGGCTAGGGCATCGGCAATGTGCTCACCTATTTTCTTTAACACCCATGGATGGAAACCATCAAGTCCTTTATGCTTTCCTTTATCTCCCTAGACATCTGCAACCTTTTTTTTACGTGAGTTGGACCTTTTCATTTTCATGGATACAAACTGCACCTGAATGGCATTAAATGTTCCTTTGTACATCCTCTACTGTTCCTTGGGTGTTTTACCTAGTAGCAGTTAAGTATTACCTACTGTCAACAATCTCTGCCTCATCCTATTAAAGTCTGCCTTACTTAAATCCAAAATTCTAATATCCAATCTTTGATTATCTCTTACAAATGCTACATGAAACTCAACTATGTTATGATCATTATTTGACCAATTAACTCAGACTCAATGCTCATCACTAATTCCAATATTGCTTGGCCACTTGCCCATCTATGTCAAATTACCCCGAGACACTCTAGAAATTACCAACTTTCCAACTTTGTTTGTCTCTCCAAGTCTATGTTAAGATTAAAATCCCCCATTAATATGACTCTGCTTTTGTGACATAGTTGCCTAATTTTAGCATTTATAGAATCTAGCACTTCCGCGCTGCTATTGTTGGTCAATATATGAAGCCTATTGTGGTTTTAGTTCCTTTACAGTTCTTGTGTTCCACCTATACATTTTCTACTGGGTAGTTTCCCCTCATTACATCCTTCCTTACCATAGAAGTGATTCTGTTTCTAATCAGCAATGCTACGCTATCCCCACTCTGTATTGCTTCTGTAAACATTATAACCTGGTATGTTTATTTAGAATCAGAATCCTTACATTGTGGATTTAGATTTAGATTTTTACATTTTAGATTTCATTGTCACATGGAACTAGAACTAGAGGGCATAGGTGTAGGTTGAGAGGGGAAAGATATAAGAGACCTAAGAGGCAATGTTTTTAAACAGAAGGTGGTATGTGTATGGAATGAGCTGCCAGAGGAAGTGGTGGAGGCTGGTACAATTGCAACATTTAAGAGGCATTTGGATGGGTAAATGAATAGTAAGGGTTTGGAGGGATATGGGCCGGGTGCTGGCAGGTGGGACTAGATTGGGTTGGGATATCTGGGCGGCATGGACGAGTTGGACCAAAGGGTCTGTTTCCATGCTGTACATCTCTATGACTCTATGTACTCAAGTACAGAAGTACAGGAATACAGTGAAAAGTGTATAATTTCATCACACAAGGCACCTAGGTACAGAAAAAGCTTAGATACAATGTAGCAAGAGAAACAAGAGTTAAAAAGTTAAGTATTACTTCATAGAATAGTAGAAAAATAAAGAAATAGGTAATAATTTACATTTAAGTCTTTCATAGTTTAAACTATGAAAGTAAACGAATAAATTAAAAGTTCAACAGTCTTTGATGAGTCCTCCACTTATCTCGTTCTGCTGTCTATTCTTGATGTCACTGCCGCAGATACCATCACTGCCACTGAAACTGCTACCTTTCTGATCTCCCTCAGTGCCTCAGGAACATGCCCAGACAGGATCCTTGGGCAGTCTGAGCCATGACACTGCCAGAAGCCCCAGAGAGACTAGGATGCCAAGAAACTAGTCCGGGGTTGGCCAGGAGTTTTTGAGAGACCAGGCTGGTCTGACATATGCCGAGAGACCAGGCAGGGGCCCACTGCGTGCCGAAAGACCAGGCAGAAGCACATTACGTGCCGAGAGACCAGACGGGGCCCCAACACGTGCCAAGAGACCAAACTGGGGCCCGACACATGCTGAGAGACCAGGCCGGGGCCCACCACGTGCCGAGAGAAAAAGGTGGGGCCTATTGTGTGCCAAGAGACCAGGCAGGGGCCCACCACATGCCGAGGAACCAGGCAGGAGCCCATTACATGCTGAGAGACCAGACGGGAGTCCAACATGTGCTGAGAGACCAGACCGGGGCCCGGCACATGCTGAGAGACCAGGCTGGGGCCCACCACGTACCGAGGGAAAAAGGTTGGGGCCTATCGTGTGCCGAGAGACCAGGCAGGGGCCCACCACGTGCCGAGAGATGAGGCAGGAGCCCATTACATGCCGAGAGACCAGACGGGGGCCCAACACATGCCGAGAGACCAGACCAGGGCCCGACACATGCTAAGAGACCAAGCTGGGGACCACCACATACCGAGAGAAAAAGGTTGGGGTCTATCGTGTGCCGAGAAACCAGGCCAGGGCTCACCACGTACCAAGAGATCAGGCAGGGGCCTGCCAACAGCTGCCACGAGAACAGGCCGGCGCACGTCAAGACCTGCTGAGAGAACAGGCCGAAGCCCACCACATACCAAGAGACTAAGCCGGGCCCACTACGTGCCAAGAAACCAGGCCAGAACCCACCATGTGCCAAGAAATCAGATGGGGGCCTGCCAAGACCTGCTGAGAGAACAGGCCAGGGCCCACCAGGAGCTGCCAGGAGAACAGGCCAGGGCCCACCAGGGCCTGCAGAGTGAACAAGCCAGGGCCCGCCAGTTCCTGCTGAGAGAACAGGCCGGAGCCCACCAAGAGCTGCTGGGAGAACAGGCCAGGGCCCACCAGGGCCTGCAGAGTGAACAAGCCAGGGCCCGCCAGTTCCTGCTGAGAGAACAGGCCGGAGCCCACCAGGAGCTGCTGGGAGAACAGTCTGGAGTCCGCCAGGAGATGAGGCTGAAACTCACCAAGAGACCAGAGGGGAAGAGAAGTAAAAAAGAGAAGGAAACAGAATATTTATTTTGCCACCCCAGCATCCTGCAGCCATGCCTCCATAATGGCTACTATATCTTAGTTTCCAATTTGAATCTGTGCCTGCACCTCATTTAATTTGGTCTTTACACTCTTTGCTTTTGGCTGTACACTCTACCCTGTCCTTCAGCATCTATTTATTATTTCTCCCTCCTGTCTTACTTAATACACTTTTTATAGTCCCACCTTGTCCATTAAACTGGCATTGCTTCATTCATATTATGAGCCCTTACCTTTATTTCTACCTTTACTTGACCTGCTGCTGTGGTTCCCAGTCCCTGGCATACTAGCTTAAACCTTCCTGAGTGGCATATTGGTGTTCCTCCAGTTTAGGTGCATTCTATCCTTTTAAAGCAGGAAGTGATTCTATTGATCCAGATATCTGAATCCCTCCCTCCTCCAGCAGCTCTATAGTCACATAGTCACGTATTAAGCTGTACTATCCTCCTGTTTCTGGTCTCACTAACATGTGGCACATGGGGACATGACTATCAGTGTACTCTTTCTAACTAAGTCATTGTCACCAGACATGGTGTGGAAAACTGAATGTCTTCTGAGGTGTTGACAGAGTGTACAGTGGTGCTGAGAGTCTCTGATTGAAAGTCAACAAGGTTATTTCAGGAAATAACTTATTGATTCTGTGACTCCTTGTGCCTCTCTTTGTGTGAAGCCAATCGGAAAATCATAGGACTTCCACCTTGCATGGGTGTAGCTGATGCATTTAGTCCTTCAGTGCCATCTTCATCCACTGGCACATATGCCTCAGGCTGATTCCCTTTCACCTGCAATTGCAGCTTCCTCAGTGTCTTCACCTGACCCCAGTGCTGGAGCACCAGCTGGGCATTGTGCAGCAGATGACAAAGATGTGGAGTACCCTAGTGAATATTGTAAGACTCTCCCAGATCTATCAAGGCAGTTAAGTCTCAGATGGCGCTTTGAGTTATATGGCATGGGTAGTACATGTCATCTACCTGTTTATTGGGGGTCCATAAAAGAATCAGGAACAATGATTTCAGTGACTACCCCCATTTGCCAAGGCATTAGCTCCTATGGCATCTAACTGATCTGAAGAGCTGAGGCAATTAGGACTGTTGGGTGATTTAGGAGTTATGGGAGCAGCCTGTAGAAAAAAAACATACAAACACAATAGCAGTTTTCATTTGCAGTGTCACAGATGATTTGATTATTCAGGAGTGGAAGCCCCTCTTGTTTACAAAGATGCCTTGCTGCCCTGAGGGAGCTTTGATAGTCACATAGGTATACTCAATATCCTCTTACACCTGAGGAAATAAAGCCCTGACACCAAAGCTCCCCTTTCAGTTTCACTGACCTGATCAGTTGAGATTTTAAACCTGGGTGAGCCTGACAGTACATGATACCTGTGAGCTCCTACAATGAACTGCTGACTCAGCTGCCACATAAATCTCCATTCAGCCCATAGAATGAACCATAAGCAAAAACACTGAGTGCCAACTGGGTGTCCGTCACTTCCCAGTGACTTGAATTCTTGTTCTAACAAACTGCACATCTCTACCAGCATGTCCTTGGACTTTTTGTAGACATTGGCACTTGGATATTTTGATGAAAGTCAGCCTGAGATGGTGCACCCCTTGAGCTTAGTTGCATCTGCTGCTACCATGGTGTTTCCATCCTTCCTCCATGTACCCTTCTTGTCCATATCCAATGCTTCACTCATGCATCTGGAGCTCCACTGACCTCTGCAGTGGATCTCTGGGTTGCTAGGTCTCCATTTCTATGCATTCTTCCTCCTCCTCCCTGGAATTGGTAAGGTCTGAAAGCATTGATCAAGTAATCAGATGAGCCTGCATTGTGGTGAACCTCTTGAGAACCTTGCTCTGTCTCATGGTGGCTGTTGTGGACCTGGGGAACACTATTTCACCAACAGCACATCACCTTTGCCTTATGCTCTGCTGTGCCATCAAACATGATAAAAACATTCCTTCTTCAAAATATTGACAGCTCTGTAACATGGCTGCCAGCTTCCACCACAGCTCAGCTGCTCCTGAGGCTTCCCCTCCTCACATGAGACATACATCTTCATGCATTATTCACAATATTGGCAAACAGTTAAGAAATAACTGACAATTGGATGTTTAATTACTTTGATTGCCTTTCCACAGTGCTGTGCCTGTCACTAACTCTTCCAGTTAGTTGCACCTTCTGCTGCTATGGTGCTTCCTACCATGGTGATGAATTAGTTCAGTGGCAGGTTGGCATCAGAGAACCGGGTCAATATTTGTCCATGACATTTTACCAGACCCTGCCTCTGTTCCCACTGCCACAGAGCTGGTAAACATTTGCCTGTTAAATATTGCTCTCCAGAGATGTTCGTTATTAAGTTGTTTGATAGGTGTGTAGTGCCTGAATCTTTTGAAGTATTGGAGCTTATGTATTGTATGTCACTTCCAAATTACTGCTTCCTACTGATTCCCAAGTGCAAACAATGGCCTAGATTTTCACCTTTGTAACTGATAACAAGAATTGGGAACATTTGCAACTCAGGCCACCTGCCTCAGGAGAAAATGTCTGAAAGGGTCAGATTTCCATTGCCGGTGGTATGGTGACAGCTATAGTTGAACCAACTGGCAGAGGGTAAAGGTGGAAGGTAGCCATAAGGATAATTTGTTAACAACCTGACCCAGCCCACACCCTTAAAGGGTACTGATGTAAATTGAAAAGTCTGGTAATTGGATTGGCAATCCAGAATTAGGATCTGCCTGTTCTTTCAGAAGTTTTCTGGGTTACTGATCACTACACAATGAATGTTCAGGCCATACCTTTGCTACTGACTGCAGAGCTTCAGATACAACCATTCAGCTCTGTTCCTGTAATATGAAAATTGTAACCAGAAATTTCTTTCTGCCCAATCTGTCTTCAGTAGTTCAATCAGAATTGCTGCATTCATGGTGATAACATTGCAGGGGCAAAATTAACTCTAAAAGTGTGGCTGAAATGAAGTCTGTGGAAAGTTAAATTCCATTGTGGGACCCACACAGCTGTGCGTCACTCTCTTCCTCCATGCCTTGATTTAACAGGTAAGAAGAACATCTGGCAAAAAACTGACAGGGTTATTCCGAAAAGGTTAAAATCGACAAAGCCACCAGGGCCTGACTGCTGATTCAACCATGAAAATGAGCTGGGAAGCAATTCTAACATTTCCGCTAGTGGATAGAGAACAGGGCCTGAAAATGTGTTAGAGCAGAATTAGCTGTAATGGGATACTAAGCATTTTCTTTCATACCCAGGTTCTACTCACTAGAGTTTTGCAGAATGAAAAGTGATCTGATTGAAACATATAGGATTCTTATGGGGTTTGACATATGGGGTAAATGCTGACAAGATATTTCCCCTCATACAATTCTCTCGAACCAGAAGGCACAGTTTCAGAATTAAACCGTGCTAATTCAAGATTGAAATGAGGAGGAATTTCTTCCCTGAGAAGGCTGAGTCTTTGGAATTCCTTGCAGCAGAGAGCCGTGTGTGGAGCAGAGATAGAATATTGATCAGTAGGGGAATCAAGAGTTATGGGGAAATACAGGAAAGTCGATATTGGATTAGCCATGAACCTGTTGAATGCAAAGCAGGCTTGAAGGGCTGAATAGCCTGCTCCAGTTCCTACTTTTCAGGTTTTATGGTCTGATGATAAACCATTTTGGGCTTGAATCCATCAATGAGCTGTCTCAGGTGATTGATGGCCCCCAAACAGACTACTTTGTTTAATTCACAGATGCTTACAAATTGCCAGAGCAGTGGTGGAGGACTGAAGTTCAACCTGTGCCCCGACACCAAGCAGGTGGCATTACATCTGCTGTGTGCTATACATCCTGTCCAATATCAATTCTGCATTCCAACATATAGTCCAATTTTGAGTACAGTCAGTTCTGCTACAATGCTGTAGTTCCATTCTCATGCAATCCCATGTTATAAGAAAATCGCACAATAGCAGCACCATTTAAACTAATGGGGCCAGAATCCCGTTATAACCAATACACGCTTTAAAAGTTAATAAAAATTCCCCAATTTGCATTAACAAAACACATACTTTAGCAGAACAACCTTTAATAGGATACAAAGCATTTCTTTAATACCCAAGTCCAACTTAACTCTCATGGAGTTCCGTTGGTAACCTACCCAATGTTTATTCCTCAGCCAAAAGCATTAAAACATACATTATCTGATCATTTATCTCATTGCTGTCTTTGGTGAAGGAGATTGCCTGAATGCAAATGAGCTGTTTTGCATGCCAAGTTACAATGGTGTCGACGCTTCAACAGCACTTCATTGGTTGTGAATAAGATCAGGATGCCCTGAGGTCATGAACAATGCTGTATCAATACAGGTTCTTTCTACATCGCTAAACCACTTATCACTGATGTACCTAGAAGGCTTATTTCCCACACAGACAAACGATAATTTTATCTCTCATTCTGTGGTCACCCTCATGAAATTTAAAAGCAAGATCACAATTTGCAATGAAGCAATTACAGTTTCACCTAAGGAATCAGGAGTCATAAATATGTTTATTGTATCTATTTTGTCTTCCTCTTTGTGTTGCGTCTTTTAAGTTACCTTCAACAAAAATATATTATAAATAAGCTTCCAACAGAAACTAGAATATTTTCAGGATATAAATTTCCTAGGAACTTCCTTAGAACTGTTCCCACTACATTGGTGCTCCCTTGCTTATTGTGAAAGTCATGCGAAAAAAGAGGATTTCTATCGCATTCTCCCCTTCTTGAATCAGAAGTGGACCTAAGAAATCCCTTAACTAATAATTCAGTATTATTTATTTGTTGATAAAACTCAAAAGTCTTACATTGAGGAATGAGCTTTAGTGTCTCAATTGATCACAGCAATTTTTAAAATTGCACATTCGAATCAGTTGAAACTTGCCAGGGTAAGATGCAATGACATGGCTACAATGGATGAAGCTTACAGTGGCCTTTAAGCTGCAAGTAAACCCCTCCATAATTCTGCATGATATCAATTTGTTTCAAAATCTACTGGCATGTCAATATCTTCATGTTTACATTCCGGCAACCATTTTAATTTTAGCTGCCCTTCTGCTCTCATTTCCCATGGACAATTCCTGTTGGGAGATCATGAACCTCCCATCCCCTCTTTTCTCTGCCAGCGATGCTTTACAAATAGCTATGAGGAAGTGTGCAAGGAAACAGCTGGCCTCCATTTGGCATCATTTATTAATAACAATTCTCACTTTGAGTAGCAGTAAACTCCTCAGTTGCACCATCATATAAATCACAACACAATGAATTAATTCCCAAAAGAAAACTTGTGTTTTCCCTGTCTCCAGTCATAACGCTGACAGAGGATTGGCAGGATCCACCAAAAGGAAAGAAAAATGGAATCCTGATTACTCAATTCCAGATTAAAATGGGAGGGGTATAACCTCTATTCTCTCCTTACAAGGCAAATGATGTCTGTAGTGAGTCTGTTTTTGACAGAATTGCCTTATTCAGTCAAATGTTTTAAAGCATTTCAGCTTTAGATTGGACAAATTGGGTGTCACAGATGCTGTCCATGCCAGGGAACAAAGCCTGTTTTAAAGAGGTCTGTAGTTTTCAATTGCTCAATAATTTGGTTGTCGATTGTGCGTGGCAGTTTACTGCTTGCTGTTTAGTCAGACTGGTGTGGAAAATAAGAAAAAGAATTTGAACTAGAAGCAAGCAGCTGTGAGCAGACATTTTGAAAAGAGCATTGTAAACAAAACTCCTGTTCAGACACAGAAACTGGTGTCATCTCTGCATACCTCCAGGACATAAAACACAATTGGTAACATGGATGCAGAAGGATTATGGATTTACTGGCTCCAAAAACTCTCTTTCATCTGGGCAAACAACCCATGACATGGTACACTTGCTCGCTATGGGGTTGGACAATCTGAAGTAACAATCTGGAAGGTGATGGTTTGTTGCATTGTTTCAGAACAAAGGCTAGCAAATATTCAAGCAGCTCACAGAAGACACATCTCTATTTGGTGTGGCAGTATGAGAAGCAACTTGAAACAGATGACATCATTAGATATCAAAACTGGCCATTGCATGATGCAGGAATGGTGAACTTAGAGTGTAAATCAACCTTGAGGTGGTCAACAAAAAAATCATTCCGGGAGGAAGTCAGGACTGCAGATGCTGGAGATCAGAGTCAAAACATGTGGAACTGGAAAAGCACAATTGGTCAGGCAGCATCCGAGAAGCAGGAGAGTCGATGTTTCAGGCATTAGCTTTCCTGATGAAGAGCTTGTGCTCGAAATGTTGGTTCTCCTGCTCCTCAGATGCTGCCTGACCAGTTGTGCTTTTCCAGCACCACACTTTTTGGAAACTATCAATCCGTACAAGTATCCTTTTCCAGTGATCCATAAACCATCAGCATTATTTTTTCATAAATTTTAGCATGTGGTGCAACTGTCTTCAGATACCTCAAGCAGAGCAAAATCAATATCTTATAGCTTTAGTTATTCACAAGAATGTGTTTTACCACAGAATGCCTTCTAATTTAATTCAGCACTTAACATGTTCAAGAGAATCTATTTGTCAGCCTTGTTAGACATTAAGAGACACTCAAATTGCTTGACAAGATTGGAATGAATAAAGGAAAACATGATCAATCATTAGCTCAGTGCTCACTCGATTCACACAGCACAATTTGACACTTCAGAAGGACAAATACAAAGAAAAATTAAATCCAACATGGCGACAGAGTAGTAGGGTTGAACCGGGCTTCATCCACTCCCCTCTGCTTTCTTTCTCTTTTTATTTCATGATTTTTCGTTTTGGTTTTGCTTGCTTTCTTTTTTTACTTTTTACTTTAAAGTCTGAAGAGTAGTAAGTGAATGAGGGAGCCTCTGGCAGTGGCAGAAGCAACACCAGGATGAGTCAGACACAGTTCCACTCCAGCCTTGAGTCTCCCAGCAATCAAGGAGCAGCTCCCAGGTTGAGCTCCCTGGCCCGGACTCACAGGCTGAACCAAGGTCCATGACTGTGGCTGAGCCTGGGCACCTGAAGGCGTGGAAGTGTCAGTGAAAGGGACGGCGAAGGATCCCAGCAGTGTCTGGAAGAGTGTCAGATGGAGGACAGAAGGTATGGAACCCTGAATCCTCAGGCACATAACTCCTGATTGGACCAAAATGTAACACCTCACACTTATCTAACTTAAACTCCATCTGCCATTCCTTGGCACATCACCCCATCTGATCAGGGTCCTGTTGTACCCTGTACGATAATCTCCTTCACTCTCCATCACTATCATCAATTTTGGTGACATCTGCAAGCTTAGAGTCATAGAGTCATAGAGCTGGACAGCACGGAAACATACTCTTCGGTCCAACCCGTCAATGCCGACCAGATATCCCAACCCAATCTAGTCCCACCTGCCAGCACTTGGCCCATATCCCTCCAAACCCTTCCTATTCATATACTCATCCAGATGCCTTTTAAATGTTGCAATTGTACCAGCCTCCACCACTTCCTCTGGCAATTCATTCCACACATGTACCACCCTCTGAGTGAAAAAGTTGCCCCTTAGGTCTCTTTTATATCTTTCTGCTCTTACCCTAAGCCTATGCCATCTAGTTCTGGACTCCCCCACCCCAGGGAAAAGACTTTGTCTATTTATCCTATCCGTGCCCCTCATGATTTTATAAACCTCTATAAGGTCACCCCTCAGCCTCTGATGCTCCAGGGAAAACAGGCCTAGCCTATTCAACCTCTTCCTATAGCTCAAATCATCCAATCCCGGCAACATCCTTGTAAATCTTTTCTGAACCCTTTCAATCCTTGTCTTTCCAAATATGTGTAGATGTTGTTCATCAGAATTCTCTCTGACAATTTGCCCACCACTGATGTCAGGCTCACTGATATATAGTTCCCTAGCTTTTCCTTACAACCTTTCCTAAATTATGGCAGCACATTAGCCACCCTCCAGTCTTCTGGCACCTCACCCATGACTGTCAATGAAACAAATACCTCAGCAAGCGGACCAGCAATCACTTCCCTAGCTTTGCACAAAGTTCTGAGAAACACTTGATCAGGTCCTGGGGATTTATCCATCTTTATGCATTTTAAGATGTCCAGCACCTCCTTCTCTGTATTAAGAACACTTTTCAAGATATCTCTCTTTATTTCTCCAAGTTTTCTACCTTCCACATTCTTCAATATTTGTATCCAGACAGTTTGCAGATTTCCTAGCACGCTATGGAATTCAGCATTAGCTGACATAATGCTGCAGCCTGGTTTTGGATAGTGTTGTCAAAATTCAACAGTAATGATAATCCGACAGCTGGAATACTGGAGAGGAAAGTGTTTGAACAATCCATTCATATCCATTTTTTGCACGTAACAATTCACCCTACCCTCTCTGACCAGAAAGGCACTGCCTGAAATTATGACCAAAAGTAGCTTTTGCATGTTGCTGAATTTTCTCAAACCATTTCTGTAATCCAGTGAGAATATAGGAATGGAAGCAGAAAAATATCACAAAGCAAAACAAAGTAAAATGAAACTGTACTTCACTAAGTGACCATGTGCAAGGGAATGATTTGAAGTTTGGGATTATATCAAACTGCTAAATCATAACCACAGCCATGCGTCAGCTCTTTCAGGAGCAGAGTAATAGATCAAGCAGTGGCTTCTAAACAAGGCTTATCAGGTGAATGACGACATCAAGTGGGATGTGTGACACTTGATAGCAAGCAGACCAGCTATTTTGAGAACAGTCGATATGAGGAAACGTTTCATTTTGTGATGACCGTCTATCAGTTGATCATCTCCCCCAGTAAGCTAATTATTGCAGAATTACGTCTCAAGTTCAGAGATCTCAATACCAAGATCATCAACACTCACATTACAAAAACTATTTCTGTATCTCGATAAAATGGATAAGCTAAATTCTAAGAAATGACTCAATGTCCGTACATTCGTTTTTTTAGGAGGCGTTTCATTTAAAATAACACATTTTCATTTTAACAAAGGGAGAAGATATAGTTCTAAATTGTTCAGTGTCTGGTTGTGCATCTCATGGCTGTTCTCTGCGCGATCCATCATATCTGGGTATCATTACAGAGAATGAGAAACTGAACTAAAAGAAAGCAGCTGGAAGCAAAAGGATACAGGCATTTTAAAAGAAAATTGTGAACAAAGCTTCTGTTCATAGGACATAGATCATGGAACAGTACAGCACAGGACAGGCCCTTCTGCCCTCAATGTTGTGCGGACCTTTTATCCTACTCTAAGATCAAACTAACGTACATACCCTTCGGTTTACTATCATTCATGTGCCTATATATGTGTCACTTAAACGTCCTTAATGTATCTGACTCTACTACCATTGCTGGCAGTGCATTCCACACGCCCACCACACTCTGTGTAAAGAACCTACCTCTGACATTTCCACAAAACCTTTTTCCAATCACCTTAAAATTATGCCCCCTCATGATAGCCATTTCTGTCCTGGGAAAAAACTCTCTAACTATCCACTCTATCCACACCTCTCATCATCTTGTACACCTCTATCAAGTCACCTCTCATCCTTCTTCCATTGAAAAAAGCCTTAGCTCCCTCAATCTTTCTTCGTAAGATATGCCCTCCAGTCCAGGCAGTATCCTGGTAAATCTCCTCTGCAAGCTCTCTAAAGGTTCCACATCTTTCCTATAATGAGGCCACCAGAACTTGACACAATATTCCAAGTGTGGTCTAACAAGGGCTTTAAAAAGCTGCAGCATAACCTCGCAGCTTTTAAACTCAATTCCCCTGCTAATGAAAGCCAACACACCATGCACCTTCTTAACAACCCTATCAACTTGGGTGGAAGCTTTGAGGGATCTAGGAACGTGGATGCTTAGATCCCTCTGTTCCCCCACACTGCCAAGAATCCTGCCTTTAACCCTGTATTCTGTATTCAAATTTGACCTTCCAAAAACATATCACTTCACACTTCTCCAAGTTGAACTCCATCTGCCACTTCTCAGCCCAGCTTTGCATCCTGTCAATGTCCTGATGCAACCTACAGCAGCCTTCCACACCATCCACAACTCCACCAACCTTCATGTCATTGGCAAATTTGCTAACCCACCCTTCCAGTTCCTCATCCATATCATTTATAAAAAATCACAAAGAACAGAGGTTCCACAATAGATCCCTGCAGAACATCATTGTTCACTGATTTACAGACTGAATACTTTCCATTTACCACCACTCTCTGCCTTCTATGAACCAACCAATTCTGATCCAGACAGCCAAATTTCACTGCCTCCATTCTGAATGTGCCTAGCATGGGGAACCTTTTCAAACGCTTTGCTAAAATCCATTTACACCACATCCACTGCTCTACCTTCATCAATATGTTTTGTCACGTCCTCAAAGAATTCAATAAGGATTGTGAGGCATGGCCTGTCCCTCACAAAGCCATGCTGACTGTCTCTAACCAAGCTATGCTTTTTCAACTAATCATAAATCCATCTCTCAAAATCCTCTCCAATAATTTGCCCACCACCGATGTAAGACTGACTGGTCTGTAATTCCCAAGGTTGGCCCTATTCCCTTTCTTAAACAAGGGGATAACATTTGCCACACTCCAATCATCTGGCACTACTCCAGTGGATGGTCAGGATGCAAAGATTATCACCAAAGGCACAGCAATCTCTTCTCTAGCTTCCCGTAGTAAACTTGGGCATATCCCTTCATACCCAGAGGATATAAATATTTTTATGTTCTTTAAAATTTCCACCACATCCTCCTTCGTACCAGCAACCTGTTTGAGCATATCAACCTCTTTCCCGCTGTCCTCACAAACAACAAGGTCCTTCTCACTAGTGAATACTGAAGCAAAGTATTAATTAAGGACGTCTCCTACCTCCTCCAACTCCAGGCACAAGTTCCCTCCGCTATCCCTGTGCGGCTTTACCCTCACTCTGGCCATCCTCTTGTTCCTCACATAAGTGTAGAACACCTTGGCGTTTTCATTAATCGTACCATCCAAGTCTTTTTCATGCTCACTTCTAGCTCTTCTAAGTCCATTCTTCAGTTACTTCTATCTACCTTGTAACCCTCTAGAACCCTTTTTGATCCTTGCCTCCTCAACCATAAGTAAGCTTCCTCCTTCCCCTTGACTAGATGTTCCACATCTCTTGACATCTAAGGTTGCTTCACATGTTTAAACACAAGAAACTGTTATCATCTCTCCATGTATCCAAGGTATAAACATAATACTGATCACCTTGTAATGGACAGAAAGTAAGCCCGGACAACTATTGCAATCCTGGAAAGATGTGTATACTGCGTGTCTGGCTGCATGGTGTAGGCAGGCACTGGAAATGTGGAAGCAATGATGTCTGCATCTGCCTCTGGAAAGACATCGAAATGTCCTCCTAATTATCCAATAAACTATGGGGGAGTCAGCACTGGAGAGATTTTCAAATCCTCTGGTAACAAGTTTAATATTTCTCAGGATTTAAGCAAGTATGACTAGTTAAATGTAAATGGTACATGTATGGTGAAAAATTGAAACTAAAGGAAAAAGAGAAAGTTGTTCTTTACATATTAAGAAAGGGCCATAAGCCTAAATCTACATAAATAGTTTTCAAACATACACTACCTGTGTCAAACATGTTTGACAAACACTTTTTACAATTGCCATGATGTACAATATAGCATAAAATAGTATAAATGTGTCACGAGCTCCAAAATTATTCTCACTAAAATAAATACACCCTTTCTGCTCCTTAGATCTTCTCCTTGCAAAAAGGTTAACTGAGCAGTTTTCCTTGAAAATTATATGGCGGTAAATGTTGATTATCATTTTAAGGTAAAAATGCTACTGGTAATTTTTCATGGCCTGAATAGAAGGAGTAAAAATGATTAAAAACAAATACTAAGACACAAGTGGTAAACTAGCAAACTGAATTGGCATGTGAACTGCCTTGCTGAATAAATAAAAAAGATGACCACTGGAAGAAATTATTGAATTGACAGTAATAAATAGAGGTAAATATGAAAGAAAAATTATACAATTTGGTACTTATATGTTGGTGATCTTTTCAAATGCAATTTTATTGTAATTTGCTGCTTAAGTTTAAATCAGTGCAATAATCACAGAGCATGAAACAATATCTCCTCAGCTCAAGGATGGAGAAAATGGAAATTTGATCAAATGCCTTGTCCAGTTCCTGTAAGATTCAGATGTGATGTGATTAATGGTTAGATAATTATTGTTATATTCTAAATTATATTCTGATTTACTTTTAAATTACTCCTGGAATTCCTAAAATTGTCTGCAAGGTGACATTTCAAACAAGCTAGAGTAGTTATAATTAGAAGAAGGATTCACTTTGTATTCACGCACAGACTGTATTCAATGGCTGACAGTAGTGGTACACTATTCATCCTCCAGCATTTGTCTACATTCACATATGTAAAATTTCAATTGCTTCAGATAACATAAATCAAGGAAATGATGTCATCACAAGAGTGAGTTGTCGCGTTAAGCAGCTGATTGAAATTGTTTCTAGCAGTAAATGTATTTTTAATTAAATGCTGCAATTACTGGTCCCAAGTTGTGCTGATCTTTCTGGGATCCATCAATGCTACTATGTTTTGGCTCAGAGGCCTGCTTTTGGAAAGAGAATAATTGGCCAATGCGACATTATTGGTATTTAATTTTCCCCATTGAAACATGTATACAGAGGAACCTCGATTATCCGGCATTCAATTATCTGAATAGCAAATTATCTGGCAAGATCGCAAGATCCCGATATTTGGGTAAACCATGTTATCCAGCATTCGATTATCTGGAATTCAATTAACCGATTGAAATACTCCCTGGCTGTGTCCTTCGGATAATCGAGGTTCCTCTGTATATATATGTGATCATTGAGTCTCAACAGGATCAACATTCTCATATAGCCGAGCAAAACTTAGAATTGTGGCGGGGTGGTGGAGGGGGAGGTTATGAATCTTCTACTTCAGGTTAGAGCTCCAATATTTATCTGCACTTCCTATATCCATACAGCCTATCCTTGGTCCAATTCCCTACTTAGGTCTTATTGCATATGTCCTGTAGGCTTCTAAAAACTACAATAAGCATTTGCAAAGCACCTTCAAAGTAAATACCTCATAAGGTACCTTGATGAGTGTTTTCAGACAAATTAAATACCAATAGTGAGAAATTCCAGAGAAGAATCTGAAGGCTAAAACAAAAAGCGCTTACCTTGGTACGGCACCATTAGCGCTTGATTGTCTGGGATGAACCAGAGGAAGGAAACCAGATAATGAGAGGTCTGTATACTTTATTGAGTGCTGCTACTGCCATCTCTATGCTGGCTCCTGGAAAATGAGGAGCTGAGTCAGAAAGAGGGGAAACATACTTATTATTCCATATGTGGTATTCTACTTAATAATCAATGTTTTATTAGTCAATATTAACATGCAGTTCTGTTTCACAGTAGGCATGCTTGATTTCCTTGGACTATTTCTACTGAAATGCAGTTGTAACTAGTAACATATGTACAACATGATTTGAATTGAAATGTTAACACTTTTTATTTCCTTGCGGGTTCCAGGGCACAACATTTACTGCATATATTATTTGGCAAAAAGCAGATGCAAACTTGTCTAAGGGTGGAATTTGACCTTGAATTCAATTAATATTTAGTAAGTGTCTGATGATTATTTGAACATTATAATCATATGCTATTCATATTTATTCAGTGTTCTCTTTCCTTCTGACAGAGATTAGGATTTTATTGTGTGTATTTTTAGCATGCTTTTGCCGGGATTGAAAATGTTACTCAAGATTTTCATTTTATTACATTTTAATCTATAAGGGTTTTTTTACTAAAACATAGGTAATATCTTCCAAACAACACTTCCTACTTCACTGGAAGAAAGTTCCAGACTTGAAATTATCTGCTCTGTTGCTTTGTGCTTGACCAACAGAAACTGCCTTTCGACAATGGAAATTTGTAGCACTCCTTTTAGTTCCTGGTACTTTTAATCAGCTGTCTATGCATAAATTATTTTTGCTGAATCAAATAATTACTTGAGTAATTGCTAACAAACAAGATGACATTAGTGGTGTTTTCAACATTCATATTCCACTTGTCTCATTTCAAATCTGAACCTTCCTTGTTTCATTTGCACGAGACTGAGGAGAGATTCACTTTGAACTGTCATTGTTAAGATGAATTTTAAAGTGAATGGCATCATCATGAAAATACAAAATAAGACAGTCATAAACTAGATTCTTGATATGAGGGATGTAGATATTTTTGCATATTGAGGAAGAATGCAAAGAAAGTGTTTAATGGCAGTCCCTCATATCACTGTTTGCCAAATGAAGGTAATGAGGAAATATTAAGCAAGGAGTTTGTAAGACAGTCTGCCTTAGATGTCAGCAAATAGCCATATGCTTTCAGAGAATTAATTCCAATGCGCATCAGAAAGGAAAGCTCTATAGCTGTTTAATTACAAGTGAGAATTCCTACAGAATCAATTACACATAGACCCATGTCTGGTCACTTCCTTGTATTGCATCCCACTCATTTCCTCCATCCACTTCTAAACCCTATTTCTATCCATGTCCATTCCTGGAAAAAAACTACAAAAATTATTCCCTGAATTAAATTACATTGGCAATCCCAAAATCCCAATATTTTAGTCTTTGGCTTTCTCTTCAACACAATAGTTCCACAATGACTGATCTGTTCAACAATAGTTTCACCTCAATTATTTGATCATCTTAATCTCAATGAAAACATTACTCAATTCATTTTGATTATTCCTTCAGGTACAGTCCTCTTTACTGCACTTTTAAATCCAAAGATCACGGAATTAGATATGAGGAATAATTGGTTTTACCATTTACCTATGGATCCTGTTCTGCAACCATTATTGTCACATTCTGAATCTATAGCTGACTTTTCCAGAACTTCCCATATGAATCCTAATCATCAAAATTCCATTCCTGTTGCATAGTATTGAACTGATTCTCATCGAAGTCACAAATTATAATATTCCTTGTGATGAGAAAAAGGTGAATAATGTCTCCTGATCCTTATCAAAATGCAAGGTCTTTGGTGAGGATGAACATACCATCTTCCTGTAAAGTCTTTCCACCATTCATCTCATTCCATTCTTATATACTAACACCTATTCTTATAACTAACACCTGTCATGGCTTCTCTACCTATGCCATCATTATCTCTGCTATCACCAAAGATCTATCTTAGGTCTCCTATTTTTCATCAGATGCTTCCCATCAATTTCTTCACCTGAAAACCATGGCTTTCAGATTCTATATGACATTCCCTGATGACATTAACCTAAGCTCACACAAGAGATCTCTGCGCTGTCTCTAAATTGTCAGACTGCTGATCAGACATCAAATGCTAAATGAGCAAACATTTTCTCCAGTTTCGGGAAGACTGGGCTGATTTTCTTTTGGTCCCTGCAAGGAACGACATCCCTAAGCCACCATATCCATTGTCCGCTCTGCCCCCAACCCCCAGTAACCACCTGAGGCTGAAACAAGTTGTTCATAACCTTGGTGTTATATTTGAGCTCATGTTGACCTTCAGATTATATATCCCTCAAGAATTGCTCTTAACCAGCAAAACAAATCCTATTTTCACCTTCCTGGTACCTCCCAATTATGCTCAGAAGTGACTGAAACACTCATTTATGCCCTCTTTATTTCTAGACTTAACTGTTCCAACACAATCCTGATCAGTCTCATAAATTCTACCCTCCACCTAGTAGCTCTGCTGCCAATGCTCTTATTCATGCCAAGCTACCATCTAATCCAAATCCACCTTTCCTGTTTCCCCCTACCCTGGTGCTGGCAAATGTACCTGTCCGTGTCTGCAGAAAGGAGCATGTCAGTACATCAGTACTCATCGTCATTAGCTCTGGCTGAAATGTCAATGCACTTACAGGCGGCATAGCAAGGCAAAGCATGGTTGCTGTGAGAGCAGGCAGGTAGACACTAACTAGATGAGAGTTAAGAGACAAAGTGAGCAGGCCTGGGGTGCAGCCTGGTTCAATCTGTGGGCTGGCTGCCTAGTCCAGTGTGCAAACTGCTTGCAGCAGTCTTTCAAAGCTAGTTATTGGTGCAGCCTGCAATAGAAGGGTTTGCTTTACAAGCAACCTGCAAGTGGATCAGAAATCAGCCATGATGGTTGCAACAGGTAGATGTAGAAGACTGCTTCCTCTTCTAGATGATTCTAGAACTGGGGGGGACCACTGTTTTAAAGTCAGCGGTTCCTATTAAAAACAGATGTGAGGAAAGCAACAGGTCATGAGTGTTTGGAAATGTCTTCCAGAAAACATGGTGGAAATAAAGTCTTTTGAATATTTTTAAGGCAAAGTTGTAGGGTCATACAGTTATACAGCATGGAAACAGACCCATTGGTCCAACTGGCCAATGCTGAATATACTCCCAAACTAAATTAATCCCAGTTGCCTGCACTTGGCCCACATCCCTTCAAACCTTTCCTATTCATGTACTTATCCAAATGTCTTTTAAATGTTGCAATTGTACCCACATCCACCACCTCCTCAGGAAGTTAATTCCACATGTGAATCACGCTCGGTGTAAAAAAAACCCTCATGCCTTTTATAAATCTCTCTCCTCTCACCTTAAAAATGTGGCCCCCTAGCCTTGAACCCCCCACCCTCGGGAAAAGACAACTACCATTAACTCTATCTATACACCTCATTATTTTATAAACTTCTGTAAGGTCGTTTCTGGGTGAATAGATTCTTGTTCAGAAAGAGAGGGGTTGGGGAGGTGAAAAGTTACTCGGCATAGGCAGGAATACGTGTTTCAGATGACAACCAGATAATCTTATTAAATGGAAGAGCAGGGGCTGAATGGTGTACTCATCTTCCATTTTCCATGGCTGGTTGGCAAACTTTTGTCATTAATTAACCTTTAACCAGTTGGAGTCTGTGACCTTCAAATACCACTCATAAAATGTAAACTAGATGGAACAATTCTCGTCAATTGCTTTCAAATTCAGGTTAATTGTCCTACAGAGGATCTCACCATGACACAGTAAGAAATCTTCCCTCCATCTTTTCCATGGCTTGTAAAATTCAAAAGCAATTAAACTACTATGCAGACAAATCTTGTCTGTATGTCCATTTCCTCCCCTTCAATTACATGCCCAGTAAAGTTCAAGCAATGCTTAGCTGAAGAGTGCAGGAGTCAAGCTATAATACGTGTGTTTCATCATGTCCTAAAGTTATGCCATCTTGCATATTAATGATCTCATGATCATGCAGTTCTGCTGAACTTTCACCTTTCAGGAATTCAAAATTAGATGATCTTACATGGCAGGAGAAAATTCTGTGATCATTTCCAACCTGTGAGAAAGTCAAGCATGAATTGTGGTTTTAAGTGGAGCTCAGTTGCACACTGAGACAGATACAAAACTAATAGGAGAGAAAGTGGCAGCGTGTAGTCAGGATAGGAAATGCTTTCATGGAAGGAGCACTGAGGGCAGAAATCACATGTCTCCACTGCAGTGACTTACACAGTCATGATTTGTTTTACTAATATTGAAAATTAATTATGAACCATGACAACGTTAATCATTTATCTTTCTGCTTCTTAAGATATCTAAGGAAGCAAACTTAAATCACTCAATATAAAGAGCAGCAAACAACAAATTCAACAGAGCATTGAGCCACACAGAAAAACTGTAGAATACAGCCAGAAGAAGCCACAAGTAAATTATACAGTGCTCTGGTCAATTATGCCTTTAGGATCTGTCTTCTGAGACATGGTAAAATGTTCACACATAAATACTACAGAAAAATATTACAACATTTTCCTTTTTGATAATGGTCTGATTTAGGATAATTGAATAGAAAGATTTAGCTCTTGCTTTGATAGGAAGCACTTGAGAGTCCACAAATGCTCCAAAAATGGTGAGATGGGGGAATTCATTTAAATTATTTCACACGGATAGTGAAAAGTGGTACATGTTCAAAATTGTAAAAGGCAATTTCAGACAGATATCAAAAACTTTTTAATAACAAAGAATAATCTCCCTATTAGAGCAGTTGTTGTGAAAGCCTTGGAATTATTTAACAGATAATTTGATAATTGTAGTCAGAGAGTTTTAGGATCGTTTTGTGTGAAAGAAATGAACCAAGGTGGTGTGAATGGCTTTCCTCATCTGTAGCTATTCATGATCTTTCGACTCTGTGGTTCATATATTTTCTCACACATTCATCTTTGGGAAGTTTCTTTTGAGCTCCATTAAACAGATTCCTCAACTTCAAAATTTTCTTTGCTCTTACTAACACTAGCTGAATAATATCCTCCAGTATACATCCAGGCATTTTATTGTTTCTACTTCTTCTACTTTATATCTTGAGGCAAATAATTCTCGCATTACCTTTTTCTTTCTAGATCACCTTTCCTATAACATTTTCCTTTATGCTTGTTTCCTTGCCTTAAGAAGCCCTGCAAACACCAAACATTTGAACAGTGCCTTCCACATCAGTAGTTTATTAATTTAAGACCATAAGACATAGGAGTGGAAGTAAGGCCATTCGGCCCATCGAGTCCACTCCGCCATTCAAACATGGCTGATGCGCATTTCAGCTCCACTTACCAGCGTTCTCCCCGTAGCCCTTAATTCCTCTAGACAACGAGAATCTATCAATCTTGGCCTTGAAGACATTTAGCGTCCCGGCTTCCACTGCACTCCGTGGCAATGAATTCCACAGGCCCACCACTCTCTGGCTGAAGAAATGTCTCCGCATTTCTGTTCTGAAATGACCCCCTCTAATTCTAAGGCTGTGTCCACGGGTCCTAGTCTCCTCGTCTAACGGAAACAATTTCCTAGCATCCACCTTTTCCAAGCCATGTATTATTTTGTACGTCTCTATTAAGTCTCCCCTTAATCTTCTAAACTCCAACGAATACAATCCCAGTATCCTCAGCCGTTCCTCATATTTTAGACCTGTCATTCCAGGGATCATCCGTGTGAATCTCCGCTGGACACGTTCCAGTGCCAGTATGTCCTTCCTGAGGTGTGGGGACCAAAACTGGACACAGTACTCCAAATGGGGCCTAACCAGAGCTTTATAAAGTCTTAGTAGTACATCTCTGCTTTTATATTCCAACCCTCTTGAGATAAGAGACAACATTGCATTCGCTTTCTTAATCACGGACTCAACCTGCATGTTTACCTTTAGAGAATCCTCGACTAGCATTCCCAGATCCCTTTGTGCTTTGGCTTTATTAATTTTCTCACCATTTAGAAAGTAGTCTATGCTTTTATTCTTTTTGCCAAAGTGCAAGACCTCGCATTTGCTCACGTTAAATTCCATCAGCCATTTCCTGGACCACTCTCCCAACCTGTCTAGATCCTTCTGTAGCCTCCCCACTTCCTCAGTACTACCTGCCTGTCCACCTAACTTTGTATCATCGGCAAACTTCGCTAGAATGCCCCCGGTTCCCTCATCCATCCCTAACAATCCATCTAAACCATGTTAAAAATTACACAACACCAGGTTGTAGTCCAACAGGTTTAATTGGAAGCACACTAGCTTTCGGAGCGCCGCTATTTCATCACGACAAATCCCTGCATATGAATGTATGTCTCTTCTAGCAGGCAAACATAAGACACGTTATGTACTTGACGGATTGCCTTAAGTTATTACTAAAGCTTAGTATCAGTATTGCTAATTTTAGAACAGTCAGAATTGTTCAGGAAAGCAATGCCCAGCTACAGTAATACATCGATCAACAGAAAGTTTGCTTTTAGTTTTGCAAACATTGGCTGATTAAATACAGTTTGTATTCAGCCTATTATAAACATAAGAGAAGCATTTTGTTTGATTTGATTAGCCAATCATTGAGACATCAGGCTTATTTATATAACATCACACTGGCATGAAATTGGCAAACCATATTTTTCACAATTGAATAAAATACAAGTTTTATTAAGTGTGCTCAGACCAGTATGTGTAGTGAGCAATTTAATAGTGTAAGTTTTATCCTTTCTTTTAAAGTTGTATATTTGTTTACAGTTTAGATATTTACCGAGATTGCACTCAATAAACATATTATGAAATCCGGTTTATTATGTCACAACACTATAAACAGATAGGACATTAATGACTAGACGATATGAGCAGAGATTCTGCAGATTATGGGCAAGGGAAATTTCTGATGAAAAGAGACAGGTGTTTCATTTCATATCTCAGACAAAACAGTATCCTGCTTAGGACATAGGAAATGCACTTTGTATATATTTTTCTCATAAAAATCAATTACTTTGGAATGTTAATCAGTTTAAAGTGATACAGCACAAGATTATTGTCAAAACACAGATGTTTTGTATTCTGTTTTAAATTGTTTTCATGCAGGGACATTTTTCTATGAAGAATTAATTTTTGTCTATGTAGTTGTTGGTAGGGTATGATGCATTATTTTGGCTCCTGGTGTTGTTGGGCTTTCACCTAGAGATTGAGAGGTTTGTGGGTGGAATTTTGACTACTGCTTGAAACCCAGTGTGTCAGCAGTGACTGTCTGATTGTGCTGGCGCAGTGAAGCCTAAACCAACATCAAAGGCAAGCAGCAAACCATTAGGTTCCAGCCTACTCCACCTTTACTGACTCTGAACAGTTTGATAACAAGAAACCTCAGGGAACTAGCTAGACAGCACAAGTACATAGTTTGAGTAATGCACTTGTACCATTCAACAATTCAGGATGTTAGCCACTCAGATTACTCCTGGAGTAATCCTGGAACCCCCTTTATAACATCACTGAGGGTGTCCATACACAACCAAGGACTGTAGAAGTTTGGAAGGGTACTTTTTACAGGGCAGTTGGGAATGCACAATAAATTATGGCCGTCTCCAACATTTAGGAGGAATGCAAAATCAAATAAGCCTGCTTCCGGGCCCCAAATAAATTATGTTTTTTACATATTTTTACAACTCCTGCTTTCTTACAAATGACATAGACTCTGATTTGGATAGTTAAACTGTGTTCCACTTGTTTTCGGCAGGTGGGCCTTGAATGTTGCTTCTGTTGAATCTTCAGGCACAAAGTACATGACAGAGAAGTGAATTTCTGCTGTGAGTGAATGACCCCATCAGCAGTTTTGGTTGATTTAGAGGAAGAAAAGAAATGGAACAATAGAATACCCGAAAGAGAATCTACCCACCTGCTCTAATGCAAAAGAAAAATACTGTGGATGTTGGAAATCTGAAATAAGAACAAAAAAAGCTGGAAAAGACAGCAGGTCAGGCTTTCCTCTCTAAAGGCAAACATAGTTTTAGATCAATGACCTTTCACCAGAACTGAAGAGAAAAAATAAGGAAGAATTTTTGAGCCAGTGCAAGTAGGAGGGGGCATGAATAACAAGTGGAAAATTCTGTATTAGGATGGAAGCCAGAGGGAGATTCAATAACATTACTTTCATGATGCAACAGTCACTTCCCTAGGGGCACTATGAGAGTTGTATTGATGGTTGCTGTTGAATTCCAGTGAAACAGCATGAGCTATATCCCTGATTGTCAAACTCATCAACCTGAATTTCTAAGCTGATGTGTATCCCAGGCTGCCAAACTGATATTAGAAATATCAGCCAATCCGTACTGCTCAAGTGAAGCAAGCAATTCAGTAATGCCTGGTTTATCAGAACTGGGAATTGCCATCACTTAAACAAAAAATAAAACAGAATAGATTGTTGCTGGAAGTCTAAAGCTTGTCTTTGAAAGCCTGGCTCATGGCACATCTACAATGGCAGGTACACCTGCTAAACACAGGGAATAAAAAGGAGCAAACACCATGGAAAGCATCATTGATTTGAAAAATCAGGGCTATTCTAAGATTCATAGAGATCTATTGCGATATGGAATGAGGCATTACTGTTAGAAAATTATACAGATCCATTTTAGTGCAGGACAGCAAATATGAAGTAAATGCAATATATTTTTGAGAGACTGATGATTTCACATGTGAAGGCAACCAGTAACTGCAAACTTAAAAATTTTAACTGTATATAGGTGGCAAAGATAAACATCGTTATCTATCAAATTTAAATTAGAAAGAATAACGCTTCAAAGGCAATTCCATTAGTCCTTGTGGGATACTTTTTTTTGTTTTTTTAAACATTTGGTAACGTCTTTTCTGGAATAGAATGTCAAAAAGAGACATTATCCTCACTTCCTATCCATCACTTGACTGACCTTGAGAGGACAACAAGGAGGATAAGGAACACCTCACGAGAGATTGCCTGTCATGGATAAATTGAAGCAGCTCAAGTAACTAACATTTGGAACTTGTCAGAAGATCCAAGTTGCTCAAAAGCTTTGTGAGGACAGTGTGAAACAGGCTGATATGCTCGAACAGGTTACTGTTAAGAAGGAAGATGTGCTGGAAATTTTGAAAAACATAAGGATAGCTATGTCCCCTGGGCCAGATGGGATATACCCAAAGTTTCTACAGCAAGTGAGGGAAGAGATTGCTGCACCTTTGGTGATGATCTTTGTATCCTCATTATCCACTGGAGTAGTGCCAGATGGTTGGAGGGTGGCAAATGTTATTCCCTTGTTTAAGAAAGGGAATTGGAATAATCCTGGAATTACAGATCAGTCAGTCTTACATCAGTGGTGGGCAAAATATTGGAGAGATCCTGAAAGACTGAATTTATGATTACTTGGAAAACCATAGTTTGATTAGAGATAGTCAGCATGGTTTTGTGAGGGACAGGTCATGTCTCACAAGCCTTATTGAATTCTTTGAGGATGTGACAAAACACACTGATGAAGATAGAGCAGTAGATGTGGTGTATATGGATTTTAGCAAAGCACTTGATAAGGTTCCCAATGGTAGGCTCATTCAGAATGTAAGCAGGCATGTGATAAGGGAAATTTGGCTGTCTGGATATAGAATTGGCTGGCCCATAGAAGACAGAGGGTGATGGCAGATGAAAAGCATTTAGCCTGGAGCTCGGTGACCCGTGGTGTTCTGCAGGGATCTATTCTGGGACCTCTGTTCTTTGTAATTTAATAAATGATTTGGATAAAGAAGTGAAAGGATGGATTAATATGTTTGCTGATCACAAGAAGGTTGGTAGAGTGGTGGATAGTGTGGAGGGCTGTTGTAGGACATTGACAGGATATAGAACTGGGCTGATAAGTGGAAGATGGAATTCAACCTGGAAAAGTGTGAAGTGATTCATTTTGGAAGGTGACTTTGAATATAGAATACAGGGTTAAAGGCAGGACTCTTGGCAGTGTAGAAGAACAGAGGGATCTTGGGTCCATGTCCATAGATCCCTCAAAGTTTCCACCCACGTTGGTGGGGTTGTTAAGAAAGCGTATGGTGTATTGGTTTTCATTAGCGGGGTATCGAGTTTAAGAGATGTGAGGTTATGCTGCAGCTCTCTAGAGCCCTGGTTAGACCACACTTGGAATATTGTGCTCAGTTATGATGGCCTCATAATAGGAAGGATATGAAAGCTTTAGAGAGCATGCCGAGGAGATTTACCAGGATGTTGCCTGGACTGAACCGCATGTCTTATGAAGAAAGATTCAGGGAGCTAGGGCTTTTCTCATTGGAGCAAAGAAGGATGAGAAGTGACTTGTTAGAGGTGTACAAGATGATGAGATGCATAGATAGAGTGGATAGCTGGAGAGCTTTGCCCAGGACAGAAATGGCTATCACAAGGGACATAATCTTAAGGTGATTGGAGGAAGGTTTAAGGGAGATGTCAGAGGTAGGTTCTTTTCACAGAGAATGGTGGATGCATGGAATGCATTACCAGCAGTGGTCGTAGACTCAGATACATTAGGGACATTTAAGTGACTCTTGGGTAGGCACATGGATGATAGTAAAATGAAGGGTATGTGGGTTAGTTTGATCTTAGAGTAGGATAGAAGGTCGGTACAACATCGAGGGCTGAAGGGTCTTTAGTGTGCTATACTGCTCTATGTTCCAAGATATTAAAGAGAATTTTTCTCATTTTTCATCATTGTCCAGTGTTAAAAATCAAAAATGTATTATGGCTGAACAATCACTTTTCCTGACTCTTTCGCATGTGATTCTTGTATTCTACTTCTTGATACATAAGTTGAAACACTTCCAGCTCTGATCTCATTATTTTGAAACTTCAATATAATCAATTTTAATGTAGTAGGGTATTGGCAACCAGAAAATTGGGATATTGCACTCACCATTTTCTCCCAATTAACTCAAGATTTTTAATACTGCTGCATGCCTATTGCAATTGTGATCATTGACATTTCAATCAAGATTCTGTAATGTCAATAGGAATCTAATACCAGTTTCAGAGCAAAATATGCAAGTCGCACATCTTAAAGGGACAGATAGATAAATTGATTTCAAAATGCTTTTTAAAGGAATGCTGCAGATACTTAGCTCAATGGAGTTCATTTGAAATTCACTTGACGCAATTCCTTCACAATTCTTTCCCTTCGATTTTGCTCCTTTTCATAACAAATTATGAAAATTATTTACATCGGCATTCCAATTGGACAAATTTGGTTCAAATCCTCCGATCAACAATGGATCTCATGTTTTGAAACTTGTAGACAACAAAACGTATCCACTTAACTATCTTCAATATTTCTGGCCAATCCTTCAGTGAATCATTTTACAAAACATCCTCTGAACTGGAAAACTCACACATAACATGAAAGTTTATAATGTTTTATTATCACATGAAAAATTGTCTTCCAAAGTGAAAGAGAAATGAATTTTAGTTTCTCAATTCTGTGACAATGTAACTTGTTTCCTGCAAAAGGCCACAAAGTTTGTTTGTCTTTGAGCACAGAACAGCATTTCAGAGAAATGATCAGGAATCACCTTGGGGAGATTGTTGCTAAGGTACTTACTGACTTGAGATTTACCACTACTGAAAGGACCCTGAAGAGAGCATACAGATCAGATAGTGAGGGAACTCCAAATATCAATTAAACCTGCATCCTTACTTCCAATACCACTTCTTTCGGATTGGAATTTAGCAGGGTATTAATAGATTGTGCAGGACACTTGGTTAAAAATAAGAGCAGGAATCAACATTTTTCACAATTATTGTTGTTTCAGCAAGATTTCTAAAGCAGTGACTTTGGGAAAAGTAGCAGCAAAAATGTGAGTGGGGAAACTTAAAAAAAACAACTGCAAGATATGGTTTTCCCTAGGAAATACAATCAACCAAGATTCAAATGTTGCAACAAATATTTGAAGAAATAATGAATTGTTTAGAAGTAAATCATAGTGATTCCACAATCAGAGGTGGAATTAGAAAAATGGCATCAAACTTTAAAGACCATGATTAAAACTTATTTTCAGGAGTGTCAGGATGATTGGGATAAAGGAATTTGGTTTCTATTATTTACTATTATGAATGCCTTAATGAGTCTGTTTCTTTTAAAATAATACACAACTCTAATTTACAACATTTTCAAGTCTTGTCTCCCAGTGGCTCATGACATTCTGATGGCATTTCATTTAGGTATTAATAAAACATGGATTGATGTATGGACATATAATGAGTGGTTGATTGCATTAGTTCAATAAAAAAGTTACAAACCAAATGTCAGAGAGTATACTGATCTATCAAATTTCAAGGTAAGATTAACCAAAGTGTGAAATTTGGGTAATAAGTACATGAAAAGTGGTCAACAAATGTTGGAAGATTTCAAAACTCCAATTTTTTTTGCAGGAGACGGAGTGATAATATTGTTATCTGCCTATGATGAACCGGTAAGAGCAAGTGGACCTTGTCAAATCAAAAGAAATGCAAAGAACAAATAATGTAACAAATGCTCCAGACAAGAGGATATATCGCTGCAATCTGTTAAAGTGAAACTATGATTGGGAAGATTGTCAGAAAGAAGTTTATCACATCACATTTGCTACTTTTGCAAATCACTTTAAATTTGTGATCTCTTGTTCTCAATTGCTTTATAAATAGGAGAGTTTCTCTCTATCTCCACTTACTTTCATATTTTGGAAACTCCCATCAGATCTCCTTCTGGCCTTCTTCTCGACAAGGGTTCACAGCTTTCCTAAAGTGTGGCACCTAGAACTGTGTGCAATGTCCCAGCTGAGGTTTAACAAATATAAAAAACAGAAATTACTGGAACAGCTCAGCAGGTCTGGCAGTATCCATGGAGAGAAATCAAAGTAAATCTTTCAGGTCATTTCTCAGAATGTGTTGCAAGTCTTTTGGTTTTATGAAGTATAACAAATGCTTTGTACAAGATCAGCATATTCTCCTTGCTCCTGTGCCTTATGTTCTATTTACAAAGCCCAGAGTACTGGATGCTTTATTAACTACTGTCTCCAACATTCCTGCCACTTTAACTAATAACTCATCTTAAATATACACATATTTACCCCTGCCTCTGCCAGCCCTTATATTTTCTATCCATATTCTTTCTAACATAATAAATTGCATCGCATTTTTCTGCATTGAACCTATCTATCCACTCTGTCAACTTGTCGATGCCCTCCTCACAATTTGCAATGCATCCATGATTTTGTTTCAACTACAAACATTGAACTTGTCAGATCTAGACCATGTACATATGTCAAGAAAGATAATACCAGTCCTGCCCTTTCCTGAACCTGGTCTCTGGTATCAGCCCAACATCATTCTTCCACAAGGTAAACCGTGCCTACAATTGTGCAATGGTGTTTACTGTCTTCCATGCTTTCACCTATATGAAGTGTAACCCTAGTTTAGACATAATTAATTTCACACCTACTCTGATATCTTTTCCAGCATTTTGTGAACTCTGATATGCCTCTCATATTCTGTCTCGGTTCACACACTCTTATGAGTTAGCTTAAAGCCCTACAAAGAGCATGAGTAAAGTGCCCCCACCCCAAAAGAACTCAATTCCTGCACTTTTCAGATGTAAGTTATTCTTTACACAATTATAATCTATTCTAGAGCCAGTCCCAGATATTCACAGCCCTTCCTCCTGCACCCATTTTTCCAGCATTTACTTTATCTTCCTATTTCTGCACTCACTTGCACATGACACTGGGAGTAACATTGTGATGACAATATTTGACTTTTCCCATGCTAATTTTCTACTTAGCTCCTGAAATTCTGATCGCATGACCACGTCCCTAAATTTCTACCTAAGTAATTGATAACAATGTGGACCAGGACCTCTGGTTAGTAACCCCACCCCCGCAGAAGAATGTCCTGCAGGTACTCTGTGACATCCTTGACCCTGGCACAACAGGGTACCACATCATCCTGGAGTTACGTCCACAGACACAGAAGCAGCTGTCTGTTCCCCCAGCTAGTGAATGCCCTGTCATTCACACTCTTTCTCTCTGCTTCATTCCCCCCTATACAGCTTCCACCAACTACCAAAATTTTAAAAAATCGATTTGTGAGGAAGGCTACCTATACTGCATAGAAACATAGAAAATTGGAGCAAGTATAGGCCATTCAGCCTTCTGAGTCTTCTCTGCCATTCAATATGTTCATGGCTGATCATTTACCTCAAAGTCCTGATCCTGATTTCTCCCCATAAACTTTGGCCCCTTTATCCATGAGAACTATATCTAACATATCCTTGAAAACATTCAATGTTTTGGCCTCAACTAATTTGCGTGGCAGAAAATTCTATAGGCTCACAACTCATTCTGTAAAGAAATCTCAGTTCTAAATGGAAGACACCAAATCCTTATGAAGAACAAAGAACAAAGAAAATTACAGCACAGGAACAGGCCCTTCAGCCCTCCAAGCCTGTGCTCATTCAGATCCTCTATCTAAACCTGTTTCCTATTGTCTAAAAGTCTGTATTCCTCTGCTCCCTGCCATTCATGTATCTGTCTAGATACATCTTAAATGTTGCTATCATGCCGCCTCTATCACCTCTACTGGCAATGTATTCCAGGCACCCACCACGCTCTGTGTTAAGAACTTTCCACACATATCTCCCTTAAACTTTTCCCCTCTCACCTTGAACTCGTGACCCCTAGTGACTGAGTCCCCCACTCTTTGAAAAAGCTTCTTGATATCCACCCTGTCTATACCGCTCATGATTTTGTAGACCTCAATCAGGTTCCCTCTCAACCTTCATCTTTGCAATGAAAATAATTCTAATCTACTCAACCTCTCTTCATAGCTAGTGCATTCCATACCAAGCAACATCTTGGTGACCCTCCTCTGCATCCTCTCCAAAGCATCCATATCCTTTATGTAATGAGGTGATCAGAACTGTACACAATATTCCAAATATGGTCGAACCAAAGTCCTATACATCCATAACATGATCTGCCAATTCTTGTATTCATACCCCATCTGATGAAGGAAAGTATCCTGTATGCCTTCTTGACCACTCTATTGACCTGTGTTGCCTCCTTCAGAATTTAATGGACCTGATAACCCATTGCTGTACGTTGCTGTACATCAATTTTCCCCAGGGCTTTTCCAATTACTGTATAATTCACTCTCGAACTGGATCTTCCAAAATGTATCACCTCGCATTTGCCCGTATTGAACTCCATGTGCCATTTGTCTGCTCAACTCTCCAAACTCCACCAATCTTAGTGTCATCTGAAAACTTGCTAATCAGACCACCTATATCTTCCTCCAGATCATTTATGTATATCACATGGTCCCAACATGGATCCCCGTGGAACACCATGGTCACAGTTCTCTATTTTGTGAAACTCCCTTCCATTACAACTCTCTGTTTCCTGTTGCCCAGCCAGTTCTCCATCCATCTAGGTAGTACACCCAGGACCCCATGCGACTTCATTTTCTCTATCAGTCTACTGTGGGGAATCTTATCAAACACCTTACTGAAGTCTATGTACATGACATCTACAGCCCTTCCCTCATCAATCAACTTTGTCTCTTCCTCAAAAAATTCTATTACATTGGTAAGACATGACTTTCCCTGCACAAAACCATGTTGCTGATCACTGATAAGCCAAATTTCTTCCAAATGGGAATAGATCTGATCCCTCAGTATCTTCTCCAGTAGCTTCCCTACCACTGACCTCAGGCTCACCGGTCTACAATTACCTGGATCATCCCTGCTACTCTTCATAAACAAGGCACAATATTAACAATTCTCCAGTCCTCCAGGACCTCAGCCATATTCAAGGATGCTGTTAAGGCCCCAACTATTTCCTCTCTCACTTTTCTCAGTAACCTGAGATAGATCTCATCCGAATATGGGGACTTGTCCACCTTAATGCCTTTTAGAAAACCCAACACTTTCTCCCACCTTATGCCGACTTGACCTAGAGTAATCAAACATCTATCAGTAACCTCAACATCCATCATGTCCCTCTCCTCGGTGAATATCAATACAAAGTACACATTAAGAATCTCACCTATTTTCTCTGACTCCATGCATAACTTTCTTCTTTTGTCCTTGAGTGGGCCAACCCAACTCTAGTTACCCTCTTGCTCCTTATATATGAATGAAAGGCTTTGGGACTTTCCTTAACTCTGTTTACTAAAGATAGTTCATGACCCCTTTTGGAATTAAGAGATCCTTCTTAATTCATCATTTCAGATTGGTCCTACTTTCCCAATATTCTTCCAAAGCTCTGTTGTTTTCAGTTGCCTCAATCTTATGTATGCTTCATTTTTCTTCTTAGCTCATCTCACAATTTCACCTGTCATCCATGGTTCCCTAATCTTGTCATTTCTATCCTTCATTTTCACAGGGACATACCTGTCCTGCACACTAATCAATCTCTCTTTAAAAGCCTCCCACATATCAAATGTGGATTTACCTTCAAACAGCTGTTCCCAATCCACATTCCTACTTAATTTTGCTATAGTTAATCTTCCCCTAATTTAGCACTCTTCCTTTAGGACCACTCTTACCTGCTTGTTTCTCTTGGACTGCTTGATGGCCATACTTTCCTTTCCCATCTCTAGGCCTGTGGTGTGACCACCACTCTGAACATACTATCCACATTACTCTCAACCTTGCAGATTTGCTGTAATGACACTAGTGCCTCCTGACCTGAAAATCTAAATCAGGTTTCAATAAATGACAGCACTTTCAGCATGTCTGGCTATCTAGGACACTAATAAGATACATGACACCCCACATGTTACAGGCTGCAACTTCCACTTGACTGAGCTGTGCTGCCATGTTTTATATTTACTTGTCTTACATTAGGTTGGCTCTACTTATATTGCTGTACCTGATTTTTCTTTATCACTGACTTTAATCAATTAAATCCAACAACATCTAATTGTTAAAAATAAATAATGCATTTTTCTAATTTACATTAATTTGAAAACAGTCTCGTAGCAGTTTCTAAACAATCAAAGAGTCTAGAATTTCTCTTGATGTCATTATTTATCTTCTTGCGTGAGTGGTGTACCTCTGAAACTGCCAGACAGGTGGTGCAGACTTTGAACGTTGGCCCAATTTATCCAATCCCACTCTGAGCTGCTTTCTCACAGGTCCATTGCCTCTCAGACTCCCTCTGAAGTGAGTTTGATTTTGGCACCTACATATCCACCAACTCTGCAGAGAGTGTTATTTATACAGACCATATCATTTGACTTTCCCAACAAGATTTCATAGTAAGAGTCTGCGATTGTTTCAATGGATGTTAATGCTGCAAGCAGACAATTTGAAAGTCATGCATGTAAATAGCAAGAGGCAGGATTATAGCAGATGCTTTATCAACATAAAATAAGAAGGAAAATCAACATTGCCATCAAAATGGGCTTGTGTAGAATATGAATTTTTTATTTGGACAGTCCCTGTGTATTTAATGTAAGCATGTTGTCAAAGTAAAATCAATATAAGATTTTGTGGTACTTAAATTCTATTTTGTCAAATAGAATTTGTGGTAATAGGATACTAGTTTTAAAAATAAAAATACCTCTTAATGATTCAGTTTTCTATTGGGAGTTGTTATGAAGATTTATAATTTATTGTTTATTCATTATTTATTACTATTGTTTGAAAACTTTTATTCCAGAATGGAATTAAGATTATTTTTGTTATTCAGTCTGCGAAAACCAGATTCTTTTTAAGTTCAAAAGTCATTTTTAAAATTGAATTCAACACACCATCTACAAGAATTTCTGTGATTTCAATTACATTACCAGCAAGCCAACGAGGAGAAATAACCACTATGATTTCTGCAGCTTTGAGTTTTATGATGACGAAAGGGAGAGAGAAGGAGCCCAGGGCAGGTTTCTCAAAGGGGAAGAAGCCCATAGAACATAGAACAAGAACAATACAGCGCAGAAAAGGCCCTTTGGCCCTTGATGTTGCGCCGATCTGTGAACTATTCTCAGCTCGTTCCCCCTACACTATCCCAAAATCATCCATGTGCTTATCTAAGATTGTTTAAATCTCCCTGATGTGGCTGAGTTGACTACATTAGCAGGTAGGGCATTCCATGCCCTTACCACGCTCTGCATAAAGAACCTGCCTCTGACATCTGTCTTAAATCTATCACTCCTCAATTTGTAGCTATGCCCCCTTGTACAAGCTGACATCATCATCCTAGGAAAAAGACTTTCACCGTCTACCCTATCTAACCCTCTGATCATTTTGGATGTCTCTATCAAATCCCCTCTTAGCCTTCTTCTTTCCAATGAGAACTGACCCAACTCTCTCAGACTTTCCTCATATGACCTTCCCTCCAGGACAGGCAACATCCTGGTAAATCTCCTCTGCACTCTTTCCAATGCTTCCACATCCTTCCCGAAATATGGAGACCAGAACTGTACACAATATTCCAAGTGTGGCTGCATCAGCGTTTTGTATAGTTGCAGCATGATATTGCGGCTCCGGAACTCAATCCCTCTACAAGTGAAACCTAACACACTGTATGCCTTCTTAACAGCACTATCCACCTGGGTGGCAACTTTCAGGGATCTATGTAAATGGACTCCAAGATCCCTCTGCACATTCACACTACCAAGAATCTTTCCATCGAACCAGTACTCTGCCTTCCTGTTATTCTTCCCAAATTGGATCACCTCACATTTAGCTGCATTGAACTCCATTTGCCACCTCTCAGCCCAATTCTGCAGTTAATCAAAATTCCCCTGCAACTTGTAACATTCTTCCACACTGTCTACTATTCCACCGACTTTAGTGTCGTCTGCAAGTTTACTAATCCATCCATCTATGCCTGTGTCTAAGTCAATTCTAAAAATGACAAACAGCAGCAGTCCCAAAACAGATCCTTGTGGCACACCACTAGTAACCAGACTCCAGGCTGAAGATTTTCCATGAACCACCACTCGCTGCCTTCTTTCAGAAAGCCAGTTTCTAATCCAAACTGCTAAATCACCCTCAATTCCATGCCTCTGCATTTTCTCCAACAGCCTACCATGTGGAACTTTATCAAAGACTTTACTGAAGTCCACCTATACCACGTCAACTGCCCTACCTTCATTTACATGCTTGGTCACCTTCTCAAAAAACCCAATGAGATTTGTGGGACACGACCGGTCCTTGTCGAAACCATGTTGACTATCTGAAATCAAATTGTTGCTTGCTAGATGATTATAAATCTTATCTCTTATAATCCTTTCCAAAATCTTTCCTACAACAGAGGTAAGGCTCACTGGTCTATAATTACCTGGGTCATCTCTACTGCCCTTCTTGAACAAGGGCACAACATTTGCAATCCTCCAGTCCTCTAGTATCAAACCTGTAGACAATTATGAGTCAAATATCAAAGCCAAAGGCTCTGCTATCTCCTCCCTAGCTTCCCAGAGAATCCTCAGATAAATCCCATCCGGCCCAGGGGACTTGTCTACTTTCACTCCTTCTGGAATTGATAATATCTGTTCGTAACTTACCTTGATCCTTTCTAGTCTAATATCCCATACCTTATTCTTCTCCTCAACAAATTATCCTTCTCCTTAGTGAAAACCGATGAGAAATGTTCGTTTAGCACCTCTCCGATCTCCACAGGGTCCACACTCAACTTCCCACTTCTGTCTTTGATAGGCCCTATTCCTACCCTAATCATCCTTTTATTCCTCACATACCTATAGAAAGCTTTAGAATTCTCCTAGGCTGTTACTAGCAATATCAAAATAATTAGGATTGGGGACAATTCTTGAGTTTCCCAGAAATCAGTGAGAAGTGAAGACTTCATCTGACGAAGGGGCTACATTCCAAAAGCTTGTGATTTCAAATAAACCTACTGGACTATAACCTGGTGTCATATGATTTCCACCTTTTTCCACCCCAATCCAACACCAGCACCTCCACATCCTTGAGAGAAGGCAGTGAAACTTCCTCAACACTTGTAACAATTTTGAGGCAAGTTTCAACATTCTGCCTGTTCTAAACATTCATTCTCAACTTTTAAGTGACATCTCATTTCAGATAAAAATCCAATATATTTCTGTGAAAAAATGCAACTGACAAATGTAACAATTGTGTTTAAAGCAATGTGTGTGGGTTAGCTTTGTATAAGAGACCATTACATATTGTGACTTTGAATGAAAAGGTGATGAATGCACAGGTGTGTAAGTGGGTAGAGTGGTTGAGGTAAGTGGGTATTGTAATAGCTGGGTAAAGTGGTATGTGAATAGGGTGGCAGCTAGACAGGGCAGTGAGACTGAGTTAAGTTAAGTTTTTGTGGAGTTGGGGATGACAGCTTATCCAGGAGTTGCTAGTTATCCAGGAGTTACTCAGAAATAGACATTTTCTGTCAAATATTTCCTGGGGAGCTGATCATAACAGTCTAAACTCTCCAATTCTAATTCAGAGTTTGAGACTTTTTCAGAGTTTCCAGAGGAAATTGCAATTGGATTTTAAACTTTCCAGACAATCCCCTGGAGTCAGTGTACCAGGATTTCCACAGGTTCCTCAGATGTATATTCGGTCGTATGTCAGTCATCCAAATATCCAGAGATCGGAAAGTCTGAGTTATTGCCTTAAGTGTTGTTTGCATTACACTCACAGCTATAGCCTTGGATGCTGCTGCAGCAATGTACAAAATATTGATCTGTACTCTACAAGATCCTGTTCCTACACACATTCCAGAGAGCTCACACTCATTCAAGTGGGAGCTTATGCAGTTTTAAAGTGCACAGTTTGCCCACTATTGACTCTGGAAAAAAAACAGGCAGTTACTTTTCTGCTTTAATTTTAACTTTGTGTCGATTTCAGATGACTGAGCACTAGCTTAGAAGAACCAAATCACAAAATAATTTGAGCATCATGCACAGTCTGATAACCATTGGGACTGTTGAATAAATACTACCTATGGACAAAGTTCAGGGTAGTAGTTGATGGCAAAGGTTCATCTTGGAGTGCCGTCACTAGCGGTGTTCCGCAAGGATCTGTTTTGGGACCATTGCTGTTTGTCATTTTTATAAATGACCTGGAGGAGGGGTTAGAAGGTTGGGTGAGCAAGTTTGCGGATGATATGAAAGTCGGAGGAGTTGTAGACAGTGAAGAAGGATGTGGCAGGTTACAGCGGGATATAGATAAGCTGCAGAACTGGGCAGAAAGGTGGCAAATGGAGGTCAATGTAACTAAGTGTGAGGTGATTCACTTTGGTAAGAGTAATAAAAAGATGGGGTACTGGGCTAACGGTCAGATACTTGGTAGTGTGGATGAGCAGAGGGATCTTGGTGTCCATGTACACAAATCTTTGAAAGTTGCCACCCAGGTAAATAGTGCGGTGAAGAAGGCATATGGCGTACTGGCTTTTATTGGTAGAGGAATTGAGTTCCGGAGTACTGAGGTCATGTTGCAGTTGTATAAGACTCTGGTGCGGCCGCATCTGGAGTATTGTGTGCAGTTTTGGTCGCCATACTATAGGAAGGATGTGGAGGCACTGGAACGGGTGCAGAGGAGGTTTACCAGGATGTTGCCTGGTATGGTAGAAAGGTCGTATGAGGAAAGGCTGAGGCACTTGGGGTTGTTTTCATTGGAGAAAAGAAGATTTAGGGGTGACTTGATAGAGGTGTATAAGATGATTAGGGGTTTAGATAGGGTTGACAGTGAGAATCTTTTTCCACGTTTGGAGTCAGCTATTACAAGGGGGCATAGCTTTAAATTAAGGGGAGGTAGGTATAGGACAGATGTTAGGGGTAGGTTCTTTACTCAGCGAGTCGTGAGTTCATGGAATGCCCTGCCAGTAGCAGTGGTGGACTCTCCCTCATTATGGGCATTTAAGCGGGCATTGGATAGGCATATGGAGGATAGTGGGCTAGTGTAGGTTAGGTGGGCTTGGATCGGCGCAACATCGAGGGCCGAAGGGCCTGTACTGCGCTGTATTCTTCTATGTTCTATGTTCTATGTTCTATATTGCACAGAATTGTAAGAGATGATGTAAATTAAGCCTATGGCTGAATTAACTGAGTAGACGGAAACTGTTGATGTATCTGAGAAAGTTGATCTGCAGTGTCCTAATGGTAAAGTATCCATTTTTCATTATATTATAGACAGTCCTTAATTGTTTTATTTTCCGAATCCTCCTTTGCCAAATCCAGCAGATTTAGATCATTGCTATATATATATATATATATATATAAATACACATACCATACAAAATCTAGGATCAGAGAAGAAAATTGAGGCAATTTCCCTTTAAAAAAATACATTTTCTCACTGCAGTTTCTAATGTCTGTGCTGTTTGAGAAAATAGCATCTTGCACCAGTGCTATGTTACTGCAGCAACATGGGGCATTTCCTTTTTAATTGCCTAATCTGCCACATTAATTGTTGTTCTGCATGAACTGAGTGCAATAGCACTAAAAATAAATATTCTTCTTCCAGCAAATTTGTTAAGCGTTGGTAAGTGGGTAATAAAGTATTGCTATAAACAATCCTGACATGACTGGAGGTGATCACATATTTGCTGCCAGTGTAAAGCTTTACCCAAAACAGTAATTTCTAGGCTATAATTAGAACATGTGACATGGAATTTCCATGGAATGTCTGCAGGGGCAGGAGAAGTAGTCTACTTGCCAGAGCTAAGCATCAGTAATGGCGTATTCATTTTGTACAGCATCAGCCACCGCTCAGTGCAAGCTCTCTTGTCTCAGTTAAAACGTTGTCGGTTGAGTTTCACTTCAGTAACTTAAGCATACTTTCCTTCTTACACAGCTCCTCATGGTCAAGAATGATTTGTTTCCACATTAAAAATGAGTTCTCTGGTGACTAAAGTGTTCAATGCATGAGCTACAGTTTCTGTGATTGGAGGGGAGCTGCCAGTGTTTGGGGCATTGCAAGGATAGGTATCCCAAGTTTCTTGTCAATGCCTGACTTCAACTTGCCATCAGTGATGAGGTTCTTTCATAGAATCCCTACAGTGTGGAAGTAACCATTCAACCCATTGAATCTACACCAACCCTCCAACGAGCATCCCACCCAGATCCACCCCATCCTTACATTTCCCATGGCTAACCCAACTAGCCTGCATATTCCTGGACACTGTGGACAATTTAGTATGTCCCATCCACCTAACTTGCACATCTTTGAATTGTGGGAGGAAACTGGAGCACCCAGAGGAAACCCACGCAGACACGGGGAGAATAAGCAAACCCCACACAGACAGTCACCTGAGGCTACAATGGAACCTGGGTCCTTGGTGCTGTAAGGCAGCAGTGCTAACCACTGAGCCACTGTGCTGCCTGATTCTATGTGGGCAAACCCTTCCTAGGTGCCTTCCACCACTTTGGGAGGTTTTGAGCCAGAGTTTCCCAGATAATTGACATGAATGTTGCATTTGTTCAAGGACACTTTGAGAGAAGCTTTAAACAATTTTGTCCAGTCTTTTGGACCTCAGCTGTCATATCAAATCTCCAAGTACAGGGCTTGTTTCTGGAGTTTCATGTCAGTCATGTAAATGATATTATCCACCCAGAGGAGCTAATCATCATCCATTATCTCTGAGCCATGTAGGAAGATGGATATCACTGCTGATCTGTCGACCATAAACTATCTTCAGGATCTGATCAAAAGTTGCTCTGTCATATTGAGGACAATGTGGAATCTTATCATTCATGCCTGGTCTTGCTCACAGTAGCTCCTAAGGTATAGGAAGTGGTTCACTTTGTCCAAAAGCTTGTTGTAGAATTTTATGGCTGAGGGGGAAGGCAGTGCCTGCTTGATAAAAGACCTTAGTTTACAATTTTTCAGTGTATGACCGATGTTCTTGTACGCCAAAGTGATGGTTTTGATGATAGCTTCGAGTTCAGCCTTCACCTGTGCACCAACACAAACCTCATCTGCCATTGGCAGTTCAACAGGACATTGGATCATCCCTGAAGCTGGTAGATGTTGAACATAGTAGCATCATGTGCTGGGGGAGACAGGAAGAGGTATCTGAGAGCTGGCTTTCAGCCTCTGCACAGTATGCTTGGCAACAGTAGCACCAGCCTTGTCAGCAGGCTTGATTACAATGTCAGAGTTGGATCTGAGAGCATGGAGTGCAGTCAGTTCAGAGGGAGATATGGTCGAATTAGTGAAGGTCAGAGAAGTTAAGTTAACCAATGCCACATTGACAGTTCTCAGTTAATAGGTTGAGTGCAGATTAAAGGACAGAGGGAGCCACCATTGAACATCAGTTATTATGTCCACAATGGTCACTAATCCTATCTCATCTGGGGATCTCCTCCAACGACAGCCTCCAAGCTTGTAGTCCCTCAATCCCACACAGCGCGCTTCTACTATCTTCCCAAATGCCACAAACAGGACTGCCCAGGCAGACCCATTGTTTTTCTCTCTGCTCATGCACCACACAGCTCATCTCTTCCTCCATCAATTCGATGTTTTATCCCATTGTCCAGTCCCTTCTCACTTATATCCACGATTCTTCTGACACTCTATGTCAGTTTGAAAAATTTGCAATTCGCAGGCACCAGCCACCTCCTCTTCACCATGGGTGTGCAATCCCTTCACAGGTCCTTCCCCCGGTGGAATGGTTTTGGGTCTCTCTGCCTCTTCCTGGATAAAAGGTCTGCACCATCTCCATTCACCACCACTCTCCTCCAGCTGATCGAGTTCACCTTCACTTTGAAGAACTTCCCCTTTAACTGCTCTCACTTTCTTCAGATCCAAGCTGTACCCATGGCTCCCATGTGGGCCTCAGCTATGTCTATGTCTTTTGTGGGATATGTGGAATATTCTTTGTTACAATCCTACTCAGATCTCTCTCCATAACTCTTTCTCCGATACATTGATGACATCGGCAGCTTCTCTCTTTCATTTGCAATTGGAAAGTTTATCAATTGTGCTTCCAATTTCCACCCTGCTCTCACCTTCACATCTTTGACTCCTGCCTTTTCTTTTTTGACACCTGTGTTTCCATTTCTGGGGATTGGCTGGATAGTGAAATCCATGACAAACCCAATTACTCCCACAGTTACCTCATCTATACATCCTCACATCCTGTTTCCTCTATGGACTGTATTCCATTTTCCAAGTGTCTTCATCTCCATTACATTGGTTCTGATGATGTCAGAAATGTCCAGCTTTTTATTTAACTGAGGAGTCCGCACCACTGTAGTCAACAATATCCTCAGCCACGCCCGACCCATCTCTCACAATTCGTCCATCACTCCTTCTCTTCCCCACCATAACAATGAAAGGGGCCTGTTGGCCTTATTTTCAATCCCATCAGCATCCGTATCCGAAAGATCATAAGATGCCAATCCTACTACCTCCAATAGGATGCCATTAACAAGGCACGTATTTCCTTCCCCACTTTTTTGTCAGCCTTCCCCACAGATCATTCCATCAGAGACACTGTGGTCCACTCTTCCTCCACTCTCAAGACCTCTCACGGCAGCTTCCCCTGCAATCGCAGAAAGTGTAACACTGGCCTTTTACTTCCTCCCTCCACATTATCCAAAGCCCCAGATACACTTTCCAGGTGAAGCAGTGATTTGCCTGCGCTTCGCTCAATCTGGACACAAGGTATTTTCTTCTATACTGGGGAGACGAAACACAGACGAAACGCTCACATTCTGCTCGTGAAAAGGATCCTGAGCTTTCAGCTACCTGCCACTTCAACACACCACCCTGTTCCCTGGCCAACATCTCTGTCTCAGGCTTGCTGCAGTGCTCCAGAGAAGCCCAGCACCAGCTGGAAGAACAACACCTCACTTTCCACTTGGGGATACTGTGAAGAGTCTTTAGAAGGGCCACGAGACTGAAATGTTAACTCTCTCAACAGATGCTGCCAGACCTGCTGAGTTTTTCCAGCAGTTTCTATTTTTGTTTCAGTTTTACAGCATCCTCAGTTCTTTGTATTTTTTTGGATATTACTGGTGGGTCAAGTATGTAGTCAGGGTTCATGAAGCATACATTTGGCCAGTAGTTGGTGACTCAGGTGATGGTTAGAATTAGAATTAGGTTTATTGTCACATTATATATACAAAGTACAGGAGCACAGTGAAATGCGTACAAAGCCACCATACACGGTACTATCTTAGATACAATATTCTTAGATGAAAATCTTAGGTAATAAAATAGAGTACATATGGAGGAAAATTGGGAAATAAGAAAAAAGCTAAAAGTTTTATATTAGCATTCTTCATAGTAAAAATTTGGAAGATAAAGAAATGACGTTAAAAGTTAAACATTACAGCCCTTCTATCACCTTTAGTCTCTCCACGCTGTGGGCTTTCCCCACGTGGTCTCACTCCCCCCACAGTGCCGAGCTTGAGGTCTGTGATAGACTAACGGCACCAGGCCCCAGTCCAGCGACCAACCCCTCCAGGTCCCCAGCCCACCAGCCACTTTGCTTCAGCCCTGGCTCAGTGATCCCTGGCCATTTCACTCTGCCGTGGCCCAGTGACCCCTGGCCATCTCACTCTGCCCTGGCCCAGTGATCCCTAGCCATTTCACTCTGCCCTGGCCAAGTGACCTCTGGCCATCCCACACTGCCTTGGCCCAGTGACCCCTGGCCATCCCACTCTGCCTTGGCTCAGTGACCCCTGGCCATCCCACTCTGCCCTGGCCCAGTGACCCCTGGCCATCCCACTCTGCCCTGGCCCAGTGATCCCTGGCCATTTCACTCTGCCCTGGCCCAGTGATCCCTGGCCATTTCACTCTGCCCTGGCCCAGTGACCGCTGACCGTCCCACTCTGCCCCGACCCACGGACCTCTGGCCATCCCACTCTGCCTGGCCCAGTGACCCCTGACCACCTTGCTCTGCCCTGGCCCAGTGACAGCTGACTGTCCCACTCTGCCCTGGCCCAGTGATCCCTGGCCATCCCACTCTGCCCTGGCCCAGTGACCACTGGCTATCCCATTCCGGGCCCTCAGTCACTGTAGCACAGCTGCTCTCTTCACAAGCCAATGTAGGTTTAAAAAAACTAAAAATTGGAAAAATAGAAGGAAACAATGAAAACAAAAGGAGAAGTGGATGGAAAGGACGAGCATTGAGCTGAGCCCTGACAGTGCCGACACTAGAGTGCAGCATGTGGTGCTGGAAAAGCACAGCAGGTCAAGCAGCATCTGAGGAACAGGAGAATAGACATTTTGGGCAAAAGCCCTTCATTGGGCCGAGTCAAGTTGGGTCGGGGTTGCTTGATTGTATAAGAGATAGTCACGTTGTGTTTCTGTGGATAATTAGGGGGTTGTGGATAGTTGACATTGTGGGGGTTCCGAGAGGGTGGAGTATGTTCAGGCAGATTCAGTGGGACTTCCAAGGGGGTGGGGAGAATCATACAAGAGGGTGAACTGTTTTTAATCTGTTTATATTTTCTTTGGTACCTATTCAGGGAAGTCATTAAGAAACCTTTGTAGATCAACTTGGACTCGGCAATTTTATTAGAGAATCCGCTTGCTAATTGTCCGTCTGACACTTGAACTTCCCAGTTCCCGCATAGTCACTGTTTCAGGAATTCCAAAGGAACACAACACACATCGTGGGCTACAGCTCTGACTACTTGGAGACCATAAAATCTATGTCTTTATCTGGTCATCATCGCTGCTTAAGGGACTTCCCTATTGATAAATTGGTGCGGCATTTACAAGTGACGAGACTTTAAAAAGTGCATTATTGACTGTAAGGCATTTGGACATAGCCTAAAACCATGAAAGGTATTATGCAAGTATATGCACTTTTGGATTATCCTGACTTTAATATTAATGCCAGCTGTCTGTCTGGTTTTGAGTTCAGAGGCCCAGTTATTAAAAGGAAAACAACAACTTAAATATTCTGAGCAACTTGATGAGCAAAGCTTGCAAAGAAATTAAATTGGATATTGGACACCTTTAGATCAATTTAATCTCCGATGCATGAGCAGTTATCTGGCTCAGTGCACCATCAAATGAATAGAATGAAAAATGTATGCATTCTGCATCAAGCAAACAATCCACTGTGCTGCATTAATAGCCACACACTGAAGGTGAAAATGTATCCCCACAACAGAATGATATAAAATATATGGATTGCACTGAACAAGACTGTTCAGCAACAGGCATCTGGAATCTTTCTCCTACAGTGTTGGTATGGTTGATGAGGAAATGTCGGGAAGTCAATGATGCCCTGTGCTTCAGAGAAGTTTGAAATCAAATGTAAATTCCTGAGCTCCCTCCCGTTGTCTCCGTGGGAAGGCGATGAATATATTCCCTTTATGAATCATGTCACCTGCTAAATGCAAACCTGAACTGCAGGCAGACCCAATGTTGCTGATATATCTTTCGCAGCCTGGAAGAAGTTGGCTGAAAAAGTAAGACTGTAGTGAACGTGAGTGCAAAAGGAAATGTAGTACCAGCTGAAGCAATAGATCGTGTTGCAAGGTGACAGCTCCTCTTGCAAAGCTCCAAATCTACTGTTCTCCTCAGAAGAATACAGATGCGTTGCTTTGAGTGGCGAACTTCAGTTGGAAGTTATCAGTAGCTGAGTACAAATTCCTGGAAGTGTGTCTCCTTTTTAGTCTCCTTACCAACGTAGCTGTTTGCTTCCGCCTCCCCTCCAGTCATTGGAAATGTCAGAAAAAAAATCTCATTTAGCAAAAAATTGCTTAAATCCCCTAAAGAGTTCAGAAGGTTAGACAGTATTAACAAACACTTATCATTTTATGACAAAAAGGTCAATCTAAAATAAGGGAAGTGTTTCTCGAATCTTTGGATCATCTTAGCTGAGAACAAGTCAGCAGTCGTGTAATTTCAATTGGAAAACTCTGCTTCCAGTCCTTTTTGTAGCTTGGCCCAGAGAGAATTATAAGATGGGGCTGAGAAACATTGAGTAGTTTTACTGTGACCAATCCTAATAGTAGTCTCAGCTACTGATAACTTGTGGGGAAGATTGCTGCAACCAAACCTTCACCAGAAGATGAACAGGAAATAGATTTTAAACTTAGTTCCACTCTTCAAAATGTTGCTTTAACATTTTATTAAATCATTCAAGTTAAATAAGTTGCCACCATACTTTAAGTAATAAGTAAAACAATACATAGGGGCATGATTAAAATACATAATTTCGAATAGCAATTTTTTTAAACTATAGAAAATGAATGTTTTTTCTTTTTGAAAATATGTGTTGAATTTCCATTTCAGAGTTAAGGTTTTGGGACTGTCCTTCAGGATGTTAGACCAATCAGTTAATGGGTGAGGCTAGTAGTTTCAATTTAGGACATTGTTGAGATATTTTAATTAATGCAAAAAATCCACAATTACCATCTCACCCTGCAGAAAAATGATTTGAGTTGTGTACAAGGAGATTTTCTCTCTGCCTGTTACTCGCGTGATTTACAGATGGTAAGTTTCTCACCGACAGCTATTTTGTTCCACTTTGAACAACACTCTATTTTTCATGTGCATAAAAAATATACTGATGACTTTCAAAAGGTAGCTGGTGTGACATGTGATGGGGGGAGGGTGCGGGAGCAGAATGACGCCCAGTTTTGTGATGCATCAAGAGCTTTCAAACTTGAAAAGTGGGACTGATATTTAAATTCCCAGCCAGTGACTTTGAACGCAGGACGTCTCATGAAATCTATTGAGTGACTTTCCCACCACTTACCTTTCTGCCCTTAAGCTGTCTGAAATTTTCCTGAGGCAAAGCACAGGCAGTGGGGAGCTCACCCACCTTTGTCAATTGAGGCTCGGGAGGTTAATCAATGCCACCTGAGAAGAGGCCATGGTGTGGAGGTCATAGGTTAGCATGAATAGAGGATTGGCTAATTCATAAAAGTTGACATCTGGACGGCATATTCCAGATTGCAGTTTATCACTAAAAGAGCACCAAGTGGATCATCCTGCTTGCACCAGCACTTCACTTCAGAGAAGAGGCCATGGTGTGGAGGTCATAGGTTAGCATGAATAGAGGATTGGCTAATTCATAAAAGTTGACATCTGGACGGCATATTCCAGATTGCAGTTTATCACTAAAAGAGCACCAAGTGGATCATCCTGCTTGCACCAGCACTTCACTTCAGAGAAGAGGCCATGGTGTGGAGGTCATAGGTTAGCATGAATAGAGGATTGGCTAATTCATAAAAGTTGACATATGGACGGCATATTCCAGATTGCAGTTTATCACTAAAAGAGCACCACAGAGATCAGTGCTGCAGCCATATACATTAAAGACTTGGATAATGCAAGTAAATGCACTGTAACCAAGTTTGCAGAGGACACAGAAATAGGAAGGCATGTGGTGCAAGAGACTTGCGAGAGGGATACAGAGAGGAAAATGAGTGGGCAAAATACATGGCAGATGGAGTATGACATGGGAAAATGTGATGAATTGAAGCTGATTATTATTTAAATGGAGAAAATCTGCAGAAAGCAATAGCACAGAGCGACTTGAGTATCCTCCTGCATATACCACAAAAAGCTAGCATTCAAGTTCAGCAAGTAATAAAGAAGGAAAGTTGTCCATGACTTCAAAGAAAATGAAGGATAAAAATAGGCAGGTTTTGTTAAATTTATATAAGGAACTGGTGAGACCACACTCAGAATATAGTGAACAATTTTGATCCCCTTAGCAGGGAAGATATACTGGCACTGGAGGCAGTAGAGAAGGTTCACTGGGTTGATGTTGGGTATGGAGGGACAGTTTTTTGAGGAGAGGTTGAGTAGATTAGACCTGCACTCACTGGAGTATAGAGGAATGAATGAGGGTCGTATTGAAATGTACAAGATTCTTAGGGTGTTTGACAGGATAAATGCAGAATTTTTTTTTTCTATTCCTAGGAGAATCAGAAGGGGACAGACCAGAATCAGAAGACCAGATGGCATGATTTCAAAATATGAGATTGCCCATTTAATGTGGAAATGAAAAGTGAGCATGGGTGATATTGAATAGGAGTTGGTGCTTTAGGATATATACAACATGGTTTTGGAGACTTCTATGTGCAACGTGGACAGGGGTACATGGGAATATCCATATTCTGAGTAAATATTTTTGAACCAGGACTGGAACTGAGCAAAATAAATATAAGTAAGAAAACAGAAATAGAGAAATTAATGCCTGGAAGGACAAGAAATAACAAGAATCAGATCGGTTTCTGTGCTACACTTTTGAAAGAATTAGGTGAGAACATTATAGATACTCAAATTACAATATTCCAAAATATTCTTGATTTGAAAACAGTTTATTAAAATTGGAAAATTGTACATGCCACTCTGCTATATTAGAAAGGTTTGAAAGAGAAACAGAGGAATTGTGGTCTAACATCTGCTGTCAAGAAATTGCTAGAGTGTACAATTAGGAATATGGTGACAAAATATTTGAAAGTTTCATGCTGGTCAAAGAGTCAGTATAGATTTGTAAAAGGAGAAAGTGAGGTCTGCAGATGCTGGAGATCAAGGTTGAAACTTTATTGCTGGAACAGCACAGCAGGTCAGGCAGCATCCAGGGAACAGGAGATTCGACGTTTCGGGCACAGGCCCTTCTTCAGGAATGAGCAGAGAGTGTTCAGCAGGAGAAGATAAAAGGTAGGGAGGAGGGACTTGGAGGAGGGGCGTTGGAAATGTGATAGGTGGAAAGAGGTCAAGGTGAGGGTGATAGGTCGGAGTAGGATGGAGGCGGAGAGGTCAAGAAGAAGACTGCAGGTCAGGAAGGCGGTGCCGGGCTGGAGGGATTCGGCTGAGACAAGGTGGGGGGAGGGGGGATGAAGAAACTGGTGAAGTCCAAGTTCATCCCCTGTGGTTGGAGGGTTCCCAGTCGGAAGATAAGACGCTCCTCCTCCGACCGTCGCGTTGTTGTGGTTTGGCGGTGGATGAGTCCAATGACCTGCATATCCTCGGTGGAGTGGGAGGGGGAGTTGAAATGCTGTGCTACAGGGTGGTTGGGTTGGTTCGTCCGGGTGGCCCAGAGGTGCTCTCTGAATCGCTCCGCAAGTAGGCGGCCTGTCTCCCCAATGTAGAGGAGGCCACACCGGCTGCAGCGGATGCAGTAGATGATGTGTGTGGAGGTGCAGGTGAATCTGTGGCGGATATGGAAGTTTCCTTTGGGGCCTTGGAGAGAAGTGAGGGGGGAGGTGTGGGCGCAAGTGTTGCACCTCCTGCGGTTGCAAGGGAAGGTGCCGGGAGTGGAGGTTGGGTCGGTGGGGGGTGTGGATCTGACAAGGGAGTCGCGGAGGGAGTGGTCTCTACGGAAAGCTGACAGGGGAGGGGAGGGAAATATATCCTTGGTGCTGGGGTCTGTTTGGAGGTGGCGGAAGTGACGGCGGATGATGCGCTGTACATGGAGATTGGTGGGGTGGTAGGTGAGGACCAGTGGGGTTCTGTCCTGGTGGCGGTTGGAGGGGCGGGGCTCAAGGGCGGAGGAGCGGGAAGTGGAGGAGATGCGGTGGAGGGCACCGTCGACCACGTCGGGGGGGGAAATTGCGGTCCTTGAAGAAGGAGGCCATCTGTGTTGTACGTATTTTGAACTGGTCCTCCTGGGAGCAGATGCGGCGGAGACGAAGGAATTGGGAGAATGGGATGGCGTTTTTACAGGGGGCAGGATGGGAGGAGGTGTAGTCCAGGTAGCTGTGGGAGTCGGTTGGTTTGTAAAAGACTACTCATGTGGAAAAATTGAACTGAATTTTCTTTGGTGGTGACTAAGATAGTGATAAGGAGAATGTCAATGTGTTTTTTTATGGATTACCAGAAAAAAAATGAGCATGATTTTTACAGGAGACATGGGACACTGCCACCAGTACAGGGTCAAGAGGAAGGTCTATTATTGAAATGGTTTCCACTTAAACGAGGTTTGGATCAATGTTCTGGTGAGTCATCTCACTAAGACAGACAGAGGGTTTTAAATTGAATAGTAGGTTTAAGGGATGTGAGAGAGGTGATAAAATTAAGAGAATATACAAGATACTAGAGCAGCGTGTTGACTTATTAAGAATGGCTAAATACGTTAGTCATTATTTCATTAATGTTTAGTAGAATGAGGGATAATGAGGAAGCAAATACAATTCAGAAGGAGCTCGACAGGGAAGATGATAACATGTTTCCATTGGTGGGCAATCCTGAACTAGGGAACACAGTTACAGATTAGGAGGTTACTCAATTACAGTCATGGAGTCATACAGATGTACAACACAGACACAGACCCTTCAGTCCAACTCATTCACACTGACCAGATATCCAAAATAAATCAAGTCCCATTCCAGCATTTGGCCAATAACCCACCAAACCTTTCCTATGCGCATTCTCATCCAAATGTCTTTTGAATGCTATAATTGCACAAGCCTCTATCATTTCCTCAGGCAGCTCATTCCATACAATCCTCTGTGTGAAAAAATTGCCCCTTAGGTCCCTTTTAAATTTTTCCCCTCTCACCTGAAACCTAAGCCCTCTAGTTTTGGCCTTCCCAACCCCGGTGAAAAGACCTGTCTATTTACCCTATCCACGCCCCTCATGATTTTATAAACCTCGATGATGTCACCCCTCAGCCTCTGACTTTCCAGGGAAAGTAGCCCCAGCCTATTCAGCGTCTCCCTATAGCTGTGATCTAAGCTGCTAAATCACCCTCAATCCCATGCCTCCGTATTTTCTGCAATAGCCAACCATGGGGAACCTTATCAAACACCTTACTGAAATCCATATATACCACCTTGACTGCTTTACCCTCATCCACCTGTTTGGTCACCTTCTCAAAGAACTTAATAAATTTGTGAGGCACGACCTACCCTTCACAAGACTATCTTGACTATTCCTAATTAAATTATTATACCTCCAAACATCCAAATCATTTATAACTGTGGGCGGCACGGTGGCACAGTGGTTAGCACTGCTGCCTCGCAGCGCCAGAGACCCGGGATCAATTCCCACCTCAGGCGACTGACTGTGTGGAGTTTGCACGTTCTCCCCGTGTCTGCGTGGGTTTCCTCCGGGTGCTCCGGTTTCCTCCCACAATCCAAAGATGTGCAGGTCAGGTGAATTGGCCATGCTAAATTGCCCGTAGTGTTAGGTAAGGGGTAAATGTAGGGGTATGGGTGGGTTGCGCTTCGGCGGGTCGGTGTGGACTTGTTGGGCCGAAGGGCCTGTTTCCACACTGTAAGTAATCTAATCTAATCTAATGTATGGTTAGTAGGTTTATAGATGACACCAAAATTGGAGATGTAGTGGACAACGAAGAATGTTACCTCAGAGTACAATGAGATCTTGATCAGATGGGCCAATGGGCTGAGAAGTGGCAGATTGAGTTTAATTTAGATAAGTGTGAGATACTGAATTTTGGAAAGGCAAATCAGGGCTGAACTTACATACTTACACAATGGTAAGTTCCTGGGGAGTGTTGCTGAATAAAGATAAAAATCACACAACACCAGGTTATAGTCCAGAAGGTTTATTTGGAAATACCAGCTTTCAGAGCACTGCTCCTTCATCAGATGGTTGTGGAGTAGGACGTAAGACACAGAATTTATAGCAAAAGATTACAGTATCATGGTAGTAAATTTATATATTTAACAAACCAGACTTGACAACAATTGAAGTTTATTAAATGCATCATTTTACTTGCATGATACTGTAATCTTTTGCTATAAATTCTTTGTTATAAAGTCTTATGGTCCTACTCCACAACCACCTGATGAAGGAGCGGTAGTCTGAAAGCTAGTGCTTCCAAATAAACCTGTTGAACTATAATTTGATGTTGTGTGATTTGTAACTTTGGCCACCCCAGTCCAACACCAGCTTCTCCACATCATGGCTGAACAAAGAGACCTTGGACATAGATAATCTGCAGAGCTGGGCTGAGAGGTGGCAGGTGGAGTTTAATGCGGAAAAGTGTCAGGTGATTCACTTTGGAAGGAGTAACAGGAATACATAATACTGGGCTTATGGTAAGATTCTTGGTAGTTCTGATGAGCGGAGAAATCTTGGTGTCCACGTGCATAGATCCCTGAAAGTTACCACACAGGTTGATAGGGGTGTTAAAAAGGTGTACAGTTTGTTAGCTTTTATTGCTAGAGGGATTAGGTTTCAGAGCCATGAGATTATGTTGCAGCGGTATAAAACTCTGATGCAGCCGCACTTGGAGTATTGTGCACAGTTTTGGTCGCCGAATCATAGCAAGGACGTGGAAGCACTGGAAAGGGTGCAGAGGAGATTTACCAGGATGTTGCCTGGTATGGAGGGAAGGTCTTATGAGGAAAGCCTAAGGGAGCCGAGTCTGTTTTTGTTAGAGAGAAAAGGTTAAGACGCAACTTAAGGTGATCAGAGGATTAGATAGGGTGGATAGTGAGAGCTTTTTTCCTCAGATGGTGATGGCTAGCAGGAGGGGAGATAGCTTCAAATTGAGGGGTGATAGGTATAGGACAGAAGTCAGAGGTAGGTTCTTTACTCAGAGTGTAGTAAGGGCGTGGACTGCCCTGCCTGCAACAGTAGTGGACTTGCCAACATTAAGGGCATTTAAATGGTCATTGGATCAACATATGGATGATAATGGAATAGTATAGGTTAGATGGGCTTTAGATTGTTTCACAGGTTGGCACAACATTGAAGGGCCTGTACTCCGCTGTAATGTTGTATAATCTATGTTTTATGTTTTATGAAGTCCATATAGATCATGTCCACCACTCTGCCCTCATCAATCCTCTTCGTGACTTCTTCAAAGAACTCAATCAAGTTCGTGAGATATGATTTCCTACGCACAAAGCCATGTTGACTATCCCTACTCAGTCCTTGCCTTTCCAAATGCCTATAAATCCTGTTCCTCAGGATTCTCTCAACAACTTGCCCATCACCCATATTAGGCTCACCAGTCCATAGTCTCCTAGCTTTTCCTTCGACTGACCGAACTGGTCCTCACCCTGAACAACTTTTCTTTCCAATCCTCCCACTTTCTCCAAACAAAAGGAGTAGCCATGGGCACCCGCATGGGCCCCAGCTATGCCTGCCTCTTCGTAGGGTATGTGGAACAATCCATCTTCCGCAACTACACTGGCCCCACCCCCCATCTTTTCCTTCGCTACATTGATGACTGTATCGGTGCTACCTCGTGCTCCCACGAGGAGGTTGAACAGTTCATCCACTACACTAACACCTTCCACCCCGACCTCAAATTCACCTGGACAGTCTCGGACTCCTCCCTCCCCTTCCTAGACCTTTCTGTTTCTATCTCAGGCCACCGAATCAACACGGACATCTACTACAAACCAGGAGACAGGCCGCCTATTGCGGAGCGATTCAGAGAGCACCTCTGGGCCACCCGGACGAACCAACCCAACCACCCTGTAGCACAGCATTTCAACTCCCCCTCCCACTCCACCGAGGATATGCAGGTCATTGGACTCATCCACCGCCAAACCACAACAACGCGACGGTCGGAGGAGGAGCGTCTTATCTTCCGACTGGGAACCCTCCAACCACAGGGGATGAACTTGGACTTCACCAGTTTCTTCATCCCCCCTCCCCCCACCTTGTCTCAGCCGAATCCCTCCAGCCCGGCACCGCCTTCCTGACCTGCAGTCTTCTTCTTGACCTCTCCGCCTCCATCCTACTCCGACCTATCACCCTCACCTTGACCTCTTTCCACCTATCACATTTCCAACGCCCCTCCTCCAAGTCCCTCCTCCCTACCTTTTATCTTCTCCTGCTGAACACTCTCTGCTCATTCCTGAAGAAGGGCCTGTGCCCGAAACGTCGAATCTCCTGTTCCCTGGATGCTGCCTGACCTGCTGTGCTGTTCCAGCAATAAAGTTTCAACTTTGATCTCCAGCATCTGCAGACCTCACTTTCTCCTAGCTTTTCCTTATCACCTTGCTTAAATAGTGGCAACATACTAGTCAACCTCCAGTCTTCCAGCACCTCATATGTGGCTATCGATGACACAAATATCTCAGAAAGGTGCCCAGCAAGCACTTCACTAGCTTCTTTCAGAGTTCGAGGATACACCTGATCAGGTCCCGGGGATTTATGAGTTTTAAGACATCCAACACCTCCTCCTGTGTAATGTGGACATATTTCAAGATGTTGCTATCTATTTTCCCACGTCTCTATCATCCATATCCTTCTCCACAGTAAACACTGATGTAAAATATTTGTTTATTATCTCCCCCATCTCCTGCATTTCCATACATAGGCTGGTTTGCTGATTTTTAAGGAACTCTATTCTCTCCCTAGTTATCCCTTTGTCCTTACTGTTTTTTAGAATCCTTTTGGATTTTCCTTAACTCTATTTGCCAAAGCTATCTAATATCCCTTTTTTCCTCTTCTGATTTTGCTCTTAAGTATACTCCTGCTGCCTTTATACTCTTCTAGGGATTCACTTGATCTCTACCGTCTATACCCAACATATGCTTCCTTCTTACACTTGACCAAAGCCTCAATTTCTCTTGTCATCCAACATTCCCTACACCTAGCAGCTTTGCCTTCACCCTAACATGAACGTACTGTCTCTGGACTCTCATCTCATTTCTGAATGCTTCCTATTTTCCAGACGTCCCTTTACCTGTGAACATCTGCCCCCAGTCAGCTTTTGAAAGTTCTTGCCTACTACCGTCAAAATTAGCCTTTCTCCAGTTTAGAACTTCGAGATTGGATTAGATTCCCTACAGTGTGGAAACAGGCCCTTCGGCCCAAAAAGTCCACACCGACCCAGATCCATTTTCCCTCTGACTAACGCACCTAGCCTATGGGCAATTTAGCTGGGCCAATTCACCTGACCTGCACATCTTTGGACTGTGGGAGGAATCAAGGGCACACCCACGCAGACACGTGCAAACTCCACACTGAGGCTGGAATTGAACCTGGAACCCTGGTGCTGTGAGGCAGCAGTGCTAACCACTGAGCCACCATGCCTCTGAGGACTGAGGAAGGGATAGTCTTTTTCCATCACTATTTTAAAACTAACAGAATTATGGTCGCTGGCCACAAAGTGCTCCCCCACTGACACCTCAGTCACCTGCCCTGCCTTATTTCCCAAGAGTAGGTCAAGTTTTGCAATTTCTCTAGTCGGTACATCCACAAACTGAATCAGAAAATTTGCTTGTACACACACTTAACAAATTCCTTTCCATCCAAACCCTTAACACTATGGCAGTCCCAGTCTATGTTTGAAAAGTTAAAATCCTCTATTATTACCACACTATTATTCTTAGAGTTAACTGAGATCGACTTACAAATTTGTTTCTCAATTTCCCCTAACTATTGGGGGGGTCTATAAGAGAATCCCAATCAGGTGATCATCCCTTGCTTATTTGTCAGTTTCACCCAAATAACCTTCCTGGATATATTCCCGGGAATATCCTCCCTTAGTACATCTGTAATATTATCCTTAATCAAAACTGCCACTCCCCCTCCTTTCTTAAAATTGATATGTAAAGAAAGTGAATATCGAGAATTCTCTCACCTGAAGGTTGTGGAGGTTAGATTACTGGAAGTGCTCCAAGAAGAGGTATATAGATTTTGAAATATCAGGGAGTTGACAGCTATGCTGAGCTGGCATATGAAAGGAGTTGAAGTCTGGGGCATGTGGGGCATGATCTTATTGAATAATGTGGCAGGTTAAGGGTTTAATGTCTACTCTTGCATTTATGTAGAGCTTTACATAACTTCTCAGGACATCCCAAAACACTTTACAATTAATGAAGCACTTATCATATGTAGTCACTGTCATAATGTAGGAAATATTGCAACCAACTGGTACGCAGCATATCCCCACAAATAACAATGTGAAAATGGTCAAATAATCTGTTTTAATACTGTCATCATGGGGTGAAGTATTACTCAGAACAAGGGAAAAGATCCTTCAAATTATGCCATGAACTATTTTATATTCACTTAAGAATGCAGACAGGTTTAACTGTCCATCTGAGAGCTGGTGCCTTTGAAGTTACAGCACTCCCTCTTGTAACTGCAACGCTGTGCCAACCCAGATTTTGTGCTCAAGTTTCCAGAGTGAGCTTTAAATCCTTCTGATCAAAACTGTAAGTGCAACCCACTAATTCACAGGTAACACTTGAAGAAAAACATTTTGCCTTAGGTCCAGTAAGAGAAAATACAGTATAGGTAGGGAGAAATTTCTGTCTAGTTGTGGCATCACAAAATTACTTAGATATGATATTAGGTGCCACCAGGCTATTGAGAGAAAGCAACGTGTCCACGTGGCTTCAGTTACTTGTAGAATTCCTTTTTGTCTCTATCTCTGCCCCTAGATGGACAAGTTTTGCCAAGCTACACTCAATATTATTTCAAAAATAATTAGAGGCACAGCAGCCTCATTCAAACTGTTCCAATAAGAGCATCAGAAGAGTTTTGCAATTATTTGATAGACTTTACAAATTAAGCAAGGTGCAAGCTAATTACATCTGCTGAGTTTTTAGTCCAGATCATCTTACTTTTGTTCAAGTTTGTTTATCATGAATTTCATTTAAACTTTTTTATAGAGTCACCTCCATTTGATTGGCCATAAAAAGAGGGCAAAATGAGCCTAATCCATTACTTGACTGCAGGCTCATTTTTAAGAAAGAGCAAGAGACAAAGCATTGACACAAGAAACAGATGATATCCAATTGTTGAAAATGGATGATGATCTTATTGAAAAAGAAAAAGGAGACAGAAATAGAAGCTTTAAAACTTCAGTCACTTCATTACCACACTGTGAGACAACATGTTCCCAATCGCTGATCTCTACCCAACTAGATGTAAACGGACAGGTGATGTGTAGATATGTCAGCATTTGTAAGTTTCCATCCTGATCACATTCCATTCTGCCTTGGAAACACATCACTGTTCTGACATCATTATTGTGTTAAACCCCTGAAATTTCATACTTAATAGCATGGTGGGTGTACCCACACATAGATCGCTGCAGTTAATGATGGCAGCGCACTCCCACATTCTCTTGACCTAATGGAAAAGGGTAATAAATACCAGTCTGTATCTTTTACCACTTAATCTACTCTGACAAGATAATTGCTAGAAACCACTGTCAAAAAAGGTTTACAATCACAGGCCATGAACATGGTTGGTGGTACGTTGGGTTGTGAGAAGAGCAAGAAGGAAAAATCCTGCAGCAGGGTGCCATTGTGAACAAAATTTTGGTTGGATTTGAAGGTTGACTTCTGATCAACAGAAATAGGGTTGGTTGATTCATGAGCTATGTTATCAATGCAAGCAAGTCAATATTGTCATGCATATTTGTTCTTGGCAATTTATTGGAAACTCTTAGGATCTGATGCAAACACTTTTTTCTTCCTAACAGGAGATAAGGTAACCAGAGGCAAGCAATCTGGTCAAAGACCTTCTTCTATCTGTGGAACTCCTTCTAATTCTAAATTGATACCTGCAGATTTCCCCTTGCATGACAAACTTTAATGTGGGCTTGAAATATAGTTGCAAAATTCCCAAGAATGACTCACTAGTGACGACGATCTCCTCTATCTTTTGTCAATGCCTTTTAAATCTTTTCAAAGGATGCATCAAACGTGGCTGAAGTTGCATGATGTTTAGATCTCCAGCTATCTTGTTTTATGCATTATTAAACAGAGGTGCAAGTTAACGACTTTGGAGTAGATCTTTCATTGTACATGGATATCTATTCTGTGTTCAATATCGAACTTGTGAGATTGTCATCCCTGCAGTGATCATGGATGTCAATGCCAGGAGCTGAATTGTATACCAGCAAGCCATGAAAAGATGCAGTCGTGAGTATATCTTTTATGACAGTCTATCCAGCAGTGAATTAATATCCATTGCCACAAACAATAGTTCGGATCATTAGTTATGCTTCACAAAAGCATCTTTAAGTACCTAGATATTTTGTTCCCTGCACTTACATCTGTGCCAAGGTACGAGGCAAAACTACATTGAAGAGAGTAATTGATCTTTTAACTTCTGTGTCTTTTACCACTTAATCTACTCTGACAAGATAATTGCTAGAAACCACTGTCCAAACAGGTTTACAATCACTAATTTATTTTACAGCATTATGTTCAACACAATGGGAGAGGGAATGGAAATATGGAAAATAATTCACCACACAAAATGTAAGAATGAGCAAGAAAGTCAACAGTTTACAAATTTACTTAATGCCACATTGTGTTCTGTGAGTGCCTACCAAGCTACAGGCAATGCATTGACATTTCATCCAACTAATTCCATGAAAGTACAAAAGGGAATTCTAGCGCTCCAGCACACAACTGAAAGTGTCCTGTGGAGATGCTCATCTATTATAGGGTAAACATGATGTCACGGTTTATCCAAGTAATTAGATGCTTAATGGTAGAAATGAAATATTGATGAGATAGCTTTTGAAAGTATGCTAACAGTATGCATACTTTAATGAAACCAAAAGCATAACATGAATGGAACGTGACACTTTCTTCCATTTTTATTGATCAGCAGGGTCAATGATCCTATAAAAATGATCCTTCAGCAGATTAATGAATTAATTTGAATCAGATAACATGGAACCAGAGCATTGCCCATGAACTAATTATCCATCAATCAGTTGCTTGTGGAATGTTTGTACTGGTGACTTTTAAAGGGATCGGCAGGAGAGTGTAATCATACACTACAGCAACAACTTCTTTTAGGCAATAATGACTTAAAAGATCTTGTTTCAGTTTCAGTTTATAACTGTTAACTTGATAAATGCTAGTGGAGAATTCAGCAAAATCGCAAGGTAAGTGTGGGATTCAGATACACTGTGTTCCAGTCTCCGTATTGAGTTTCTGGAGAATTTTAGTTTGCCATTGAATCTCAATTCATCCAAAACATGAGTCAGAAGTGGTGTTAGTCAGAGGAGGGGACTTCCAGGGCACAAGGATTCCTGGCCCCAACTTGAGATTTTCCAGGTGACCAGTAAACTGGAAGAAAGGTGGCTTACCAACCACTCACCTAGTTGATATGGAATCCATTCATATGTTCGGTTATAGGAAGTGGCCTGATTAAACTTGCTTCAGCTCCCTTATGATTGTGTTCTATTCAGTGCTCAAATGGGCATATCAAAGACACCGAAGGGAAGATGGAAAGAAAATGTTTCCTGAATGTTTATTCACATTATCACCTGGAGAACCATAATGGATACATTGTGGAACCAACCAAGCAACAGGTTATTTTACAGGAGACGGGTTCTGAAAGTAGAGTGCATAGGATAGGAAGTAGTGTACTAGAATGGATTAATGATTGGCTTTCAGACAGAAGACAGAGAGTAGGATTATGGAAATAATGAGCCAAGAGTGGTGCTGGAAAAGCACAGCCGGTCAGAAAGCATCCAAATAACAGGAAAATCAACATCAGGAATTCCTGCTGAAGGGCTTTTGCCCAAAATGTCGATTTTCCTGCTCCTCAGATGCTGCCTGACCGGCAGTGCTTTCCCTACTCTTGGCTCGAATCTCCAGCACCTGCAGTACTCACTTTCGCCTTATGGAAATAATGCCCCATGGTAGGGTGCCTCCTATCCCCACATTTACCATGACTTGATCCATCTAGCCTTCACATCCCAGGATACTACGGGCAATTTAGCATGGCCAATCCACCTTAGCTGCACATCTTTGGACTGTGGGAGGAAGTCCATATAGACCGGGGGAGAATATGCAAACTCCATACAGACAGTCACCCAAGGCTGGAATCAAACCCAGGTCCCTGGTGCTATGGGGCAGCAATACTAACCACTGAGCCACCATGCCACCTGTGCATTCACAGACATATCAGTGTTTGGGTTAGTATTAGCCTATTCAAGCACAGCAACAGAGCATACCTCTCACAGTTTGTCATACTTCAAGTAATCCCAAGTTGAAATGGATCTGAGACCTGTATATTCTCAGATCACATGCTACGATACAGTGATGATGTTATGAGCCTATCTCTTAAAGATATACCAATGTACTCATTGTGATACTTATATAACCTTGAAGGATCCGGAGGGCAAAAAAATGCAGAACAGCTCCAACTGTTAGAGAACCTTTGGAGAAGCCCAACTACAGTGCGAAACAGTGGGTGAAAGATCTCAAGGTCACCGCACCAATCAGACTGTGATTGTCACCAACAGCCTGACAGGAGATTTGGTCTTCAACTTGGGTTAGCAATGAACTCCACTCTACTGCACTCTGGAATTTTCAGACATATAGAGAATCTAGACAGGTGAGCAAGGAGACTGAGGACAGTGAGAAAACACTATGGTTGTAAGACTCCAACAACTTAAATCATTCCATGTCCATTCAGATAATGTCATCGTCCCTCAGAAACAGCTTTACTTACACTGAAACAAAAAGCATTAGCTGGATGGGGCTGATCCCCAGGACAAAACTTTGTGTACCATAACCACAGAGCCAAGGACTGAAGACCCTTAAGGGAATGCATCTGGATCAAACAGGCACTCCTCAATCTTGAAAGGAACTCTATAATGTTTGGTGAGATTAGTAAAACCATCCCACAGGCTATCTTGTAAAGGACAGAGACTGTGAAGAGAATATAAGAATTTGTGGGAAGATGCAAAGGAAGGGGTTAACTGTAGCAATACTCTCATAGCTAGTGAGCATATTCAAAGGAACATTGTCATGATGGTGCCAGATTACATGGGACTGGACCTGATGGAGGAAGTGTCTAGCAAATCTGTGCTCTATTGTGCTTTTGTTTATACTGTAGTTACAGGCGATAAATTTTAACAGTTTATTCTAGCCTTGTGTTCAGCTCTCATTTGTCTCAACCTCCTGGAAGCCCTTAGCAGTTTTCTTACATGTAACACCCTTACTGGTAACATCTTGGAGATGTCAAAAATGATTATCTTTGACCTGATTCCTTATTGAGAGGTTTAAGTCCTGTGAGCAGACTCACCTTACTCAATACCTATTATATTCTTAGAGATTACCCAGCTACTTTTCTAGAATGTTGAGGCCTCTATGACAGTTGTTGTTGTTTCTCTTTGAGCAGCATTGATCCTGGTATTGTAAAACCACTTCAGAATTAGCAAACCAACAAGACAATCTAAAATAACACAAACTCTCAAAGTAATAAAACATCACCAGCACTCACAATGCCTCAACTTGATTGCATGCACTTAAATCCCACAAATTATGTCCCTTTTACTTTTTTTGCAGCTCTTGACCTGCTCATTTGACTGTGTAGCAGCTTTAGTTTCTTTTCCATGGCTGTACATGTGTTGCATCTTAAAGGGGACAACTATGAGCATCTTACACATTACTTCCAGGTTGTTGTGTTGGTGATGTAGTGATTGTAACAATATCGGGCAAGTCAGCCTTGTAGAATATGAGTTCCCTGAGTGGGGCTATTAACCTGGTCCAATCAGGGAGCCCTGGCTGATAGATATAAACTGGAATGTCAGAGGCTCTGTTTATTCTGAGAGCTGGCTCTGAGGAAGCTGGAGCAGTAGTCAAATACTTACCACGTGTAAATAAAGGGTGACTTGGTGATGGGATACTGGCCTCTGTGGAGTTATTTCAGGCAGCTGTGCAAGTTATAAGGAACAGTGCTGACAATGAATCAACCATGAGCTTGCCAATTGAATACAAAATTGGCTTAACGGCAGGAGACAGAGTGTATTGGTGGAGAATTGTTTTTCAGACTGGAGGTCTGTTACCAGCAGTGCTTCACAGGAATTGATGCTGGGTCCACTTTTGTTTGGCATTTATATAAATGATTTTGGTGAGAATTTTGAAAGCATGGTTAGTAAGTTTGCAGATAATTCCAAAATTGGTGGCATAGTGGACAGTGAACAATGAAGAAGGTTATTTAAGATTATAAAGTAATTGTGCATTATTGACTCAATGCTCTGAGAAGTGGCAGATGGAGTTTAAATTCGATAAATGTGTGTTTTTACATTTTGGTAAAATAAACAAGACAGGACATACACAACTAAAAGTAGGCCCTTGAATAGTTTTGTAGAACAGAGTGACCTAGAGGTTTAGGTGCATAACTGTTTGAAGTTTGTGTCACCTGTAGACAGGATGGTTAAGGAGGGGTTTTGCATGCTTACCTCCATTGCTCAGACCTTTGAGTATAGGAGTTGTGAAGTCATGTTGGGAAGTCATGTCTGCAGGACATTGATGAGGTTTTTTCTGGAGTACTGTGTCCAGTTCTAGCTGCCCTGTTATTGGAAGGATTTTATCAATCTGTAGAGGGTTCAGAAAAGGTTTACTATGATGTTAGCGGTACTGTAAAGTTTGCGGTATAGGGAAAGTCTGAGACATTTTTCACTGGAGTTTAGGAGGTTGAAGTTTATACAATCATGAGGGGTATAAGATGAGGTGAATGGCAGATGTCTTTTCCCTATGATGGGCAATTTCAAGATGAGGGGATATATTTTTCAGTTAAGAGGAAAAAGATTGAAAAAGGCATTAAGGGACAAGTTTTTTACACAGAGTGGTTCACGTATGAAATGAATTGCCAGAGAAAGTAAAGGATGCAAACACAGTTACAACATTTTAAAAGACATGGAGTCGTAAAGTCATAGAGACCTACTGCATGGAAGCAGGCTGTTTGGCCCAACTTGTCCATGCCATCCAGATTTCACAACTAAACTAGTCCCATTTGCCTGTGTTGGCTCCATATCCCTCCATACTTATCCTATCCATGTACGAGTCTAAGTGTTTCTTAAATGATGAAATTGTACTCGCAGCCTGTTCCAGTCATTCACCATCCTCTGTGTGAAATAATTGCCTCTCTGGACCCTTGTATATCTCTCCCCTCTCACCTTAAATTTATGCCCTCTAGCTTTAGACTCCCTTACCAAGCTGTTGGCTATCTACCTTATCTATGCTTCTCATAATTTTATAGATCTCTATAAGGTCTCTCCTCAGTCTCCTACATTCCGGGGGAACATGTCCCAGCCTATCCTGCCTCTCCTTACATTTGGATAAGTATATGAATAAGAAAAGTTTGGAGAGATATGGACCAAGTGCAAGCAAGTGGGATTAGTTTAGTTTGGGATTATGGTTGACATGGACTGGTTGGACAGAAGGGTATGATTCTATTATGACTCTATTGGAGTGCATTAGGGTTTACATAGTGGATTCTCCATATGAAGACCTACATATCAGCAACAAAATAGTTTTGGCTTCCTAACTATAGCATAGAAACATATTATGCAGCTTCACATTTATAAACCCCTTACTAAACCTTTAGTAAGAATATCTAATTGTGATGTGGTGAAGGTAAGAAAATCGGATTAGGACCATCAATGTATTCTCCTGAAGTTTACCACCCCTGACGCTCACCGCCAACCCCTCCCCCAGAAGAATTAAAATTCTTCCTGTTCTGTCTACAACTGAGAAAAAATGTTGCTCCAATTTATTTTGTTCAACAGAAACAGGAAGTTAATCAAAACAACACAAGTTGCTAAAGAATACTGTGATGTAGAAAAATATACTTGTCAGTGGTTGTGTTCACAGTGTTTTGGTACAAATCGCTCACCTGCTGTTAAACTGTAAAATATTTTGCAAATGGAACAGGCCATTTTGAAGCAAAATGCATTCTAGGAACACTGTGTTGCCATGAATAAAAATACTACACCGTAGGCAAGATTGCAAATCTGCTATGGACTGCTGTGACCATTTGTCATGCAGCTTGACTGTGATCACAAAGTCCTCTGGTCACATTTCCATTTTGATTTTCCTTCCGTGTATAGCAATGCCTTGAGCAATGAAAGCAGACATCTTCACATTTTATTTTACATTTAATATCAGGGTGGCTTTGAGCTAACTCTCTATGTGGAGAATTAAAGCCTGGAATATCAGGTTTCTGGCAATTCAAAGCCCACTATTTGACAATTATAAATGATTTCAGTGAAGTCTCAGAGGCCTATTGCTGAATAAGCTAAGCTACCATACTGAAGATTATATATATAATGCAGGCTGTTTGACCTGATAGGAACAACAGCAACAAGAAATTCTATTTATCCAGCACCTTTCGTGTAATGTTTCATCCTAAGATATTTCACAGGAGATTAATAAAACAACGTATGATATTGAGCCACAGAAGGAGGCATTTGTGAAAAAAGTGAAAAACTTGATCAAAGAGTTGATTAAGGAGTGTCTTAAAGGAGGAGAATGAGATAGTGAAGCAGAGAGAATTAAGAAATTAATCCTAAAACTTGGGAAACGAAGCAACTGAAGCTATTTTCAATACAGTGGAGGAATTCTAGTTGGGAATACAGAAGAAGCCAAGATTAAAAGAGTACAGATATGGGGGTGTGGGGCTGCAGAATTATGCCAGTATAGGGGCATGCAAGGCAATGGAGGAAGCTGAAGGCACGTTTGTGATTTTTAAAGTCAATCGGTTATTTGATTGGGTATCAATGCAAGTTAGCACACAAAGAAGTGATAGGGAGACAACACGTTAAGATGGGCAACTGATAGATTGTTGACCTCAGATTTATGGCAGGTGGAATATATGAGATGAGCTGTGAATGCCTTGGAATACTCAAGTTTTAACAAAGACGTAAATGCATGCTTCAGAAGCAGATTAGCTGAGACAGGGCGATATGAAGCAACATCATGAGGGTGGAAATAGGGAGTCTTAGTGATGGCATGAATAAGAGTTTGGAAGTTCAATTTTGGATCACTGTGATGTTAAGGTTGTGAACATAGTTGGAGACAAAAAACCTGCAGATGCTGGAATCCAAAGTAGACACACAGGAGACTGGAAGAAAACAGCAAGCCAGGCCGCATCAGGAGGGGGTGAAGTCAACTTTTCAGATATAACCCTTCTTCAGGACTCCTGACTTGGTCTCCGAATGTTGACAGGGAGAGAGCCAGAGAATGGATTTGGAGTTGGGATCAAAACCAATGGCATCAATTTTCCCAACATTTAAATGGAGAAATTTCTGCTCTTCCAGTACTAGATGTCAGATGTAACAGTTGGAGAGAGGTGGTCATGATGTTTTCCCGGGTGCTGACAGCATGCATGTGCAAACTAATACAGTCCTTTTAGATGAGAAATAAAAGGGAGACACAGATAGATATTAGGAGAACACATAAGTGCAGGGAGGGCTCCCCGGTGTTTTCTTTTCTCGAAACATAGTATAATAAAAATTAGGGATGTGCAAAAATCTAAAATTGAGAGACATCCCAGTGGTCATAGTGGTTACAGAGATAGAAAGGTTGAGATTGTTAGAGAAGTACAAAAAAAAGGATGAGAATATTAAAATCAATGTATTGCTTAATCAGGAGCAAATGTAGGTCAGCAAGCTGAGGGAAGTGAATGATTGGAACTTGATGCAAGTCAGGATGCAAACAACAGAGCTTTGTATGGCTATGAATAGTAATAGATAATGACAAACCTTTCTCTTGTTCACAGCCACTTTTGAGGAAAAGTGATGTGCTCAGACAAGAGTCCTCTATATTGGCAGCAGCACCGTTCTAGCAGAAAGCCTTCATTTCCAATGTCTTTGTCCCTTTCTTTCTTCCACCTCCACAGCAGTTTGCGTTGATGTTCCCTGGGAACGGGCTTCAAGCCCTTAAGAAACCTGAAAGCCTGTGATATGTCCATTAAGATTATAAATACTTGTCAGTATTTTTTTCTTCATTGGAAGCGTGTGATATTGAATTCAGTTCATTACTCAGCAAAAGGAGAAACACACCATTACTAGAAAAAAATCAATGACTTTAAAGCACATCTGCATTTCTGATCCACAGTAATACAGGTATCCAGAATGCCAATCAAGATTTATCTTACTGAGTGTGTCAATACATAAAAAGAAATGACACATACGTATCACATATACAACTTATACAGAAATCCCATGATCCTCAAGACTTTAGAAATTCAGTCCTGTACCCTCCTTGCTACATCTTATATTGAAATCAAGAATCAGTGCTTTCTTTTATGCTAGCTCAATCTTCCCTGACATGTCTTGAGCATACTGATCTTAGATATTTTAACCTAAACATGGTCTCAATTAACATTTTTTCCAACTACATATATTATAGAGAGCTTCGGTGTGAAAGGAGCACTCAACACATGAAATGTACGTACTCATACATAACTTAACCTGTGACGTTAGTGTATATTAAACATATTTATGTATTGCCTGTGGAATTACTAATACATCTGAATCTTGAACAATTTTTGACCTGAAAGCAATCTACATTGATTATTGTTTAAGTATACTCATGTCTTTATTTAAAATATTTCAGTTTAGGCATTTCTGCAAGATTGTCTGCATTTGAAAGATGGAAGTGGATGGTGCATTTAACAATGGCAATTGTAATTTATGCTAAAAATGAACTATAAACCACTGTTGAGTTTAAATAACTTCTTCCATTTTTCATGCATGAACTGCGAAACCCATGCTTGTGGATTGATAATGTAATCTATTTTGATATATTTCATTCTGAATGATTATATAATGTCCAAACTACATAACCATTTTTAACCTGTGTGACAAATCTTACTTTACCTGACAATACCACGGCAAATGATTCCACACTAGTTTTATTTTAATGATACTTTACAGTTTCTTCAGTCAGTGTTTAACAGAAGCAGACTAGACAATCTGTCTAGACAATCTGTCTAGCCATCTCTCCAATTTGAACCGTAGTATGTTAGCTAAGTTCAGTGAACATCTTGGCTGTGCCTTTAGGTTATGAAGGGGAAGTAGCCCCTAACTGGAGATTGGAGTCAAGCTCAACTTTGAATGAGGAAACAAGCCATTTCACAAAGATACCAAAAGACTGTTTCATGAATCATATTCCAGAAAGGAGCAGGACCAGCATGCTGGAAGCTGTGGGGTCATGACATTCATGTAAATAATGATGACGTAGCTGATGATATAATTTGACTTTAATAAAATTGAAGCCATTTGTCTAGAATGAGTGTGTACAGAAAGAGTTCTTGGACATCACATTAGAGTAGTGCATTTGATAATCCACCATGTACAGTTGAAATAAAGTAACATTACAGTACATTAATAGTCAACGAAGTTCTAAAGAGTAAGCAATGTATGTACAGACACCCTGAGTCTGAGATACTCCAAACAGGTATCTCAATATTCAGGAAGCAACACCAGCTTAATGCACAAGATAAAGTAAATGGGGAGAAGGAAAAGTGCTCTAGAGTTCCACAGAGACAACTGTGCAATTTTTACTTTGATGACAAAATGGACATAAATTGCCTGCTGAATTCCCAACTTTACAGCAACTTGGCTTTACTTCAAAGGTATTTCATTAACTAGAATGTTTTTTGAAGTATCTAAGGCATTTTATATATATAATGTACATGTAACTCTCTCTCCCATGTACTAGCTTATACTTATTCAAACAAAAGAAATATATATATTATTAATCAGGATTGACAATAGATGATTCGCTAGAACAAGAAAAATAAGCAATGGATGAGAATGTGCCACCTTCCTAATGGAAGTAGTGGAAAAGGTTGCGTATATCTCTGAATGGTACGGTTTAGAGCTCAAGTACAGTCACTCAGAAAAGGATAACTGAAGGACTGTTGCACCATGTCCAGGCTCTGGGGTTGATTAACAAGGGCGTGATTTCTGATTTCAATGCTGGCTACTTCAAAGATGCTTTGTCCATGTGGTAACACCAGTGAAGCATGCAGCAGCTTCATTGCAATTTTATGGTTAAAGTGGTTTATGTCCCACTTTTCTGCCACATATAGATGTCATTGCTAATTATACAACAAAAATATGCCAAAATCAATGCATTAATGTCTGATATATTAATTACAGCAGATTTATTAGAAATGTTAAAGACATGGTTTGGAGAGCATTTAAATTTTAAAAAGTTTAAAGTATGGACTTTAGAAATTTACAGTTCAAATACTAATTTATTTGAAATGATTACAAGTAATCAAACAAATAAAATATTTTTTCACCGGTTGTACTGTTGCATTTGTCACTAGATATTCACTGAGAATCAGTGACAGATTATGTAAAATCTAACTTCTAAGTCATACTTCCATTTACATCTTTTGAATATTAAGAATGAGTTATTTACCAGCATGATTTATAATTCAAATTTTTATACTGCTTCATGCTGCTGTGCTGTCATACATGAATGATATTGAGGAGAAAGCATGCTCAAAATTTATTGTTTATGACATACCATATATCATCTTTAGCACCAAATCTGTGGAATGCAGTTAAAGCCTGAAGGACACTCCATTTACATTCTTTACATATTTCTTTAGCATCTAATTCCACAAAGGGGAAATCTGTAAGAAAATTAAGTGCTACCAGAAATAAGACAGCAGAAATTTTCACTTTTTTATTAATCCTGATCTCTGCGATTTAACAATTTCCAATCTTGGCATTTTCACAGCCATCAGAAAGTTGCAAACCAATCTTGTCCTGTTGACAACCCATAATGTTCCAAATATTGCAGTGCACGAGTAACTTTTTTTTGCTGCGTACTCCGGACTGTCTCCAGGATTTTAAATAACTTTCAACCTTCACATTCTCTGTGCACTTCCAATTTTTATCGCGCTACCAATGGCTCTTGTGATTTCTGCTGCCTTGACCCAAATCACTGGAGTTCCCTTCCTAAACTTCACCACCTTAAAAACTATCTTTTTTGACCATAATCTCTCCCTGTTTTTTCTTTACGTGACTTGTTTTCAAATATTGTTCAGTAATATCCCGGCTGCAAACAGAAACATGATGCTTTTCTTCTTGTGCTCATCAGGACAAACATGAGGGGTGTCATGTTCTCAGGCCCTGATATCAGCTATTATGAGACGTTTGGGAAAATTGAATTACAGGGCAGTATTTGGTTGGATTGTATTTGTGCTGGTTTATTAGCGAGGATGTACTTGTACTATTTTAACATTGCCAAATGCAGGCCATTTTCTAACTATATTGGAACAGCTTGGCTAGGAATGAGGCTAATTTTGGAACACAAGTCTTCAGACTTAGTGCCAGACTACTGTCAGGGAACAAAGCCTTTGCAGTCTCTATTGCATTCATATTACATGGACTGAAAAGAACTGGCTAAAAACTGTCATCTGTGATTCTAGGAATATCAGGAGAGGGATGATCTACTTGGCACTTCTGACTGAAGATAGTTTTGCAACCTTATCTTTTGCACTGATGTTTTGGGCTCTCCAATCTTAAAAGTTACGTGACACCTTCCCTTACTGCTACTGTCTAATTGTCTGCTACCTTTCATCAGTAGGGTGCAGCAATACTTCAGAGCATCCATCTAACACACTCGCCATAGGATCACTAAGCTCTGTGTATGATATGGCTCTTCCCGTTGTTTGGCAAGCAAGACATACTGGATCGTAGCTTCATAGAGTTGACATCTCATTTTTTAGGCAAACCTCCTGCTGCTGCTGGCATTCCATCTTGCAACTGAAATGGGATTGATCTCCCAACTTACACTGTGCCATATAGGAGCAGAATTTGGCCATTCAGCCCATCGAGTTTGCCCTACCATTTGCTCATGGCTGATATGTCTGTCAATCCCATTCTTCTGCCTACTCTTTATAACTCTTGATCCCCTTACTAATCGAGAATCTATCTATGTCTTAAGTACACTCAATGACTTGCCCTCCACAGTCGTCAGCAGCAATGAGTTCCACAGACTAACTTACCTCTGGCTGAAGAAATATCTCATTACCTCAGTTCTAAAGGGTTGTCCCTTCACTCTGAGGCTGTGCTTCTATATCCTAGTCTCTCCTACTGGTGGAAATATCTTCTCATATCCACTCTCTCCAGGCCTCTCAGTATCCTGTAAGTTTCAATCAAATCCCCCCTTTATTGTTCTAAAATCCATCAAGTACAGAGCAGAGTACCCAATCACCTCTCATTTGGCAAACCCTTCATCCCTGGGGTTATTTTTAGAAACCTCCTTAGGACCGTGTCCAATGCCAGCATATCCTTCCTCAGGTACAAGACCCCAACCACTCACAATATTCCAAATGTGGTCTGACCAGAGCCTTATACAACCTCAGCAGTACATCTCTACTCTTGTATTCTAGCCCTGCATTTGCATTGCATTGCATTTACCTTTCTAACTATCATGTTTACCTGCATGTTAACCTTAAGAGAATCCAGAACTAGGATTCCCAAGTCCCTATGAGTTTCAGAGTTGTGAAGCCTTATGGCATTTAGAAAATAACCCACACCTCTATTCTTTCTACCAAAGTGCATAGTCTCACATTAGCCCACATTGTTTTCCATCTGCCAGTTCTGTGCCCACTCTCCAAACCTGTCCAAGTCCTTGTGCAGCCTCCCTGCTTCCTCAACACTACCTGTAGTTGCATCTATCTTTGTGTTAACTTTAGCAACAATGCCCTCAGTTCCTTCATCCAGCTCGCTAATGTAGCATGTGAATAGTTGTGACCCTGACACTGATCCTTGCAGAACTCTACCAACAACTAGCTGTCACCCTGAAAAAGACCCTTTATCTCACTCTCTGCCTTCTGCCAGTAAGCCAATCCTCTGCTCATGCCAGTACCTTCCCCCTAACATCATGGGGTTTGATTTTATTTGACAGCTTCCTGTGTAGCATCTTGTCAAAATCCATCTGGAAACCTGATAAAATGAGAGATAAACCTAGTCATGTCTTTGTAGACCATGTTTGGATGTAATTCTGCTGATGATGGCATATAGCAACTCCTGCATACCCAGTGTTTTGAGATGCTAAACCTGTTCCAAATATGTCCCTTTTAGCATTTTATGATGTTAAACCACAGATTGTAGCGGATAATCAATGTTAACACAGAACGTTGGCTCCATAAAGACTGTACAGTTGTCACTCCTACCAATGCAGTCTTGGCCATATGTGACCAGTAAATTGGTGAGGATAAAGTCAAGTAACTTTTGCCTTTTGTTGGATCCTTCACCACCTGCCACAAACCCATCTAGCAGCTATGTCCTTTAGGAATTGGCTAGCTCAGTTAGCGCTGCCATTACTCAGTCATTCTTAGTGATCGCAGACACAATAAGATCTTCTACCCAGTGTATATTTTGTGCCCTGACCATGTTGAGTACTTCTTTCATGCAGATCCTAACATGGAGAGTACTGATGCATCAACTGAATTGTCGCAGAAGGCACTAAATCAGCAGGACATTTCCTTGCCTGTGATTAACCTGATGCCATGAGATTTCACCAGGGACAGAAACAATGTTGATGATTCCCAGGCTAACCTTTACCCAACAAACAAATCTTGACCAGTCATCATTGTTATTGTCATCTGTGGCTCAGTTAGTTGCACTATTCTTTCACAATCAAAAGGCTGTGAATTCAAGTGCCACTCCAGCACTGCCACTGAGTGTTGAATTGATGAGGTGATACTTTTCAGATGAAAGGTCTGTCTTCGCTGAGGTGGATGCAAACTATTTTAAAGGTGCTGTTTTGAAGAAGAGAAAGGGAATTAATTTTGATTATCTTGACAATATTAATCCCTCAATCAACATTACAAAAAAACCCAGAATTTCTGGTTGTAATGACATATTGGAAGAAGTTGTGCACAAATTACCTGTATTAAATACACTTCATTTGCTCAGACATCCCGAGGTTGCAAAAGGTGATATAGAAATGATTGCTTTCCTTTTTTTATCTGGATATGCCATCAGGTATGCTCGGACATTCTATTTTTTTTTTAAATGTATCTGAGACATTTATGTCCCTGTAGAGAGTAGACAGGCTTTATGTTGACATTCTAGGGAGATTGTTTTTGCTGGGCCTTGTATCCTTTAGTTTGTTTTTCAGTCCTAAATCCTATTCAATTCATCTGAATTTCAGGCATATAACATAAAAGGATGTTACAAAGTTTAGCTGTGCGATCTTGTAAGTTTTACACATTATAACATGGTTAATATTCGGGGGTATCCACAACAGCAATAATCTGAAGTCTGGTTGATGAGATGTTCAATATAAACAGAAAGAAAATGGTCCTAACTCTCCTTTATGAGCTGTCACAGGAACAGATATTTAATACATGCAAAGCTGACCATATGACGAATTTCATTGAAATCACTGTTGCAGTCATCTACTGTTAGCATCTGCGTTATTTTATTCTCAATGGTCACTGCCTGCTGGGATTAATTGCTGCTTTTTGTTTGCTCCTTTGAGGTCTATGAAAAACAAACACCATACAAAGTATAATTATTTTTATGAGGCTGTAGGAGAACAGGCAGTGCATAGCAAAACACAAAATTTTAAAACAATCAAATAATACAGTTCTATGAATAGAAACTGTCAATGGATAATTACTTTATGATGAGAAAAGGAAACATGTTTGTGCACTGTATATAAAACATGATTTCAAAGTGAAACTGATGACAAAGGTTAGTGAATAACTCATGCAGGGAGATTAATTGTAGGAAAAGGGTGGTAAATTCATGGTCAAAAGCTTTTTTTTTCCCAATACACTCAAATTGTATTTCTATTGCCTTGTTATCTAAGTTCACTGCAATTGTTTTATGCAAATAACTGTATGATTTATTAACTTGTCAGCTGCAGCATGAATCTTCCCTCTGCAAAATAGAGATTAGATTAGATTACTTACAGTGTGGAAACAGGCCCTTCGGTCCAACAAGTCCACACCGACCCGCAACCCACCCAGACCCATTACCCCTACACCTAACACTACGGGCAATTTAGCATGGCCAATTTGCCTAACCTGCACATTTTTTGGATTGTGGGAGGAAACCGGAGCACCCGGAGGAAACCCACGCAGACACGGGGAGAATGTGCAAACTCCACACAGTCAGTCGCCTGAGGCGGGAATTGAACCCGGGTCTCTGGCGCTGTGAGGCAACAGTGCTAACCACTGTGCCACCGTGCCGCCCATTAGATCTAGACAAAAAAAATTAAAAATCACACAACACCAGGTTATAGTCCAACAGGAATTTGGAAACACTAGCTTTTGGAATGTTACTACTGGTGTTGTGTGATTTTTAACGTTGTACACCCAAGTCCAACATCGGCATCTCCAAATCTAGACAAAAAAGTTAATTGTTCCACAATGATTTAAAAAATCATATCACACACCATTCATATAATGACAACAAAGGTATGTTGTTCACAAGAAAAGGAACTGTGGAGTGATGTCATTTATATGTTTAAGGGAAACCTCAATAATGGATTCCCAGTGGAATTAAAGTCAGAAGTCATGCTCAAAATCATTAAATAAAGGATTAAACTTTGTTTTGAAGTCACAGCATCAATGAGCTAAGCAGAAAGAAATGCAAATTACAGTCTCCTTGATTTATGTCCTATATTTAATCATTGCAAGCTGCCCTTGGGCAAAAGCTAGTTATAAATAAGCTGCTAATTCCATCTGGAATATTTTGTGTAAGTATACTTAATAATTGAAAAAAATAACGCATTTAGAAAAGAAATTAGACCAACACATTTTATTTCAATATTAAATAGGTTTCAAGTCAATTCCACTTAAAAGTACAAATGTAGGGTTATAACATATACCACAAAGGCATGAGGTACAACATTTTAATCAAAAAGGCATCAAATTCAAAGATGCCTGGTCAACTGAATATCGAATACCTGTGGGAAAAGTGCTTTAAATCATAAAAAAACGTTCAGCTCACCAACAGGCACCAAAAGGATTGCGGGGAATGTATCAATCCTAAAATCACTCAAAGGAGAGGGAAGAGGCTTTTGTACAATTTTAAGTCAAGTTCTTTGACCCAGAAGGTAATGCTTACATAATCAAATGCAAACTTCGGAAAGCGTTTTAATGGATTGCTCTGAATATGAAATGAATGGCATTTTAAATTTAGAAAACCTCAAAACCTCATCTATATTTACTGTTATTCCTCTTCCTCTTATTTTCTCTTGACTTTTATTTTAATCTCATCTTCATATTACTTTTTCTAACATTTCTTTTCCTGTAGTTGCTTGAATTTAAAATCTTTTACTTGCCTTTTCTTCTGTTTTCTTGCCTCCGCCATATATTTTAGTGGTAGATGAACTTGTTAAAAACTCCAACGTGATTTGCCAAAAACAGTGACACCAAAGACTAATTTTGCAGCCAATTATTTAGTAAAGAACTGAGGACCGGTATGTGAACAATTTTAGGTATGAACAAACTCGATCTGCTGTTCCTCATGATTGAATATTATGAATCAAGTATTTCTCTTCTGCTAAGTCCTTGTAGTAGAGAAATAAGTTTCCAAACTACAGGAATCAGGTAGTATTTTGACACAATCTCCCATGTTCAACCCCAAACTGGAAGTCGTTTACTTTTCATTGAGCAGTGCAATTTGTTCCAGTTTGCCAGTGCAAAATATTTATATTTTTCTGGACTTTGTTATTGGTTGATTAATTTAGCTTTGGAGAGGTTGCTGATTCAATGGTAGGTTCAAAAAGTAACTATTTTATTATATAGTAAGGAACTATGTATAGGTTTAGATAAGAGCATAAGAAATTGGAGTAGGAATAGTCCATTGAGTCTCTCAAGCTTAGTCCGCCATCTTTTAAGATCATGGCTGGTCAGACACAGGCTTCAGCTTTTATGTTATGGCAACAAATTATGGCCCTCAACTCTCCAATATTTCATAACGCATCTGACTCCTCTTCAAATACTTCCAGTTATCTGCCCTCCACAATTCTTTAGGATTGAGATTTCCAGACATTTCATACCCTTTAGGGGAAACAAAACCTTTCTCATCTCACTTTTACATGAATGCCCTCTTATTCTGTAACTATGTCCCCTAGTTTACAATTTCCCACTCATTGAACTATTTTCTCAACATCTACCTAAGTCAAGCCCACTTACAGTCTTGATTGTTTCAATGAAATCATCTTTCATTCATCTAAATTCTAATGATTAAAGGCCGAACCTGTTTAGCCTTAATAAGTCAACCACTCCATCCCAGGAATAAGCTTAGCAAGTCTCTTTTGAGCTACCTTCAATGCCAGTGCATCCTTTCTTCAATATGAGCACCAAATCTATGTAGCCACTCAAGGTGTGATCTCACGAACACCCTGTGCATTAAAAACTGGACTTCCTTATTTTTGAACTCCAATCTTCTAGAAATAAAGGTCAACATTTAATTTGCCTTAATTATTTGCTGCACTTGCATGCTTCTATTTGTATTCCATGCCCAAGAACACGGAGATCTCTCTGCATAGCACTTTTTTGAAGTCTCGCTCTGCCCTTTGATTGCTCACATGTAGATTCCTCATTCCATGCCTTTACCCCCACCTAATTTTGTATCATCAGCAAATGTGGATACATTACACTTCCCCTCCTACAAGTCGTTATTTAGATAGCAAATGAGTGAGGCCATTGGATCGTCCATATGGTTCTTCCCCAGTTTCATCTTTCTAACCCTATTAATCCCATTAATATTTCAGACTCACTAAGAAGAATGTCTGACTCTGCTGAAGCTATAATCAAATCCGAAAATAGAAAGCTCAGAAGACCTGGCAGCATCTGTGGAGAAGAATCAGAGTTAACGTTTCAGATTGAGTGACCTTCCTGAGAAGGGTCTGAGGAAGGGTCACTCGAGCAAAAATATTGACTCTGATTTCTTTCCACAGATGCTGCCAGACCTGCTGAGCTTTTCCAGCAATTCCAATTTACAGTATTCACAATTCTTTTGATTTTTGTAATCAAATCTTCTGTTTTTTTTTCTGCCAAGTATTCCCTTGCAATCCCATTACCAGAGGTAATACTCACTGAATCGCAAACATTAATCTTTCCAAACCTTAATACTACACATTTCCCTCAAATAGCCAACCAAAAATGGTTCCACATTGATTTCTTTACATGCCACCATCTCCCCACCCCCGTGCTGCCAAATCTTTGACATTGCATTTTCAAACTGTCAGGAGGCTTCCCACCTCTTCCTAATCCTGTTCTTGTCAGAATCTGAAGATCAGTCGAGTTTCTCAGAACTCTTGTACCTTGATTTGTATGGCCTGAATTGAGGTTTGTAGTATCCAGTGGTTTTTAAATATCTTGCTCAGCATCTAATTCATCCAAAAATATGACTCATCGACATCTTAAATGAATAGAAATAAGACTTCTCCTCTTTTATCATAGAGTACCATTCATAGTATGTACTAGGTAAGGTCTCTGTTGATTATCATCTCCTGAATGAATATGCCTTCTTTGTCTTGGTCTCATACTCATAAATATTTCCCCTTCTATCACTAGGATAGGTGACAGTTCCCTATACTGTCCCCAAACCAAATATGAAGCTGAAAGGAACTATCAAAGCACCAATAAAGAAAACTGAAAATTTTCAAACTGCATTTCTGAATTATAGAGCTACACCATTACAATGTGAGGAGGTAATGGATGGGTTGGGTATGGGTGTGGTGCGGGATGGGAAAGGTGCAATGGTATGGTATCTCTTGTTATAGTCATAGGCCTGTTTACTATTTTCAGTACTATTCTCAGCCTTGAACAGTTTGATAATCCTGAACGTCTCGCCTGTAAGCAATTATTTTGGAGTGGGAAGTGGAGTTCAAAGCTTTCTACATATCAAGTATTAAAGATGCTATCGCTTTTTGTTTATTCACTCACACAATGTGAGCATCTCTGGATAGGCCAGCATTTATTACTCATCCTTAACTGCTCAGAGGGCAGTTCAGAGTTAACCACATTGCTGTGACTCTGGAGTCATATGTAGGCCAGACCAAATAAGGACGACAGATTTCCTTCTCTAAAGGACATTAATGAATCAGGTGGGTTTTTCCAAAAGTCAACAATAATTTCATGAAACCCTCAATTCCAGATTCCTTTCCATCACAGAATTCAAATTCCACGAGTTGCCATGGCAGGATTCGAACCTGGGGCCTCTGAACATGAGTTGGGTCTACTGATTTAATAATCTAATGATAATACCATTAGGGCATTATCTCCTGCCTCCATCACCTTCTCACATTATAATGGTATCATTCTAAAAATCAGAAGTGAAATTGAAAAGTTTAATTTTTCTTTATTTGTGTTTTGATAGTTCTGGCTCTCCTTTCAGTTTCATCTTTGGATAAGTCAGGGAATTTGTAAGATATACAAACCCACAGTTTTCTGCAAAATGTGTGAACTAAACTGTTATTGGAGACAATCTGGCTAGAATGCAATATATTGCAACTATTTCCTTTAATGTCTGAATAACTATCTCAGTGGTTATGGTGTAAAGCCATTCGACTGCAAGCGAGCTGAGAAAATAGTCAATGACAATTAGATAAGATTTCCCATTAATAAATCCCTTCCCAGACATTCCTATGGTCAATATCAAAATTGAGGGGAGATAAGTGATTCCCTTTGTTCTATGATGTAGAGGTGCTGATGTTGGACCGGGGTGAACAAAGTTAAAAATCACACTAAACCTATTGGACCATAACCTGGTGTTGTGTGATTTTTAACTTTGCCCTTTGTTTTAGTCTATGCATTGTGGACACACAGCCATGAGAAATGACTGCTTCTGTAGATCTTGATATTCTCAGCCACCACAGTCTAGGCTCTGCCTTTCGTGACACTTAACAGACTCGATTGCATTGTGGAGAAAGTGAGGACTGCAGATGCTGGAGATCAGAGCTGAAAAATGTGTTGCTGGAAAAGCGCAGCAGGTCAGGCAGCATCAAAGGAGCAGGAGAATCAACATTTTGGGCAGGGCTTATGCCTGAAACGTTGATTCTCCTGCTCCTCTATTGCATTGTGTCCAAGATTTCTGGCCAAGTGATATTGGAATCTCCACCCTCTCATCATATGCCAATTGTAAACTGCTTCCAATGCTCAAAGGAGGTTTACATCGCCACACTATTAATGTTCTGCTGTACCCAACCTGGTGTGCAGAATTAGCAGGTGCAAATGCAAGCTTAATCTTGCATCTGCACATGATGACCTTATTGGAACATTTTTGAGCTAGCTGACGATTATACTGCTGTGAATATGACTCAATCACATTAATGAGATCAACATCCTGTTGTGTAGAATGGTCAGCAGTAGAACTGGACATATGCCTTTTTATTAGTGAGTCTCATTCCTTTCAAATGGAATCTCTGGATTCTCGAAGGCATTCTAGCATGTTTTCTTTTCCTCAAGTTAAGAATCTGGGGATTTGCGGTTTGTCTCTCTGATTACCTTTAAAATGATGATAAAATCAGAGAACTTTTTGCAAACCCACATGACCGCAAGAGCCTTTTCTCTCTTTGACTGTGTATTTCTCTGTGTGACACAATGCTCAAGATAAACAGTAAACTAGCCTGCAAAACCCATCTAGGTGAAAGTGGGTACTACAGATGCTAGAGATCAGAGTCAAGATCAGAGTGGTACTGGAAAAGCACAGCAGGTCAGGCAACATCCGAGGAGCAGGAAAATCGACCCATCTCACTATTCTTAATGAAGGACTACCTCAGTCCTGTAGATGAGGCATCTGCTGTAACTGCAGTCAGCAGTGAAAGCTAGTAATCCACTATTACCCAGCATCCTTGGGTTTTCTCTCATAATGTCTTAACATTCAGAACTTGTGCTGGGTTGAGCAGAAGTTTTACCTGTTGATTAACTATTCTGAGAAACTGTTGAAGGACCTGCTTGGAAGTGGAGATTGGGAATTTATGACTGGCTCTTCGATTTACCATTATATCCTTATTACGAGCAACATTCTCGAGAAAATGTATAGATGTTTATGAGAATTCAAACTTTTCAATAAGTGTCTGGTCTTCCTCTTCTGGATGAGTTAAAAACTGTGTTAACCTTCAGATCATATTCTTCAATGGATTCACCATAGAGCATATGGTACCCATATGTAATATTACTCTTCTAATGCCTTGTTGAATGTTCATCACAGTTCTTTGGAAAATTTGTGATGCTGACATTATACTAAATGGCTAATGATTAAAATAAAGTCTCCCTGACAATAAAGGGTTTTTTTTTGTAGTTTTGACTTCTTATTCAAAGGGATATGTCAAAACTGTTGGTTATGTCCAATCCTGTAAATGTGCCTGGCCAAATAATCATTTCTGAAGCAAACATAGGAACTGGACATGGGGTCTGCATGAATAACCAGCATTGCAGAATCTGAAGGAATTTCACAGGAAATTGAAGATTCTCTTTGGCAATTCCCTACACCTGGAGTCCCCCATTTAAATTGGAAAATTCAAGGGGTAAATAGCTAAGTAAGAAAGGTTAGAATATTAAAAAATAATGGCCAGATTTTGCAAATCTTGGCAAACTCAGACAGGTTACCATTTTATCCATTTTTTTTAATGTAAGAAGGGAACTCCACATCTCTGAAAGGAGATTCTGTTGGAGCTCCTTCATGAATATAGAACCTTTCTTCCATTCTGTCAGTTGTCTCGTAATGCAGAACCGTTGGGGGAAGGCAGACCATGGTAGTCATGGCAGTCAACTGCTGTATTCCAGAACCACTGACAACCACACTGACAGCTGTAGTCAAGGTAAGTGTAAGGTTAGGATTCCAGGGAATAGAGAATGTGGTAAGCAGGGTGCCGGGGGTAGTAGGTAGCATGCCAAGAGAGAGCATTGGAGCATTCTAGATCAGATCCAGAGCAGGAATAGAGGAAGTGAGGGAAGGTGGTGTGAGTCCAGAGTGGCTAAAGGAGTATCAGGTCCTGGGGTGTGAAGAGAGATTAGTTTGCCGAGTATAAAGAGGCATTATGTTTAAGGTGGGTGAAGGGGTTTCAAGTCCAGAACAGGGAAAGTGGATAAGGTCCAGAGCAAGGGGAAGTGATACAAGTTGGGAATGGGTGAACAAGGAGTCAGGCACTGTGAGTAGTATCCTGGGTCATCAAAGGTGGGGTCAGTACCTGGAGAAGTGTGAAGGAGATCAGTTCTGCAGCAGGTTAAGATGGGTCAGATCAGGAAGAGGTGAATAGTTCAAGTACTTGTGGGTGGCACCCTGCGTGTGAAAGGGAATTAAGGGAGGGTTTGGATCCAGAGCTGGTAAAAGGGGGTTGCTCAATGTTGTACTTCTCTTCATCCATGACATTGCTGTTTCTCAGAGGTCCTAAGTTGATATTGCCACTCAGAAGTGTATACGGGCACATTTATTCAAAAGTCCAATAAAGCTTCTATGAAAATGTGTTGCCAAGCAGCAGAGGTCAGAGTTTAAACTTTCCAAAACAAGCACAGAAAACACTGTTAAAGTTAAGTCTGGTATGTATTTTCTTCAGATCTTCTTCACAGATAACTCAATTTCTCTGTCCACAGATGGTGCCAGACCTCCTGAGTTTCTCCAAAATTCTCTGTGCTTGTTTCTGGTTTCCAGCACCAATAATATTTTGCTCTTAAACTTTTCAAGCTCTTCCAACCTCACAGACATTCAACTCTGCCTTAATTAGTCAATCAACAGCTGCTGTGCCTTATTTCTCTCTCCGTCTTATTTACCCAGAGTGAATTAGTAATGCACACTCAGGAAATTCACATCTACTCTGCCACTGCTTCTCACAATAACATATGTCAGAGTTCATTTCAGACTTGGCAGAAAAATCATGAGAAAATTCAAAAAGAGAGCTTTGGGGAAAGTGCTTTATGGCATAAAATGGACAGAAACAATTTATGCTCGACTGTCCTGCCTAAGAAACAAGAATATAAGAATAACAATGAAAAAGAACAAAAGTAGGTCATTTCACCTTTTGATTTTGTTCTGTCATTCCATTTGAACATAGCTAATCTTCTATCTCAGCCATATTAGCCCCACACTCTTTGATTTCTTTCTTATCCAAAAACCCATTGGTCTCTGCCTTGATCTTAGTCACTAAAAGCTATCATGTAGGTGCAGCAAGCAATTAGAAAGAAAACATGTTGGTGTTTGATTCAAGTGGAATTGAATACAGAACGAAGAGTGTCTTGCTGCAGTTGCACACAACTGGAGTACTGTCATAAAGTTATAGAATCATAAGAGTTGAACAGCATGGAAACAGACCCTTTAATCCAACTTGTCCATGCTAACCAGATACCTTAAATTAATCTAGTCCCATTTGTCAGCAGTAGGCTGATATCCCTCTAAACCCTTTCTATTCATATATCCATCCAGATATCTTTCAAACGTTGTATTTGTACCAGCCTCCACCACTTATTCTGGCAGCTTGTTCCATATAAGCAGTACCTGCTGAGTGCATAAACTGTCCCTTAAGTCCCTTTTAAATCTTTCCCCTCTCACTCTAAACTTATACCCCCAGATTTTGGACTCACTACCCTGGGGTAAAGAAACTTTGGCTGTTCATCGTATCCATGCCCCTCATGATTTTATAAACTTCTTTAACGTCACCTCTCAGCCTCCGATGGTGCAGGGAAAACAGCCCCAGCTTATTCAGTCTCTTTTTATAGCTCAAACCCTCTAACCCTGGCAACATCCTTGTCAATCTTTTCTGAACTCTTTCATGTTTTACAACATCCTTCCTGTAGCAGGGAGGCCAGAATTGCACACAATATTCCAAAAGTGGCCAAACCAATGTCCTGTACAGCTGCAGCATGACCTCCCAACTCATATACTCAATGCTCTGACCAATAAAGTGTACCAAACACCTTCTTAACTATCCTGTCTACCTGGAATTCCACTTTCAAGGCTTCTTTGTTCAGCAACACTTGCCAGGTCCTTACCATTAAGTATATGATTTACCTGCCCTGATTTGCCTTTTCAAAATGCAGCACCTCACATTTATCTAAATTGAACTCCATCTGCCACTGGTTTGGTCTTCTAACCTAAGGAAGGAAATCCCTGAGATGCCTGAATTGTTTTGTGAGGAAAGATTGAGGAAATGGGTTGGACTCACAAAGTTCTTCCAGACTCTGTTATGGTGGGTGTACTTGAGGTGTGCCTCCTGATTTCATTTAATATTCCTTTTTGTTTGTCTTTTGTGAAAAAAAACCGTTCTCATTCTTCTCCAATAGAGAGGGGACGGTATTTTGTTTTTCATTTGTGCAAAGTGTTATAATATTCTGACAGACCAAAGTCAATGGGAGTCTTGTTTGATTGATAGCATTTTGTTATCACAAAATGGCAATAGCAAAAGGCAGAAGCTTATATAGGTTAGTTGACTCCAGAAGCAAGGAATGTAATCGTAGGAAAAGAAGCAGTCCATTTAAGGCTGATAGGAAGATAAATATCTTCACTCAGAGAATGTTGAATCTTTGGAATTCTTGACTCCAGAAGGTCAAGGAAGGTTGAGGAAGCTCAATCATCAAGCAATTTCAATATAGAAACCATTAGGTTTCTGGAGTCTCACCTCATGACGGGAAATGGAGTCAGCATGGGAAAATGGCACTGACGAGGCGATCAGCTTGGCCTATAATGATCCAAATAGTTCTGTATTTTCGAGTTTTTTTTTACATTATCCTTAATTTTGAATATGCATTCCCAATAATTAATAACCAAAGGTCTAACCAACGGTGACCGCATTCTTCTTGAGGTTTCTTTAGATATACCTCACTATCTTCAATTCTTGTGCACCTCTCCCCGAGAATCCAGTTTGAAGCTATTATCCTCAGGTAGCTGCGGAGAACACTTTGGTGAGAATTAGTGTTCCAGAGGAGTGACACCTTACCAGAGAGGGCTGACTATGTCAGGGGCATTATAGGAACTAAATCACCTCACTTCGGAAAAAATGCCTGAGGAACATCATATCTATGTACAGGCTGTGAAATTGATGATGGATATGTTGTGTTAGCAGTTCACATTTGTAGCAATGCCTCCTTGTCACCAAGGCACAAAACAGGAATTGCAAGAATTTGACAATCTGCTACTGTCTCATTTATCCAGATTTTCATTAATTGGCCTCCCCACCACAAGGATAGAACATCAGCCATGATCCAGTTGAATGGTAGAATAGATTCAAGGGGCCAAGTGCGCTTTTTTCTTGCTGCTATTTCCTATTTCCCTCCATCAACTCAGAAACAGCAAAAATCTTTCACTGCGACTATCTATATTATGCTACTATTAATGTATAGAATGTGTAGTATGCTTAAAAATAAAGAAGAGCTTATATTTATCTTACACCTTTCATGATGTTATTCAATCGCAAAAGACTTACAGTCACAAGTACCTTTCATACCCTCTAGGCATAAATTGTTGCTTTTCCAAACTGTACTCTGTTATTTAATTTTTAAAATGCATTACTCCTCACTGGAATAACATGCTGAAAATCAAGACCTTCTATTTCCAGATTGGTCACAAATGTTAAAGATTTTGAAAAACCCAGAATTCCCCAACTTAACCTATCTTTTCAAGCCAGAAAGCATGGACTAGATTTCTGTACAGAACAAGTGTTCATGATAGTTAGAAATAAATAGACTCTAATTACAATTAAACAAAGATGAACCATTGACATATAATACTAGTACTTAAAATTCTAACCCCTTTATAGACTCCTCCTTTACACAAACATTCAGACAGGCACATATGTACAGGGCAACAAATGGTTGGAGAGAAAAGCAGTGCAGTGGCCCTTATTCACCAAATCTGCTGAGATGGTTCTTATACTGATAAGAATGCTGGTTTTTAGTTTTCTTTCTCCAGATGCTTTCTTTGATGTGATTCAATTTGATTTATTGCAGCCATGTGTACCTAAGTACGGTGAAAAGTATTGTTTTGCAAGCAGTACAGGCAGATCAAAGCAAGGAAGGACATAGAGATCAATGAAAGGCCTTTGTCATTGATAACTCATCCCAAACCCACAGACCCTTACTCCTGCTGCTGACCCAGAAGCTGTGTTGACAGATCTTCCAATCTGTGTCAGGTTACTGCTTTAAAAAATGCAACAATCCCCGAACAATCCTTGTTTTTTGAAACAGTTCTTTTTCATTTCAGTCCACAATAAAAACTACAGAAAATAAAAATGTCACAGCCTTTTTTATAAGTAGGCATTTGCTGGATTTAAAATGGCTGCAATTGAACACAAAATGGGTGAAGTGCCTGCTTTTAAAAAGTTTCATCAATTTCCAGGACAAAAGCTAACTTTTCATTGCATTGGAATCATACACTTCCTATATGTGTTAAGGAATAATAAAATACACTGAAATAACTCCACAGAGGCTGGTATCCTGTTACCAAATCGCATGGACAAACTCTTTGACATTGGTCTGACTTCTTCAGAGCCAGATCTCAGAGTGTACAGCACCTCTGACACTCCTGTTTATAGCTGTCAGCCAGGACTCCCTGTTAGGACCAGGTTAACAACTCCAATCGGGGAACTCATATTCTATGATGTGCACCTAGCTGTCATTGTTGCAATCACTACACCTGCACAAAGGAGCAACAGACAATCAGTCCACCTCAGTTCTGAGCAAAGAAAGCCAGAGTGGTGTGAACAATCCCACAGATGTTTCTGACCATGTACAATGGCTTTTGCTGAGAGAAATCAAAACCACTTTATTCAATTGAATTTCCTGATCCAGGAACTCTGCCACATGACTGAAACTTTAGGTTTTTGGGTGGCTGTAATTATAGAAATCTGAGGTCTTCAATGAGTCTGTTTGTTTTTTAATCAGCAGCACAGACAACAAGCAGCTATTGGCTCGGCTAAAGGCAGTCTCTAATTTTGACTTCTCTTGAAACCTGTTTTCTAAGAAGAAACCAATAACTTACCTGAACAGTGAGTAATTCCTAGTCTACAAGAACAAAAGATATTTTCTAATCGGCCTGGTCAGAGATGTTATTACTATACATGTCTGGAGAAAGTTGGTCTTGAATCTGGGCCCTCTGGTTCACTGGCATAGACATTACCACTACACTACAAGAGTCCTAATTGACACAAGTTACACTGTTTTATCTTCAGCATCCACCTGTGTCCATTCCTATGAAAGGGAATTCTAAAATAACAGCAAACAGCAAGAACTTTCAATGCATATTAACTTACTGGGCTCTGATTAATATAAATTAAGTCAATGTTTTCTTTAAGTTATTCGCTCCATTCTCCATGGTATGATGTGTGTGTGGCATCTTTCAAAATAGACAGGTGTATAATCAGAATTCATCCCCAAAAATAGCAAAACACTGATCAAAATTCTATCATGTGGGACAAGCAGCTGGAGCAAAGTGTCCCTTTTGTGTGGGAGAGCCAAAATCTATGAAGAACTGCTTCTCCACTTATAATGTCCGAGCAGAACTTTTCCAAACCCTGAATGATGCAGAAATGGCAAGAAATTTGGGAAAACCAGGTAAGATATCCAGTGATGTCCTCCTTAAGACCAAAAAGCCACAAATTCCAACCAAGTATTAGACATTGACATGACATTCTTGTTATTGAGCAGTGGGAGACCTATTAATAAGGATTGTCACTCATTAACACACTGATTATTAGCTCATGAACATGCTGTCTCCCAATCTACCACTAACTGGATAGAAACTAGACAGAGAATTCCTGAATAAAAGTCTGAGCAAGTACCTGATGACTCCAGCTCACTGTTCGCTTCTCTGGACCACCATCTTGGACAGTGGGCACAAACATCTCAGATCACACTCTATGGCAGTGACTGGATACAGCCCACATGTGCGGATATTGGCATCCCACAAATACCAGCCTCTCTACATCGTCATGGCATCTCTCTGATCAACTTACTGTTCACTTCCGCATTTCCGCACCTTCCATTTAATGCTACTACTTTGAACAAGTGCACAGGTAGCCAGCACACATATTGCATTTCAGGTCTGCTCACTTAGTTTTCACTCACTTACCACCAATTTCAATGCCCACAGCATCCCTGCTTTGCCTTGCCTTTCAGTGCTTTGCTCTCTCAGCTGTAGCTTAAAGACTCATAACATTGTTCTGTCTTGCATTTTAGCACAGACGCAAAACCAGGAAGCTTGTCATAGAGTCAGTAGTCTTCACTCAAGTGTTTCTTGGCACTGTGCTATGTCACTGTTACATCTGCATTATGGACCAGCCATATGCATGCCAAAGACACTGCATTTATTTCAAGTGAACACCCGTATCTCAAAGTCTTTGGGGAGTGGTCCTCAGTCAAGTCCGGAGAGACACATTTCATGCAGAGAGTCTCAGTAGAGTATGTCAAGGCAGCAGCCGATATCAGTTCAGGGGATTGGGCACAGTCAGTGGGGCACTCAGGCAGTCTGCCAACATCCCTCTTCTGTCTGGGGAATGGGCCATGGTCAGTTTATGAGTCCAGTATAACCAATCCAGGCAGTCACAGGACCATAATTGGGGAGTCACATGAACACAATCGGGTGCTCGATAGACATGCTCCTTCAGGACCATCCAGTGAAGTTCTGAAGGGGCTGGGGTATGGTCTGTCTTGGTAGTCTCTCCACTAAAAATCAAAAGGAGTTGCAGGGACCACTGCTGGGAAACTTAATTGTGGAGATTGGAGGAATAATGCTGGCAAACAGAGAGGAATATAACAGTGAAGGGTCAATGCAATATATAAGAGAGATGATACAGCATTGAAGTGAAAGAGATAACATGGGAAAGGGGTTATGATGCTATTTTAAAAAGGGTTGTGGTGGGAAATTATTGTTCTCTAGAGATGGTATGTTTACCGAGACTAAGGGTGGTAAAGTAGGCTGATGAAGATTCAGATAGATGGGTCAGGTGGGGTCTTGTGGGCATAGAGAGCCTATGGGGTTGCTGGGATGGTTCCCAAGAAGGAAGTGCTTACATTTGGGTGTTCACCAATGTTAAGAGGCTGAGCCTCAAAGTCACTGCTTAATAAGCGACTGCTGCTGTCTTCCATTGTGCTGTAAGTAACACTGGAGAAGAAAATAACCACAACTACATCCAGTGTGACAAGTCATTCTGTGATGCAAAAGGCTTCAATTTTAATCAATGTGCCAAACGGAAGTATTGAGTAAGATGAACATGGATGCCACAGTTTTATTTTGTCTTGTTCAAAGGGCAACATTACACTGAAACCTATACACTGAAGCTGAAACACATCTGTTTCTCTATGCCAATAAAGCCATGAATTGCCAACATTGTGAGGGGTTTCTCCCCTGCCTGGGATGAGCAAGCGCCTGGTCTCCTACAATCCTCTGAGTGCCAGAGACTGGCAGCATTTCGTCCATGATCAGCTTCAGGGATGTGGCTGTGAAATGTTCACCAATAGGTGCTCTGTACTCTAACCTGATCTGCATATCAGTGGAGGTGTCAGTCTCTGAGCTACTGTGGGTGCAGGGCAGAGCCTAAGCATCAGTGCTCTCCTCCTCAGAGGTGGAAGAGCAAGTGTCTTATGGCATAGCCATCTTGACTTTGGCCACCATGGAAATCTCGCAGTAGACAAAGCAGGAGGCTGGAAGAACACAGCAAGGCAGGCAATATTGAGGGGTGGAGAAGTCAATGTTTCAGGTGTAACCCTTCTTCAGGACTGGGGGCTGGGTGTGGGGGGAAACTGCAGATAAAAGGGGTGGCAGGGACAGGGTGGTGAAGTGGGGATAGGTGAAGACAGGTAGGCGGTACGACCTGATTGGCCAATGGGAGGAACGAATCCACAAAGTCCCACTAGCACTTGTAGGAGACAAAAGAGAGAATGTGTAGCAATCAAGGTACAGAGGTTTTTGCATATTAAGAATGCATTCACTATCAGGGCCAATGGAGAGTAGCACATCAAAGGTCAGTACTTCTTACTTGCTTGCTGGGACAGAGATATTTCAGCATCTCTAGTGCTGGCCCTTGAGAGCCCTGATCGTCTCCTGTTAGGGATGAAGAACTACCACTGTTGCACCTTCAGTCTTTCTATGGTCTACTTTCTCCTGCAATGGGGGAAAGAAAGAGATTGAATGAGATGGATACGAGTAATGCAGCTTTTATTATCTGGTACAGGCAGGGGAAAAGTGCTGAGATGTCTTGAATGAGTGAGTAAGCAGCTCAAAGGTCATGCAGGGTTAGAAAAGTGGGAGTTTAGGGTGGGAGACAACAAGTGGGAAGATTTTGTATGCAATAATGAAAGTGATAGAGCATGAACATTGGTAAGAGGTGGGTGCAGTAGAAGAGACAGAGTGAGTGGGAGAGAAGGGGTGGTAATTACACTGGCAAAACAGAAAAGGTCATTGATCAGCTTGTGGTATTTCTAGACATTTCTCCAGATAACTGAGACCACATTGACCTGGGTGGCAGGTTATCGGGGTCTGGTGTTGTGACCTCCTCTACACAGTCCTGCAGGAAGAGGACAACCTTCCTGTGCCCCACCCCATCCACCTGAATCTCCAGGCCCCTATTCTTAAAATTGGATGCCAATTTCCCTTGTCTGTCATGTCCACGGATAATGTCTTAAACTGTGCAGGTAGCTCAAGATTGTCCGTGCTTGACTCGGTGCACAATGGCCATTTAAATATGATAACAATGCCAGGAATCCTGGCTTCTTCCTACTGGCAGGGGAAGAATCAGCAAGGTGGGGAGCCCATAAGTGACATGGTACCTATTTAATGAGTTTGGGATGATCACATGGAAATACCATCTAGGCCTCGCAGAGAGAAACCCTCCTTGAAAGTGGACACGAAAGATATTTTGTTGATGTCTTGTGAAGTTCAGGCCCTCTGCTTCTAATGCTGCTTCACCAGTTACTCCCATCATAAGCTCTCTCACTCCCACTCTTGCTGTCTGCCCAGAGACAGATTTTGTGATTAGATGAGAAGCAAATCCAGATGTTGGGAGGCTTTGAACGGACGTGTGAATCCCCAGGCAGCCATATTGCTAAGGTGTGTGTGTGTGTGTGTGTGTGTGTGTGTGTGTGTGTGTGTGTGTGTGTGTGTGTGTGTGTGTGTGTGTGTGTGTGTGTGTGTGTGTGTGTGTGTGTGTGTGTGTGTGTGTGTGTGTGTGTGAAACCAAAGTGTCAGTCGGGTCCAGGGAAAGTACAGGGGGTGTTTCTCACTTGTCAGTTCTCCTTCAACAATTTGACATCTTTCAGCCCTCCTGACAATGAAGAAAATGACAGTCATGAGCAATGGCACCACTCTCTTGGTGGCAGACTAAATTGTAAACTATAGATTCAGGATACTGTGCCTCTTGTGCGATTGCAACCAGTTCTGTTGGTTACTAACCTCCTCTGCCCTTTGGGTACTGAGGTCAGGTCAAACAGCTATCAAAATACAATCAAGTCATTAGTTTGAAATCCATTGCAACAATTGAGAGTGAAACAAGATAAGTAGTTTCAAGCCTGCCATCTCCCAGGATATCGCTGAACACTGCTGCCTGAAAAATGCTTTATTTAACAAACATCTGTCCAGAAAAGGCAGGGAGACCAAACTTACATGGATTTTGAATCAATTTCTGTACTTGCAAAATGTAAAATGAGCATCCTAGAAAACGACCATGTTTCTTTCCTCTGGAGGCCAATGATTTGATGTACCCATCTTTCTGAAAGGTGTAAAGTGGAAATGACACTAACTTTGGATATTCTGGTGGAATTCACAATCTAAGTTCTCATATTTGGCACCGACACTCATGCAGTCGTGCCTCCATCTAGAGCTCTGAGAAACCAAAACAGCATTTCTCAGGGGTATTCTGGTAGGAGCCATCCATGTTCTGGGTTCAACCATCCCCTCTATCTCAAACAGACTGGGGTCCAAAGAATAAGGATAGCATTTGGATCAGTGATTGCTAGCAATGCTGAGCCACAGCAATATGGGAGGTCTAATCATAAGGCAGAGCATGTTGCAATACTTCATCGTGATCTGTTTCTGTGTGATCCTTTGATCAATCCATGTCCTAGTGCCAAAAGGCCAGCTGTCTGACACCCTTGGCAAATTCTGAGTGTTATTTAATAGCTAATCCTTATTAAGCCTAAAAACATTATCATCATAAGGACAAGGAGCAAAGGTAGGCCACTGAGCCCTTCAAGCCTGCTCCATCATTCAATAAGATCATGGCAGATCTAATTTTAACCTGAAGTCTACATTCCTGCATATACCTGATATTCTTTCATCTTCTTGGTAAGTGAGAATCCATCCACCTCTGCCTTAAAGATGTTTAAAGATTCTGTATTCATTGCCTTTCAAGGAAGAGAATTCCAAATACTCACAACCCTTGGAGATTTCTTAGTTCAATACTTGACAGTTATTCAAATTATTGTGTCTACTATGTTAATGCAATTGTCATCTGAGATGTGGTCACCAACCTACACCTAAACATTTCATGGACTTGTGTTATATGATTTTGTTTTATAAAATAGTTGAAATCTTTGTATAAATCATTTTCTGAATGCTTTGACAGATTTTTGCAAATAATGTAACTAAAACAAATCACTAAAATAATTAGAGTTTACCTATGAAAATTATAGTTGGATCCAAATTGCCTCATTGGTCTAGATGGGCGATGCCATCTTTAGCTGACTAGCATTGCTCCTGATTAGGATAGGAGATTAAAGCCATAGACCACAGGATCCCAGTGCCTCCAGGCCAAAGAAGAGGAATGGGGCTGGGGTCTTGTGTTAGTAAGTAAATTAGAAAACTTAACCAGACAGGTGAGGTTAGATCACTCCAAGGTTTTAGAATTTTCAGAATGACTTTATTCATGCAGAAATCCAAGAGTGGAGAGCACAAAGTAATAAACAGTCAGGAAACCTGTGGCTTGAAGTCAAACAAGTTCAAGGAATTCTCCTGCTGAATACCACCTATAAATTCCCCTCAGCTGACACATCAGTATTTCTCCAAGTTGAATCTCTTTTGGAAGAAGCTACAAAGATGTACAAAGACAGAATATAATATAAATTGGGATCAAAAACGGTTTCACCACTGACCAAATATTCTGAGACCTCAATATATAGCTGCTGGAATAAAAAAAGTGAAGGTGTAATATGAAGAGGTGTAAAGGCACGATAGTCTATGATAGCATTAATAGAAGGGACTGTTGATATTTAAAGATCACCTTGTGTCTATGGTACTACTATCATTGTACTATGGTTTTGTGCTTAATATCTACCATATTAAGTGGTCAACACCCAGACACTGGGTATCCAAAAACTGATGTGGGCCATCATCACTTTTGGGATTGTATATCACCGCAGCCTGTAACCATGGAGTCCAACATATTCCTCATCTTTTCATCACCATCCAGACATGAAGCAAAGTCTGGTTATATGCGAAATGCAAAATAAAAATGTTGTCAAAAGCAGAACCAGCCATTCATTACAATAAGGTATTGATATTAGTAAAAGTGATATTGAGCTAGCTTCATGCTAAAGTAGCAGCCTGGGTGACATAGCTAAGTAGTCTCAGCATCAGATAAAATCTCTGTAGACCTACCATGTTCAGTTGAGAATGATGGTGCACAACCTGGTACCCAGCAAGAAGAGAAGAGTCCATCCTCAAGCATGGTGGAGTCCAATACCTGAGAGGAAGAGACAAGGCTGAAGCATTTGTACAAGTGAAATACTGAAGATGTGAGAACTCTAAAATAAGAATGAGAAGAGCTGGAAAACCCAACAGTTCTGGTGGTGTCTGTGGAGAGAAATGGAGGTAATATTGCAGGTTGACGATCATTCATCAGTTCTGATGAAAGCTATTCACCTGATATGTTACATCTATTTCTCTCCATAGATGCTGCCTGACCTGAAGTACTTGCAAGTGTAATGGATGATTGGACTTTGCATGTTTCAGCTAGAAGACATGTGAGGACTACACACTGGATACTGACAACATCCTAACTGTAATGCCAAAGACCTGAAAACAAAAACTAGATGTTCCCTAGCCAAACTGTTCCATTGCAGATATGGGACTTAGAAATTATCTGACTTGTGAAAAATTTTTGTGTTATATTCTATGCACCAAATAACCTAATCTGACCAAATATCATAGGAGAGGATGGAGTATTTGCCCATGATATACTGATACCAGCACATTAGGTTGACCAGAGACAAACAATAAGTGTAGTCTTCTCAGTGTTATCAACATTCCAGGAATAGATCAGAAAAATTATGTACATTTTCATACAAGGAAGTATAAAAGGTTCTGTAGATCAATAAATCCTCTGTCTGTTTGCCACCAATCACAAGTTATTTCTTTCGAAACAGTGTAAGTGCATGAGAAGAAAGTGAAAACTCCCTCCTCCGCCTTCAAAATATCCCCACCTCCGGTTCATACTGAATGATTCAAAATGCAAATACATCATAAAAAGAGAAGCAAAAGAAAAGAGACGTTTATTGTTCATGATAATTGATCTTAAGAGTTGGAAACGTCATTCAGTGTATAAATTACAAATTCTTCATTTCAGCAGATTTAGGTAGAGTGTGTCTGACTTCAGAATAAAGTGTTAATGTTTTTAAGACTGCGCAATGGAAAACTGCTGTAAGAGGAAGCCATGTTAATGAGACCGCATATCACATACCACATGTGGAGCAGTATTTGTAAGCCAGAGTCAACACGAACTTTCGGGCTTATTGTGATGTCCATGCATTAGTGAGTGGTTTGCTCTTCCTTTCATGTTGAGTCACAATGAGAACATGTATTAAATCAGGGGTAAGCCACAGATGGAAACTGCAGGAACTGGTGTACATGTATCACAAGAGTGTGTCATCTCCTTGCCGACAGAGCAAAGCACCCATCCTGTATGAAAAATGAAAGGCAATTGTAAGTCATGTCACTTCAGCTTTGAATATGGTTCTGACTTTTAAAATTTGGATTAGCTGTTGACTGATAAAAACCAGGCAGTACAGCATGATATCCTGATCACAAGCTAAACATAATCGCTTTGGGGATTTTTTTTTTTGAACGTTAAAAAGTCCAACAGGAAAATACTTAAATCATTTCAGATAAAATAAATCATGATTTACAGGGAAGATCATAAATCCAACTGGATTTATAAATAGTGCATTTTCAGTACTGAGAAATGTATGGCAAAAGAAAACTTAGGCTCAACAGTAAAGTTAAGCAGTCTCAGTTTTCTATTAAGTTTTAAAAGTTGCAATGCTTCTCCATGATAAATTATATTGATGAAACACTGTTTTGACAAAATGTCTGTCACTGTGCAAAACAATTAGCTCCCCCTCACCTGAAATGGGGACACTGATTTGCAAAAATATGGTTTCCATAAAGGCTGATTAATGGCAGTTGAGGAGGTCTTGTGGTTTAATGGATAGTATTCCTGCCTCTAAACCAGAGGCCTTGGATTCAAGTCTCACTGCAGGATATGAAGGCCAGGGAAAGTATGTCCATGATGTAGCTAAACAGGTTGATTGTTAATCTGCTGAACCTTGAAATACAAGCAAGCAAAAGAACTTACTGGCCAACCACATGACAGTTGTAATGCAACAGCCTCCCCATGTGAAAAGACTCCATGTACATGCTCCTGGAATGGACTGCACTCAATGGCAAATATTCTCCTCATTTTCAGGGGCTACCAGAAGAAGCCATTGGTAGTTGAAATATATTCATACAATCCAAAAGAGTGATCTTTGAACTATGTATTTTGTTTGCAGAGTAGGCACAGGAAACCTTCCTCATGTCCCTCCCACATATTGCACATTTAAGTTGTGAGATTTGGTGTTTGCATTCAGGCTAATGGAAGCTGTTCTTGACACTAGCTTTATGAGGGAAATATCCAGATGCAGTAAGATAATCCAATGCTATCAAAAGAAAATGATCTGCATTCCATTGAGCCTTTTGTCTCAAAATGGTTGACAATCAAAGAATTATATTTTAATGTGCACGACTGTTGTCACATAAACAAATGTGGCAGCTAAATGGCCCTCAGTAAAATGCTGCAAATAGTCTGATAAGAATGTGCTTTTGGTGTGATAGCTTGAGCGAGGAATATTACTCAGAATAAAGTTGTTGTTAGGAACAAACCAGATGTCCATCATTCCTCAGCTGTTTCCTTTGTCAGTACAACACTACACTCTCTCTCTCTCTAATGGAGACACCTGGCTTAGCTAAACCCAGAAACATAATTGCCTAATGGCTAGAGCGCAGTACGAGGGTTTGCAGATATGTGGAAAATTACTTCTCAAGCATTACCAGCGACAGATTGGACTGGTAAGCACCAACTGCTTGTCCAATTCAGACCACCTTTATGAATCAGAACTCAACAGGTCTACAGCATCTGTGGTGGAAAGCTAAATATGGTTTTCTCCCCCCAAAGCTTGTTTTTCAGGATGACATGGGGCAAGTGAGAAGGATGGTAATCCTGTATCAGAAATCAAATCCCTCCTCAATCCACAAAAAAAAAGGCTAATTGTGAATGAACAGCAATACTGTCTTCGACAGTCGTTTACCGTGTCTGTCATAGTAAATGCTTTGATCCCAACGGTTCATCAAGAATGTCTTCTGTCTTCTGTCATGAGACTGGGAAAAACCCAGATACTTTGCCACAAGTAGAATAATGTCAGAAGTTACATGACATCAGGTTATAGTCCAACAGGTTTATTTGAGATCACAAGCTTTCGGAGCGTTGCTCCTTCAGCAGATGAATTGAAGAGAAGCACACAGGCAAAGGATTTATAGGTAGAGATATCAAAAGATCATACAAGTGGTGTGAGCTCACACCATTTGTATGATCTTTTGATCTCTCTACCTATAAGGTCTGTGCCTGTGTGCTTCTCTTCACTTCACCTGCTGAAGGAGCAGCACTCCGAAAGCTTGTGATCTCAAATAAACCTGTTGGACTGTAACCTGTGGCGTGTGACTTCTGATTTTGTCCATCCTAGTCCAATACTGGCACATTCATATCAAGTAGAATAGGACAAGTTGATCATGGGTGGGTTTGAACCTCAGGTAAACAGTACAACTAATATTGCCTGAGTATCACAATGTAACACAATGTGTGAAAGTACCTTACTCCTGATCATGGCATGGACACAATGAATCCTTAGTAATGGTGGTTTTAGTACTTTGAGTATTAATAGTCACAGCCCATCCATAATATCATATTGTGGCTGGATAACCAATTTGATGTGGACCTGCCTGCACCCAAGTTAAGTGCACACCAGAAATAATTGAATTTACATTTTCATTCTGCTTCTCGCTTCCAACATTGCTAAGGAAGTGGAAAGAAAGTGTTGAAAATGAAAGGACCATTGGAGCTAGTTTTTGCAACTTCTCATAGCCTTCATTGCCTAAGTTTTGAAAATAACTTTTGTCTCTAATTAATGTATGTTCAACAGAATTCTCCTTTAAAGATACAAGCCAGGTTTTTTTAAACAAGGGCTAAATGACCACTTTGCAATTTTCCTAAGAATGCAGGGCAGAAGCATTTGTATTGATAACAGAACATCAATGAATAAATGAAATATTGAAAGGTAAATATGAAGAGTTGATGTACTTACTTTAGCGCTTGATAAGTTTATTTTCATTCCAGCTCTGTCCTTCCTGACCAACCAGCATACAGATCTAGCTCTTTGCATAAATACTCCAGGTGCAGAGATAGTTAAAGAGACTCATTTGCCTTTCAAAATTCTGTCATCCTCCTCGTTGCTACTATGCGTATTGCTATACCATAGCATGATGTGCATGAGACTACAATTTGAGTATTGCTGAAAAAAGACAGATTTTCTCAAAGTTTTTTTTTATTTTGCATTCTTCTGGACATTTCAAAAGAATACTAGTTCAAAAGGGGAAAATCAATATTTATACTCAATGAGAGATGAGATGCTAATTGGTTGGCAAATGGATTCTGTTTCGTAAAGATGTTTCTGTTGAGAACACCTTCATTTATACTAATTAACTGTTACCAACCAGGCTTTGTTTAAATTTCAAATGAGGCAAATTGAGTCTAACTGGTCAGGGCATTACCCTGAGAAATGAACCATTGAATAGCTGTCACCAATTTTGTTGATTTGAAGTGCATGTGTGTGTACATGTTATTTCTGTCTGCAAAGAATTGGGCACTTTGTATTAATATATGTCACTTTCAGAACTCATAAGTGCATCAAACTACAAACCTGACTGACAATTCTAAGTCGGTTGCCTGCATAATTCCTCACATGTTTAGGATTATCCAACAAATGTTCTCCAACTGCAGATTCACATCTAATATTAGACTCTTTCAGCAGTATTCAAGTTCTGTACTACTAAATGATGAATAATGATTTATTTGTAAACTTATTAGATTTTCTGAATCAAAGCAAACAGAAAACTGCAAAAAGTGGACATAGGTTTGGGTTTAATGTTGCATTTTATTATTTGTCCCTCATAGTCTGACACTCAACAAGGTATCAATATATCCAGACTCGATGTTCATTCAACAACCAAAGCATCGTCAATGAATGGAGGGCTTCTGCCTTGCATCCTTACAAAGATAGCAAAAGGATGTGACAGGTAATCATGTCCGTCTGCATTGATTTTAAAAAGGACCTCTGGAATTGATAGGAAGTAATTCTTTACTATCTGTTCCTTAGCTAGTACTTGAATAATAATCATTCACTTCAAATTCATTGTATGTGTTGTATCTTGAGTTGCAAATCATTCCTTTCTGTTTAAAAAAGTCAGCCAGAGCATATTAGAAAACCACATAGTCGGACTTAGTGTGAGAAAACTGACTGAAATTAATAGCAAAGTTTTCTGAAGGATTCCATACAAAACCATCGATTGTATTTCCCCTTCAAACTTCAAGCATTGCTTAGAAGCAACCATAGCCCATACGGTGTGAATGAAAAGGAGAAACTTGGTCAAAGTGCTTGAAAACAGGAGGAGGGATGGTTGATTGCCTCCACCTACTTTTATTATAAATGAGAATTTTATTAGAAAAGACAGACTGTATCTTCTGAACAGAGTACTTGAGTGAAATAGTTAACAGTTGCATTGAAAACAAGTTAGGGATATGATAATATTTCACTGAATACAAGATTTAAACTAATGATATGAAGACAACATCAAATTCTACCACAGCAATTGGGGATCTTAAATTTAATTGGTCAATAATGTCAATCCTGAAATAAAATCCAGTGTCAGTAATGGTAACCATTGTTGGAAAACTACATCTTCTTCACTCATGAGCTAATGGAAGGAAATCTCTCCTCCTTAACTGGTCTAGTCTTTATGTGACTCCATGAGAACAGCAAAGTTCTTGTATTGTAACTGCCCTCCCAAATGGCTGACAAAATTACTTAGTCATATGGAAAAATTCTGTTCAGAGTAAAACCAGATGTGACAAAGGCACATACAGCCCAGTCAACCCCACAGATCCTCTTCATTAATATACCAGGATTTGTGCCAAATTTGGAGGAACTGTCTAAAAACTAGTCAAGCAGCAGCCTAACTCACCAAATCATACCTAAGACAGCATCTTTCAAATAACAGCAGGACAAACCTGCAGAAATGGTGGCACAGTGGTATTCAGTCAGAACGAGAAGCACTGAGAATTCTTCTGCATATTATCGCTGACAGTGCTTCCTCAGATGATGAATAAGTGCTCCTCTGTATTGAAGATGACCTGGAAGAAACGCTGAGGACCACATAAGCTGAAAATGTCTTCAGAATCAAAAATAAGCAAGTGGTTGAAGCATGATTGGTTTTATGATGATGAAAAAGGGAAAGGGATAAGTGAAACAAAACAGTATGTCAGGGAAATGTGAAAGCACGAGAAAGATTAGAGATTAGGTATTGTAGAACAAAAGGCAAAGGAAGTGGTAATGCCTGTAAAAAAGATACAGAACATTGACTAGACTAGCTGTTAATCGCAAAATAAAGATCTGCTCTGATCAGTTCCAGTTCTAAAGAAGAGCCAAACTGGACTCAAAATGTTAACTCTGTTTCTCTCTTCACAGATTCTGTTGAGTTTCTCCAACATCTTATGCATTTGTTAAGAATCAGTTCTGACTGAAAGCACAACATGAAAACAAAACCCAGACACTGAAGGGAAGAATAATAGCAAAGTGGAGATGAGTTCATGGTACGATGTTCCTGAATGTTGAGCCTAGAAGTTTGTAAAGTGAATAATTGTAAAATGCAGGATGATCCTCCAACTTGCATTAAGCTTCACTAGCTGACTAATCAGCAGGCCTAGGACAGATATGTAAGTATGAGAGTGACATGGTTTATTGAAATTGCAAGGAATTGAAAGGTCAAGATCGTGCTTCTGGTCAGTGTGGAGGTGTTTCACAAATTGATCATATGGTCTGCACTTGGTATCCGCAATAGGGAGGAGATTGCACTATGAGTAGTGAATACAGTCAACTAGATTGAAAGATATGCAAGTTAATTGCCATTGAAGCACTTATAGTTTTTTTTAATTCATTCACAATATGCATGTCACTGGCTAAGCTCAAATTTATTTCCCTTCCTTAATAGCCTGGAGAAGAGTTGTGAGGTAGGTTTTTGAACTGCTGCAAAACATGGTGTAAGTACATTCACAATGCTATTAGAGAGATTTTCGTGAATTTGACCCAGAAACAATGAAGGAACAGTAATACAATTCCAAGTCAGGATGGTGTATGAATTGAAGGGGAACTTGCTGGTTGTGATTCCCATGTGTCAGTTGCCCTTGTCCTTCTCAGCAGAAGTAGGCACGAGTTATAGTGGCTCAGTGTTTAACACTGTTGCCTCACAGCACCAGGGACGTGGTTCAATTCCACCTTTGGGCGACTGTCTATGTGGATTTTGCACGTTTTCTCTATGTCTGCATGTGTTTCCTCTGGGTAGTCCAGTTTCCTCCCATAGTCCAGAGATGTGCAGGTATGTGGATTAGCCATGGGAAATGCAGGGTTACAGTAATAGGGTGATGTCTGGGTGGGTGCTTGCTGGGGTGAACGGCCTACTTTCACATTGCAGGGATTCTGAGTAGTAACTATAGCAGACATGATTTACAAATTAGGTCACAGTTAGAAATAGCAATTACAGGGACAATGCTAAAAAAATCAAATCTAAATAATTGCATGGACATTGGAAACACAAACCAGTAACAATAACAAAGGAGACTGATTGAGGCTAAAGCAGTCAAGGGATTGCAACCAGAATGATGAAAACATGCCTTAGAACATAGAACAGAACAGGCCCTTCAGCCCTCGATGTTGCGCTGACATGTGAACTATTCTCAGCTCGTTCCCCTTCACTGTCCCTTGGTAACACGCATGGACAATATCATATGACCAAACTCTTCTAGTCATTGAATAGTTTTAATTTTTCATATCTGAACACTTGCCTCAGTCTCCTTTGAACATCCAACATGTTTATAATACAATCAACAGAAGTCAGAGTTCCAGGCTTGCCCCAAGTCCAAGTCACCATGAAACCTAGCTTCAGAAGATTCTTGTATTTGCTTACAAAGCAAATCAATTCCTATAGACCAACATCATCTTACTGCATCATCAGCAACTTCAAAAAACTTTGGAATTCCTGCTGCTGGCAATCTGGACTGCCCTTCTGAGTAACAGAACCACCACTGGATTTTGATATTCACATGAATGGTTGTCTCCTATATCTTTTATATGTGCTTGTGGGGTCATGAACAGATAAGCCAATGGGCCAAGGAGGAGCAGATGGAGTTGAATTTAGATAAATGTGAGATGCTGCATTCTGGAAAGGCAAATCAGAGCAGGAGTCAGACACTTAATGTTAAGGTCCTGTCAAGTGTTGCTGAACAAAGAGACCTTGGAGTCAGGTTCATGGTTCCTTGAAACTGAAGTTGCAGGTAGTTAGGATAGTGAAGAAGGCGTTTGGTATGTTTTCCTTTATTGGTCAGTATATTGACTGTAAGAGTTGGGGGATCATGTTGCAGCTGCATAGGACATTGGTTAGGCCACTATTGGAATACTGCACGCAGTTCTGGTCTCCTTGCTATAGGAAGAATGCGATGAAACTTGAAAGAGTTCAGAAAAGGTTGTTGAAGGATTTTGCCAGGGTTAGAGGGTTTGAGCCAAAGGGAGAGGCTGAATTGGCTGGAGCATCTGGAAGTTGAGGGGTGACCTTATAGAAGTTTATAAATCATGAGGGAAATGGATACGGTAAATAGACAAAGTATTTTCCCTGGAGTGGGATAGTCCAAAACTAGAGGGCATAAGTTTAAGGTGAGAGGGGAAAGATTTAAAAGAGATCTAAAGGGCAACTGTTTCACACACAGGGTAGTCTGTGTATGGAATGAGCTGCCAGAGCAAGTGATGGAGGCTGGTACAATTACAACATTCAAAAAGCATCTGGATGGGTTTAAGAATAAGAAGAGTTTAGAGGGATATGGGCCAAATGCTGGAAAATAGGACTAGATTTATTTAGGATATTTGATCAGCATGGACAAGCTGGACCGAAGGGACTGTTCCTGTGCTGTATATCTCTATGACTGTTTGACTCTATGAATCTGTGTGTACGTGTGTAATGCCAAAAAGACCACCCCCAGATTTGAACGTGTGAATAAATGATATCTCTAATCTAAATTTAAGAACATTTGCGGCGCATTAATTTTAAATTGACGTCACCAAGAAGAAGGCTGTAAAAGCATACCACAAACTATTCAAAATGAAAACTGTCCTGCCTACAAACAGTGGTGGAGAATGAAAGAGTTTAATATGTCTCTCTTCAGAGTCAGTAGCAGTATTCTCAGTCTCCTTGTGAGTTTGCTGAACTTGATGTATTTTTTATTCATTCATAGCATGTGAGCATTTCTTGCTGGCTCAATATTTATTGCCAATGCTAGTTGCTCCAGAGGGCAGTTAATAGTCAACCACATTGCTGTGGTTCTGGGGTCACATGTAGGCCAGACCAGGTAAGGAAAGCAAATTCCTTCTCTAAAGGACATTAATGAACCAAAGGGGTTTTCTTGACAGTTGACAACAGTGTCATGGTCATCATTATGGTGATGTCATTTCCAGATTTTTATTGAATCCAATTTCCACAATCTACTATGACAGGATTGAACACATCTCCCCAGAACATTGCTTGGGTATCGTGGACTAATAGCCTCGGTGGGCAGCACAGTGGCTCAGTGGTTATCACTGCTACCTCACAACAACAGGGACCAGGTTCAACTCCAGCTTCAGAAGGACTGTCTGTGTGGGTTTCCTCCGGGTGCTCTGGTTTCCTCCCACAATCCAAAGATGTGCAGGTCAGGTGAATTGGCTATGCTAAATTGCCCGTGGTATTAGGTGTGTTAGTCAGGGGTCAAAATAGGGTGGGGGAATGGGTCCGGGTGGGCTACTCTTTGGAGGGTCGGTGTGGACTTGCTGGGCCAAAGGGCCTGTTTCCATACTGTAGGCAATCAAATCATAATACGACAAGGCCATTCCCACCGACCCCACCCCAAAACAAATGCACATTAATTCCATGTTAAACTCCAAACAGAAAATTATGTCTTGTAGCTAATAATGTAATGATCTTTTACTAATAAGACAATTTTATTCACGATGAATCAACCTCTCTTACAATTAAGAGTGTGCAGTCTATTTGTTCAGATAGTGAATTGTGAATGGCGATTTTAGTTATACTAATTTAAAATTACTTTTTCTCCTTTCTGACTTTTCTTCTCTCTCTGTCACAATCTAACCTTTCATTCCATCTTTTTATTTTGCTGTCTGCAAGAATCTCAAATCTATTAAACAAGCTCAAAGGCTGTGGCTCCTTCAGTACTTCCTCCAAGACCCCTCTACTTGCCTTGTTCATATTTACTCCTTCCTGTCCCTGGCTATTAACCAAATTCAAGGTGGTCAATGTAAGGGTTGTGGCTGCCTCCTTAAAACACAGCATCCAGGTAACTCTCCCCCTCCCCATGATGTGTCACAATGTTCAAAGCTCAGAGTCCAGCTCATCAACTCTGAATCAGAGTTGCTCAAGCAAAGAACACTTGCTATACATATGGTAACTATGAACCACCATCAGGTTCACCAGCTATCACACCATGCACGTACAACACATCGCCTGGTCCTGCAACTCTATTTCATTTACTTTGTTCTTAATTTGATTTTTGGAAGTTTCCTCCTGGTCTTGTAGTTTGTAATATTTCCCATTCTTACTTTCAATCTGAAAGTAGGTAAAAGCAATGACTGCAGATGCTGGAAACCAGATTCTGGATTAGTGGTGCTGGAAGGGCACAGCAGTTCAGGCAGCATCCGAGGAGCAGTAAAATCGACGTTTCAGGCAAAAGCCCTTCATCAGGAATCTGAAAGTATCTGATAATAGTTAAATTTGTTTTCACCAATCATTGAACTTAAGATTTTCCTATAAGGTCACTCTTTCTCTTGTGCAGGGTCCCTGATCCCGTTTTTTAAAAAAAGCCATGTAAACTATGGACCAATAAAGCTGGCAGAAAACACCTCTTCCCATCTGTATCAAATTCCCATGCAGCCTCCAAATTCCCTGAACTCTATATTTATTTGGGCTGTGTCACACTCCAAATGTGATCTCTCCTTCCTGACTGTACGTAGCTTAGTGCAGAAGTCACTCATGCTTTTATGTCAATTTTATGAAAAGCCAAAATCTAGTTCATTTTTCCAAGAACCAACACTCACAATGAGCCGCTTTTTATTTTACACACATGTCAAATCGCTCCTACAATAAGCTATAATTTGTGAAACATTGACAATAGGTGTCATTTTAACAATACAGGGCAACCTCAATTATCCGAACGACACTAGCAAAGAATATTTTGTTCGGATAGTCGAATTATCAGAAAATACAGTTTACCCAGGACCTTGAGTTCTTGTTTGGATAATCCGAAATTTGGATAATCGATGTTCGGATAACCAAGGTTACCCTGGAGCAGTGGTTAAAATGCAGAGTTACTTATTTGCTACATAATCAACTCATTGTCCCACTGGCTGTGGCTTTTACTCAACGTTCTGAAATCAAGGTTGATGGGGAAAGGACAGGAAAGTGGACATAAGAAATGTTTGACCAGTCATGATCTTATTGAAAGGCAGAGGAGTCTTGAAAGGCTGAATGGCCTACTTCTGTTAGTATTTCTTCTGCACTTATTGTTTTATGATGAGCCAATTATCCATCCACCCAAAGGCAAAAATGACTGTTTAAATATGTAGATCATTACATTATTGCGTCTTAATGATGTGAGTGCTGTTGATAATCACTCTCTAGTCCTAACTTCTGAACTCCTTTCCTTCTTCCCTCGTGATCAACACCTGGCAGCCCTCTCCCCACAATCACACAACTATGGGGAATCTCCCTGATCCATGACTCGGCTGGGTGCAGTACCAGCAGCAGCCTATTCTTCCTGATGCCATTGCTAAGCACAGAGAAGCAGATAACAACTGCTGGGTTGGATGTTATCTGCCATCAAAACTTTTACATTCAGGGTCCTTAATTTTGGTCAGGGTCTGTCACTGGCCTGTCATTTGTCTGATTGGCTAAAACAGAGGTGACGCAAGCAGCTGAGTCTTTAGTAACCTCCGCATGATTCCACACTTTAATAGTGACTTAGGCGATTTATTTCTCAAATCTTTCCTCCCCATTCCTGGATCACAGCATCATAATATTATGTGATCTGCTAAGATGTAACGTATGCTTCTATTATGTTTAGCATTTCTTTGCTGTCCATTAACTTCATGTTATCTTGCCTCAGCAGTAATCAGTGCCCCGTTCTGAACTCTTGATTTTCTCCAGTCTCCTACAATACAAAGTACTGACTTATCAGCCAAGTTTAGTGTGCATGGGTGGGAGAGTGGTGAGGGGTGAGGTCATGAGGGTATAGGCTGGTAGGGTGGTGAATGGCAATCAGCAGGAGATTTCCTTGCCCACATTTGATCTGTTTCCATGAGACATACTCGAGGATGGTAATGGTGTTGCCTGGGACGTTGTCCATAAGGTATAATTCCATGACTATGACTATATTTAGGGGCGGCACGGTGGCACAGTGGTTAGCACTGCTGCCTCAGGCGACTGACTATGTGGAGTTTGCACATTCTCCCCGTGTCTGCGTGGGTTTCCTCCGGGTGCTCCGGTTTCCTCCCACAGTCCAAAGATGTACGGGTCAGGTGAATTGGCCATACTAAATTGCCCGTAGTGTTAGGTACGGGGTAAATGTAGGAGTATGGCTTGGTTGCGCTTCGGCGGGTCGGTGTGGACTTGTTGGGCCGAAGGGCCTGCTTCCACACTGTAATCTAATCTAATGAAATCTAATCTAATGTTGCTTGCTAAATCTGCCATAGTTGTGGGTATATTTGCTGAGTTGAGAAGTTGATTTGTAGATGTTTCGTCCCCTGCTGATGGAGTTTGTGGATTTCTAGAATTTCTAGAAGCATGGTACTCATCCATGGACTTCATCAACAAACACATAGACCTAGACCCAATATACCAGCCACTACAATGAACAATCGAACCGGCAATCCGAAGCAGGAGAAACAGAATCAAATAAATTCCAGAAGACACAATGCAGCAGTGCTTCACAGGAGGCTCCAAAACACTGAAGATATCACCTAGACAGGGGACAAAACTTCTATAAATCAACATCACAGCTCAGCGAATACACCCACAACTATGGTAACTGACATCCGAGCTACAAATCTTCACACAAACCTTGAGCTTGATAAGTCTATCAGACAGTTCTCCCAGTTTTGGCACAAGCCCCTAGATCTTGGTATGGAGGAATTTGCAGTGTCCACAGTGCTCTGTGTTGTTGCTGTTTTTGATGCATAACTTGTTTACGATTTCGTTTGGTTTCATTCCTGTCTTTAGACTTTTTAGCAATATGACATGGCTTCTTAAGCCTTTTAGGAGGGCACTTAAGAATCAACCACATTGCCGTGCATTTGGAGTCACATGGAGGTCAAACCCAGGGAAGAATTGCAAATTTCACATGGGTTTTTTTTTAACGCTATCAACAATAGTTACATGGTCACCAGGGATTTGAACCCTATGTCAGAATATTAGTGTGGAGTTCAGTTTGTGGAAAGCGTAAATGACAAAGTGAGATTACCTTAACTTCACAATGTGCCATGTGTACTTATCGCACGTTTCCTTATCAGCCATGTCGCTCAGACCTCTAGGAGATTCTACCCATAGTCGTTTACTAATAACATAAAACTTTCAACAATGATTGGGAGTACAAAGATTCGTATTCTGATGTGAAAATTCTTCTGCCAGTTATAATGAAAAGTGCAAAATGAAATAAAAATGTTTCAAACCATATTTCGACATGATTGCTATCACTGTGTCGCAGCTCAGAGAGAAACAAGAGACTGAAATGCTGCATGATATTTTTGTCCTAACATCACCAAAAGAAGTAACAGGGCTCATGTAATGATTCTGAATTTCTGAAAGAAAATACTTTACCAAGCAGTATTCCTGACAGTGACTTCTCTTAATAAGTGATGGACTGCATCTTATGCCTTTTTTGGCTGTGTTGGTTTCACCAAGTTTCATGAAGCATTTCTGTTTGCAAGGTCCAGTCATACTTTTCACAATATCTTACCAAACCTGCCTCATTAACTACCTAACCCCCCTCCTACAGTGCCCCTTACTGCCAATTCTCTGTGTAAATGTGAAGTCCCAAGTCAGGAGACCAAAGAAATGGAGACCAAATGAAATTAGTTTCACTGAAAACAATTCTGGAACAAGTGTTTTACTTTATAACCAGAGCCCAACAGATTCAAATAATTCCTGTCATGCAGTAAACAACATTTGTTCTAATTTCTAAAGTAAATTATTAATGTTTAATTTTAACATTTAGATCATGAGCAGATCGAGTCTGTCTCATTCCATTGAAGATTACTGTGGCCTCAAATCTTAAAAGTTAAATTACAATGAAAATTTAAGCAAAATCAATTTTACTTTGACGGATGAAACTGTTCTAATAAAAGAACCTTTAAAATTTGACAGTATACCAAGTTGGACCTTGTGGCAGTAATTTGTAAAATATAATTTGAATCCTACCTAAATCAATGCTGTTGCCTGTAATCAGTAGCAGTATTTTAAATTATCTTGATAATGTACTTACACAATTTCATCACAATCAGCTCTGTTGAAATAGGACCAGCAGAGCTGTACAAAATGGAGATCTAGGCTGACAGTTTGGATTACTATCAGTTATAGTAAAGAATTTATTGTAATATTTTACATCTATTAGGCGGAGTGGAAGGTAAGGGGTTTAATTGTCTTTGATTTCGGATTTGGCCCAACCAGTTCTATTGCGTAAGATTTTTCAGATGGCCTGATGGCAGACAACAAATTCCCATCTACACTGGTTGTTGCCCCAGCCATTTAATTCTGCAAGGATTGTGAATTGACAAGAGATGGGCCTTCTATCCTTCAGTTTTCTTTTTCAGAGCTGTGGGTCAATTACCCAGCCACACAACTGGCAAAGGCAGCTAATGCTAGGAGTACATGTACTTCCACGAGTCTGTGTACCAGAGCTCATAGGGCCAGTATTTGTAGGGGTCTGGAAGTGTGGACCGGATGGGAGTCTGGAGGTGGTAGGAGAGGGGGGTTTGCGCGAAATTGCTACAAGATAGGTAGCAACTTTTCAATGGTCAATAATTGATCTTAAGTGCGGGCAATTGATCTCAATGGGGTAGAAGTGGACAAGCAGTGCAAAGTCTCCTTCTCTCCCACATTAAAATTGTGGACAGGTTTTAGTGGGGAGGAGTAGTGCGGCAGGCAAGCTGCTGGGGAACTGTGCAAGTACCCCTGCTGCAAAACACACCACAGAAGACGCCCTGCTACCATGTGCTACTTTGGCCTTCTCTAGAGGCTTCTCCTCTGAGTACAGTAATATTATCAAAATGGATGGTAAACATTTCCACTGAAGTGATTGTCAAATGTTCACATAAAGGACTTGATTTTTAAAAATCACAGTGTCAACTGAATGTCTGCACTAATGTAGTGTTAAAACAAATTTCACAGCCTTGAAAAAGATGACCAATGTAAGTAAACTGGATTAATTCAAATTAATTCACTTAGTCTTCAATCCCCTTTTATTGAAAGTTAGATGATGTATTGATTAAAAGTTATAAATGTATTGAAGTTAAGATTCTTAAAGATGCAATTCAGATGCTCTATAAATTTAATAAAATATGGACCTAACTTGGACTTTACAGGCAAACAGTTTACTCTAATTAGAGCAACAATGCATATGCATGGTAGAATAAAATAGAATTATTTCCAAAATGTGTATTAACTGAAAACCAGTTTAAAAAGAATAAAATGTGCAATTACATTTGTGCAAAAAATTGCATTATTGAAAGACTCTGGTAATGTTCACTTATCCTCATTGCTTTCCAAATATATTATAAACTATTAAGGAGAAATTGGTACAAAAGGCCAAAGAAATTACATTTTGTTCAAGCTTTTTTGTTTCAGGATAACTCATAAGAAATGTGAAAGTAAAGGAAAGGCTAAGTGCCTCACACTGCTACTATGGAGTAGCAACACAACTAATGTTGCCATGAACAACTGCTGCCCTCAAGGCAAACTATGTTTTGCCTATAATGCAAGTGAGTAATGTGGTATATGAATTTCAGTGCCAGTGTGATGCTAGACAAGTAAGCTATAAGTCCCAGGAACAGGTAGAACACATCCAACAGCATATCCATTCAACTGTTCACAGTGAGCAAGCTACTGACCGTACTGAACCATGTTAAGCTTATAGAGCTAATGGCCCAATGTCTAGCATTAGATGAGATTCTACAATTGGACAACATTTGCTATGTAATCCTGAGTGTGTGAAGAATTATGCTGACAACCAATTTAGCATTGTTAATTGGGCATGCAATATAATTTGGAATATGTACATTTATTAATACATCTGAATTACATATGCATTTTTAATATAAAGGGCTCTGTTCTCTGCAGACTGAAAGAAAACATACACACACTTCACCTGTTTCACTGCAACAAAATAATGACACTGATTCACTGGTTCAGTTCTTAGCATAATGTCTTTGATCAATCAGAGCATTGATTGATCCAGCATTTTTTAAGTAGAAACAAATCTTAGCAGTTAATTGTCAGTCATCATTAACTGGTGCTTTCTCCATAGCAATATCTGCACCAATCAGAACCCACTTGCAAATCAATCAGGACTTTCCTCTGAAATGGCATACACATGATTTTCTGTTTACTTTGTATTGTTTGTGAAATGTCCTCCTGATGAGTGAAAGACCAAAGGTTTGGACAAAATCGGCATACCAAATGACATTAAAATATAAATATAACAGACCTTAGTTTAGTTTTCATTTTAATTTGGTAATAGGTAAGTCAATGAAGAAAGGCAGTTTATGTGCAGTTTGTATTCCTCTCTTTCATCCAATCAGCAATGTTAATGAGCTGTTCTTATTTTGGTATAACCCATATCAATTTTGAGCCATATTCAAGAAACCCAAAATTATTCATTAATATACATGAACTTTTCTAAATATGGGAAAAGGGAGCAGGACTCTGTTGAACAAACACTTTTAATCTTAGTAAGTGTCGTGAACACAATAGCACATTAAGAATCTGATTCATATCTATAATTTCATAAAAAATACAAAACACAATAATCTGCAAAGATACTGAACAGATGTTGGTGATTTTGATAGAGCAAGAAAGAGAGAAGCAAAGAAACAATGCAGGGCTAAACCCAGCCATTTCACAGCAGTCGGTTGGGATGATATGAGCAAGCCATTCAGCTACAGAAGATTGATAGCATGGGAAGAGCTGAAGAAAAATGGAAAATGTTTATTTACATAGCAATACATGTCACTTTTGATGAAGTGCAGATCAGTAACAATATGTTTACCATTTCTTAAAATAAAAACTTTAATCATAACTTTAATTTTCAAATACATATATTGTTTAATATATTACAATTATAATTCTGAAGTAAATGAATCTAATAAATACTCCTTTCATTATAAATACGAGCTTTAAATTCCCCAGAATTTAGAAGAACGAGAGGTAATCAAGCTGAAATCTAAATAACTCCTAAGGAACCTGCCAGGGTAAATACTGGAAAGATACATCCCCTAATTGGGTAGTATGAGCTATAAATCAGAGAAAGGAGTTGACAATTAAAGATGAGATGAAAAGAAATCAATTCACTCAAAAGCTTACGAATCTTTGTAATTCTCTACCCTTGAGAACTGTGGACACTACCTCACTGAACATATTCAACACAGAGATCAATATATTCTGGAGCATGAAGGGATTTGGGAACAGTTTGAAAAACTGCAGTTGAGATTGAAGGTCACCCATGATCTTACTGACAGGTGGAATAGACTCAATGGATCAAACAGCCAACTCTTCTATTTCTTTTCTATGTTTTTATTAAATAAAACACACTGTTTGTCATAAGTAATGCCATACATTGTAAAAAGGTTGAATTAATTGGTCCATAACTGTGCACAGCAGGGATGTTCTAAATGGCATACGGCCCCATGGAAAGTCAATAAAGGTCAATCAACTATGAAAGAGTACATGGAAATCTATGGTTTAGATAGGAGTGTGTGTATATTGATGTACAAACGTGTTATCAGCTGCACTAAAATGCATGAGGTCCATCACAAATAAAAGCATGTTTTGATTTGTTGATCTGAAAATATTCATGTAAAATGTTTCCAAAAAAGGTTTGTTGGGTAAAATTTTAAAGCATAATGCAATAGCAAGTTGTTTGTAAAAACAAAATGATGGGATAGAGTGTCTTGGATTGAGAGTCAGATCAGTAAATAAGAAACACTATCTAATGAGTTAAATAAATCTCAATGATTGGTGATGATAGCAGAAGACAGAGAATAAATGAAAAGCTAAGTGCAGAAACAGCACAGATCATTAAAAATTAGGTTAAAGTTGCTGAGGTAAGCTTCAAGAATGACAGTCATCTCATAGTTATGTACTGCATGCCATGATAGGGTAATATTAAATTGCTAAATAATTATTCTGTGTTACAACAAATGCACTCAAGAGGATTTACAAATCAATAAGTGCAGCTATATAGTAGTGCACTTCCCACAATAATGTTACTATCCAATACTAGATAGAGCAAAATATTTATTTTTGCTATTGATCACACTTTTGTATTTTATACAATGAATTGTAAGCACGATGACAACATGTACTCCACCACACAAACAATTAAAGTTAATCAGCAAATTAAAACAGAAGGTTTCCCTTAATTGCATTGTAATTTAAGGTGGATGAAGGCCAAAATGAGTGGTGAGTCAATGGCAAAGGGCTTGGGTCTTACTTGAAGAGTTTTGCTTAGATCATTTCCTCTCACTCATTGGTGATGTAGTTTCTGACATGTTAGTTTGGCAGGGAAAATGAACTGAAATGAAACAGAGAAGGACAAATTGTTTGAAGAGGAAGGCAGAGTTTTATTTTATTTGTTTGTGAGATGTGGGCAACACTGGCTAAACCAACATTTATTACCCATCCCTAACTGCCCTCTGGGTCAACCACATTGCAGTGGGTCTGGAGTCACATGTAGGCCAGACCGGGTAAGGACAGCAGTTTCCTTCTGTAAAGTACATTAGTGAGCTAGATAAGTTTTTTTGACAATCAGTAATGTTTTCAGGGTTATCATTAAATACTTAATTCCAGATTTTTATCGAATTCAAACTTCACAGTCTGCCGTGGTGGGATCCACACATAAGTCCCAGAATATTATGTGGGTCTCTGGTTTAATTGTTTCGCAATATTACCACTAGGTCAACATCTCCCCACATGGAGAAGGACTCTCAGCAATGTACATATCCATCAAGGATTTCAATGTCTAGGTATCCTTTGAATTAAACCTGGAAAACAGTACACATTGGAGCATTGTTGCCATATCACAAATCAATTGGTCAATGAAAATGCCACTTCTTCTCAAGAGACCTGCAGGTGAGGATGGCATTGCCAATGATTGTAAAGGTGTATTTAGCCATGAAGGGTGGAGTCTGACCAGCTGCACTATAGGTAACTTTGGTGGCAGGTTGTGGGAGCATTTTGAGGTTGGCACATCAGATTGAATGATCATTTCTGAGCAAGAACAACAGATAACTGTCCAACAGAAAGCAATAACCTGGCCAATGAGGGACAAATTAGAAGTGCCGCTGAGATCTTCCTGGCAGCAGATAGGCCAAATGTGGGAAGCTCAGCATGTCCCTGGAGGTAGCACCCTGAAAGATTGCCGGGGACAACAAAGCAGCCCTATTTTAAACACCTACCCGGAGTTGTTTCTGGCACAGGTAGGCCTGTAGAAGGGGGAGACCCTCCATAACGTGTACTGCAGCAGCTGCAGTTACAATTTGCACTTTCTGAGAGGGTGTCTCATTTTGAATTCCCTTCACATTCATCGCTCCATTGAAAAAGTGCCCTCCTCACCCTGTCAGGCTGGTGGCAGGATATTTCTACAGGTTGTGCAATGCCAAGCAGAAAAACAGGCCTGCTATCAAAGTATTTACCAAAGGAAGGATTTGTAAGAATGAAATCCACATTTGAGAACAAGTGGATTATAAAGAATTGGAGACCACAGAATTACAAAAGGAAGCCTGAGAATGGGGAGGCCTTTTGGTAATGCTGAAAGAGTTGAGTGAAGAGGACTTTATTAAAAGGACTCCCTTTTGGAATATTGTATGCAATTCTACTCTCCCTCTTATGGGAAGGATGTTGTGAAACTTGAAAGGGTTCAAAAAAGATTTACAAGGATGTTCTGGGGTTGGAGGATTTGAGCTACAGGGAGAGGCTGAATAGCCTGGGGCTGTTTTCCCTGGAGCGTTGGAGACTGAGAGGTGACCTTATAGAGGTTCATAAAATCATGAGGAGCATAGACAAGGTAAATAGACAAGGTCTTTTTCCTGTGGTGAGGAAGTCCATAACTAGAGGGCATAGGTTTAGAGGGAGAGGGGAAACATTTAAAAGGCACCTAAGGGGCAACCTTTTCATGCAGAGGGTAGTGTGTGTATGGAACGAGCTGACAGAGGAATTGTTGGAGATTGGTACAATTAGAACATATAAAAGGCATCTAGATGGGTATATGAATAGGAAGGGTTTAGAGGGATATGGGCCAAGTGCTGAAAAATAGGACCAGATTAGGCTGGGATATCTGGTTGGCATGGATGAGTTGGACCGAAGGGACTGTTTCAGTGCTGTACATCTCTATGACTCTGACTGTATGACACTGGAAGACTGGCAAAACAGGGAGAAGGGATTCGGTTATTGCCTGGAGTAAGCATGCTTTAAGCTGCGCTTGTTGGCTTGATTTTCATGCTGAGGGTGTGAAAAGACAGTTGGACCTTGTCCTGACATTCAAAATGTAACTATGACTCACAACTGACTTTTTCCAGGATTAGTTTATTTTCATGCAGGGTTTAGGTGCAGTTTGTAAGCAATGGTGGAGTGATGGAGGAGTTTGGGTGAGAAGTCAGGCCAGTAGAAAACCTGCCTTAGATCATTGATCCTGCTGTCACAGAAACATAGCAACATAAAAGCAGGGGTTAGCCATTCAGCTCAGCAAGCCCACTCCATCGTTCAACACAATCATGGCTGATCCACCACTTCAGTACCATACACTCACTCTCTTCACTTACCTCTTGACACTTTATTTGTGGAATCTATTTATTTCTTTCTTAATTACGTTCAATAAATTTGCTTCCACAGACCTCTGTAGTACAGAATTCCACAGGTTCATAACCATCTGAGTGAAGAAATTTCTCCTCATGTCAATCTGTGACACCGCCTGAGACTGTAAGCCTTTATTGTGGACCTCAACTGCAGAAGGCTTCACCCCTGGATCCAGTCTGTCTAGCCCTATCAATATTTATTTCAGTGAAAACTCCTCTTATTTTTCTAAACTCACATGAGTACAGGCTCAGTCGGCTAATCTCTCCTTCAACAGCAAAACATCTATCCAAGAATTAGTCGAGTGAAACTTTGCTGCATGCTTTTTATTGTAAGTATAAATTTTTCTCTGGTAAACTGACCATACCTGCACACAATATAACAGATGTGGACTCACCAAGGCCCTGTCGAGCTGTAGTAAGACTTCCTTGCTCCTGTTCTTAAACCGCTTTTCAATGAATTGCAGCATACAATTTGCAGTCTGAACAGTTTGCTACGTGCTTTTTGTGACCAATACTCAAAGACACCCAGATCCCTTTTTAAATCAAGCTGTCCCAAACTACCACCATTTAAGTAATATTCTGCCATTCCACTTTTCCTACCAAATTGGGTCACTTCATATGTATCCATGTTATTCTGTATCTGCCATACCATTCATTCAACTTGTCAAACTCACTCTCATTATGTACTCCTTACCACTCACACTCTCAATTGCTTTTGTATTATCAGCAGATTTGTAAATACAGTATTGCATTCTAAATTGTTGATATATGTTGTGAATAACTGATCCTTATGTAATCCCATGTGTTACTGCCTTCCACTCCAAAAACAACCCATTTATTCCTACTCTTTGATTTTACATAGAACATAGAACGTTACAGCACAGTACAGGTCCTTTGGCCCTCGATGTTGTGCTGACTTGTGAAATTTATCTGATGCCCATCTAACCTACACCATTATTATCCATATGTATGTCCAATGCCCATTTAAATGCCCTTAACGTCAGCAAATCTATTACTGCTGCAGGCTGGCCGTTCCATGCCCTTACTGTCCTCTGAGTAAAGAAACTACCCCTGATATCTGTCCTAAATCAATCACCTCTCAATTTAAAGCTATGTCGCCTCATGTTAGTCTTCACCATCCGAGGAAAAGGGCTCTCACTGTCCACCCTATCTAACTCTCTGATTCTCTTATATGTCTCAATTAAATCACCTCTTAACCTTCTTCTCTCCAATGAAAACAGCCTCAAGTTCCTCAGCCTTTCCTCATAAGACCTTCCTTCCATACCAAGTACCATCCTAGTAAATCTCTTCTGAACCCTTTCCAAAGCTTCCACATCCTTCCTGTAATGCGGTGACCAGAACTGTACACAATACTCCAAGTGTGGCCTTCCCAGTGTTTTGTACAGATTGAGTGGCTCCAAAACCCAATCTCCCTAACAATAAACGTCTATACACTGTATGCGTTCTTAACAAACCTATCAACCTAGGTGGCAACTTTCAGAGATTTATGCACCTGGATACCGAAACCTCTCTGTTCATCTACACTGCCAAGAATTTTACCATTAGCCCAGTACTCTGCATTCCTGTTACTTCTTCCAAAGTGAACTACCTCACACTTTTCTGCATTAAACTCCATTTGCCACTTCTCAGCCCAGCTCTTCACCTTATCTATGTCCCTCTGTAACCCACAACATCCTTCAGCACTATCCACAGCTCTGCCTACCTTAGTGTCATCCGCAAATTTACTAACCCATCTTTCTCCACCCATATCCAGATCATTTATAAAAATGACAAACAGCAGTGGCCCCAAACGGCACACCACTGGTAAATGAGAAATGATGAATATTTCCCATCAACCACCACCCTCTGTCTTCTTTCAGCTGGCCAATTTCTGATCCAAACTGCGCAATCACCTTCAATCCCGAAACTCCATATTTTGTGCAATAGCCTACCATGTGGAACTTTATCAAACGCCTTACTGTAGTCCATGTACGCCTCATCAACTACCTTACCTTCATCCACCTGTTTTGCAACCTTCTTGAAGAACTCAGTAAGGTTAGTGAGGCATGACCCATCTTTCACAAAACCAAGTTGAATATCCCTAATCAAATTATTCCTTTCCAGATGATTATGAATCCTATTTCTTATAACCTTTTCCAAAACCTTACCCACAAGTGAAGTAAGACTCACTGGCCTATAATTACCAGGATTGCCTTGACTCCCCTTCTTTAACAAGGGAACAACCTTTGCTATCCTCCAGTCTTCTGGCACTACTCCTGTCGACAATGATGACATAAAGGTCAAAGCCAAAGACTCTGCAATCTCTTCCCTGCCTTTCCAGAGAACATGAGGATAAATTCCATCTGTCCCAGGGGTCTTATCTATTTTCAGATCTTCAAAAGTTGCTAAAACCTCCTCTTTGTCAACCTCAATTCCATCTAATCTTGTAGCCTGTACCTCTGTATTCTCACTAACATTGTCCTTGTTCAATGTGAATACTGACAAAAAGTATTCATTAAACACTTCCCTATGTCCTCAAGTTCCACACTTCCCACTATTATCTTTGACTGGCCCTTATCATACTCTAGTCATTCTTTTATTCCTGATATACATACAGAAAAGTCTTAGGATTTTCCTTGATCCTATCTGCCAACGACTTCACATATCCCCTTCTGGCTCTTCTTAGCCCTCTCTTTTGATCTTTTCTGGCTATCCTAAAACTCTCAAGCCCTTTAGCTGAGCCTTCACACCTCATCCTCACAAAACCCTTCTTCTTCCTCTTGACAAGAGTTTCAACTTCTTTTAATGCTTTTTTTTCTTTAAATGAATTCTCAATCCATTCTAATGCATTACCACCAATCTATATTCTTTGATTTTGAACAATAACATTTTATCAAAAGCTTTCTGTAAATCCAAGTTCACCCATGATTACTGCATCTCTAATTTCCTGCCTAATGCCATCCCCCACATTACTAGTATCATTTGTAGGCTGACAGACAAAAGAAGGCCTCCCATCAGAACTGGGTAGCTGTTCAAACAGGAGGTCAATGCCTCAAACAAGAATAAAAAAGCAGGACCCAGTGACAAAGTGAATGGGTGATCTCTTGTGCGACATAAGGATAAGTACCACCATCTTCTCATTACAATCTCACGCTGACAGTGCCATCATTCAGACTACCTGTGTCATTGTACAGCCATTTTACATAGGTCTGTTGACCTTACCATCAGATACATGGTGTGCTCTGACGGGCTCTCACTCCCCTAATGCTGCATATCTCCTAACACTTCCTGGGCACTGTGCTTCTCACTCATCAAGTGCTTGTGTACACATTCCCATCACACTCAAGCCTTCCCTTTCTCTCATTACAGGACAAGTTGGCACAAAACAAGAAGAACAAAGTCCAGACTGGCAATGCCTTCCTGATCTCCAGACCCTCAATGAGTGGAAGATGTGATCGAGTCGGTGAGTGAGGAACTTGATTAGATTTGATTTGATCTAATATTGTCGCATGTACTGAGATACAGTGAAAAGCATTGGTTTGTGTGCTACCCAGGCAAGTCATACCTTGCAAGAGTACAGAAGGATAAGAGAACAGAAAACAGAATATAGTGTTAAACTACATAGAAGGTTCAGGGAAAGGTCAACTCTAGTACATGACACATGCGCAAAAAACAGCAGGTTCAAAGCTGTTCTTGAATCTGTTTTCAAACTTTTGTCTTCTGCCTGGTGGAAGAGGGTGGAAGAATATAATCAAGGTGATTATGTTGGCTGCTGTCCCAAGGCAGCTGGAAATATAGAATGGAAGGAAGGCTGGTTTACGTGATGGACTGAGCTGCATTCACAACTCTCTGTAATTTCATGCGGTCTTGAGCAGAACCAGACCAAGCTGTGATGCAATCAGATAGAATGCTTTTCTGATGCATCTATAAAAATTGGTAAGAGTCATTGTGGATATTCTGTATCTCTTTAGCTTCTGAGGAAGGAGAGATGTTAGTGTGCTTTCTAGACTGTAGCATCGGTGTAGATGGACTAGGATAGATTGTTGGTGATATTTACTCCTAAGAACTTGAAGATCTTGACTATTTCCACTTCAGCACCTTTGATCCAGACAGGGCATGCCCTCTGCTCCACTTCCTGAAGTCAATAACCAGCTCCTTAATTTTGCAGACACCTTCCATCATGCCACTAAGCCTTCAATCTCTTTCCTATAGTCTGTTTTGTCATTGTTTAAGATCTAACCCACTGTGGTGGTGTCATCAGAAAATATTTTAATGGAATTAGTGCAGAATTTGGCCATACAGCCATGAGTGTATAAGGAGTATAGTAAGGGGTTGGATACACTGCCTTGCAGGGCATCAGTGTTGAGGATTATTGTGAGGAGGTGTTGTCACCTGTCCTGAGTGTGGTCTACAGGTCAGAAAGTCGAGGATCCAGTTGCATGGGGGGAGCAGAGACCTAGGTCTCAGACTTTGGAGATGGGCTTTGTTGGAATTATCATGTTGAAGTGGAGTTAAAGTTAATAAATAGGAGTCTGACATCGGAGTGCTTGTTATCCAGATCTTCCAGGGATGAATGCAGGGCCAGGGAGATGGCATCTGCCATGGACCTGTTGTGAAGGTAGGTAAATTGTAGCAAATCTAGGCAAGCTGGGAGGGTGGAGTTAATGTGTGTCATTGCTAACTTGTCAAAGCACTTCATAATGATGGGTGTCAGAGTCACTGGGCAGTAGTCATTGAAACGCTGCATGATTTTTCTTTGGCACCGGGATGATAGTTGTCTTCTTGGATATGGTGGGGACCTCAGATCGGAGTAAGGAGGGGTTAAAGATGTCTGTGAATACTCCTGCCAGCTGGTCTGTGCAGACTCTGAGTGCATGGCTGGGGACTTCATTTGGGCCAGTCACTTTTTGTGGGTTAACTCTGCACCAACAGAGAGATCAGCCTGAGTAAAGCCAATGGGGATCATTGTCTCCTCTTCTCAGATATGCAGCTACTCCCAGATAATATTTACACAAGTGTTTGAGATTCTTCTTCAAATAATGCTCTCTTTACTTCTGCAAATGTACAAATGCACAACAGTTAAACACAAGTGAGCTCAAAGCTGTCCAGCATGAGTCCCACCTCTGATGATGAAGTCTAAGAACCCTCAAAGGATGCACTGGTAAGGCATTCAAATGCACCCTTCATCAACACAGAGACTGTCATCTCAATGGGCACTGTAGCTGGAGCAGAGTCAGAGACACAGTCTGGTGAGTGCATCACGAAGATGTGTTTACAGCAAGTGAAGAAAGAAATGTCCAGTGTTTCACTGACACTGATGGGGATTGGAATTTGCTGAACCCCATGCAGAACATATGCCCCTGTACTTGGACATTAGTAACATGGTGAACCTACAGTGTCAAAGTCCATCAGGTAAGTGTGCCAAGACCCTCTCAGTAAACTGGGGTGAAAGGTGGGGATCTCTTTACTGTGGTCTCTCTGGCATTTCACAATTCTGATAATGTAAACTTTTACAGTTCCAACAACTTGAAGATTTCTATCCAAGCTATTCTGCCTCAGAAAGTTCACAAAACTTAGATACTTTGCCTATAGTAACTGATTTCCCTGAAATAAAGTTTTGCTCCTCTCGCTCAGAGAAAACTAAAACCTGCTTCTGAATTCAACTCCCGATTTTTTTGTGTCGACATCTTGAACTTTCTGTACAGAGGTCAAATGTGAACTATTGGCCTTGACCATATCTGTCATAAAATCAACAGTGTAAACGTTTTATCCATTAAAACCAAAGGGAATCCTACCAGGCACTTGACTGCGGCCACATTGAAATTAATGGATTAAATCAATGTTCTGAATTACTTTCTGACCTGTTGAAAAAAAATTCTTCACAGATTTGTCTGATCCGTATCCATCTGCTTCTATTTTGAATATCAAATCCCAAAATACAAAACACAGCCAGTTTGTTTTAACTGACACCTTATGAACCAGCACTCTCAATAAACCAGCAAAAATTATAGCTCTGAAATATTGGTTGTTTACTATATTTGATCTACTGCGATATCTGAGTTGTCAGTTGAAGTTCAAGAGAGAAGGATTTTTGCCAGTAAATTTTATTTAAGGCAAAGTTGTAATTTTAATTTACAGCATATTTATTTAAATAAGTCTAACAGTCATATGTATACCCCCTGCATGACGTTTCTCTACTTACTGTGTGTTTTTACATTGATTGTGTGATATACGGATATTTGATATACCAGTACATTCCTAATTCCATTGGTGCTGATTAATTAAAAGATTGTTGTACAATAAGCACCTTTCATCACAAGACGAGAAACAGAAGCTAAGAAGTTCTGACACTTCGAGACATGGTTCAGAGTGTAGCTGATTAACATGCTCATTTGCCAAGTTGTAAGGCCAAGGTTGTCGCCTCTGCGACAATGAAGTCGCCAGCTACTTATCAGCTTCTCAATCAGCAACCTAGCTGTGTGAAGTTGACCCAACATGGATATGATGCCCTACCCAACCACATGGAGACCTGACATCGAGGCCCGAGCAGATCGAGTACAAGACCTCTGGAATGCCCAACACCACAACCGATGCCTAGGATCCCATCGGACATGCTCACTTACCGTCCAGAACAGCAGACCATCCGCACCAACTCCTGGGCCTGATCAGAAACAGCCACTTAACCAGGAAATGCGAAAGATGCACCAGCCTGCGGGTGAGACTGAAACAACTTAGTTTCAATTCCTCCCTCCTTAGCATACTGCTGGCAAATGTCCAAGCTATTGAAAAGAAGACAGACAAACTTAAAGCTAGGAGACAGTGAGGTCTGCAGATGCTGGAGATAAGAGTTGAGAGTGTGTAGGAAAGGGCTTGGGGAGTCCAGTGAGAGAGGGACTCACTGAGATCTTTGTAGAGAGAGGAGGAGAACTTCTTCAAGGTAGGCATCCTTGGAAGAGGCTTCACAGTAAGGTTAAAATCAACGAGGAGACAGTGAGGTCTGCAGATGCTGGAGATTAGAGTTGAGAGTGTGGATTTCCTGATGAAGGGCTCTGGCCCGAAATGTCAATTCTCCTGCTCCTCGGATGCTGCCTGACCTGCTGTGCTTTTCCAGCAACACACTCTCAAACTTAAAGCTAGACTCACTTACCAAAGGGAATTGAGAGGCTGCTGTGTGCTTTGTTTTACAGAGACATGGCTCACTCCTGCTACACCTGACTGTACCTTACAACCTGAAGGCTTCTCAATCCACCAGATGGACCACACGGTGTCCTCAGGCAAGGCAAGGGAAAGTGGGGTCTACCTCCTGATCATCACTTCTTGATGTTTGGATGTGAGGACTCTGGGGAGTTACTGCTTCTCGGATCTAAAATATCTAACAGTGACATAGCATACCTACTACCTGCCGTGGGAGTTTACTTCTGCTATCCTGACAACACTTTACATCCTAACCCATGAGGATGTGAAGAGCGCACTTGATGAAAGGTACGCCACAGCAAATAGCCTTGAGACAGAAAACCCCGAGGCATTGATCATTGTAGTCGGTAACTTCAACTAGGCCAAACTTAAGAGTGTGCTATCAGATACCACCAACACACCTCCTGACCCCCACAGAGGTCTAAACACCCTGGACCTTTACTGCATAAACATTAAAGATATCTACCACTTCATCCCCGACCTATATTTTGGTAAATACATAACAGTGTGCTCCTTCTCCCAGGTTACAAGCAGAACCTGAAGCTGTAGGATCTGGTACAGAATGCCTTACAATACTAGTCTGCAATAACAGACAAGCTCCTACATGATTGGTTGGAGTTGATTCAGCCAAATGTGGAGTACTGTGTGCAATCCCTGTCTCCCTGCTATAGGAAGGATGTTGTGAATTTTGAAAGGGTTCAGAAAAGATTTACAAGGATGTTGCAGGGTCAGAGGGCTTGAGCTATAGGGAAAGGCTGAGAAGGCTGGGCCTGTTTTCCCTGGAGCATCAGAGGCTGAGGGGATGACCTTATTGAGGTTTATAAAATCATGAGGGAGCATGGATGGGGTGAATAGCTAAGGTCTTTTCCCTAGAGTGGGGGAGTCCAGAAATAGATGGTGTAGATTTAGGGTGAGAGGGGTAAGATTTAAAAGGGACCTAAGGGGCAACTTTTTCACACAGAGAGTGGTGCATGCATGGAATAAACTACCAATGGAAGTGGTGGAGGCTAGTACAATTATAACATTTAAAAGGCATCTGGGTGGGTGCATGAATAGGAAGGGTGCTGGGTGCTGGCAAATTGGACTAGGTTAATTTAAGATATCTGGTTGGCATGGACAGGTTGGGAGGGTCCATTTCCGTGCTGTACATCTCTATGATTCTATGACTCAATGACTGATCCATATACAAGAATTCAGCAGGCAACCTAAATGAGTATGCCACCACCATCACAGACTGCATCAGTAAGTCTAACTATGTGCCAAATAAATTAATCAGATTATTCCCCAAACAGAAACCATGGAGGAACCTACTGTAGTCTAGACATTCAAGTTAGGTGACGCTGACTTATTCAGGAGATCTAGGTATGACTTTTGCAAAGCCATCAGGGATGCCAAGAAACAATACTAGACTAAATTAGAGCCCCAGCCTAACCATGTGAACACAGGTTGATGGTGGAAACACTTACCCTATATAATGGGCTACAAAGAGAAGTTGAGTATAATGCTGACAACAGTGCATCCCTCCCTGATGAGCTCAATGTACTCTACCTGCTCTGACAGCCTCAGGTACATCTGTACCCACAGTCAACGCAGCAAATGTCAGGCTAGCCTTCTCAAGGGTGAACCCATGGAAAGCAACTGGACCTGATGGAGTCCCTGGCTGTGCACTTGAATCCTGTGCAGACTCGCTAGTGGGTGTATTTGCACGCATCTTGAACCTCTCCTTACTCAGATCTGAGCATTCCTCCCTGCTTCAAGAAGACCACTATCAAACTGGTGCCAGAGGAAAACCTAAGCAGCTTGCCTTAATACCTATCAACTGACATCTGGCTCTGACATCCATCATTATGAAGTGCTTTGAGAGGTTAGTAGTGGCTCACATCGACTCCAGCCTCCCAGATTGGCTTGATCTGCTACAATTCTCATACCATCATAATGAGTATATGGCAGATGCCATCTTCCTGGCCGTACACTTATCCCCGAAACATATGGATATCATGGAGACTTCCATCAGACTCCTATTTATTGACTTTAGCTCCGCCTTCAACACCATAATTGCTATAAAATTCATCTCTAAATTTCAAGACCTAGGACTCTGCTTCCCACCCCCACAACTGGATTCTCAACTTCCTGGCCTGCAGACCACAATCAGTAAGGATAGGTGACAACACCGCCTTCATAATAAACCTCAGTACCTGTGGTCCACAAGGCTGCATACCCAGCCCCTTCTTGTATTCCTTGTACATTCCCGACTGCAAATTTGCTGATGACACCACTGTGGAGTGTTGGATTTCAAACAATGACAAGACAGACACAGGAAGGAGATAGATAGGTTAGTGGCATGGCATAAAGACAATAATCACTCCCTGAGCTACAAATCGTCTCAAAACTTGCTACTCCCTCAATGTCAGCAAAACAAAGGAGCTGGTCATCGATGTCAGGAAGTGGAGGACATGCCCATGTCTGGATAAATGGTGCTGAGGTGGAGGTGGTCGAGAACTTCACATTCCTAAAAGTAAACATCACTAACAATTTGGCCTGGTAAAAACAATGACTGCAGATGCTGGAAACCAGATTCTGAATTAGTGGTGCTGGAAGAGCACAGCAGTTCAGGCAGCATCCAAGGAGCTTTGAAATCGACGTTTCGGGCAAAAGCCCTTCATCAGGAATGCTTTTGCCCGAAACGTCAATTTTGAAGCTCCTTGGATGCTGCCTGAACTGCTGTGCTCTTCCAGCACCACTAATCCAGAAACAATTTGGCCTGGTCCATCCACATCAACACTACAATGCCTCTACTTACTCAGGAGGCTAAGGAAATCCGACATGTCCAGAATGGCTCTTACCAATTTTTATAGATGCACCATAGAAAGCATCCTATCCGGATGCATCACAGCTTGGTATGGCAACTGCTCTGTCCAAGACTGCAAACAATTACAGGGAGTTGTGAATGCAGCCCAGTCCACCACAAAAACCATCCTTCCTCCCATTGACTCTGTCTATACTTCTTGCTGCCTTGGGAAAGCAGCCAACATAATCGAAGTCACCTCCCACCCCAGTTATACTTTCTTCCACTCTCTTCAATTGGGCAGAAAATACAAAAGTTTGAAATCATGTGCAAACAGATTTTAAACCAGGTTTAGATTAGATTAGATTACAGTGTGGAAACAGGCCCTTCGGCCCAACAAGTCCACACCGACCCGCCGAAGCGAAACCCACCCATACCCCTACATTTACCCATTACCTAACACTACGGGCAATTTAGCATGGCCAATTCACCTGACCCTGCACATCTTTGGACTGTGGGAGGAAACCGGAGCACCCGGAGGAAACCCACGCAGACACGGGGAGAACGTGCAAACTCCACACAGTCAGCCGCCTGAGTCGGGAATTGAACCCGGGTCTCTGGCGCTGCTCTTCCCCACTGTTACAGAGTTTTGAACAGATCTCTCATATATGAAAGTTGATCTTTTTCCGCACCTTCTCTGTAGCTGTAACACTATATTCTGCATTCTGTTCCATTACCCTGATGTACTGATGTCAGGTATGGTTCGTCTGGTTAGTGCTCAAAGCAATGCTCTTCATTGTATCACTGTACATGTGACAATAATAAATCAAATCAAATCAAAAACAAGCAGCTGTAGGCATTTATTCCCAATTTCTACAGTGTGTTGGTTTGACTCTGGATAACTAAAGCCCAAGGCAGTTTTTGACACTGGATTACATCAAATGTATCTTATTAAACAGAGTACAGGACGAAATGATACTGCATAACCTTAATCATACAATGCTTACAATCACAAGTGAACCCTTTCACATGGGCTTGTACAGAGATCAGACCAGAACAGATGATCAGTCCACTTGGTCTCAAGTTCTCATCATTGATCATGACCTGGAATTTGCACTTGATTGTGTTCATGTTTTCAAATAAATTTGTTCAGAGTCTGCCATTCTATTGCATTCCAAATTCAAATGCAAGCTATATTGACTACAAATTGTGTTTCCATTGACGTTTGCTCTTGTCTGAAAATGTTTTGCTGAAAAATTATTCCATCCTCAAATTGAACATCATGGAAAGTTTCTGTTAATTGTACCCTTTTGCAAGCCTTCAGGAATGTTCTTAAAAAGTAGCTATGTATAGATGTAAAGGTATTACCAGGCACCTTTGCTTATAATAGTACGAAAGGGAAAAAGGCCACTTGGCTGATGGAATCTGCATTGTCCCTTTTTAAAATCACACCTTGACCCCATTTAATTCACTGACAGTCTATCTATGTATAACATCCAAAATATTTTATCCCTGCCTCAGTTGAACCTTCATACTTCAGATGCCAGATTTCAGATGTTCTTTGGAGTCCCTAATGTCTTAAGAGTATTGTACTGATACTTTCCTGCTTGGTCAAACACTCACCCTATTGGTGCCATTCTTCGATATGGTAACAAAGGAAAGAAGATGCTTTTTACATTTTGCACAATAGATATGCTGAAATGTTGAGCCTCATTGCTGTAGTATCAATTTACTCTTTGAATTAGTTCATGTTAAAAGAAAATACAATTTTCCAAATAAAAAACTTTCTCTTATCAATTACTTTCATTTTCAATGAGACTTTCAGTCAATTACCTCAGGCAGGTGGAGTAACCCCAATTGTTGGATGATTAATGTTTCGATTATTAATTATGTGACTCCAAGAAGAATGTTGCATTCTCAAATACTGTTAGGCATTTCCAGAATCTATGTGTGTTCAAGTGAAAAATGTTATGTATGTTGGCCTCATATAATCAGGGCATTAGTCTGAAATAGCTTGGATGGGCAAGCAATGTCCTTCCATTTTTCTCTCTTTATGTATTTATCCAGTTCCCATTTGAAAACGACTGTTAAGTCTATATTCCATATTATCAGGGAGTGCATTCCAAATCCCAAACACTTGTTGCATCAACGTTTTTCATCTTGTCACCTCTGGTTCTTTTGTCAATCACTTTAATTCCTTGTTGTCTTGCTATTAATACTTAGGTCGTCGGAAACAGTTTCCCTTTATTTGTACTATCTAAAACCTTTATGATTTCAAATACTTATGCTACATTTCCTCTGAACCTTTTTATACTCGAAGGACAATATCCTTGTGCAACTAATCTTGAAACATTTCAGTTGTGTGTCTAAATTGAACAACAAACAACAGGTCAATTAGTTCATTTCTCCAATAGTATGCTGTGCAGTTCCAAATCCCTCTAATTTTGATTTCCTTTACGTCTTTCCTATCTCCAGGAGATATGATTGTACGTGACTGATGCATGTGACAATGTCTTCTGAGACTGAGATTTAGACCAAATTCAAACTCTTCCGCTAAATTCATGATTCTACAGAAATGGGTATCAGGAAGACAAAGAAACAACAGAAAATAAAAGAAAAATGTGTAAAGCAGTTGTCACATTCAAAATGTCAATTTATTGCAATTAAACAGAACTCAATGACAAAAAACTTTGGAGTACAACATGAGCTCAGATTAACAAGATAAAAATATACAGTAACAAAATATTGTTAATTAAAAGAAAATATCCAGGAGAAAGCCCTAGCAATTTTTGTTCAATTACGCGATGATTGAAATATCTAAGCCAAGGGGTTTCACTGAGCCATAACTTTGAAAGGGTTTTAATCACTTTTAAATTACTAAGAACCTGACTACTATGCACCAGTGTAACCAGTACATGTTCCTTTACAGTTTATGAACTGTTATTTAAATTCAATTTATACACAGGTGCTGTTGTGCGTTTTGCCTCCAGCATATACTGTCACAAACATACTTGCATAGACTGATCAAAAGATATCACACATCTAGTTTTTCCAAAGACAAAGAATTATCCAGAAGAGATTTGTTTTCTTAATTCTTCCAGGGCGTGTTGAGGAGGCCATTATTACATGCCCATTCCTAATTGCACTTGAACTAAGTAGCTTGCTCAGCCATTTCAGAAGGCATTTAGAAACAACTACTTTGTGGTATGTCTGGAGTCAGATATAGGCTAGTCAGCAGAAGAATGGCAGATTTTCTTCCCTAAAGGATATTAGTAAAATATGGGTTTCACAACAGTCAATGAGTTTCATGATCACAATCACAATGCTGGCTTTACATTCCAGATTTATTAACGGAATTCAAAATCCATTAGCTGCCTTGTTAATATTTGAAACCATATCTCCAGAGTACAGGTCTTTAGATAGTAGTCTGATTTTGTTAGTATGCCACCCTTTCACACTACACACAGTTGTTCATAGGCTCTGGTTACCAATTTAATAATTATACAAACAGAGTTTACAACATTTACAAGTCAAACAACAACATAAGAGTTTGAGTTTGATGACTCATCTCATCTGGTGATCGTATATCTGTCTGCATAGCTATGAATTTTTTTCAATCATACTTGTTTCAAAACTTGGTTGTCTTGTTGCTGGTTACTGCTACTCAATATCACTGCACAATCATCATCAATAGACCCTTCTTTCTCACTCTCTTTGGGCATGATTGTTGTGCCTTATATTGTTCTGAGTTGGCTTCTGTTCCTCCTAAGATCAGTAATCACTTTGTATGAAACAAAAACAGAAACTGCTTCAGAAACTCAGCAGGTCTGGCAGCATCTGTGGAAAGAAAATAGAATTGATGTTTGAATTCTGTGACACTTCATTAGAAATGCGTTCTTACAAAGGGTTGCAGGTCTTGAAAAATTAATTCTGCTTTCTCTCCACAAATGCTGCCAGACCTGCTGAGTTTCTTAAGCAATTTTGGTTTCTCTTTGCTTCAGATCTTCAGATCTTTGTTTCAGTTCTTTATTTTGTTTTTATGACCTTATAAGATCTGGGTTCCAGAAACCTATGCTTAGGTCCCAGAATTTATAGTTTGTTTTCTAACTTGCACTCTCTGCCAATTTCGCAGTTGTGGTCATCCTCTACCTGCTCACTCACTATGTATCTTTTTCATTCTGATCCAACTTTGAAGAGGATTGTCCTGTGAATAGTAGTAGTTAGACAAATGGTTGTTGCACATTTTAGTTTGCACTTGCTTTCTCAGCATATTTTGCATCGGGAATGTCTGTCCCTTCTCCAGTGATGTTGCAAGAAAATGCAGCAATGCAATGCGAAAATCTTGTTTTATTGCTCAACAATTAATTATTATTGACTTGATAGTGTGTTCCACTCTTTCTTCTAGATTGTTTATGTGTGAACAGTGGGGTGACAATGTGATAGGTTATCAGTCCCCATTTAGTACATGTCTTTAAACATTTTGATAATGAATTTTTGCCAGAATGGTGAGGAGAGAAGGAGTGGTGAAGTGAGGGCTGCCAGGAAGGGTGAGTTTTCCCGCATTAAAAGGGACTTACCTCGGGAGTTGGGCCTACATTTGCCGAGAGGTGCGAGGGAGGAGTGAAGGACTTCTGGGAAGTCATATATTTGTGTGGTTGCGTTACCCGAAACACTACTCGGGTAGTGTCTCCCACCCATCCTCCTCCTCTAACCAAAAAAAAGGTCTGTGCAACAGATTGGTAAGGTAACGAGTTTTTGTTTTATTCCTTATTTTTTCAACAGTCTCTTTGGGAATTTAGAATAGTGGGAATGAAGGTTAGGGCAGTTGAATGTTCCTCCTGTAGAATGGGGGAGGTAAGGGTCACCACTAGTGTCCCTGCTGACTACATCTGCAGGAAGTGCACCCAACTCCAGCTCCCTGAAAACCGCGTTAGGGAACTGGAGCTGGAGCTAGATGAATTTCGGATCATTCGGGAGGCAGAGGGGATTATTGAGAGGAGTCACAGGGAGGTAGTCACTCCTAAGGTACAAGAAAAAGGCAAATGGGTTACAGTCAGGGGACGGAAAGGGAACCGGCAGGCAGTGCAGGGATCCCCTGTGGTCATTCCCTCAACAATAAGTATACCGTTTTGGATACTGTTGGGGGGACGACTTACCAGGGGAAAGCAGTGGGGTACAGGGCTCTGGGACAGAGTCTGTCCCTGCTGCTCAGAAGGGAAAGGGGAAGAGGAGCAGAGCAGTAATCAATGGAGACTCCATAGTTAGGGGGACAGATAGGAGGTTCGGTGGGGACGAGAGAGACTCATGGTGGGTGCGTTGCCTCCCAAGTGCCAGGGTTCGTGATGTCTCTGATCGTGTTTTTGGGATCCTTCAGGGGGGAGGGGGAGCAGCCCCAAGTCGTGGTCCACATAGGCACCAATGACATAGATAGGAAGAGAGATGGGGATTTAAGGCAGAAATTCAGGGAGCTAGGATGGAAGATTAGAGCTAGGACGAACAGAGTTGTTGTCTCTGGTTCGTTGCCCATGCCATGTTCTAGTGAGGCAAGGAATAGGGAAAGAGAGGAGTTGAACACGTGGCTACAGGGATGGTGCAGGAGGGAGGGTTTTGGATTCTTGGATAATTAGGGCTCTTTCTGGGGTAGGTGGGACCTCTACAAGTTGGATGGTCTTCATCTGAACCAAAGGGGTACCAATATCCTGGGGGGGGGGACATTCGCTAAGGCTATTGGGGTGGGTTTAAACTAATCCAGCAGGGGGATGGGAACCAAAATTGTAGTTCAAGTATAGAAAAGATTGAGAGTAGGGTGGTCCAAAATCAAGTTTCAGGGACGCAAGATGGCACCGGCAAGCAAGAAGTTGGTTTGAAGTCTGTCTACTTCAACGCAAGGAGCATCTAGAATAAGATGGGTGAACTTGCAGCATGGGTTGGTACCTGGGACTTCGATGTTGTGGCCATTTCGGAGACATTATTAGAGCAGGGAGAGGAATGGTTGTTGCAGGTTCCAGGATTTAGATGTTTCAGTAAGAACAGAGAAGATAGTAAAAGAGGGGGAGGTGTGGCATTGTTGGTCAAAGACAGTATTACAGTTGCAGAAAGGATGTTTGGGGACTCGTCAACTGAGGTAGTATGGGCTGAAGTTAGAAACAGGAAAGGAGAGGTCACCCTGTTGGGAGTTTTCTATAGGCCTCCGAATAGTTCCAGAGATGTAGAGGAAAGGATAGCAAAGATGATGCTCGATAGGAGTGAGAGAGACAGGGTAGTTGTCTTGGGGTCTTCAACTTTCCAAATATTGACTGGGAACACTATACTACGAGTACTATAGATGGGTCAGTTTTTGTCCAGTGTGTGCAGGAGGGCTTCCTGACACAATATGTAGACAGGCCAACAAGGGCAAAGCCACATTAGATTTGGTACTGGATAATGAGCCCGGCCAGGTGTTAGACTTGGAAGTAGGTGAGCACTTTGGTGATACTGATCACAATTCTGTTATGTTTACTTTAGTGATAGAAAGGGATAGGTGTATACCACTGGGCAAGAGTTACAGCTGGGGGAAAGGCAATTACGATGCGATGAGGCAAGATTTAGGAAGCATAGGATGGGGATGGAAACTGCAGGGGATAGGCGCATTAGAGATGTGGAGCTTATTCAAGGAAAAGCTACTGTGTGTCCTAGATAAGTATGTACCTGTCAGGCAGGGAGGAAGCTGTAGAGCGCGAGAGCCGTGGTTTACGAAGGAAGTGGAATCTCTGGTCAAGAGGAAGAAGAAGGCTTATGTTAGGATGAGATATGAAGGCTCAGTTAGGGCACTTGAGGGTTACAAGGCAGCCAGGAAAGACCTAAAGAGAGAGCTCAGAAGAGCCAGGAGGAGACACGAGAAGTTGTTGGCGGATAGGATCAGGGAAAACCCTAAGGCTTTCTACAGGTATTTAAGGAGTAAAAGAATGACAAGAGTAAGACTGGGGCCAATCAAGGATAGTAGTGGGAAGTTGTGTGTGGAGTCAGAGGAGATAGGGGAAGCACTAAATAAATATTTTTCGACAGTATTCACTCTAGAAAACGACAATGTTGTCGAGGAGATTACTGAGATACAGGCTACTAGACTAGATGTGATTGAGGTTCACAAGGAAGAGGTATTAGAAATCCTGCAGAGTGTGAAAATAGATAAGTCCCCTGGGCCAGATGGGATTTATCCTAGGATCCTCTGGGAAGCCAGGGAGGAGATTGCTGTGCCTTTGGCATTGATCTTTAAATCATGATTGTCTACAGGAATAGTGCCAGAAGACTGGAGGATAGCAAATGTGGTTCCCCTGTTCAAGAAGGGGAGTAGAGACAATCCTGGTAATTATAGACCAGTGAGCCTTACTTCAGTTGTTGGTAAAGTGTTGGAAAAGGTTGTAAGAGATAGGATTTATAATCATCTAGAAAAGAATAATTTGATTAGGGATAGTCAGCACGGTTTTGTGAAGGGTAGGTCGTGCCTCACAAACCTTATTGAGTTCTTTGAGAAGGTGACCAAAGAGGTAGGTGAGAGTAAACCGGTTGATGTGGTGTATATGAATTTCAGCAAGGCATTCGATAAGGTTCCCCACAGTAGGCTATTGTACAAAATGTGGAGGAATGGGATTGTGGAAGATATAGCAGTTTGGATCAGTAATTGGCTTGCTGAAAGAAGACAGAGGGTGATGGTTGATGGGAAATGTTCATCCTGGAGTCCAGTTACCAGTGGTGTACTACAAGGGACGGTGTTGGGTCCACTGCTGTTCGTCATCTTTATAAACGACCTGGATGAGGGTGGGTTAGTAAATTTGCAGACGACGCTCAGGTCGGTGGAGTTGTGGATAGTGATGAAGGATGTTGTAGGTTACAGAGAGACATAGATAAGCTGCAGAGCTGGGCTGAGAGGTGGCAAATAGAATTTAATGCAGACAAGTGTGAGGTGATTCACTTTGGTCAGAGTAACGGGAATGCAAAGTACTGGGCTAATGGTAAGATTCTTGGTAGTGTAGATGAGCAGGTACACAGATCCTTGAAAGTTGCCACCCAGGTTGACAGGGTTGTTAATAAGGCATACAGTGTTTTAGCTTTTATTAATAGAGGGATCAAGTTCCAGAACCATGAGGTTATGCTACCGCTGTACAAAACTCTGGTGCGACCGCACTTGGAATATTGTGTACAGTTCTGGTCACCACATTATAAGAAGGATGTGGAAGCTTTGGAAAAGGTGCAGAGGAGATTTAGTAGGATGTTGCCCGGTATGGAGGGAAGGTCTTACGAGGAAAGGCTGAGGGACTTGAGGCTGTTTTTGTTAGAGAGAAGAAGGTTGAGAGGTGACTTAATAGAGACATATAAGATAATCAGAGGGTTAGATAGGGTGGACAGGGAGAGCCTTTTTCCAAGTATGGTGACGGCGAGCACGAGGGGGCATAGCTTTAAATTGAGGGGTGATAGATATAGGACAGATGTCAGAGCTAGTTTCTTTACTCAGAGAGTAGTAAGGGTATGGAATGCTTTGCCAACTTTAAGTACATTTAAGTCGTCATTGGACAAGCATATGGACGTACATGGAATAGTGTAGGTTAGATGAGCTTCAGATTGGTATGACAGGTCGGCGCAACATTGAGGGTCGAAGGGCCTGTAATGTTCTATGTTCTACGTTCTATAATTGTGGTCCGTTGTCAGACACTATCCATTTCGCAACACCAAATAAATTAAAAATAGATGTCATTGCACTAGCAATGGTTGCACTTATTGTGTTGCTAAGTTGTTGAATAAGTTGGAATTTAGAAAAATAATCCTTCACAAGGGTGTATTGTGAATATGTCTGTTACTACTTTCATTCAAGAAATAGATTAAACATTTTGTAGTTGTAGAGGGTCCGTCCACTGTTGAGGCACATATATTTTGCATGCAACAAGTGCATTCATGAGCCATTATTTCGGGTGTCGTTTGAATCTCCTGAATTGTGACAATAGCGAGATCTGTGCACGCTGGTAATCCTAACAGAGCTGGATCATTGTTATCTTAAAGGTGGAAGATTTTGGACAAGTAAGATGATCGTCTGTACTTGCACTGCAGTATGATTCTGCCAATGCATTGAATTGATGATCCATCATAGACAGTAAAATGTTCTGTCGTAATTTGGTCCAGTTACTAAGATACACGTCTTTCTCGAATGTGTTGTGGTAATATCTTGAGCACAATCTTCACCACCCCTGAACAACCTGGGCATTGGTCAGTCATTTGGGAAAATTGAGTGACATTGGCAGAAATTAGATTCTCAAAGTCAGGAACAAAAATGACCGATTCTGCATTCGGGTTTTGACAAGAATGTTGCTAGTAAGCAGCAAGATACCTTTTTACATCCACTTGAATGCACTAGCATGTTATTATTACCTAATCCCAACTGATTAATGTACAGTTTCCCATTCTCCCAATTACTGGATAGAAGATGATGACGACAAGCATTGCTCCACCTCACCTCTGCACCCCCTCCAACATTCTATGCAAGACAATGTAATTTTTATCTTTCTGTGGACATCAGAACACTTCAACAATTGATCACAGTGCTTCCACCAATTTTCTCTGAGCACAAGTTATCCAAAGGCATCTCATTGGATTAATGTTGAGTGATTCCTTAAACTGCCCCGCTATCAGGGCCCATTTTATTTCTGCCACTTTAAGTGAAAAAGAAAGACACTGCTGTTGACCAGTTCTAGTGTACTAGTATTGCATTAGCCCTTTGGCAGCAGCAACAGCATAATAATGGAAGTTCAGTGGAATTGGGCACAAGCAGAGAATGCAATTGTGTATGTCACTGAGGTTGACTCACACTTCACAGGCCACGAAAGAGCCAGCCAATGGTACCTCCCACATTACTACTTTGTAGATAAGTCTACATAGGAACACAGGATTTAGAGCAGAAGTAGACCATTCAGTCTGCTATTCAATTAAACCATGGTGGATCTTGTTGTGGTGTAACTCCACTTTCCTGTCTACATCCCCATAATGATTGAATCCCTTGTCTGCCAAAAAATGATGCAACAGAAATAGAAATAACCTTCTGATTATAAACATTAATTTTTTTGTCCTTATTCTCTGATCAGCTACATGAACAAAACTGCACTAAGTCACCACTCTGCAGTGTAGCAAGGGATATCTTTTAATCCAAAAGGAGTTCTGAAATGCTGGCCAATTTCAGTGGTTCATGGAGGGATTTACATTTGGTAATGTGCAAAGGGAATTTGAGCAAAAATGCACTTCCAAAACATCTGAGTAATTTTGAGCACAATTTGCATTCAGATCACTAAATATTGCCCAAAGCAGAATATATTCTTCCTGTAAATACCATTCTTTAAATGCTTGTTAAAAATGTTATGATTAGGTTAAACAAAAATACTCAAAGCTTTTCATTATGACTTATTATTTATTGTTTTGCATTTGCAATACTGCTGAATAACGTCTCCAATTTATTATAGACTATAATATAATATTGCAATTTAGTAGAATATGTAACAACCATTGCAATGCATAAAATTTCTCTATGTAAAAATGTACAATATAAAGACAAAAGAGCAATAATAATCTTACAAGAAAGAAATATCTCATGTAAAATCGGTAATAGAATTTTTTTAAAAAAATTCTCATTTAACAAAAATGCCAGTTATTTCTGCAGTTGACAACCATTCAGAATCTTGCATTAAAATCTCAAATTATGCAACTAATTCTCATTCAAATCCCTGTGAAGGCAAAACATGGCATGTTGTTTTCCGGTGAGACTTTATTTTCTATCAATAATAAATGAATGTGCATAAGAACTCAGCTTATAATAAATGATTTAATGTTAAAGACAACTTACAGTGATGCACTATCTTTGTGAGGACATCAATTGTTGGCGCAGCAATGTTGCACAACAGCCATGATTATCCTGTACGATTTGATAGAAATTAAAAATTATGAACATTAATGGGAATGGAGCTTAACAAATGTCAGCCAGTGTAAGAGTGGCAATGGAAGGATCAGCCAATTTTAATGGCCTGGCATCATTATTATGCCACTGGGTGGCGTTCTGACAAAAGCAGCCAGGAAGTAAATCAGAAACATTGGAATATTGGAAAATATTGATGTTATAGAAGCCCAATTTGTATACATGTGTTGATGCTTTCATCTGACTTAGGCAAGATAACCATTAGTCTTATAGGAAATCACAAATGACTGGGGTCATCAAGCAATTCATCTGTTTCATTTTGACTGTCATTCCCGATCTGATTCACATCAAAATCATCTTTCTATAATACAGAACCTTTTTGCGTAGCGTGCTTTTCTTAGCTATTTGAACTGGTTTAAAGAGGTTTATATATTTATCTGATCATTTATTTTCCTTTTTTTAATATTTGTTAAAATGATTTTTCATGCGGATTGTGATCCTGAATTTTTCCATCTGTTGGGCCAATGCAGAATACATGGCTCCCTGAAGAAGAAATTAATAACAATCCAATATTCCGTAGCAAATCTGCAAAAGGTTACCAATTGCCAAAATGATTTAAAAACATTGAGCAGATGCAGGAAGAACACAGCAGACATGGAACGAGGCTTGTACAAAAGGTTTTTTTTACTTTGGCTTGGTGAGCGAGAAGCCAACATGAAGCTGGAGTCCTACGCCAAACGCCAAATCACTGTCAAACCAAGAATGGGAATAACCTGAAAAATATCCCAAAGTATAACATTTCATGATAAATTGCATAAGCTGAGAAATCAGCAGACAATCCAAACTTATTTCACCTCGGCAATCATTCACATAGCTGGCAATAGTTGGAGATAACGGTTTCCATTACCCTCTGAGCAAGCAATGAGACAGTCACAGAGCTATGCCACCTGCTGCAAATGCCACCTGCGACCAGCCTGTATCATAGGCATAATACTGCCAGTTAAAGTCACATTTTTTAAGAGCTATTTATTGGGCAATAGCTTTTTCCAGACATATTATTCGGCAGATTTTCAAAACATTTTGATCTCACACAGCAATTCTTGTTGACACTGTAGGAAAAATTAACAAAAATTATTTGTAAAAAGCCATTTTCATTAAAGTAATCACATCCTTTTTAAAAGTCTGGCTCTGGGTCAATATATTATGTTTTGAGGGCTCTGAAGATTTTCTCAAGACTACTATTTGACTTTCAGGAACCGCTGTATCATTCTTACCAACTCTTTATTAGTGGGCACATTCACATTGCAAAATTATCTTCTGCGTGTATGTTGATTTTTTTGAAGGTTTCCTTTTATTAGACAGTTAAGATGGTATAATTTACAAAGACTGTGGGATAACTTTTATTAAAAATTGGCTGTATCAATTTCAGAGAGGTTCACTTCCATGAGAATTTTTTTCCATGAGCTCTACTGAGTTATTTGACACAATTTTGCGCATTATATATGCTGGAAGATGTGTCAGAGTGACAACATGGATACCACCATTACGTGTGGGGACACCTCCCACCATGTACGTGGCAGTAATTCATGTGACTCAGCCAATGTTGCCTATCTCATACGCTGCAAGCAAGGATGCCCTGAGGCATGGTACATTTGTGAGACCAAGCAGAGGCTACTGCAACAGATGAATGGACACTGCAAAACAATCAACAGACAGGAGTGTTCCCTCCCAGTCAGAGAACACTTCAGCGGTCTGGCACAATCGACCTGGAACTTTTGGGTGACTGTCCTCCAAGGCGGACTTCAGGACAGGCAATAACGCAAAGTGGCCGAGCAGAGGCTGATAGCCAAGTTCAGTACCCATGAGGATGATCTCAATTATGGGTGACCCCACCACACTATACTTTTTCACACGCACACACACACCCAAACACTCCTAAACACATACACACTCCTACAGACCCATACACTCATGCAGACCCCCTCTCATACACAAGCCCTCTCTCATACACTCACACATACATTCCCATATTCACACGCACACATGCATCTTCTCACAGACTTATACCCCTTTACACACACACATACACAAATATACACACACAGAAGTTTGTAGGGTGAATTTGTACTGGCAGAATTACATTTTATTTTGCTCAAAAACTGCATGAATCCATGTAAGATTCTGGAAACTCATTTTTTTACAGTAGAATCAGTCTGAACATTGTGATACAGACGGTCTCACATCGAGCACTTCACACCTTCAATGCATTACCTGGGCCAACTTGACACTAATTGTTAAAGTTATGAGAATGTACTTGAGAATGTAACTTTAAAAACATTCTGCAATTTACATATGAAAAAACTGAAACCAACATGTTCATTCTAAAAGATGAGAGACTTAACAAACAATCCAGGTCTTTTTCAATATATAATTTCAGTTACATCACACTGTAAATGTTTGCTATAAATTCTGTGTCTTACGGTGTTATACTCCACAACCAGCTGATGAAGGACCAGCACTCCAAAAACTAGTGCTTCCAAATAAAAATGTTGAACTATAACTTGATGTTGTATGATTTTTTTACTTTGTACCTTTACTGACACTGGTGCCACTCCCAGACTGATGACAGTCACAGTAGACTTCACTGAGAACTACTGCTCTTAGACTCTAGCAAGACGTAACCAGGAGGACCAAGTAGCAAACTGGCTTGCTAGAGTTGCCACTTTTATGTCAGGAATTGTCACCATCTAGCTTCTCTCTAGGAGAATAAGGGATTGCATATAAAGGTAGTGATATCATTATTGATGAAATACAAATGTATGCAAATAGGCCACTCACTAGAGACCTTCTGATCTCACCATTCAAATTTTGGTTGGAAAATCAGACTGTTTCCCCAACGTCAAAAATCCCTTCTTTCCAATCTAGCATTGTATTTTCCCATTTCACCATTAGCAATGTCATTCAGTTGCTGAGAACATTCAGTTGCCTATGTGTATGCATGTGTGTTGGATGAAGTGTCTCTTGCACCTTCATGGGAAGGTTGCCTTGGGACATTTTTCAATGCTGTTTTGCTGAAACTGAACATATTGTAGAAATGAGCTGCCTCATGTGTGGTCGTACTGAATGACTGACTGACATTCGACTTCACTGTCCATAAATAAATGTGTGTTTCTTCTGCTCATGTTCAATTCCTCTTTAAAGCTGATTTGAAAATTTAGCATTGAATAGATTTTAGAGCAAATTCCTTGATATTGATATTAGCCTATGTTGAAATAAAGTCACTTTCTAATTTTCTGGCCAGAGTCATCCCACTTTACAAGGGATGGCACGGTGACTCAGTGGTTAGCACTGCTGCTTCATAGCACCAGGGTCCCAGGCTTGATTCCAGCCTCAGGCAACTGTCTGTGTGGAGTTTGCACATTCTCTGCGTGGGTTTCATCCAGGTGCTCTGGTTTCCTCCACACCCCAAAGATGTGCGGGTCAGGTGAATTGGCCATGCTAAATTGCCCATAGTGTAGGCTATTAGTCAGGGGTAAATATAGGGGAGGGGAATGGGTCTGGGTAGGTTCCTTTTCAGAGGGTTGGTGTGGACAATGCTGGGCTGAAAGACCTGTTTCCACACTGTAGGGAATCTAATCTTTAGACTTATTTTGAAAACAGGGGAAGGTGAGGTTCTGGGAGAGAAGACTAGGGGCTGTTAAATAAGAAAGACTGCCAGATCTTCCACCATCAAGGCAGCTGATTAGCTCTGATGAGTTTCATCCAGACCAGATTTCAGTCGAATCAGATTTAGAACCTGGACCAGGACATCCTAGATACCCAAACTTTTGGGGCAAGCAGGTGGAAAGTCTCAGATACCCGAAATTGTTGGACAAGTAGAGGCTGGTAAACCCACACCTGAGCAGTGCCCATGCTGCCAACCTTCAGCTTCCCAGGTGGAACAATGTTTGAGGAGGGATTTTGGAGTTGGGGGTCACAAAGATATGGAGGGATAGGTGCAGAAGAGAGGGTAGGTGTTTTGACTGTCAATAGCCAACCTTCGCCCAAAGTCCTAAAATTCAATTGTGCACAGGTTAGAGCCAATTGAGAGTTGCCCCAAACTGACAGACTGCCCACATTGGCTAACCAATCAGGTAGGCTGATTTGTTCTAAACAAACAAATCTTCCCGGAGTTTTAGTAGTTGCCAGGCAAGGTGAGGTCCTAAAGTGGTCATTAACTGATTGGTTCAAGGGACCAATTTTTGATGGGTTGGGAAAGCCAAGCTTGGGCCTTTCCACCTGGAAGTTCATTCAATTAAGGTTGGGTAGGTAACGGGATTCCGGTCTGCAACCACATGATTAGACAATCAGGAAGATTAGGAGAGAATCCATGGTCAGTGGAGCTGCTTTCCCACCCATTTTGCAGGAGGAAGCTTGCTGGAGCAGTGATGTGAGATGGAGATCTTGGACCCAGAGGCTGTGAGAAGGATAGGGAGTCTGCAACTTAATTAAGTTTACTTCCTGCCTCCAGGGTGCGTAGATTGCACAGTCCCATATCAAATGCTTTTGGGATAAAAATCAAATGTATTGAATTCCTGATGAAGGGCTTATGCCCGAAAAGTCAATTTTCCTCTCCTCGGATGTTGCCTGACTTGTTGTGCTTTTCCAGTGCCGCACTTTTCGACTCTACTGAAATCAAGTCAAATTCCAGACATTCCACTTTTTTGACGTTAAATTAACTAGACACTGTGGTCTTTGGTTTCAGGTTTTACTCATTTTATTGGAAACTGCTCATTCCATTAAGCCCTTGTGTTTTTGCTGAATAGGCACAACTGTTTATTGGATTGGACAGAGCAGAGCTGAAAAAATCCTTCAGAAAAATTCTGATGTTTGTTGTGTGTGCATTTACATTCAAAACTCATCAGCAACCTCAGTACATGAGTGTGGATCTGTTCAGACCATGAATTAATGCCATCATTTAACCAGAAATTAACAGTCATCATGAATGGAAAATTAAACAAATGTGTCCCAGCTCCTAATTTGACATGTGATTATTAAGTGTACTCACAATACCTGATTGGTCAAATTCCTGTGCTGTACCCCACAGTTCTTTCAACCCACCTCCTGCGATATATTTTTTGTTAAAAATCAAGGCAAGAAGGGGAAAGGTTTATAATTACTTAATTGTTAAACCACTCCTTAATAAGCTCACACTGTTAAGAAACCCTCTTTTTTAAAAAAAAAACCAGGAACATCAATTCTGTCCCATTGATTCCCATTGCTGGGTCACCCTACAAGCAAATCAAGATGCTCGACTGACCAGCCTAATCATCCAAGGCTAACATTTTGATCTTGGGAGTTTTCAGCTTCTCTCTCTTCTCCCTGGTGACACCAACTCAGGGGATATCAACCCCATAGCCAGTTCAATCCTGTTCACTGAATTCCAACCTGACTCCCTATCCTTCTCACAGCCTCTGGGTCCAAGATCTCCATCTCACATCAGTGCTCCAGCAAGCTTCCTCCTGCAAAATGGGTGGGAAAGCAGCTCCACTGACCATGGATTCTCTCCTAATCTTCCTGATTGTCCAATCATGAATTCTGTCTCTGGAGAAGCAGCTTGAGTGGGACCATATCTATGATTGGAGGAGCTGCTCCTCACAGATACTGTTTCTCTCATGAAGTGAAGGGCAACTAATCTATCATTGGTCATCCCTGTGATTTCATTTGTCAGATATTTTGGGGGCTGGATGTGACCACTAGTCCACTCCCCCAGTGTATTCAGATCCCTCATCTGCTACAGAGCTTTGAGATCTTGAGCTACCCAGTCCACACCAGGGTCTCACTTTGTCCGTCTGTGTTCTTATTCACTTGTGGGATGTGGGGGTGACCGAGTGGTAATGAGCTGCCTTCTTGAACCACTGCTGTCCTTGTGCTGTGGGTAGACATTCAGAAACATTGGGAGGGAATTCCAGGATTTTGACCAAGGATCTAATTACAAGCCTGGACAATTTGCTCGAGCTAACTATTTTCTTCTCCTGTCAGCAATAAGATCACAGTGTGACCATGTCCCTGCAGGAAGTTAACCAGGACAATATAACAAAGAGAGAAGAAGAGAAGGAGAATGAACAGAAACTATGCAACATGAATCAGAAACAACTGTTGGATTTAAAGATAATGGTCTGATTTTAGTATTGCAAATCAAAAATAAGTTGCCACAGAAGGAAATACATAAAAGTCTGTGCATTACAAGTGTATGCTATCAAAATTCCTAGATGAAAGTTTGTACAAAATTAAAATAAATAGCCTAAGTACATGACACATTGCAAACAAATGTCTGAATGGATAGAAGGGGCATCACCCTGAACCGATTTTTAAAAAAATTTTAAGAAAGAAAATAGAATAATTTTGTTTTGATTTCATTTCTGAAGTAACTAGCTCTCAGACATGCACGTGGGAGGATTATACTGCTTTTGACCAGTAAACCACCACCTTCTTTAGAGAATGAATACCTCAAAAGGTTCACCATAGACATCATGAACACAAACACATGTTGTCTCTACATTTTCACAGTGAAAATAAAAGGAAATGGTTTCATTTCTGTAACAAAGATACACCACAGATATGTACATTTTCCATGTGTGAGTGGAAAAATGTCATCACTGACACGTCAGTAAACTTAACCTGGGTAACACCTACAAAAATAGCTCCACAGTTACGTAATTCCTTCCTGACTATGGTGTGAAATGTGTTATTTGCATATCTGTTTCGAGTAGGTGCAACAAGCATGCAGTCAGGTCCCATAATGAATGATAAAACTGCCCCCCACCACCCCCCTCCCCCCCCCCCCCCCCCCCCCCCCTCCCATTTCTGACCTTATTTTCCGAAAGCTGTCTGGAACAGCTGAATGTGCATTGAGTAAGCCTTTAAAAAGGACTTAATCTGCACTATCAGCAGTCTTTCTCCCCCAGCACTCCACATCCCCTCCCCCCACCCCCAGCATTGCATGAAGGCTGCCCCCTCCACATCAGAGCTCTGATGAAGAGTCATCTAAATTTGAAATGTTAGCTTGCTCTCTCTGCATGGATGCTGCCTGACCTGTTGTGATCACCAGCATTTTGTTCTCAGTCCTTTAAGAAGGAAATTAGCATCACAGTGAAAGACCTATTTTACGATACAATTATCCACATAAATTCTAACCACATTTTGTAAAATTAAAGTTTGCTAAAATCAAGCAGTTAGTGACAAAATTGGAATCTTATTTATCACTCTGATAGTGTGTGAAAATATATAAAATGTGGAGTGAGATTTAGGAACTTCTAGAGTGCAATAATCAGTACATGTGATTGGTCATAGTTAAACATCGGAATAATAGGGCTAAAGGTGTCATGGTAGCCATCTCATGAGCGCTGTAAATGTAAAAGCAGTCCCAAAGCATTGTTAGCACAATGTGCAAAAATATCATGCTAGATTATATCAGTCAGGGCAAAGCCACATGATGAACAGTAAATGGTACTCTTTCTAACTGTGTGGACCTCGTCTTGAAGTGATGTTATTTTACATTTCAGAACCACCTGCATCAGGGCATCCAATCTCTGAGTGCTTGGCAACACTCAGACAATTTTCTTCAAAGATAATACAAACGTAACTTAAATTGGTGGCCAACAACATTTCAAGAATTTCTTAAATCACCGATTCCCCAAACCTCGTTGTGTTTCCATTGAATATTTGTTAGGAATGTCATGCAATTACTTAAATTAACTGACTTTATGCAAGTGCTTAGCCATCAAAAGTGCACATGCCTTCTTTGGGCTGGACAAACTCTCAATTTAGTATTTCATCTTCTTATTGTTAATATAATAATTATAAGTGTGCATGTCGATAATTAACTCATATTATAGTAAACCATAAAGAGGTTGTAATTGTTTGTGGTTAACTTGAATTTATAGCTCAAACAAACTAAAGATATAAAGGAGGCATTTTTAGTTCATTGACTGTATTATTTCAATTCAGACTGGATTAGTATTTTTATTATCCCAGCTGTTCTATCTTTACACAGTGTTGAGATATCCATGAGGTAATTGGACTTTATGTTAACACAATGTAAGGAAAATGCTTTTAAATCATACACTCCTCACCAAATTGAGCTCATAAATGTACTTAAGTTAAGTTTACACTATTTAAACAAGAATATTTCCAGAGAAAAACTAACTAAAAACAAAATAAAATGGAACTTTGATTTAAATGAAGTATCCCAACACTTAAGGAGGTGGAAAGGACAAAAGGGAACAGGAGCAAACGTCACTGTGGAGAGTTGCTTGCTGGGCCCATTAACTTGAAGGACTTTTAGAAAGCTTTTAAAGGCACTGAAGACACTATCAGAGAGAATTATAATGAAGAAATTTCAAAAGATTCAAAGATTGCCCTGTAGCTTTACAAATTGGAAGCAAATGATAATTGAGCATGAATGCAAAGGGAGCATGGAGAGGAAGGTATGGTTGCCATTGTTCACTCGGGAGTGAGGTAATTCAGAACATTTACAGGTCCATCTCAGCACTGAAGGAAGCCATCTGACCCATCATGTCTGCACCAGCACTCTGTATGTGCAATTCCCCTAATACCATTGTTCCATCTTCTCCCTATAATCCTGCACATTCTTCCTTTTTAGCCATAAATACAATTCCGTCACAAATCCTTCAATTGAACCTACTTCCTACATATTGATAGCAGCCCAGATTTTGATTATGAGATCACCAAAAAGTTTAATGGAGGCACTTGAAGGTAAGCATAAAGATTTCAAAATTCATTTGCGCAGGCACAAGGTTTCAGCAGACTTTAGCAGGAACAGGGATGTTGGACCGGTGAGTGTTCAAGCAGGAACAGAGTTAGGTTCCAGAATTTGGTATTATCTAGAATTTGTAGACAGTAGGAATAGTGGAGGCAATAAGAGCTGCAGTGGAGGAATCGACCTCAAACTGATCAAATTATGAATTAGGATCTCAGGAGTAACAGGGCACACAAATGCAATGTTTTGGAACTGCAATAATGTGGTCTCACTGACGAAGTAGATAGTAACGTAAAGGATAACCATGAGGCCTGAAAATATTTTGCAGACCTCACAATAATAGTTAGCCTCATTGGTGAAGATGATACAGTCAGGACCAGAGCCCATAAGAGCTGACAAAAGCTCAAAATGGTGGTCTTTAGTTGAAAGAAATATTAACCAATCCAGCACTCAATTTAAGAATGATAGTGCTCAAGAAAGTGATTTTCTCCAGATTAAGTGACATTTTCCTGTCTTGTTCATTTGAAAATATTTTTTAAAGTCTAAAAGATATAATACAAATTTTGCAAGGCTGTCTGAACGAGAAGAATAATGTGTATTTGAAAGATAAATAAAACTACTTTAACAAACATTAAGTAATTTTCAAGTCTGCATAATAATTAATTAATTAAATCTAAAAGCACAGCATGTCACTGTACGCAGAGTCCCAGAACATTATTTTAATGTCTTCAAGTCAGCATGATATCAGAAAGTTCAGGTATCATGGGAATTTAGTGAAAATAACATGGTTTATCACAGCTGGCCATAAGTACAGTAAGTAAGAACATGGTCATCTAGTAAAAATGCTTTTAAATATTTCGTACACAACAGCCCTCCCCCATCCCATATCATTTTTTAAAACTTTAATCATCCATTTCAATGTATTTAAAATGAGATGTTAGTTTTTTGGTAGGTGATATTTTACCTTCATAACAGAATAAGTCCTTAGTTTATTCAAGATAAACGAAATAAGTCTTTATTTGTTAAATGACTGCATAAATTCCCCTTGAAGTTTTCTGCATTTATTTTTAAATCCAAATTCTTTGAAGTAAACTCTGAAAGTCTGATAGCACTCTTAAATAATAAACGGAATCTGTTACACATTTTATAAAGCTGTAAGTTATACTAAATTCTGATGAGAACACTTGGGTTGAACAAAGAGGTCTATCTGGCTCACACATGTACATGCTTTTACATTAAGGAATGTGAGTGTTTTGTGCGGGTGTTTAAAACTACCAAAATATCTTTACTCTCTATGCATTTTCAGAGTGACAGTGTGAAATATCTGTAAGCATTTTACTGGCAAATCCTACATTCCAATTCATCCAAATGTGAGAGAAATCTTTGACAAACTCCAATACTAGACTTCATTAGTTCCAACCTATAAGGAGCTGAAACTTCCCCTCTTGACTCTGAACATGTACAGATGTGTGTGGCTGCAATTTTTAACTTTTCTGCCAATTCGCAGCAGAGCCAACTTTTCCTGTAGGTGAGCGAAAAACTGGGAAGGGCTATGATGTGACATTCATCCTAAAGTAACTGGGCAGTCACTATTTAAATTCTGCTGCAAATCCAATTTTCCCCGATTTTTGTTGGGGTACGTAGGTAACTAAAGTCTGTGGGATGCAGGTCGTATAAGTTAGTGGACGACCCGCTGAAGAGTCAGAAAAGTATAGACAGGTAAGTTGCCAACTTTACATGTTGCAATTTAACTGTGCATGAAGATTGTATTATGCTTTCAATGTAATGACTGTTATAGATTTCTGACCTTAAAAAGTTGACCATTAAATTGACCAACATTGTGAAAAGTTTTACCAGTATGTGCGTCTTTTCCAATGGATAAAGTCCTCTCATGCATCTATCAGTGTTGAGAAAGTGTGTTAAATGAGTCACTTGAGACCGTTGATTTGAGAATTTCAGTAGCTTAAAGTTCAGTGATAATTTCAAATCTCAGACATGGAACAGAACTAACGAGTTGCCAGATTGATCAGATGGAGTGTGTGTGTGTGCGCAAGCGTGTGTAAGGGGGTATAAGTCCATGAGACGGTGTATGTGAGTGTGGGAGTGTATGTATGAATGTATGAGAGAGGGCTTGTGTATGCGAGGGGGTCTGCATGAGTGTATGGGTCAGTAGGAGCGTGTATGTGTGTCTGTGTGTGTATCTGTCTCTGTGAGTGTGTGTGTGTGAGTTGTGTGACAGTGGGTGGTGCAGGGCTGGGGAGGAGTTGGAGAGAAGAGGATTGTATACACTGTAACATAGATGATCATCAGTTTTGTATAATAAATAGTTTTATTAATTTGATCTTTCTTTGAATCGTGTTTTCAATGCTTGTGTGTTATTTATTCCTTCAATGGAGCTTTCACTGAATCTAGGAGAAAGTAAGGACTGCAGATGCTGGAGATCAGAGTCAAAGCAGGACGGTCAACGTTTCGAGGAGAAGGCCTTCATCAGGATCTGTTTGATTAAGTTTTGAGATTGTAGAGAGTGTTTCTTTTTCAAAGAGTCTGCTGAATGCCTTATTTTTATTTAAATATTATAACTATTTAAAATACTTGCCAGTGTTATTTATATTGCTCATGAGTCCTGTGCCTAGTGGGTAGTGAGTGAATGGGAATGGAGGACACAGAAGGCAATGGGAAAACTGAGAGGGGCATCAAGAGGACAGAGGGGATGATGGGATGTTGAAGAGGGATGTTGAGGGTGATTCGCAGAAGGAAAAGCCAATAAGAGTGACAAATGTCACACATTGGTTTCATTCAAATTATACCTCAAAATGGAAGTCCAATAGGACTTTATTCAAATATTACAGCTTTTAGTTCACCGTTTTAATCATCCTCAGTTGATGGCAATGCTTAAAATGGATGGAGATTGTGGATGAATTCACCTCTGAAAAGACCCAAACACTCGCGGAACACAGGGACAACCGATTTGCGAAACGTCGGCCTGGTAGTGGAGGTAAGGCCTTTGCTGAGGACTGATCGTTCATTCTCAGTGAGGAGGGGGTCTGGGGGTATATTGAAAACTCAGCAGGGTTTGGAGCTACGACCTGGTATAGGGCTGGAGCTGAGAGTGGGGGTGGAGACTATAACTGGAGTCGGCATGGTGGTAGGGGGAATGAGGGTGGAGTCATTTGCAGAGTCTCCTCACCAATAAGTATAGAGACTGCGGAAGAGTGTAAGGCAAATAAAGCTAAGAGGAAGAGCAGTCAGGGAGACCACCCCACCAACCTCCGCATAAACCGCATTATCTGCCAATATTTCCGCCACCTACAAATGGACCCCACCATCAGGGACACATTTCTCTCCCCACCTCTATCCGCTTTCGGCAAAGACCGTTCTCTCCTTGACTACCTGGTCAGGTCCACGCCCCCCAACAACCCACCATCCCCTCCTGGCACCTTCCCCTGCCACCGCAGGAATTGCAAAACCTGCACCCACACCTCCCCACCGCCTCACCTCCATCTAAGGCCTCAAAGGAGCCTTCCACATCCATTGAGATTTCACCGGCACTTCCACAAATGTCACTTATTGTATCCATTGCTCCCGATGCGGTTTCCTCTACATTGGGGAGACTGGGCGCCTTCTCGCAGAGCACTTCAGGGAACATCTCCGTGATACCCGCACCAAATAACCCCACCGCCTCGCGGCCAAACATTTCAAATCCCCCTCCCAGTCTGCCGAGGACATGCAGGTCCTGGGCATCCTCCACTGCCACTCCCTCACCACCTGACACCTGCAGGAAGAACGCCTCATCTTCCGCCTTGGAACCCTTCAACCCCATCAATGTGGACTTCACCAGTTTCCTCATTTCCCCTCCTCCCACCTTACCCCAATTCCAAACTTCCAGCTCAGCACCATCCTCATGACATGTCCCACCTGTCAATCTACCTTCTGCTCCACCCTGCTCTCTGACATATCACCTTTACTCCCTCCTTCATCCACCTATTGCACTCCCAGCTACCTTCTCCCAAGCCCCACACTCTCCCATTTATCTCTCCACCCCCAAGGCTTCCAGCCTCACTCCTGATGAAGGGCTCCTGCCTGAAACGTAAATTTTCCTGCTCCTCGGATGCTGCATGATGTGCTGTGCATTTCCAGCACCACTCTAATCTTGACCCTTCCCTCATTAGACTATTCACATACTGTTTCAAAACACCCTCCTGGACACACCTAACAAATTGCTCCTCACCTAAACCTCAGCACTAAGGGAGTTCCAGTCAATATGGGACAGGTTAAAATCAACTCCCTCAATAATCCTGTAATTTTCAGATCTTTGCAGAATCTAACTACTGTATACATCTCTTCCTGTATCTCCTCCTGGCAGCTGGGAGGTCTGTAGTACAATCCCAGTATTGTGATTGCTCACATTCTATTCCTGAGCTCAACCCATAATGTCTTGCTACAAGATATCCCCCCAGGGTGTCCTTCCTCAACACAGCTTCCTAACAAGTAATGCAACTCCCCGCTTTTGCTTCCTTCTCTATCTCATCTAAAACATGATATACTGGAACATTAAGCTGCTAATCCTGTCCCTCTTTCAACCATGTCAGTGTAACAGCAACAACATTACAATTGCATGCATAAATCCAGGCTTTAAGTTCATCTGTTTTACCTGTTATACCTCTTGCATTGAAGCAAATATAGTCCAAGCCTCCAGTTCCACTGAGCTCAGCAACCTCTCCCTGACTGCTCTTCCTCTTAGCTTTATTTGCCTTACACTCTTCCGCAGTCTCTATACTTATTGATCTGCTGCTCCGGTTCCCACCCCCCCCCCCCCCCCCCCCCCGGCAAGACCAGTTTAAACCCTCCTGAATGGCAGTATCAAACCTCCCTGACAGGATATCCATGCTCCTCCAGTTTAGGAGCAACCAGTCCTTCTTGTTCACATCCCACCATCTCAGTGATCCACATAGCTTAGGGCCTCCCCCTACACTAGCTCTTCAGTCACGTGTTCAGTTGTACTTTGTCTCTATTCCTAGCCTCAGTAATGGCACAGGGAATAATCCTGGGATTACTACCCAAGAGGTCCTATTTTTTAGTTTACAACTTAGCCCCCTGAATTGTCGTTGCAGGACCGTGTCACTGGTTCAAGCTATGCCATTTGTGTCAATATGGGCAATGACTTCTGTCTGTTCACCCTCCCGTTTCAGGATGCTTTTTACCCACTCAGAGACATCCATGACCCTGACACCAGGGAGGTATCATTCCATCCTGGTGTCTCTCTCCCAGCCACAGAAGCACCTATCTGCACTCCTGACTATCAAATCTCCAATTACTGTTGCTCTACTAAACTTTGACCCTTCATTCTGTACAGCAGAGCCAGCCATGGTGCCACTGCTCTGGCTGCTATTGCTGCTGTCACCTGATGGGCCAACCCCCTCATCGGTATCCCAAATGGAAGACCTGTTTGACAGGGGGACAGCTGCAGGGGACTCCTGTATTGACTGCCTGCCCTGTCCAGCAGTCATTCATCCATCTTCCTGTACCTTGGGGGTGACCACATAACTTCTATCTATGATTCTGCCCACCATTTATGCGCACCTTAGTTTTGTCATCTGCGACTCAAGCTGATCCATTCATTCAGTGAGCAGCTGAAGCTGGGTACACATTTTTCAAATTTAGATTTTGATTTTATTGGAGGTTTAGTCAACAGCACAGAAAGTTACCTCAGATTGCAACAGGATCTTGATCAGATGAGCCAGTGGGCTAAGAAGTGGCAGATGGAGTTTAATTTAGATAAATGCGAGGTGCTGCATTTTGGGAAAGCAAACTTAGTGGGACTTATACACTTAATAGTAAGGTCCTAGGGAGTGTTGCTGAACAAAGTGAAGAAGGCGTTTGTTATGCTATGCTTGAGTACAGGAATTGGGAGGTCATGTTGTGGCTGTACAGGACATTGGTTAGGCTACTTTTAGAATATTGCGTGCAATTCTGGTCTCCTTCTTATCGGAGGGATATTGTGAAACTTGAAAGGATTCAGAAAAGATTTACAAGAATGTTGCCAGGGTTGAAGGATTTGAGCTATAGGGAGAGATTGAATACGCTAGGGCTGTTTTCCCTGGAGTGTCGGAGGCTGAGGGGGTGACCTTATAAAGGTTTATAAAATCATGAGGGGCATAGATAAGGAAAATTGACAAGGTCTTTTCCCTGGGGTGGGGGAGTCCAGAACTAGAGGGCATAGGTTTAGGGTGAGAGAGAGCAAAGACATAAAAGAGACCTAAGGGGCAACCTTTTAATGCAGAGGATGGTGTGTGTGTGGAATGGGCTGCCAGAGGAAGGGTTGGAGGCTGGTACAATTGCAACATTTAAAAGGCAACTGGATGGGTATATGAATAGGAAGGGTTTGGAGGGATATGGGCCAGGTGCTGGCAGGTGGGACTAGATTGGGTTGGGCTATCTGGTCGGCATGGACGGGTTGGACCGAAGGGTCTGCTTCCTTGCTGTACATCTCTATGACTCTATGACTCTATTGTCACATGTACTCAAGTACAAAAGTACAGGAGTCCAGTGAAATGTGTATAATGTCGCCACACATTGTGCCATCTTCGGTACAAGTACCTAGGTACAGATCCTTAAGAGCAAGTTTGAAAGAAAGAACAAATTTGAAAGTTAAACATTTGCAGTAATGATAGTATTGCGTAAAACATAGGAGAAAAGGTTAAAGTTACACATTACAGAGCTTTTTAGTTTTAAGTAGAAGAATAAAGAAACAAAGCTTAAAGTTCAAACATTACAATCTTTCATAAGCGCTTAGCCATGCTGGGAGCGCACTTTGAGGACTCACCTCAAGACCGGAAGTCCACACTGAGGCCATGCCAGGCCTAGACATCGTCACACTGAGTTACTGAAAGATCACTGAGAAGGGAAGTTGAAGCTGGGAGGATGGATTCGGAGATTTTATAAACACGTTGAGGACAAGTTAATCCCCGAAAGAAAACTCACTGTTGCCTTGCTTTGAACTGATGATGGCTGCTTGGTCTTTCTCAGCAGAGAGGGCCAGGTCAGCAGTTGCCATCTTTACAGGAGGTCAGCAGAGACTTCTTTTGGATATAATTATCAGGGATGCTCTCATTGACCACATCTCGCAGACAGAACACAAAACCCCACCAAGTGACATGACTAATCTTCTCTTGGCTGTTAGATTACAAGTTAAATTTTAATTAAATTTAAATCTAAAAATTACAGTTATGACTTTCTAACAAACAGCCCCCCCATAACCTAATATCTGAACAGCCCATACTAACCAGAAGACGAACTAACTGTACTAACCCATTAGAAAGATTGAGATAAACTTACCCTGTATTGCAGTGAGGTTCCTTCACTTGTAGCACCAAGGGCTTGCAGAACAGTAACATTTTTTATCTGAAATCAGAACACTTCTGTGTTTAGCTAACATTATATTCAACAGAATGTTGAATCAAAACATTGCTGATTGCACCTCAGCACGATTGTCAGCTTACAGATGTGCTGTACTATTTTGTCAGATGCATCTGCAGGATCCTATCCCTAGAAAAGGACAGCTAAACCATGGATCTTCTCCCAGTCTGAAGGTATTGTATGGTGCAATGATCTATTGTACTGTTTGAGGCAATAGAGATGTTTAAGCAGTTTTTCAGTAAGCAGACATTATTAATGGCAGTACTCATTTACAGAAACATTTGTGTAAGCACTGACTTGCTCCCCATGTATCCTGGTGGAAATAATTAACTGGTTCACAGCAAGATTGTTGTTTTACAGGCATAAGCCTTAGACGATGCTATAGCTGATTGAATATTATTTTCTAATCACTCAGGATGTGGCTGAAGATTAAAATTGAAAGGCCGTGGATAAAATAAAACTGACTAGAAGTTTTAAATTAATTATTTTGAGTGAGCTGTTAAATTTCAGAATTTTCTGTCAGGCCATCTTAAGGTATGCAATGCATTTACACAGTAGAATTACCTTTACAAAATTGTCCAATCCACTCAGAGTTTTGGTCATTGCAATTGCAAAGAATTCAATCAAGTGTCTGAATTCCCAATACAGACCACTGACAGAACAATTCTCTGCATTTATTGCTCCTGAATTTCCACTGAGGTACAACAGTTGGCACAACATGATAATCATATTGCAAGATTCTTGTCAATATATTCAAGGATTTTGGTGGCATTCACATCCAAAGCTTCCATTTTGGGAATGCAAATTAGACTTAATCAAAAATCTGGGGAAGATTCCTTCCCAAAATCTGCTTGAAGTAGAATTAATGGTAGTTATTTCAGTGAACAATCATGCCTGTTCTTTTGGGATGATGCCAATCATATGAACCCAGCAGGAAGTAGCTTTCAAGTATCACTCCCATCAGCCAGACAGGCAGGAACTAGTTTGTGTGGTGGCTGCAGTACCTGATCTGCAGGCAGAGCACTGGAAAAGTGTCAGAAATCAAATTGTTGCCTCCCGTCCAAGTAAGAATGAAAGAAATAGACAATCTGGAAGTGATTAGTGTCGGCTGGGGGGTGTTTGTTGGTTGACATAGATATGGTGAGATGAATTTCATGATTCTATAATTATTAGAGAGATCTAGTTCTCTAAAACAGGCAAATTCAGGACATTTTCAATGTCATGACTAAACTTAGTTTCAATCATTTCAGGTTGCATAATGTCAACATAGACAGTGCTTTACTCTTCTGTTTTGAAATGGAATAAAATTCAGTTCAGGTATTATTCATAAAAAGAATCATATTTTGGGTTTTTGTACTTTGCAATTGAACTTGACTTTCAACTTTGAACTTTGTTTTGATTCATTCAGGGCATATGGACACTGCTGGTTGCAGGAGAAAGAAGCTACCTCCATAAATTGCTACAGTTTATTAAATGTTTTTACATCCACAATGCTACTGGAGAGATAGTTCTAATATTTTCATAGAACCTCTGCAGTGTGGAAACAGGCCATTCAACCCATCAAGTCTGCACCAACCCCTGAACAGCATCCTCCCAGATCCACTCCCCTACCCTATCCCATTGGGAGTGGCACGGTGGCTCAGTGGTTCGCATCTGCTACCTCACAGTTCCAGGGACCCAGGTTCGATTCCAGCCTCAGGGGACTACCTGTGTGGAGCTTGCACATTGTCCCCGTGTCTGTGTGGGTTTCCTCCAGGTGCTCCGGTTTCCTCCCACAATCCAAGGATGTGCAGATCGGGTGAATTGGCCATGCTAAATTGTCCATAGTGTTAGGTGTATTAATCAGAGGGAAATGGGTCTGGGTGGGTTACTCTTCAGGGGGCCGGAGTGGACTTGTTGGGCCGAAGTTCCTGTTTCCACACTGTAGGGAATCTAGAACATAGAACATAGAACAATACAGTACAGAACAGGCCCTTCGGCCCACGATGTTGTGCCGAACATTTATCCTAGCTTAAGCACCCATCCATGTACCTATCCAATTGCCACTTAAAGGTCGCCAATGATTCTGACTCTACCACTCCCACAGGCAGCGCATTCCATGCCCCCACCACTCTCTGGGTAAAGAACCTACCCCTGACATCCCCCCTATACCTTCCACCCTTCACCTTAAATTTATGTCCCCTTGTAACACTCTGTTGTACCCGGGGAAAAAGTCTCTGACTGTCTACTCTATCTATTCCGCTGATCATCTATAAACCTCTATCAAGTCACCCCTCATCCTTCGCCGTTCCAATGAGAAAAGGCTTAGCACTCTCAACCTATCCTCATACAACCTATTCTCCATTCCAGGCAACATCCTGGTAAATCTTCTCTGCACCCTCTCCAAAGCTTCCACATCTTTCCTAAAGTGAGGCGACCAGAACTGCACACAGTACTCCAAATGTGGCCTAACCAAGGTCCAGTACAGCTGCAACATCACTTCACGACTCTTGAATTCAATCCCTTTGCTAATGAACGCTAATACACCATAGGCCTTCTTACAAGCTCTATCTACCTGAGTGGCAACTTTCAAAGATCTATGAACATAGACCCCAAGATCCCTCTGCTCCTCCACCTTACTAAGAACCCTACCGTTAACCCTGTAATCCGCATTCTTATTTGTCCTTCCAAAGTGGACAACCTCACACTTGACAGGGTTGAACTCCATCTGCCACTCCTCAGCCCAGCTCTGCATCATATCTAAGTCCCTTTGCAGCCGACAACAGCCCTCCTCACTATCCACAACTCCACCAATCTTCGCATCATCTGCAAATTTACTGACCCACCCTTCGACTCCCTCTTCCAAGTCATTAATACAAATTACAAACAGCAGAGGACCCAGAACTGATCCCTGCGGAACTCCACTTGTAACTGGGCTCCAGGCTGAATATTTACCATCTACCACCATTCTCTGACTTCGACCGGTTAGCCAGTTTTCTATCCAACTGGCCAAATTTCCCTCTATCCCATGCCTCCTGACTTTCCGCATAAGCCTACCATGGGGAACCTTATCAAATGCCTTACTAAAATCCATGTACACTACATCCACTGCTCTACCTCATCCACATGCTTGTTCACCTCCTCAAAGAATTCAATAAGACTTGTAAGGCAAGACCTACCCTTCACAAATCTAATCCCTATAATCCTGCATTCCCTCTGGCTAATCAACCTAACTTACACATTCCGAGAAACTATGAGGCATTTAGCATGGCTAAACCACCTGACCAGCACATCCTTTGGACTGTGGAAGGAAACTGGAACACCAGGAGGAAAGCCACACAGATACAAGAATGTGCAAACTCCACACAGATAGACGCCTGAGTCTGGAATCGAACCCAGGTCCCTGGCGCTGTGAGGCAGCAATGCTAACCATTGAACCACCGTGCTTCATTTTGAAGTAAAGGAATGATGATATGTTTCCAAGTCAGTGTGCTATGTGGCTTGGAGGGAAACTTGCAGGTGGGGGTGGTGTTCCATGTACCTGAGAGTCTTGTCCTTCCAGATGGTAGTGATTGTGAGTTTAGAATGTGTTGTGTAAGGATCCTTGGTAAATTTCTGCTGTGCACTTTGCAGATGGTACATGTGGCTGCACTGAGCATCGGTGGTGGAGGGAGTGAATGTTTGAGCATGTAGTGCCAAACTAGCAGGCAGATATGTTCTGATGCTGTCAAGCTTCTTGACTGTTATTTAAGCTGCACTAATTCAGGCAAAATTAGAAAGCATGCTCTTTTCCCTTAAAGCCAGAGGGCTGGTCAGTTGACTTTACCAGTTCTGGAAGGACTGGGATTCCACAGGGGGGCTCTTTTGGAACAAAAACAGAAATTACTGACAACTGGCCAGGACTTAAGTAAAGCTGCATAAGTGATAATGAGAGCAGAGAGTTGGACAGAATGGGTAGGCTATGCTGAAAATAATGCATGTCATGACAGGACCAGGGCGAGGGTTTGAATTAAAAACATGGAAGGATGTAGTCAGGCTCAAAAATTATTGAATATGATGTTGAGTTCCAGAGGTTGCAGGGTCCCCCAGTGTAAAATGAGATGTTGTTCTTCAAGCTTGTGCTGAGGCTCACTGGAACACTGCAGCAGGCCTGAGACAGAAATGTTGGCCAGGGAACAAGGTGGAGTGTTGAATTTGCAGGCAACTGGAAGCATTAAGTCATTTTTGTGGACTTTCGGACTTTTGCCCAAAACATCAATGTTCCTGCGCCTCAGATGCTGCCTGACCTGCTGTGCTTTTCCAGCACTACTCTAATTTTGGCTGTAATCTCCAGCATCTGCAGTACTCACTTTTGCCTACTTGCTTACAGCACAGCCAATCCACTTTCTCCTATCCTCAGCTCCAACAGAGGCATAGAGATCTGCAGCAAGGAAACAGACCCTTCAGTCCAACTCAACTACGCCAACCAGATATCCCAAATTAATCTAGCCCCATTTGCCAGCATTTGTCCTGTATCTCTCTCAACCCTTCCTATTCATTTACCCATCCAAATGCCTTCCAAATGTTATAATTGTACCAATTTCCACCACCTCCCCTTCCATACAAAGTTGCCCCCTTAAGTCCCTTTTAAATCTCTTCTCTCTTACCGTAAACCTTAAACTTATAGCTCTGGACTCCCCTTCCCTATCCATTTAGGAGATGTCATATTCATAAACCTTTTCTTCTTCATGCGTTGTTAGCACATTGGCAAGGACATTTATTGCCCATCCTGAACTGCTGTTGAGAATACTGGCAGGGAATCATCTTCTTGAACTGTTGTAGTTCGAGTGGTTGAGAAACTCTCCCAGGGTAATAGAGCCATAGAGTCATGCAACACAGAAACAAGCCCTTTGGTCCAACCAGTCCATGCCAACTATAATCCTAAATTAAACTAGTCCCACTTGCCTGCATTTGGCCGATATCCCTCCAAACATTTCTTATTTATGTTCTTGTCCAAATGTCTTTTAAACATTGTAACAGTACCCACATCAATTACTTCCTCTGGAATTTCATTCCACACATGAACTACTGCCTTTGTAAAAAATTACGCCTCATGTCTTTTTTTTAAAGCTTTCTCCTTACACCTTCAAAATACAGACCCAAATCTTGAAATCCTCAAGAGAAAAGACACCTGCCATTCACCTTATCTATACCCTTCATGATTTTGTAAACCTCCATAAGGTCACGCCTTAACCTCCTATGCACCAGTGAAGAAAATCTCAATCTATCAAGGTGCTCCTTATAACTCAAACCATCCATTCCAGGCAACATCCTGATAAATTTCTTCTGAACCTTCTCCAGCTTAATAACATCCTTCCTATAAAAGGTGAAGAGAAAAAAAAGCTCAAATTTTGACCTAGTGTAACGAAAGAAGGGCAATATCAGGTTGGAGTGTGACCGAGAGGAAATTTGCAGATGATGCACCCTTCTCCTTCTAGGTAGTAAATCATAAAATCCCTGCTGTGCAGAAACAGGCCATTTGACCCCACAAGTCCACAATGACCTTCCAAAGAGTATCCCACCCAGACCCATTCCCTTACCTTATTACTCTACATTTCCCCTGGCTAACCTACACACCCCTGTAAACTATGGGCAATTTAGCATGGCCAATTCACCTAACCTGGACATCTTTGGACTGTGGGAGGAAAGCGGAGCACCCAGAAGAAATCCACAGACAGCCTCCTGAGGCTGGAATCGAACCCCATGTCCCTGGTGCTGTGAGGCAGCAGTGCAGTAAAGGTAGCAGATTTGGGAAGTTCTACTAAAGAAACCTAGACAAGTTGCAGAAATGCATTGCAATGTTACTGAGTGATAGAACTCAGGACAGAGAAACAGAAAAGAGAAATCATCCAAGAAAATGGAGAGTATTCCATCATACACAAGACTTGTAGATGATGGGAACACATTAGAGAATTAGGGGATAAATTTTTGTGACAGAATATCAAAGTTTCTCACCTGTTCCAGATAAGTTTCTAGTCAATGATGACCCCGAGATGTCGATAATGGGAGATATGATTTTGATGATGCTATTTCTTGTTAAGGGAAGGTGGTTAAATGCTCTCTTATTGGAGGTGGTTATTGTCTGATACATATGTGACACAAATGTTATTTGCTATTAATGAGCCCAAACCTGAACAGTGACAAAATTCTGATACATGTGGGCATGAAGTGCATCATTATCTCAGGGTTTGTGAATGGAATCGAGCATTGCAGTATCAAATCATCAGAAACCATCTCTGTTTCTACACTTATTGACAAAGCAGCTGAAATAGGTAGGCCCAGGACATTACAGTTGGACAGCTGCAGTAATGTCCCAAGCCTGAGATGATCAACCTCAAGCATCCACAACCAACTTTCTTGTTGTAGGTATGACTCTAGCCAATGTGAAGTTTTTTTTCCTCAATTCCTATTGACTGCAATTTCACTTCAGTGCTTTGAAGCCATAACTGGCCCAATAATGTCTTGCTGTCAAAGGGCAGGAATGAGGCAGTATCTTTTGTTTCTAGAAAGTTGTGCATTAACATCATTGGTCCTTGATGCCATGACCTTGACCCTGACCTAATAATTGTGCGAAGTAGAACGTTGCCTTTAACTTTGATGTAAAGGAGCAGAGCATGAAATGGAATCTGAGAAAGCATATATAAAAGGAAAGATGTAACTGGGACTAACTGCCTTTTCCAGGTAGTTAAACAAATGCATCAACTTTAAGTAAACGGCAGTTTGGAACGAACAAATTTATATCGCCATGACAGTCTGGAAACTAATGCAAGTAATTATAAGAATACTTAATGCTCTCGTATATATTTCTTCTTTTACTATTTTAATACAAGTATTAGCCCATTTAAAATAAATTGGTTGACACATTTACTAAAATAGAATGAGACAAGCATGTTCAGAATTCAGAAAGAATCTTTTTCAGTAATTTCCAGGTTCAAGACTTTGCTGCTAGAGTAAAATTAGCATATGAAAAGTTTCTAATTAGTCATGTTCTCTTTATATTTAATTAACCAAACATTTTGAACAGAGCAAGAAATTTGTAATAGAATTATCAGGAATGGAATTTGGATCACACATGTATATATAGTTCTTTGACCGCACTTTTAAAACAATAAGAGGAAAAGAAATACAGGAGGAATTAATGAAAATACTTAAATAGCTGAGAGGTTAAACTCAATGATAATTCAAGGTAATATTAAGTCACTAAATATGGTCTTTGCTGCTGACAAACCACACATCAAAGGTAATCCCCGTCCTTTTTGGAGAATTTCCATGTGACATTACCTTCTTTGGCTATTTTATACTTGTCTGCAATAGCTCATATATAAAATGCTTTCAACGTATGACTAAAAACATAGTTGGAATCAGTTAAAAAGCAAGTTTTAATGAGTCAAGAATGCAACAATCTATTTCCTTGAACAGTTTCTACTTGCAGGCCTCTGACTAAGCATTTCACTTGCCTTATAACTTTTTCTTAAACTTGGAGACTAATGGCAGTGCTACACATGGGAGTATTCTGGTAACTTGACTCCTTCGCAGAAACTGATGTCAACTATTAATTCTTCTTCATTACTTACAATAAACGATGATATCATAGTATGCTGTCTCTATAGTTTGATCACTCATGTTAACAGCCATTTTATAGCTGCTTTTGGCAGATGTGAGTGTCTATAAGTTTCAGTGGCATGGACAGTAAGAGAAAACCGTTGTATATTAAGTGGCATAGCACCAGGGTGCAGCTGGAGATAATTGTAATGAAGACAGACATTCATTAAATTGGAGCCTGATGTTGGCAAATGCTCAGAAAGACACAAAGAAATGCACTGCAGTGCAACTGTGCATGCTTCAATGTACTACCTAATATGTACTCTAACAATTATTACCATAGTATTACAAAAACAGAACCAAACAATTTATTCATTCACTATCTATTGCCTTCAGTATTTCCAGTGGTTTAGTGAGCAAATGCACTAAAAGAAATAATATACATCTCAAGAAAGACCAAACTTCAATCCTACATAGTGCTCAATTAGCTAATTGCAGCCTACATTTTGTTGTAGACTATGCATTTGCCTTTAATACCCCATTCTAAGGAAAGGGGCATCAACCTCCTGCGAGAAAGATCAGGAAAATAGCTCAACTGTAAATCTTACTGATATGATAATGAAGGGTCAGTTTGCTGTGGTGATCTTTCCATCTTCCGCTATAAGTTTGGTGTAAGTTAGACAAAATGTTTATTTATGTTTATAAATCATGTCTCTATCCAAATTACACTGTCACTATTGAATATGCCTGAAATAAACTCAATCCAAAGTTCATACAACCTCTAGGTTTTGACATGACCACTTTTATTTTCAATAGTTTTGCAGAATTTCTCGTGAGTGGATTGTATCTCCCACCAAAATGTTTTACAAGATTTTCTAGAATTCACATTTAAACACTAAAAGTAACTTCTGACTATTCTGAAAGAACACTTGGCTACAATCACCAGCAGACTGTCACTTGACATGAGGAATTGTATGGGTGGACATCATAGACATTTGTGGGTGAGGGTCAGCATAGGGCTCCAGTGTCATCCCAAAAGAAATCTTGTTTTCCAATATAATCTCAGTCATTATCCAAATTCATTCTGTCAGTAACATGCTGGCTGCTCTGCTCAGCATTAGGTAGAATCTTCCAGTAGCTCTGGAACTCACCAGAAGTAGTGAAGGAAGAATGTGACTTTTCAGCTTAGGGGCTGGATGACTGGCTTTCAACATCTTATCACCTCCTTTGCCCAATCTTGCTTGGATGTTGGTTTATTAAGACCTGTGGGTCAGGTAGCAATGCTACTGTGTTCAGAGGATGGCCATAAAGATGAGAACATACCTGAACATGGTTCCCATCCACTTCACTCATGGTTATCAGGATGTCTTGTTAAGTTGGTAGGAGGACCAGGAGGCCAAGGCATTAAACAGCAGGAGCTTTATTATGGAGGTGTTCACATGAAAGGCAGCAAAGTTAGACTAAGCTGGTTCCCTCTGAAAAAACTGATGATGTCATTACATCACATGACTTCCCTCCACCATATTTAACCTTTAACCAGCCAATCGTGCTCATCAATAACTTCACCCATCCTCCTGCCACTTCAAGGAAACACACCTCTGGAGTTGCTGTATTATCAGAACCATTGCAAGATATGCTGTTAGTCACTTTTTTAATATCATTCCACAACGTTATGCTTTCTCCAGTGACTGACTACAACCTCCATATCACCCTTAATTCTCCACATTTCACCACTCCTTTACAGTTTGTTGTCCTTGAAACTCCTACACCCTTTACTCTACAAATATCACCTTACACATGACTCTCTACACCTTCAGCTACACCTGTTACTGCCCCGTGCGCACCTTGAACCTGATCACTCCCACTGTCCATGCCAACTATACTGTATGATTCCATTTTACCACACCAACAAGTAAGATAATCAAATACTTTGCCATGATTCTAGAACTAGCATTCTATTGCATCCCACACCCCTTCTGTTCCCTCAGCTGCCCAGTACCCACAGTGCAACTCTGAGTACTTCACCATTGAGAGCACTGACCCTGCACTTTCGGGCCACGATCCAACCTCCTTACCCAGAAAGTTCTCCCCCATCAACATGATCACCACAACCATGATATTAGACCTTTCCCTTTTCTATGCTCTGCATATCCCTGCACCTTCATCTTTCCTGCCTGCTTCAAACAGCCTTTTCCTGATGCCTTTTGCATGGTGCCACCCGATCACAATATGATATGCCAGGGATCAATGCTCCCCAAAGTGGTAAAATCTCCGGCTAATTGCTCCAACTCTAGCAAGTGTGTTCTCTCACCTGCTGCACGCCAATTATATGTAGCTGTGAATCTAAAAGCACCTATTTCTCAATCATATGGAGCTTACATGGGAAACTGCACTTAATTCCAGCGATATTACCTTTTAATGAGCATGTGTGGATACAGAGATACCTAGTATTGGGAGGCTCAACTTTGAGACATTGAGATGTACAGCATGGAAACAGACCCTTCAGTCCACTTGTGCATATCGACCAGAAATCCCAACCTAATCTTGCTCCATTTGCCAGCACCCAGCCCATATCCCTCTAAACCCTTCCTATTCATATACCCATTCAGATGCCTTTTAAATGTTGTAATTGTACAAGCCTCCACAACTTCCATTGGTAGCTCATTCCATACATGCACCACCCTCTGTGTGAAAAAGTTGTCCTTTAGGTCCCTTTTAAATCTTTCCCCTCTCACCCATAACCTTTGCCCTATCATATTTTCATCCACTGTGAGAAAGCTGGGTTTTAGTCTCCTGCATGATTAAGTTCCCCCGTTGTCTCCTCCTGTCGCTGGAGCACCATCAAATTCTAAGATAGTTTCTCAATTAAGTATCTGGCAGCATTTCAGACTCTGCAAGCTCAATTATCCAACTTTGGGAACTTGAGAAAATGTTGTAAGGTATCAGTTTCTGAGGAACCTAGCACAAGTTAAAAGGATTCTGAGAAGGTTGACATGTTGAAACATGGAAATTTGTAACAATGAGGAGGTGCTTGTTCCAGCATATGGACTTCACACTTGGAGTACTTTGTAAAAGTCTTGATGCCATATTATGAAAGGGACATGAAGGTAGTGGGAAAGGAGCAAAGATAATGCCAGAATTGTGAGCTTACATATGCAAAGAACGAATGGAGACTGGGGTCTCCTTTCTGTGTGGAAATATAGAAGCTGAGAGGGTGATCCAATTGAGGTATTTAAAACTCTGAAAGCTCTGAAAACTCTGAATGACAGTGCTTTTATTGTGATAAAGAGCAAAACTAGATGTTGTCAATCATGGATATTCACCAAGAACTAAAAAGAGAATTTAAGATGAACCTCTTTAGCCAGAGAACAATGCGAGTCGTGAGACTTGCAAGGCCATCAGTATTTGAGGTGAACAATACAGATGGTTTTAAAGGGAAGCCAGATACATACTTAAGAGGAATATGGATATACTGATGAGTTAAATGGTTGGAAAGCAGCACAGATGTTGACAACTCCCTAGACTAGATGGCCTGTATCTTAGGGCCTTAAAAGAAGTGACTATAGAGATAAAAGAGACATTGGTCACAACTTTCCAAATTTATTGAGATTTTGGAACAGTCCCAGCAGGTTAGAAAATGATAAATTTAAATCTGTATTCAAGGAAAGAAGAAGACAAAATGTAGGAAACTATAGAAATATACAAAATGGAGGGGGGTTGGTGGGTGAAGGGATGAAACTCCTTGACTTGCTCAGTTATGTAGCAGTAGTATATACCACTCACAGGATGATGCTATCAAGTCAAAAAGATATTGTGCCTATCATAAAAATGTATAATGTAGGAGCTGAACTTCAGTGTAGGTGTGAAACAAGATATGTAGGCCATCATAAATACTGGCAGATCATATTATACAGTGTATCTCTTGGCTGTTTGCAGCAACAAGGTACTGATTGTAACCAACCGACCCCTGCTTGTAACACACACAACACAGTATCAAGCGTTAAGAATAATTTTGCAGATAGGCACATCTGCTGGATAATCCTGGGTTTACAAAGAATTACACTTACACTAATTTAGGATTGTCAGTCAGGTTTACAGTACAGCACATTTGTGTACTGGAAACTAGATTTATTAATATAGAGAGCCTTGTTCTTTGCAGTTAGAAAGAACATGTACATGCACAGCACCTGCGTCAACTCAACAAAATAGATGACAGCCCTTCACTGGTGTGATTCTCAGGAATCTGTCCTGACAAATCAGAGTTAAATTCCTAGTTTAAAAATCAAACAAAGCTTGTCAGTAAACTGTCAATCAACATTAATGGGTGCATTTTCCATGTCAATGTCTCTACCAATCAGAGTCCACTTGCCTATCGATTAGCACTCTCCTCTCATCACTCAAAATGTTGGTTTTCCCCATGAATTCCTGTGAATTGTTCTAAAGAATGCAAGGCAAAAAGCTTTCACATAATGTGCTTTTTATAACAAAAATATCAAATTCTGCACTCTTGGTTGACTAACAGTATTACTTTAAACTTCATTGTATTAGAATATATTTATCATTTGCCTCCTCACTTTCCAATCAATGTTCTCCTGATGTATATTACAGTTTTCCTCAATAAATAAGAAACCCTATACCTGAATTTATTGATCTAATTTGTAGATATTGCTCCAGGGCCCAAATTGAAATTATCTACATATGCCAGAAACAAAGCAAGAACCATAGATGGCCACATTAAAGCAGCAACATGAGGAAGAGTGGACTCAGGCTAAAGGTGCATCTGCTATAAGAACTCACTTGTTCACCTCCCTACTGGTGCATATATGGACAGGATGAAGTTTGTCAGAAGTACTTTATGAAATCCTTCACAAATCAATGTTCCCTAAATCAACTGGTACAGAAAACAAATCAGTTCAGATTCAACATCGGTACATATATTAGGGTTTCTGGAACCTCAATCTGCTGTGGAGAAAGTAAGTGACCATCTCGAAGGGAGTTGCAGAAAACAGTTGGCCCATGCGCCAGTGTAATTATTCTGGCTACTGTGACTACTAATGTTGACAATTTACAGGAGGCTTTTAATATTTACCTTGAGGGACTAGAAGATCAGCTTCAGATACTTTGAGATGGCCTATCTGTACACTGATCCCTGATCATCTGCAATGAATATACCAGTTGTTGGACTATTAATACCTCGTCTGCTTGTCTTACTGGATTGTAAAAGAAGCAGAGATTGGGTAACAACAGGAAACCAGCAGAGAAGTCAAGCATGTGGCGAACGTTTCTGTGTCATCTCAAAACTGAGGAGCGAAGGACAATTTGATGCAGCTGAGTAAAAAGATTCAGGATGTAGATACATAAAAGTTCAATGTTTTGGAAGCTTTCTCAGCAACAGGCATAGCTGTCCCTGTGTTAGGACTTGCACGTAGGTCAGATTCAAATAGAGGGGATGTCAGTCACAGTTCCCATTGTGATCATATGTCAGAAGGTAAATCTCTCTAAATATATCCAAGTTGGTAATCCTAGGTCTGAATATTTGCTGCTTGGACCAACTTCATGTGGGAGCAGCCATAACAATAGTACAGCTACATTGGTTTGTGCAAGGGGAGTTCTGTGTTCCAATAATTCATCAAAACTGCATAAAATAGCGATTCAAGACTACTAATGCAGTACAACTTGTGCAAGTTCAAACCATACAATGAAATCTGAATTGGCAAACATACATGAACACTTACTCTAAGCGGTTAAGTTCTCAAGTGAGCAATGAAAGCTAAGAAGTACCCAATATTTAAGAACATGCCACAGTACGGATATAAATAAAGCCTGATGGAAAGATTACACATTGTGTTTATCTTGGCTGAGCACACTTACAATAAGCTTCAATCATGTGTTCAATAATTAAATGTTGTGGAATATTTTAGAAGAAAATATCACCCTTATATGGCAAAAATGCTACAGGCCACAAAGTGGACAATGTTACACCTGATTTTGAATAGGAAGCAAGTTCAGCATGATCTACTTCAGCAGGGGACACATTCAGCAGCATAGTGAATCAAATTAGGAGTGACATATTGGGTAACTGCCAAAAACCTGTATTTGACCCATTGGAAATGCTAAACCTAAGCCTAAAACATGTCATAGGACCCAAACTTGAAAGCTGGGAGAGATTGCAGTGAACGTTGCTGGAGTCAGGTCTGTATTCTGTCTGAGTATCCAGAGGAAGGGTCACTCAACCTGAAACATTAACTCTGATTTCTTTCCACAAATGCTACCAGAACTATTGGCTTTCCCAGCAATTTCTGTGTTTGATTCTGTCCCTTGTCTATTTATCTTGCCTGTTGTTAAAGAGACAACAAAGAACAAAGAAAATTACAGCCCCGAGTAATTGAGTCCCCTACTCTGGGAAAAAGCTTCTTGCTATCCACCCTGTCTATGCCTCTCATGATTTTGTAGACATCAACCAGATCCCTCTGAACCTTCATCTTTCTAATAACAATAATCCTAATCTACTCAACCTCTCTTCAGAGTTAGTATTTTCCATTTCAAGCAACATCTGGTGACCCTCCTCTGCGCCCTCTTCAAAGCATCCACATCCTTTTGGTAATGTGGTGACCAGAACTGTACGCAATATTCTAAATGTCCTATACAACTGTAACATGATCTACCAACCCTTGTACTCAATACCCCATCCAATGAAGGAAAGCATGTTGTTTGCCTTCTTGACCACTCTATCAGCCTGTATTGCCACCTTGAGAGTACAATGGACCTGAACACCCAGATCTCTCTGCACATCAATTTTCCCTAGGTCTTTCCCATTTGCCATATGGTTCGCTCTTGAATTGGATCTTCTAAGATGTATCACCTTGTAGTTACCCATATTGAACTCCATCTGCCATTTATCCGCCCAATTCTCCAATCTACCTTATTCTGTTGCATTCTCTGACAGTCCCCTTCACTATCTGCTAATCCACCGAATTTAGTGTCATCTGAAAACTTGTTAATCAGTCCACCTATACCTTTCTCCAGATCATTTATGTATATCACTAACAACAGTGGTCACAACACGGATCCCTGTGGAATACCACTGGTCACAGTTCTCCATTTTGTGAATCTCCCCTCCACCACAACTCTGTTTCCTGCTGCCCAGCCAGTTCTCTATCCATCTAGCTAGTACACCCTGGACCCCATGCGATTACACTTTCTCCATCAACCTAATTTGAGGAATCTTATCAAACATCTTACCGAAGTCCATGTATATGGCATCTACAGCCCGTCCCTCATCAATTAACTTTGTCACTTCCTTAAAGAATTCTATTAAGTTGGTAAGACATGATCTTCCCTGCACAAAACTATGTTGCCTATCGCTGATAAGCCCATTTATTTCCAAATGTAAATAGCGCCTATCCCTCAGTATCCTCTCCAGTAGCTTCCCTACCACTAACCTCAGGCTCACCGGTCTACAATTGCCTGGATCATCCCTGCTATCCTTCTTAAACAAGAGGATAAAATTAGCAATTCTCCAGTCTTCCAGGACCTCACCCATGTTCAAGGATGCTGCAAAGATATCTGTTAAGGCCCCAGCTATTTCCTCTTTCACTTCCCTCAGCAACCTGAGATATATCCCATCTGAACATGGGGTTTTGTCAACCTTATTGCCTTTTAGAAAACCCAGCACGTCCTCCCTCCTTATGCCGACTTGACCTAGAGTAATCAAACAACTATCCCTAGCCTCAACATGTGTCATGTCCCTCTCCTCAGTGAATACTAATGCAAAGTACTCAATAAGAATCTCACCCATTTTTTTCTGACACCATGCATAACTTTTCTCCTTTGTCCTTGAGTGGGCCAATCCAACTCTGGTTACCCTCTTACTCCTTATATATGAAAAAAAAAACTTTGGGATTTTCCTTAACCTTGGTTGCTAAAGATATTTCATGAACCCTTTTAGCTCTCTTAATTCCTCGTTTCAGATTGGTCATACTTTCCCAATATTCTGCCAAAGCTTCATCTGTTTTCAGTCGCCTAGACCTTATGTATGCTTTCTTTTTCCTCTTAGCTAGTCTCACAATTTCACCAATCATCCATGGTTCCCTAATCTTGCCTTTTCTATCACCCATTTTCCAAGGGACTTGTCTGTTCTGCACTTTAATCAACATCTTTTTAAAAACCTACCACACATCAAATGTACCCTCGAGCAACTGCTCCTGACTCACATTCCCCAGCTCCTGCCAAATTTTGCTATTGTTGGCCTTCCCCAAGTTTTGCACTCTTCCTTTAGGACCACTCTCGATTTTGTCCATGAGTACTCTTATACTTACCGGAATTGTGATCACTTTTCTCAAAGTAATCCCCTTCTAAAACTTCAACCACCTGATCGGGCTCATTTCAGAACACCAAGTCCACCTCCCCCAAAACCAGTCCCAATGCCCCAAAAATCTGAATTCCTCCCTCTTGCACCATCTCACAAGCCACTCATCCATCCTCCCTATTCTTTTATTCCTACTCTGATTAGCACGTGGCACTGGTAGCAATCCGAAGATACCTACCTCTGAGGTTCTACTTTTTAACTTGTCTCCAAATTCCCTAAATTCTTCTTGTAGGATCTCATCCCTTTATTACATATATCATTGGTGCCTATATGCACCACGACAGCTGGCTATTCACCATCTTCCTTCAGAATGTCCTGCAACCAATCTGAGACATCCCTGACCTGTGCACCTAGGAGGCAATATACCATTTGGGAGTTTCATTTTCAACCACAGAACCACCTATCTACTCAGCTTACAATTGAATCTTCTATGACTATAGCCCTTCCGCTCTTTTTCCTGCCCTTCTATACAACTGCCACCAATATAATAGTTTTCTCAAAAACAAACTCACTTAATCATGCAGCTAGAAGGGATGGGAATGCTGTTTCCAGTTAAACACTGGAACCAGGAGCTGCTGTAATCCACTGCTTCCGTCACCCCTCCAAAGTACCTAAATTCCCAATCCCACACTTACCTTTGATCCAGTAGCATCCCAGATGAATGGCTTTATTTCGACCTTTGGCCAATGAGCTGTCGCTGGGGCCCTGTGGCCGACACATAGGTGCCAATGAGAGAATGGACTAATTTGTTATACTTTTGCTACTGGTCTCTTTAGGTACATGTAACATGTGTTGCACTCTCAATTCGAGGAATTAAAATTATAGGCCTAGATGAATAAATATAAAAAATCTGTATTTCTGCAGTTTGATGAACTGATATTGAGAAACGGATCAGTTCAGAACCCGTGATCAGACATTCAAGTGCAAAGCTGAGATGTCTGACAAAGGATTGTCCGTTATAGAGTCATGGAGTTATAAAGACGTACAGCACAGAAAAAGACTCTTCAGTCCAACTCATCCGCACTGACCAGACATCCCACTCTGACCTCGTCCCATTTGCCAGCATTTGGCCTATATCCCTCTAAACCCTTCCTATTCATATACCCATCCAGATGTCTTTTAAATGTTGTAATTTTACCAGCCTCCACAACCTCCTCTGGTAGCTCGTTGAATACACACACGACCTTCTGCATGAAAATGTTACTCCTCAAGTCCTTTTTAAATCTTTTCCCCTCACCTTAAACATATGTTCTCTAGTTTTGGAAACCCCACTCTAGAAAAAGACCTTGGCTATTCATCCTATTCATTCGTGAGTTTGTAAACCTCTGAAATGTCATATCTAAATCTCTAACCATCCGGGAAAAATAGCCACAGCCTATACAGCCTCTCCCTATAACTCAAGTCCTCAGTCCTGACAACATCCTTGTAAATCTTTTCTGCACCCTCTCAAGTTTAACAATATCCTTCCCATAGAAGGGCACCCAAAATTGTACCCAATCCAAAAGTGGTCTCACAACGTCCTGTACAGCCATAATATAACATCCTAACATCTATACTCAATGTTAGGACCAATGAAGGCAAGCATACCAAACATTTTCTTCACCACCATATCTATTTTCAAGGAACTATGCAACTGCACCCTAACGTCTCTTCATTCAGCAATACCCCCTTACCATTTAATGTTTAAGTCCTGCCTTGGTTTGCCTTACCAAAATGCAACACCTCACTTTTATCTAAATTAAACTCCATCTGCCACTCCTCAGCCCATTGGCCTATCTGATCAAGGTTCCGTTGTAATCTGAGGTAATATTCTTCGCTGTCCACTACACCTCCAATTTTGGTGTCATCTGCAAACTTACTAACTATACGTCCTACATTCACATTCAAATCATTTATATATTTGATGAAAAGCAATGGACCCAGAATTGATTTTTATGGCACACAGCTGGTCACAGGCCTCCAGTCCAACAAACATCTCTTCACCACCACTCTCCATTTCCTACTTTAAAGCCAATTTTGTATCTGAATGACTAGCTCTCTCATGGATTCCATGTGATAAAACTTTAATAATCAGTCTTTGTTGAATGCTTTACTGAAGTCCATATAGACAACGTATACTACCCTGCCTTCAATCTTTATTGTCACTTCTTCAAAAAATTCAATCAACTTAGTGAGTCACAATTTTCCATGCGCAAATCAATGCTGACTATCCCTAATCAGTCCTTGTCTTTCCAAATGCATGGAAATCCTGTCCCTGAGATCTCCTCCAACAACTTACCCACCACTGACATAAGACTCACTGGTCTATCATTCCCTGCCATTTCCTTACAGCCTTTCTTAAATAATGGCATCATGTTGGCCAACCTCTAGTCTTCTGGCAACTCACCTGTTGCTATCAATGATACGATTATCTCAGCAAGGGGCCCACCAATCTCTTCCCTCACTTTCCACAAAGTTCTATGAAACACCTGATCAGGTCCCAGGGATTTATCTACCTTTATGCGTTTAAGACCCCCAGCAGCTCCTCTTCTGTGGTATGAACACTTTTCATGATATCACTATCTATTTCCTCAAGCTCAATGGCTCCCATGTCCTTCTCTAAAGTAAATACTGATGTGAAATACTCATTCAGTATATCAGCCATCTCCTGTGGTTCCACATACAGACAGCCTTGCTGATCGTTAAAAGACCCCATTCTCTTCCTAGTTACTCTTTTTCCCTTAATGTATTTATAGAATCTCTTTGGATTCTCCTTAACCCTATTTGCCAAAATTATTTCATATTCCCCTTTTTGCTCTCCTGATTTCCACTTACGTATACTCCTACTGCCCTTTTCTCCTCTCGGGATTCACTCAATCCCAGTTGTCTATACCTGATAACTGCCTCCTTCCTTTTCTTGACCAGAGCCTCAGTTTCTCTAGTCATCCAGCATTCCCTACACCTATCAGTCTTGCCCTTCACACAAAAAGAATCATGTTGTCTCTGAACCCTTGTCCTTAAAAACCTCCCACTTCCCAATCATCTGTTTTCCTGCAAATAACCTCCCCCCATTCCTTGCCTTTTTACTCGCTATTGCTTTGGTTCTCAATGCACTCTCCTTACAAGATTAAAGCCTCTTGAGTCACACTAGCAAATTTCCCCATGAGCATATTGGTCCTTTTCCATTTTAGGTAGAACACGTCCCTCTTAATCCAGTTATTTTTACCGGAAGAGATCCCAATGGTCCAAAAATGTGAATCCTTGCCCCCTTTACCAGCTCCTCAATCACACAATCATCTGCTCTATCCTCCTATTCCTACTGTCATTAGCACATGGCACCAAAAGTAGTCCAAATATTACTACCCTCGAGAATTTACTTTTTAACCTCCTCCTAGTTTCCTATATTCTGTCCATTAAAATTAATGGGTTTGAGTCAATACTGAGGCAAGCTATTGACCACACTGAACTTGAGCTCTGGAGAATGCATTGAACTTGCATGTTGCAATAGGGTAGATCTGAGTTAGTTACATTCTAAGCCCTAACTTTGGGATATTCCAGATCTGCACAACACTTGTAAAAGTAAGTTATTAGATAACATTTTTGAATAATTCCAAACACAGGATATTACAGGCTAATTAACTTCACATTCCCTGGGAAATGTGAGAAAGAACATTTTAAATTTTGCTATTAATATCAGCTTGAAGTTGAAGAAAACATAGGTAGTCATTGTAGTTGTAAAAGCAATCTATTCTATTGATTTTTACATGACTAAACAAATAAAAGAGTTATTATCCACCAATTTCTGTTATTAAATAGGAAACTAACAAAAATAGCAATTAATTTTTTTATTAATCATCAAGCAATGATCTTTGGTGCCTCAGGAGAATTAACAATGTTACATATTTCCCACAATGCTATGTTTATAATTTGTGACAAGAGATATTGTTATCCCTTCCACTCCATCTGTCTCTAATTTTCTACTTCCCTTTTGTTATCTTATTTTGAAACATGGGTCCAAAACATCTTATATGCTTCAAAACAATTTATAACTCAGATCAGATTAAAAGTTGCTAATTTGATTTGGGTGCAGTTTTTCAGGTGAACATCTGCACCGAGAGCTCTCCAGCTGAAGCAATGAGTCCAGGGATACCTGCAGCCAGCTGCAAAGCAAATTCAGCTGAAACCATGATCTCTTCATCAGCATTAAGTGTCATATTGTGTGGTTTAAGGCTCCTAAAGCTACTTAGATAGCTATTGAGTGAAGGTAAGTGTATGAGGTACGGGCAGAAACAGAGTGATGGTCGAAGGGGACAGGTATATAAAGAGTCAGATAGATAAGGGGATAGGGTGCCCAACAGGTGAGAGGTGTAAGTGGAAAGTGACTGAGGAGATTTAGTGCAGATTGGATGTATGGGCAATGTTCCAAGAATAGGTAGATTGAGAATGGGTAAAGTAATTGGATAGCAGGGAGGTGAGTGGGGGGGGGGTTACAGATGCATGGCTTGTGAGGGAGGAAGGGTAGCAGCCAAGTGACTGAGGGAGGAGGGTAGATCACGTGAATCTGGGACAGTTGGTAGCCATCGGTGTGCCACTTGGGTGGGGCTGTTGGGTCATGGAGACGAGGCAGTCTAGGCGAACTGGGAGTCGAGGAAATGGTCGAGAAAGTGGTCAGGATGGTGACACCTGCGGGAAGTGGAGGGTCAGGAAGTGGTTCTGAAAAGTCTGCGAGGAGTCAAGATTCTGATCCAGGGTGGGAGAGGAGGTGTTAGGTGTCTGTGGAAGGTATGAGGCGGGCTTTCAGGAGGGTTGGTTGATGGGTAATTGGCTGGTGGAAGGCATACATTGTCAAGAGTGTGGTGCTGGAAATGCACAGCAGGCTCGGCAGCATCTGAGGAGCAGGAGAATCGACGTTTTGGTCATAAGCCCTTCATTAGGAATGATTCTTGATGAAGGGCTTATGCCCAAAACATCAATTCTCCTGCTCTTGGATGCTGCCTGACCTGCTGTGTTTTTCCAGCACCACACTCTCAACTCTGATCTGCAGCATCTGAAGTCCTCAAGTTCTCCTGGAAGGTATTCATCGCTGGATCAGAGGGCTTCAGTTTTATAACTTGCCTGAAGTTGGAGCAGGTTTTACTTGTCACTAAAGTAAGCAAGTCAGAACCAAAATTGAAACAGAAGTAATCATTCAGCCCTTAGTCTGCTCCACCACTCAATAAGGTGTATGGGGCCAAGAGCGTGGTCCCAAGTGGGCCAATTCCTGATGAAGGGCTTTTGCCCGAAATGTTGATTTTCCTGCTTCTCGGATGCTGCCTGACCTGCTGTGCCTTTCCAGCACCACACTCTTGACTCTAATCTCCAGTATCTGCAGTATTCACTTTCGCAGGTGTATGGGGATCAAGGGTGGAAGTCAGTTCTGAAGGTTTCTGGGGTACTTGGCCGTCCAATGACTCCAGCTTTAACTCTGAGCTGGGGACCTTTTCAGTGGGTTTAAGACACTGGGTAGTTGCCCATCAGAAGTTTCACTTTCCCACACAGTTCCTGTGAAGTCAGCTATATCAGGTCCTCCATATGGCCCCAAAGCACAGCTCCCAACTACATTGCTGCAACAAAGATATTCTCTTTGGAAAATCTGTGCCAAGGTAATGGATTGTGTCCGAACCTATGCTTGTGCCCTTTCACAAACTGAATGTAATGAAGTTTGATGTCCTGTTAGGTTGAGACTAGCAACGTTATCTACTAATCATTCCAATCAGTCGATTTCTCAGAAAACTAGCAACAACCCACACTAACCAAGATCATCAAATAGATCTAAAATTCTGATCTGTCTCACATTTTCCATCAAACTTCAATCACAATTTACTGATTGTAAAAAGATGGGTGATTTTCACTGAAATTTACACAGACCTTGAGAATGAACCATGGAAAATCTTTCAGTCAAAAATTAACCAAACCTTTCAAATTGACTGAACAATCTCCTGGCGTTTCACTCAGCTGTGAAACTCAGCTGTTCTGCCACAATGAAGAGATAAGGCTCTCAGCCAAACTCTCTGTTCGTATAAATTAGCAATCTCTCCAGTCCATGATTGAAACTTGTCACACTCAACTCTCTTAGTAGACAGTAATTAATGAATTAAAATAAATTATATTTAAAATAAAATATTAATTCAACTGCTTGATGCCAATGAAATCTATTGCTTTGAATAGCATTAAAACATGAATTTCAGACGGTGTTGATAAAAATATTAGTTGGAAGTATGAGTGCATGTTTCATGTAATTCCAAGTCCATGGATGGCCTAAAGCAATTATATTCCAGTTATTCCCCCTCACACTCTGGCTGCGACAATAGAAATGCTTCCCTCCATTGCCTGTGGAAACTCCACCCCTTCACTCCAACCCAATACTAGCTGCATTTGATGATTGTTCTGGTGGGATAATAATTTCCTTAGGCTTGGCCGCTGGCTTTAATATCATACCCAGATAACTTGGATTTCACTGAAATATGTAAATATGGCCCAGGATTTAAATAACACAAGTCTGAAATCTTTGTTGTGATTCTCTACCCACTTGCTCAGTGCACACATAAGAACAAAGAAATAAGAGCAGAACTAATGACCATTTGGCCCCTTAAGCCAGCTCCACCATTCAATCAGGTGATCAGATCATGGCCTCAGCTCCATTTTCCTGCCTGCTCCACATAACAATTTATTTATTATAGATTAAAAATCAGTCGAACTCAGCCACAAACCTATTCAATGTCCAAACCCAATGGGGTAAAGAATTCCAAAGATCAACAACTCTCCCAGGGATGAAGTTCTTCCACATTTCCATCTTCAGTGGGAGAGGCCATATTCTGGAACTGTGTGCCCTCATTTTGAATTTCTACAAAAGGAGAAACATCCTCTTAACATTGAACCTGACAAGTGCCTTAAGGGTTTTATATATTTCAATACGATCACTTACCATTCTTCTAAACTACAATGAGTACAGACCCAAGCTGATGAATCTTTCTTCATAAAACAGACACTTCATGTCAGGAATGAACCAAGTTTTTAATAAAGCCCTTTTCTGTATTATATTAAAAGCAGGAACTTCATTCTTAAATAAGAAGATCTCAACTGTATGTAGTTCTCTAGATCTAGACTCATAACACATTGTAACAAAACATTCCAATATTTCGGCTCCAGGTCCACAAAGACCAGTGGTCCACCCATCATCTTCATTAGCTGTACATGTGTGCTCACTGTTCTGAGGAAAGATACAATGACAACCAAATCCATCAGTGCTGTCATTCTGGAGTCTCTCTCCATTTAAACAATAATCCAAATATTCAGTGGAGTAGTAAGCACAATTGATTACCATATTTAGAGTCATAGAGACATAGAGCTGTAAAACATGGAAACAGACCTTTCAGTCCAACACATCCATGCTGACCAGATATCCTAACTTAATCTAGTCCCACTTGCAGCATTTGGCCCATATCCCTCTAAACCCTTTCTATTCATATACTCATACAGATGCCTTTTAAATATGTAATTGTACCTGCTTCCAACATTTCCTCTGGCAGCTAATTCCATACAGTCACCACCCTCTGCATGAAAACGTTGCCCCTTAGGTCCTTTGTAAATCTTTCCCCTCTCACCTTATACCTTTGCCCTTTAGTTTCAGACACCCCCACCCTAGGGAAAAGACTTTGACTATTCACCCTATCCATGCCCCTCATGATTTCATAAACCTCTATAAGGTCACCCCTGAGTCTCTGAAATTCCAGGGTAAATAGCCCAAACCTGTTCAGCCTCTACCTATAGTTCAAACCCTCCAACACTGGCAAAATTCTTGTAAGTCTTTTCTGGACCCTTTCAAGTTTAACAACATCCTTCCTATAGCAGAACTGAATGCAGTATTCAAAAAGTGTTCTAAACAATGTTTTGTGCAGCCACAAAAGGACCTCCCAACTCAATGCACTGAGCATTAAAGGCAAGCGTATCAAAGGCCTCTTCACTATCCTGTCTACCTGTGATTCTGCTTTCAAGGAACAATGAACATGCACTCCAAAGTTTTTTTGCTTGGTAACACTTGCCAGGACCTTCCCATTAAGTCTGTAAGTCCTGCCCTGATTTGCCTTTCCAAAATGCAACACCTCACATTTATCTAGATTAAACTCTATTATCCACTCCTCGGCCCATTGGCCCATCTGATCAAGATCCCATTGTACTCTGAGCTAATATTCTTAGCTGTCCACTACTCCACCAATTTTGGTGTCGTCTGCAAGCTTACTAACCATACTTCATGTATTCACATCCAAATCATTTACATAAATGACAAAAAACAGTGGACCAAGAATTGATCTTTGCGGCACGCTGCTGGTCACAGGCCTCCAGTCTGAAAAGCAATTGTCCATCATCACCCTCTGTCTTCTATCTTTGAGCAAATTTTGTATCTGGATGGCTAGTTCTCCCTGTTTTCCATGTGATCTAACCTGGCTAACAAGTCTCCCATGCGTACATTGTTGAGTGCTTTACTGAACACATGCAGAGCTGCAGTGAATGACCTAGCATATAGATAAGTGTGGAATTAAGGTGACAGTACACTATAGCAGGTTGGGCAACTCAGTAATTATAACTCTAGCTGGGTAGAGTACCAGTGAAATGGGGTGGCATGCCAGTTGTGAAGTTTGACAGCTAACTAGAGTGCCAGACATCTAGGGTGCTAGAGTACCAGGTGGGTAACATGTATGACACAGATCAGAATCCCTAAAGTAATTTTACGGTAATTTTTCACTTTTAATTACAAAATTTGCCTTTCTTTAACAAAAGGAACTCATATAAAGAAACAAAAACCATGGATGTAAATTAAAGTGACTCCCTCTTAAGGTCCTCCATGAAGCTAAAGGAATGTTGCACATATAAAGAGACAGGGAAACTTCAAAAGAAGAGATAACAAGGGGGCTGACTATCCTCCCTCTCAGAAAGCCACTTTTGCAGACATGTCTGTGTTATTCTCCAGGAATACAGAAAAAAAAGGGTTGAAGCTGAACATAACATCAGTCTATGTTATCGATTGGGTCGTCCTAGTGTGGAATGCTGTGAGGGGGATAGTTTTAAGAACTGCCTTTTTCATACATACACTGCATATGTGTTAATGTGAAAGACTCTTACTCTGAATGGTGTCAGTCAGTTCAAAAGGATTCAGGACGAAGGAATTTCAACCAATATGCAAAACCAAGAACCTTGAGATTGCCTGCTCAAATGCCAATGTCAATATTATTGGTGTCATTCAGTAACAGCCAAAATATCTTTCTATGTACTCTTCATCAGCACTTCAGAAATTGGTCCATATATCACTTTATTCCACTTCTAACTGTTTAGAATCATCTCTTATTTCTACTCTGTATGCATGTGTGTTTGGCTACTATTTTGTTCTGAAATTATGTTTGTCTTGGTATTTAATAAACTCACTCTTTTTGATAATTCAAAAAAGCCTGTTTAAATTTGCTTCTGGAGAAAGGTATCCACAAAGTAAAGGAATCCTTTTTGAATTAACCTTGTTGTAACCAGCTGAAGAGATGGGTGAGTAACCAAAGATAACCAATTCAGCCTCCTCATCTTGGAGCTCAACAATTTGGGGTATCCTGTTGGAACCATAACAAATGTAGGAGACCCAGGGTTGGATTGTAACAATGGTGCCAGGTAAGTAGGGGCCAGGTAAGTAGGGAGCCAGGTAGATAGGATGGCAGTTAAGTGATGGAATGCTCAGGATAGTGTTTGCAGTTGTGGGTGTGTCAGGGCCAGAGGTGATAGAAGTTTGGATGTCGGGGCAAGTGAGTCACCAGGAGTGTGGGTGTTGGGAATAGATATGGTAGTAAGTGACAGTGTCAGGGATGGAAGGCAAGTGGGCTGTTGGGACCAATGAGAGAGTGTTTGGTGGGAGGGAAGCCAATGCCGGCAGGAAAGATGGGTGTTGGGTCATGTGAAGAGGTTAACAACTTAACAGTACTAACAACAACTCAGACTTAGACTATGTTCTCTTACCCCCACACTCCTCTTCACCCCTCCAAAAAACCAGCTGGGAGGAATGGATGATTCATCAGGATGAACTACCAAGGCCACATTTGTGGGTTTCCTGTGTGTCTGAAATTAATACTTAACTTCTCAGCATTTTCGTAGCCAGGAAGATTTGTTTTAAAAGAATTTTAGAGGCTTAGCTTTCATCAATGGGTTCTGCGTGTCATTAATGGGTTTTTGGTCACCTTAGACTGTTTTGTGACCCACCAATTGGGTGTCAATGCTTGTTAACGATTTCTGGAACTTGCTTTTATTAAGCTTAGGAGAAACACCCATACTGACAGAAAGGTTTTGTTTCTTAATTGAACTAAAGCTCTGAAAAGGTTACTTAAAGCTGAATGCATTTAGCTCAGATGTGTAATGGCTCCAGCAAGAAGCTATCTGCAGTTCCAGTCTAAAAGTTGAAATCACAAGTGACTTAATCCTTTTGAGGTGTTAGAGGTAGGGACTCTTGTGTGAGTATTGTATGAGTGGTATTTTTAGGTACAATTCAAGGTATGCTTTGGATAGTATATAATTGCTGTTGTTTTTCTTTTCAACTTATAAACGACTGTTTGGGGAGGAATATATTATACTTTTATTGTGTAATTAAAGCTCTTTGAATTTGTAATAGCTTGGTTTATTTTATTTTATTTTTTATTTCTTATGCTAATAAACTTCTGTTTTTCAGTTAAAACAAAATCTTTAGCATTGGGTGCTTATATTTCAATGAAAGTCTGCTTATCCAAAACCAAAACAAAATATATGATCTCACAAGCTGGGTTTTAATCTGAGATCTGCCTTGTCTAGAAATAACATTAGCTGAGATCATAACATGGTCTTGTTTGTTTTCTCCTTCACAGTTAAATGTTCATCAGTGAATAAGACATTAAATTCAGTTAAATGACAAAGACAAAATACTTGTAATGAGAATAAATTAAGTATTATAGACCATTCCTGTTGACCTAGAGCAATAATCAATATACTGATCAAATCATTGTACCATAATACTATCTATAAATATGAGGTGAATCTTCATTTCTTTTGTTTACCTCAATCATTGAAATTTTTTAAAACATTGCTAACGATTACATTCATTTTTTTTATATATTGAGAAACCCAGATGCAGGACAAACCAGAGAGATGTAATTTAGTCCTGACCCTCATAATACTTCTACTAAAATGTCAAATAAAATAAATAAAATATTCGCAAATGTTCAAAGTTTGTGAGAAGGTTTGTAGCTCGGGTGCTCGTTGTTGTGGTTCTGTTCGCCGAGCTGGGAATTTGTGTTGCAGACATTTCGTCCCCTGTCCAGGTGACATCCTCAGTGCTTGGGAGCCTCCTGTGAAGCACTTGTGTGATGTTTCCTCCGGTATTTATAGTGATTTGTACCTGCCACTTCTGGTTGTCAATTCCAGCTGTCCGCTGCAGTGGCCGGTATATTGGGTCCAGGTCGATGTGTTTATTGATTGAATCTGTGGATGAATGCCATGCCTCTAGGAATTCCCTGGCTGTTCTCTGTTTGGCTTGTCCTATAATAGTAGTGTTGCCCCAGTCGAACTCATGTTGCTTGTCATCTGAGTGTGTGACTACTAAGGATAGCTGGTCGTGTCGTTTCGTGGCTAGTTGGTGTTCATGGATGAGGATCATTAGCTGTCTTCCTGTTTGACCTATGTAGTGTCCTATATATGTACCCAGCATGAGCAAAACCAATGTAGCGTACAAAATCCCATGCAAGGACTGCACAAAACACTACATCAGACAAACAGAAAGACAGCTAATGATCCGCATCCGTGAACACCAACTAGCCACGAAACGACACGACCAGCTATCCTTAGTAGCCACACACTCAGATGACAAGCAACATGAGTTCAACTGGGACAACACTACTATTATAGGACAAGCCAAACAGCGAACAGCCAGGGAATTCCTAGAGGCATGGCACTCATCCTCAGATTCAATCAATAAACACATTGACCTGGACCCAATATACCGACCACTGCAGCGGATAGCTGGAACTGACAACCGGAAGCGGCAGATATAAATCACTATAAATGCCGGAGGAAACATCACAGAAGCGCTTCACAGGAGGCTCCCAAGCACTGAGGATGTCACCTAGACAGGGGACGAAACATCTGCAACACAAATTCCCAGCTCGGCAAACAGAATCACAAATGTTCAATTTAAAATGGAAATTATTTGCATAATGTATTTCACATTAATTGGAGTGGTAAGGATTATTTTTATTTTAAATATATGGGCAGAATCTTCCTAGGCACTGAACAATGTGGGTACTGGCAAAGATGTTGGGAAAATCATGAGATTAGCAATAAGGAGCTTCACAATGTTGACAGCAGAAATTCTCTTTTTCCAATCTAGTGTTGAACAGCAAGACAAAGTTCTCATCAGTAAGCCTATTTGCATGCATCAGCATTTGTTAACATATTTTAAATTAATTTCCCATTATTTATACACAGTTTTCCATTCTCCCACTCACTGGATACAAACAATTCCTACCATGAAAATCAGAGCAATTGCCTGAAAGTGGAGTCATAGGTAGATGGGATAGTGAAGAAGGAGTTTCATATGCTTTCTTTTACTGATCAATGCATTGAGTATAGGAGTTGGGAGGTCATGTTGTAGCTGTACAGGACATTGGTTAGGCCACTTTTGGAATATTGCATGTAATTATGGTTTCCCTGCTACAGAAAGGATGTTGTGAAACTTGAAAGGGTTCAGAAAAGATTGACAAGGACGTTCCAGGGCTGAAAGATTTCAGTTATAGAGAGAGGCAGAATAGGCTGGAGCTGTTTTCCTTGGAGTGTTGAAGGCTGAGAGATGAACTGATAGAGGTTTGTAAAATCATGAGGTGCTTGGATAGGCTAAATAGACAAGGTATTTTCCCCAGGGTGAGGGATTCCAAAACTACAGGGCATAGATTTAAGGTAAGAGGAGAAAGTTTCAAAAAGGTTCTGAAGGACAACTGTTCCATGCAATCGGTTGTGAGTGTATGGAATGAGCTGCTAGAGGAAGTGGTGGAGGATGGTACAATTCAAACATTTAAAAGGCACCTGAATGGGTATATGAGTAGGAAAGGTTTAGAGGGATATGGGCCAAATGCTAACAAATGGGACTAGGTTTATTTAGGATATCTGGTCAGCATGGACGAGTTGGACTGAAAGGTCTGTTTCCGTGCTTTACATCTCTATGACTCTATGACTCTATAACAAGGGCACTGCTTGTTCCTCAGCCCTTTATCCAATACATCAGTCACCAGCATGTCAGGCATACCCCAATGACAGTGATAGCATGAACTCCCAGTCCACGGGCATTGGCATCTGACACATACTAGCCTCTCCAAATCTTTATGGCACATCTTCTGATCCATTTGAAAGATGGTTCTTCATTTCCATGCTGTACTTTGGAGCACACTGGCACCATTTATTGGAATGCTGGAGAGGAGAGGAAGCCTGCTGGAATGCAGAGGGGATAATAATTACCAAGGGGGAAATTTAGCAAGGGGAAAACAGTAACATACCAAGGAGAATGGGATGCTGCAGGACAGGTGGTCATTGACAGTCGCAACAACCCTGGCCTCAATGGGGGACAGTGCAGTGCAATAGTTGCCATGATTAAGCTCTAAGGAGTGTGGCCCAGAGGATAACATTGAGAGATGAAGTCTTGATTCTCAGTGATGGGTAGGACTATGTGGAGGCTCAGTACTGATGGACTTGACCGGGAATTCCAGGAAGGAAGGAGAATGGAGATTCAGGAGCCCTTGTAAAACTCTGTGACTCATGGTGCTAAATGCATCCTTTGTCGCCTTCTATCTTGCAAATGTCTAATGGAAATCAAAAATGACTACAACCACACCCAAAATGAGCAAAGCAAGTAGTTTTTTTTATGTTTTTGCTCAAATTTGAGGTGATGTGAGGCCCTCCCAGGTGCAATTGGATAAATCAGACACTTACAGAGTACAGGTCATCTGTAATCATAGCTTCCTGTACAGAAAATGCAGTGTTTGTCTGTTTGGAGTATAAATGCTGGCCACAGGCAATTGAAAACTGAAAATAATCATCTCTACCAGCTGAAGTAAGCTATTTTCTTATCAACCTGTTCAGCAATTTTATTACACACCTCTGGAGCAGATGGGGCTTGACCCAGGCTCCTGGTCAGATAGAACCTTAAACGTGGAACCCGTGAGCCACAATTCACAAAGAAAATCCAAGATCTCATAGGCTGCATAGCGCCACAGAACTGATTTTACCTCATCTGGTTTCACTCCATTGAACCGTAAGCATTTGCCAACATGCTGTGATATGCAATGATGCGATTTGTGGGTGATGTGTGAGGACAGTATACCAGTAATCGTACACTGCCAACAATCTCCAATTGTCTCATTGCGACATGGCTTACGCTGAATTCATTGGTGTATGGCCCCTAAGTCAACTCAATTCCATGGCCCACCTTACAAGAGGTCTTCCATGTCCCATGGTAAGGAGGACTATGCTAAAACGAGATACGAGTGCTGACTACTCTGATTACTGAGAACCTGCTCTGCTTCTTTCATTCCCAAAACAACTCAATTGAAAGGAGTTCTCATCACCATTGCAGCATGCAACAAAGGCTTGGAGAAATGTAGGAGAACAGATTCATCAGGAAGCCCAAGCCAGCATTGGTCTTCAGAGGATATTGAATAGCCTCCATATAAAGAGGTTGAGCTGAAGCTTGCCTCATGATGCACAGGAGGGCCTGAGTCTAATGCCCTCAATGTCATTTCTTCTGGATGAGCAAGTTGCAGTGTCACTGCAGACTGAGGATGTCCCAGCACACTGTCACAGAACGATGGCATCTGGAACATAGAGTGGGCAGCCATCCTATCCCAGTCACCAATAAGGTGACAACAGAGCTGATTTTCTATTTAATTGGCTGCTTCCAAACATCCACTGGGGACCTCTCTTGTATCAAGGCTGTTACCATTGTACGCAATTTGTGCTAAATCACTCCAGTTCATCTTGTTTTGCTGTAACAAGGTCAGTGCTGCAGACTGCCTTGCCAATATAGCTGCAAGGGGTTATAGTCTGTACACAAATCGCATTGGGAGAGCCATATGCTAATGCAGCTGACTTCATCAATAGGAAAGGGTTCCATCCATCAAGGTAAAGTCATTTGAGTTCATCCATACCATTTCTTGGAAGCTTGTGCCAGGTACCCTCAGAGCTGCCAAGGTGCTTATATCCTTCAAAGCTCTCAAGTTCCTGCTTTGTTTCAAAGGTTGGATGCCTTATAAAAATGGTCATTGGGAGATAAGAGGTACCCATCTGCAACCATGGTTTATGACTGAGTTACCCAAGTTCCTGACTGAGACTGAGCATTGATACAACATAGCCTTTCTTTTCGACCAGGAACAGACAATAGCTCTTCTGATGATGAGGGCTCAATGCTCTGATTAGCCTGGAGGGTGACTTGCAGTACAGCGTGGATAGAATGTCCTGTATAATCCTAGCATGCTGCACTTTGAGCCACTGGAGCAGGGCCAAGGGGATGGACGGGGACTTGGAAGAGCTTGCACAGCAGCAGCAGTTTTCCAAGAGGAAGATGAGAGCATTGAACAAGAGGAATATAACCTTCTTCATGACGGAGCTCAGCCTCATCAGAGGCACCCAGCTGGACAGGCAATGGGCTTTCATTGATGTGAGCTGGATGCAATGACTGACTGTATATTTGTTCGAAAGACAAACGGCTCCTGTCTGTGCCCAGAGGCAGTGCATCTTTAGTCTGTTTTCATGTTATGCATGTTTGCTGCTGCTGGATAAAAGTGAATGTTTTGAACGTCTCGAAGGGTTCCCAGCATGTGATGGCCCTACCTTGAACAAAGAAGGGAACTTGGGCTACACTTGGCACTGGATAACAAGTAGCACGCTTTGGACAGGCTTTGAAGATGGGATGGGATGTGAGGACAGTTACATTGTGTAGCTTGGCCCCCAAATAGCAATAGATATATAAATGTGTAACAGAGTGTCAGCTGTGCCACCTATATGCCCTGGAAACTAATTGGGGTTGCCCTTTCACTACAAGCACAGTGAGGGGCAACACCAGACTGCCAGCACTTCACCAGCTGCCTGGCTGGGTTTTAAAGATGGCACCAGTGCCAAGAATCTCAAAGTGGCGAGTACTTCCACTCATGGTGAGTGGGAGAATATGACCAGCGAGGTACCACTGGTGTGTGGTGAATAGGGCATGAGGTGAGTTTATAAGACAACATGAAAAATCCAGTTTAACCTCATGGAGAGAAAGCCTCCCTGAAACCTGCGAAAATTGACACTCAGCAATTTCTGTTAAAATTGAGCCTAAGGTGTGGCATAAGGAAAAATGGAACTTTCTGAAAAGAAGTCTCCTTTGTGATTCCACAATTCCTTACCTTTGTCTTTGTAGTTCTACAATGAAAGTCAAGGGATCTTCTTTTTTATTAACACAATCCTTTCTCAGAGTTTATTCTCTAAATGATATTTACACAATATTCGACTTTCACTGTACTATATGAGGTGACACAGTAGCTCAGTGGTTAACACTGCTGCCTCACAGCGTCAGGAACGTGGGATGCTGCGACTGTCTGTGTGGAGTTTGCACATTCTTCTGTCTGTGTGGGATTCCTGCTGGTGCTCCAGTTTCCTCCCACAGTCCAAAGATGTGCAGGTCAGTTTGGATTGGCCACGCTGAATTGCCCATAGTGTCCAGGGATGTGCAGGCTAGATGGATTAGCCGTGGGAAAATGCAGGGTTACAGGGATAGAATAGAGGGAGGGTTGAATGAAATATTTTTCGGACGGTTGGTATGGATTCAGTGGGCTGAATCGCCTGCTTCCATACTATAGGGATTCTATGATTCTCTAACTAATGAGATTTTTAAAAATTTAAATAGGCTTTTACTAGACAGGCCTGCTCCATCCTTTTTTGTACTTTTTCCATTTATTTATGTTTAACTTCAAAATTTGTCTTACCTTCTTTGAATGACTTCAGTGGATGCAGAGGGAGGCTGCAGCAGTGACGAAGGTCATGTGGTCTATCTCTTGTGACCATAGCGACAGTGTCCTAGTGGCTTCTGCAGAGTGGTAGTCTGCTTTGGCGACTTCAACAGCATGGTGGGTACAGCCCAGGGTTCCAATGATCCAGGATTATTTGAGGAGGTTTCTGCGGTGTCTTCCAGAGCAGGATTACAATGAGCCGGTGTGCTGGCCAGCTTCAGCAGCTGCTTTGGTAATGAGCTGGGCCTTCACGCAGCTTCTGCAGACTCTTTGGCAGCACAGTGGTCCAGCCCGGAATCCCAACGGCACAAGATTTGGCGGCTTCGATGTTGGCTTTCTGCTGAAGTGGAGAATGTGATTCCTGTCTTCTCCTTGACCTTGGGAACCCAGTAACCATGGATTGAACAACGTCTCTGTCTTATTTTTTTTTTAAATGTAATTTCTATTATTAATGTAAGTGTCAGAGATTTTTTTCTTATTCATTCACAGGATGAGGGCATTAGAGTCATAGACTCATAAAGATGTACAGCATGGAAACAGACCCTTCAGTCCAATCTGACCATGCTGACCAGATATCACAACCAATCTAGTCTCACCTGCCAGCACCCGGCCCATATCTCTCCAAACCCTTCTTATTCATATACCCATCCAAATGCCTTTTAAATGTTGCAATTGTACTAGCCTCCACCACTTCATCTGGCAGCTCATTCCATACACATACCATCCTCTGCGTGAAAAAGTTGCCCCTTAGGTCTCTTTTATATCTTTCCCCTCTCACCCTAAACCTATGCCCTCTAGTTCTAGACTCCCCTACCGCAGGGAAAAAGACTTTGTCTATTTATCCTATTCATGCCTCTCATGATTTTGTAAACTTCTATAAGATCAGCCCTCAGCTTTTAACGCTCCAGGGAAAACAGCCCCAGTCTATTCAACCTCTCCTTATAGCTCAAATCCTCCAACCCTGGCAACATCCTTGTAAATCTTTTCTGAACCCTTTCAAGTTTCACAACATCTTTCCGAAGGAAGCAGACCAGAATTGCATGCAATATTCCAACAGTGGCCTAACCAATGTCCTGTACAGCCGCAAAGTGACCTCCCAACTCCTGTACTCAGTACTCTGACCAATAAAGGAAAGCATACCAAACACCTTCTTCACTATCCTATTTAACTGCGACTCCACTTTCAAGGAGCTATGAACCTTAAAGAGAAAAAGAATTATTGTAGCCCAGTTAACTTCAATAAGAGCAGTGAAAAGAAAGGATTTCTAATGTATGCAACTTAAACAATATCTTTTCAAAACCTCAAAGATAAACACACATTGAATCATGATTAAGACAGACAAAAGACAAGTCGTTTAACACAAATTATGAATTGTTGGCCAGGCCAGCATTTATTGCCCATCCCTAATTATCCAGAGGGCATTTAAGAGTCAACCACATTGCTGTGGGTATGGACACACATCTAGGCTAGACCAGGTAAGCATGGCAGTTTCCTTCCTTAAAGGTATTAATGAACCAGATGGGTTTTTCCCCAATAATCAATTCATGATTATCATTAGACTCTTCATTCCAGGTTTTTAGTTGAATTCAAATTCCACAATTTGTCATGATGGGATTCAAACCTGGGTTACCTGGGTCTCTGGATTAAGAGTCCAGTGATAATACAACTAGGCCATGTCCTCCATGGCAACTTATGCACTTTCCACTGTACTTTTTGTAAAATTATAAGTGACAATAAATTACCAATCTATTCTACTGCAGGGCTATTTTTATACTCAATGACTCTCTTCCTCCTGTGAAGCTGGTGGCTCACGCAGGGATATTTTCAATGAGACCAAGTTTGTTTTTACAACTCTAATGTTGATTGGGAAACCTAAGACCCACGGTAAAAGCTCATATTGAGAGAAATCTCACATAGAAGAAATTAATGATAAGATTGCATCAGCTAGAACTTTAAAACTTCAAAGATTACAGGAGCCTTTCAGAAGATATCTTTACATTTCAGAAGGGGATAGGAATGTTTGATATGACCAGGGTGGGTAAAAGGAAAATAGCTCTGAACGATTGCAATGTAAAGAGATGATTCATGCAAATTGTGAGAGCACTGGCGACAATCAGATTATCCATGGAAGAACGACCCTAATTCTTCAGGATTAATGCACATAATTCACCTTTGGTGGCCTCCTTGGCTGTTAGCCAGTAGCAGCCTATGCAATGCAACTACCAAAAATCTAAAATGACAACCAGTAGTATATTTGCAGCTTAAGAGTATGACTTTCATATTAAAAAAGGCCTGAAACAAATGGGTGCTATGTGGACCTTTTTCTTGGAGCTGACCATGTTACTGGTTTTAATGAGGTAGGAAGAATATCAATTATATTTTGAGACTGTTAACATCAAATAAAGGCAAGTAAAATCAAATCCTGGGAACTAGAATTGCATATCAGGAGCAGCTGCTCTCCCTGATTCTCAGGTCACTTGCTTGGGAGAAACTGGGGTTAACTCTAGCGCCTTATCCATCATCTAGAAAATTAGCACTGTACGCAGCTTTGAACATTCTGAGATTGGTAGCTCAGTGCTGCATTGTACAACACACTTAGCCATCCAATCACATGTACACTTTTCTAACTAATACTTACAATAATGAGCAAATTTGCTTCATAAATATCTACATGCTTGAGATTGGTGATAGACCCTTTTTTTGCCTGGCAACCACAGAAATTGAGGTGGAGAGCAAGCAAATTTGGTAAACCCACCTAAACCATGAGTATAGCAAAGAGCCAGGTGGCCCACACATTGCTGTCTGCATCACCATGGTGAAATCATCTCCTCACTGGCAAGCTGAATGCTGGCCACGCACAATCATGTGGTATCCAGCCAATTAGACAGCAGAGTTGAGGGCCCTGGCCTAGCATCAGTCAGGATGGGCCGGATGTCATTGGCTCCACCATACTTATGAGGCCAATGTGTCATAAAAACAGTGGAACTGCAGAGGCTTCGATCTCCTTGCCATCCAGGAGGCTGTCCAGTCTGACTGTCCGTGAGGATTTTATAATCTTTCAACTTGCTAGCACTCACACAGTGACCTTTTGTTTACAGATCAAGGAATCTGCAGGACTGTTCTGATGGCAGGAATAAGAGTGCAATGTTAGTGTGAAGGGCTACTCTACTCCATTGCTCTCGCCCTGTCTTCTCGTGTAATTTCTCCATGTCAGAGAGGTCTTTGAAAATATTGAGGAGTTTCATGAGGTTAAAGATAATAAAAGACTACATTGCTCTGGTTCATGTAAAGTTGAAACTTTATTGCTGGAACAGCACACCAGGTCAGGCAGCATCCAGGGAACAGGAGATTCGACGTTTCGGGCACAGGCCCTTCTTCAGGAATGTTCCCTGGATGCTGCCTGACCTGCTGTGCTGTTCCAGCAATAAAGTTTCAACTTTGATCTCCAGCATCTGCAGACCTCACTTTCTCCTGGTTCATGTAAACTTGACTAAGGCCAGTCATGACTGGTATATGATATAAAGATAGCTAGTGTAATGTCATTTGTAGGACATCAGTGCAAGAATCTTTTTTTGTTTAGGTAAAACTGCTGTGTGTTTTTTTAAACACTACAACAGCCAATAGGCCACTGAGATAGCTAGGCTTATAACTTCTTAAAAAGACTATTTACAGATTACAAATGTTATTATTTTCATGAAGCATTCTGTACTATTTGTTTTGATGTGTTTATCAGTAAATCAATTACCTCACATTGTTTACAGTATCAATGCATTCTGAAGATGCTTGTCTTCACATGTCATGAAAAAAATGTTATGAATCACACTTAGGGCAAAGGTCAAAGCAATGCATGAAATGATTTCAGTAAGATGTGTAAACATGAAGCTCACCACTGATCTTGCAACTTGTCTCCTTGTGTGCTGCTGTGTTACGTTGCTGTTATAATTATAAGTTGTTTATTACTATACAATTACTGTAGTTATTGGTTGTTTAATAGAAATTCATATTGAAAGACAATCATTTTTAAGATGAATTTATGTCATTGCCATGGACTAACTGTATTTTCACTGAAGATGCTGAAAATCTGAAACAAACACAGAAAATGCTGAACAAACTCAGCAGGTCTGGCAGCGCCTGTGGTTAGAGAATCAGAGTTAACATTTTCAGTCCTGTGTGAGAACTGAGAGGTGTCGGAAAATGTTTTTAACACTTTTGACAGTGCAAAAGACAAAGTAGTTGTTAATAGTGGAGAAAGAGAGAACAAAATGTAAAATGGGTGTAAAGTAAGGTGTGAAAAGGTCCTCACCACTGAGAATAAAATTAAAAAGACATAAACAGGACAAGACTGTGGGGTTGGAGGTGGGTGGAGAGAATGTAAGTAAAATGAGAACTGATATAATGTTGTCAATTTCTGAAGTTTTTGAATGCAGTATTGAAACCTCGAGGCTATAAAGTGCCAAAGTGAAAAATGAGGTGTTGTTTCTTGAGCTTGCATTGTGCTTCTTTTGAACATACCAGCAGAACCAGGACATACAGCAGCATGGTGTATTGAAATAGCAAGTCACAGGGAGTTCAGGGTCAGTCCCACAGATAGAGCCAAGAAGCCATCACCCAATATGCATTTGGCCTCGCCAATGTAAAGGAAGCTGCATTGTGAGCAAGGAATGCAGTAGACTACATCGAAAGAAGTATAAGTGAAATGTCACTGCCTCACCTGGAAAATTGTTGGGCCCTGGACAGTGAGGAAGAAGGAGGTGAAAGGATAAGTCTTTGCTGGATGAGCAAGTTTTCCCTGGAGCTTTGGAGGCTGAGGCGGTGACCTTATAGGGGTTTATAAAATCATGAGGGACATGGATAGGATAAATAGACAAAGTCTTTTCCCTGGGTTTGGGGAGTCAAGAACTAGACGGCAGAAGTTTAGGGTGAGAGGGGAAAGATTTAAAAGGGATCTAAGGGGCAACTGTTTCCTGCAGAAAGTGATGTGTGTATGAAATAAGCTGCCAGGGGAAGTGGTGGAGGCTGGTACAATTACAACATTTAAAAGATATCTGGATGGGTACATGAACATGAAGGGTTTAGACGGATATGGGCCAAGTGTTGGCAAATGGAATTAGATTAATTTAGGATATTTGGTCGGCAAGGATGAGTTGGATCGAAGGGCCTGTTTCCGTACTGCACATCTCTATGTCTCTATGACTGTAAGTCGGGCAGAGGCTGATTAAAGCTATTCACTAACCGGTGGAAAAGTTTGTTTTTATTGAACATTACAGCTAGCCAGATACCTGTCTGTTTAATCTGGACAGTAGTGAGCTGGAAGGTGCCAGGAAAGTGAAGCTCCACATCTGTAATTTGAGCTGTTGGCTCAAAACCAGGTGAACAGTACATGAATGGTACTTTACTTATTAATAAGATAGTGAAGGAGATCATATGGCTGAAATCTCAAACCCCTTGGATTGAGAAACCCTGTTACATGATAAAAGTGCACAGCTCCATCACCTGGGGTCAATGTCTGTGAAAAAGTCAATATGCTCAACAGCTGTGGGAAATAATGTGAATTGGCACATCTGACCACACTGGGTAGGAAAGGAAAAACTGCAAATATCCACAAAAATCAACTAAAACAACCCAACAATGTAGAAATTCAATGTAGTATTACCTTATAAAGTTAATTCCAGTGTAATCCATGGCATGGAGGATGGTGCTCAAATCTGGCACCAATGGTGATAGAACTCATTGATGAGTTCCTAAACATTGTTTAGTACTGTTCTTAGCTCAGCTAGAGATAAGCTTAGTGTGCTTAGAAGGACAGGATCTTGTAGATGGTACACACTACCTTCACCAGTAGGTAAAGGCTAGTTTCCTCTAAAACTACCCGATGAGCCAGGCTTCTTCTGTACTTCATCTTAAGCTGAGGTACAGAGGAGGGTCCAGACATTCAAGAGGTGCACTGAGTTGCATGGTTGACAGCTGAAAATTACAGAATAGTACAGACAGATATCAATTTGGCAAGAGACGAGGAAATGTGGAGCAGCAAAGGGAGATAGATGCCCCTATGCAAAATTACTAAGATTAATGCATAGGTACAAAAAGTAATGAAAGGGATTCATAGAATATTGGCTTTTATCTCAAGGGACCGAGAATACAAGTGAGAAGAAGTGGTGCTTCAGATGTAAAAATCTCTGCTCTGACTCTCTGTGAAATATTGGATTGAATGTTCCTTATCTTCAGTTTGTGTTTTGCCAAGAGAGAGAGAGTCATGCTCCACCCCTTCCACTCCTCCCTGCCACCAACCGGATTGATTCCTCCCATTGACCAACCAGGTCATACCCTCTACCTGTTTTTACCTAACCCACTTCACCACCCTACTCCTGCCAACCCTTTTATCTGCAGCTCCCCCTACACCCACCCCCAGTCCTAAAGAAGGATTACCCAAAAGGTTGACTTCTCCAACTCCTGATGCTGCCTGCTTTGTTGTGTACTTCCAGCCTCCTGCCTGAGCCTTGCATCTTTGTGGCATGCTGTACTCTTCACACTGGGCCCAACAAAGTAGCATGGTGCAAATGGGGAAATTCCACCCACTGGAATTAGTGTAGGGTTTACCAATCAAATTACAAGGACAGTTAGAAAATAGATAAACTTGGCTTTCCAAAAGATTATGGATGTAACGTCAATTCAAATTTTCCAAACTGAGCTTGACTGTTTCTTGCTCAATAATAAAATCAAGAGATATAAATCAATGATGGATAAATGAAGTTGTAGTACAGGTTGATGGTGATCAGATTGAATGAGAATAGATTTAAAGGCTCAAATAGTTTGCTCCTATTGTCTCTCATCTTATCAGAGACACCCTTAACTTTGTCTTGGTTTCCAGCATTATCCACATGTTAGACTTCTTTTCTAGACTTTGGGACTGTATTATCTTAAAATATTCCACGGAAGTAAATAAATTCAAAATTTCGCACTGTATAATTTATATTTTCTGAGTTTGTACCTGCCGTGAGCAACATCACCCATGTCAAAGCACATATCGACAATAGAACATATAGAAAATAGAACATTACAGCACACTACAGGCCCTTCAGCCCTTGATGTTGCGCCAAACTGTGAAATCAATCTGAAGCCATCATCCATATGGTGCGCAACTTTGATGGGCACTTCCTTTCACTGTAATGAAAAGAATGACTCTCAGTCTGTTCCTTAGAATATTTGATTTTAATTATGTTGTATTTTTGACAGAAGCTGATCATTTTGCAAATGATTTTCATAACTAATTAGGACATATATTTTCCAAACTAACCTATCAGCAATGTGCAAAAATGAGCCCAGAGTTTCATAACCTTAACTGATTTCCTCTCTTCCTTTCTAGGTCCCTCAATATCGTGCAAGCAATTGAAAAATACAACTTACAATATTTTTAGATTTATTCCGTCAATGAATTTATAGCATTCAAATTGGTATGCTTACTGATAATACAGAATGTGTCTGGGCTCCTTGGGGATTTTCAAGCAGCTGCTGAGTCACGTAATAAAATTCATGCAAAGAAACCTGAGAAACTACCACAAGACACAATGATGTAATTGCACGAACTGCTATGTATGTTTTTAAATATTTGAAATAATTCATCAATCTTTACATTAAGCAGCAAATGCAATGATGGGAGGTTTCATGTGGAAGAGTAACTGTTCAGATTTATTTTTGGGTAATTAGTGGACTGATTGATGTACTGAACATTCTACGTTTCAACATTTTTTTAACCCTTAGGACAACTAATATGTCATATTAGTTTCATTTTGTTTATTCATTGTTGGTTAGGTCAGCATTTACTCCTGATGAAGGACTTTTGCCTGAAACATCGATTTTCTTGATCTTCAGATGCTGCCTGATGGGCTGTGCTTTTCCAGCACCACTCTAATCTTGACTCTGATCACCAGCATCTGCAGTATTCACCTTCGCCTAGGTCAGTATTTACTGCCAGTTGGGGGGAAACTTGCGCATTTTGGGGTCTGCGCACCACTGCTGACCTTGCCTTCTAGCTGGTAGAGGTTGCAAGTTTGAAAGATGCTGTCAGAGAAGCCTCGGTGAGCTGTGCATCTAGCTGCCATGTATGGTATTGTCATTTCAGCATCTAGAGCCAGCTCCTGTTCAACGATATCCTGTATTAGATGGTGTTCCTAGTGTTTCCATATCTCAGATACTGTCCCCAACCACTTCAAATTCATCATCAATACCTATTTCCTCATAGCAATAATTTCTGACAACTGTATCCTTTTGGCGGAAGTGGGTACTGCAGATTCTGGAGATTAGAGTCAAGATTAGTGTGGTGCTGGAAAAGTACAGCAGGTCAGGCAGCATCTGTGCAGCGGGAGAGTCAATGTTTTGGGTATAAGCCTTTCATCAGGATTCCTGATGAAGGGCTTATGCCTGAAATGACAATTCTCCTGCTCTTTGGATATTGCCTAACTTGCTGTTCTTTTCCAGTGCCACATCCTGTTAATAATGTAAATTAAGGTTGTGAAGAGAGCACTGAAGAATTTGCAAAAAGGGTGAAAATGACAAGTGGAATGTGTGGGTAAGAAGATAGCATATGAACATTTCACATAGAAAAATATGAAGTTACCCATTTTAGTAAGAAAAATGAGAAATTTTAGTCGGTAGAGTGTTTTTACAATGGAAAGATATGGGATATGATAGTTCTCAAAAGGATTTAGGTGTCATCACATGTAAATCACAGCATTAACATGCAGATACAGCAAGCAAAAAGGAAAGCAAATGATATGTTAATTTTTGCCTCAAAATTATTAGACGTAATAGTCAAGAATGGACATTACATTGATGTTGTACAGGATGTTGGTGAGGCCTCTTCCAGAGTACTGTGTCCAGTTCTATTATAGGAAGGATATTATTAAGCTGGAGAGAGTTCAGAAGAGATTTACCTGGATGTTGCTAGGAATGGAGGGTTTAAGTTAGCAGAAGAGGTTGGATAGGCTGGGACTTCTTTCACTGGAAGATAGGAGGTTGTGAGATGACTTTGCAGAAGTTTATAAAATAATCAGGAGTATAGATAAAGTGAATTGCAAGTGTCTTTTCCCTAGGATTGGGGATTTCAAGTCTAGGGGACATATTTTAAGCTGAGAGAAGACAGGTTTTAAAAAGACATGAAGGACAATGTTTTTACACAGAGAGTGATTCATGTGTGGAATGGTGAATGCGGGTACAGATACAATGTTTAAAATACATTTAAGTAAGTACATGAATAAGAAAGGTTTGGATGGTTATAGGTCAAGATCAGGCAGGTGGGATGAGTTTAGTTTGGGATTACGGTCAGCATGGACTGGTTGGACCAAAAGGTCTGTTTCGGTTCTGTATGACTTCATGACTCTATAATTCTAATTATGTACTGCTTTGGTGAGGACGCGCCTAGTTATGTGCAGTTTTGCTTTCTTTACCTAATGAAGAATATATTTGCATTAGAGGGAGTGCAACAAGGGTCCAATTAATTGTCTTTTAAGAGGTGGATTTGACCTTCATTTCCTAGAATTTAGAAGAGTGAGTGGTGATCTCATTGAAACATATAAAATTTTTAACAGACTTGGCAGAGTACAAGATGTTTCTGCTGAAGGGAGACTCTAAACAAGGAGAGAGTTCAGCACATTGGTTTTCACATTATTTAATGTGCCCAAACTACATCGAGTCCCTCCTTTCTGAGAATCGGTACACATACATCTCAGAAGGAGCTGACTATTTACAACTGAAAGGAGGAGAAAGTTCTTCACTCAAAAAATTGGAATCTCTGGAATTCTCTATGCCTGAAAACTCAATGATCAGCATACTCAAAGTGGAGAGACAGACATTTGTAGACATATAGAATCCAGGGATATGAGATAGTGTCAAACTATCTTACTGAATGGCCCACTCTTGCTCCTTCTTCTTATATTCTTATGGTCTAAAATACTCCACAAGACACCGAGCAACAACATGGCAGATATTCCTGTGGAGTATCTTAGACCATGAGGACATAAGAAATAGGAATGAGAGTGGGCCATTCAGTGAGATTTCCCTGCACCATCACATATCCCTGGATTCCAACAGGATGCAAATTCCTGTTTCTCTAACTTGAATATTCTCAACATCTGATTATTTAGCTTTCAGGCAGAGAAAATCACTAATAGGGAATATATGGCAAATGACAAAATGACTGGCCAAAGAGGCAGGCTTTAAGAGCATGTCAAAGATAGGGAGGGATGTATGAGGTAAACAAGTCTACTGAAGGAATTCCAGAGCTTTTACCTAGGCTGCAAATTATGTAGTGATGAAAATTGACTTGATGCAGGGGGTTTGAACTGAAGGTGGACTGGGGTCTCAGTGGGATGTAGAATGGAGGAAGCTACAAAGATAAAAACAAGTCACTAAAGATTTTGAAGATAGGTGTAACAGTTTACAAATCGAGATATTCTGAGACAGCAGAGAGCATGAGTGTGACAGGTGACTGAGATCAAGTGTCATTATGTTCCATCCCTGACACAAACTCTATTTCCTACTCACTGATTCTGTCTGGAAAGTAACTGACATTAAACTAATTTGGTGTTGTATTTGACTCTGGGATGGTTACCGACCATTGCTCTACATTACCATTAGGATCACATAATTCCACCATCATAACATTTCCTGACTCTGCCCTGATTGAGTTTATCAGCTGCTGAGATACTGTTACCTCGAGACCTGACTATTCCTCTTTGACGAGCTTATGGTCACTTGTTCTAATATTTCTGTGTTTGATTTGATGTTAAATTATGTTCAATAATGCTCCAATAAAGGGCTACGGAACATTTTTCCTCAAACATTCATAACTTCAGCACCTTCTTGTTCTTTTATCCAAACTTGCTCTCATTCCTTTTAAAGAAGTTTAAGCTGTAAGTTGTACGCCCCATTTGTTGTTGTTCACCTGACAGTGTTACGTTATCACATTCTACACAAAATAGATGAAATATTTTGACCCCACCAAACTGAGTCAGAGGGGATTTTCAGATGACTGTTTGAGAAATTCTGAAACTGAAAGAAAGTATGTTACTGAGAGGCCTGGCAGGAGTACATTATTTAATGTCTCCATGTTCCAGTATCATTTTGCAAATAGAGTCGAGAGTGTGGTGCTGGAAAGGCACAGCAGGTCCGGCAGAATCCGAGGAGCTAGAAAATCGATGTTTCAGGCAAAACCCTTCATCAGGAATTGCTGATGAATGGGTTTTGTCCGAAATGTCAATTTTCCTGCTCCTCGGATGTTGCCTGATCTGCTGTTCTGTTCCAGCACCACACTCTCGACTCTAATCTCCAGCATCTGCGGTCCTAGCTCATTTTGCAAATAGTTTGGTTCAGACTTGACTGCCTGATAAACTGAGATGTGTGATTTTTAACTGATTAATGTCTGTTCACACACACATACCAAGTATATCGGTCATGAAAGAAGTATTATTGAATTGTCGAAAATCTTCAGGAAATGGTTGTACAATTCTGTCAAGTTTGGTTAGGTTGTTCCCTCAATGGGAACATGCCAGCAGCAATCTTTTGGCATATAAGTAGAATTTTTTTAGGCTTTTTTATTAATTACTGAGAATGAATTTAAATAACATATACGCAATGTGGTTTTTGCCACCTTTTGTCTGTAGTTAATGTGGATAAAGAGTTCAAAGCGAGAGAATCTAGTTTTGGAATTCACATGTAAAGCTAGAATTATAGCTGATAAACCAGTATGTTGGAAAAACTGGGTAACATTTGTATGTTGCCGCACTATCTGAACTTGACAAATTTGTGAAAAGCTACGCTGGAGACAAAAGATAAGCAGGTGGTTGTATCCTTGAGCTGCATATTTGGAAGTGACCCCAAAGGGCTAAAGATTGGTTGGTAATGAAAGCTATATTACTAGTTCTAGAGGGTTGGAAGTCTGAAATTCATACCTGCTGCTTCACTAAATATGACATTTACATAAACAAACTGAAAAGTTTGCTTTTATACGATGACTGAAATCCTGTTTGACTCACAGAGAATCAGATTCTGTTATCAAGTGAGTGCGGCTGAATGAAAAGCTAATTATCAGAAACAGTAGCAGCTTTTTCTTCAAAGAAAATCCAAATTAAAAGGAAAAATAAGTGATATTTGCATTTATGTGAACTTGCCACATTAAAATGCTGTAAACTATGTGACAAAATTAATTGTTTAATTGTAGTTACTATTGGTACATAAGACAGTAAGTGTTCTATGTTACCAAAGCTCTCGAAATCATCATGACGTTTTTAATATACTTCTACAGATAAGTATATTAAAATGGTATTAGTCAGAGGAGGAATACTAATTAAAACAATGTTATTGAATAATAGGGAAAATGGTATATTGAGTAATTTTAAGACAGGGTTGAAGGGATTAGGTTGGACACGTTGGACCTATAACCCAACGTGTTATAGGTCCAACTGAGAGGTGATATTATTCAAACATGAAATTCTGAGGGAATTTGACAGAGCAGATACGAAGAGGATGTTTCAGTGGGAAAATCTAGAACTAGATGACACAGCTTAAAAATTAGGGACCTTCCTTTCAGGCCTGAAATGAGGAGACTTTTTTTCCCTCTCAGAAAGTCATATGTCTGTGAAATTCTCTTCTGGATAGAACAATGTAGGCAGGATCATTGAATAAATTCAAGGTTCACTCAGACAGACTTTTTATTAGTCAAGAGTTATGGGGACCAGACTGGAAAATGGAGTCCAAGCCATGGTCAGATCAGCCAAAGGGTTGGATATCATATGAGCATGGTTTCAGCAGCGATGGGAAAAAGACATATTAGATTCAGAGGATGTCCTTTTTGTATCGAGACACACTGTAGAATATAGATCACAGAATCCTTATAGTGTGGATTGGCCCACTGAGTCGATAACGCCCCTCTGAAGAGCATCCCACCCAGATCCACCCCCTACCCTATCCCTATCACCCTGCATTTCCCCTGGCTAACCCACCTTCACTGCGCATCCCTGGACACGATGGGCAATCCACTTAACCTGCGCATCTTTGGACTGTGGGAGGAAACCCACACAGACATGGGAAGAATGTGCAAACTCTACACAGACAGTCACCCAAAGATTGAATTGAACCTGGGTCCCTGGTGCTATGAGGCAGCAGTGTTAACCACTGAGCCACCATGCCATTCTGTATTTTATGATTCTTGCATGAAATAAATTAAATCTTTAAAAAACGAAATTGAGGAACAAAAAATGACTACTCGAATGTTGTTTCTTCATACAAGAAATTCCTTTTCATAAAAAAAGGAACAAATCTTCAGTATTGCCAGATCAAGAGTAGGCCATTCATCCCTGTGAGTCTATTTTATCATATTTTGAACCAATCCATATCTTAATTCTATCTACCTGTAAATGTAAAGTAGTTCCACAGTACCCTCCATACATGGAATTTAAAATTCAGCCCTCCCCAGAACTCTTGCCCACACCCATTACCACCATTATCATCCAAGGTCACTAAACCCACCCTATTGCTTACTGAACTGGATACATTTGGATCTTTATTCTGACACCGATCAAAGTCCCAGCAGCTTCCACAATGGAATTCTGTAGTTGTCAGGATTGCTGGAGCCCCACCCTCTGGGACTTCTTTCCTCTGAAAGGCAGAACTCTTGCTACTTTGCATTGTATTATTGTCATGACAATGGATCAGAACCCTAAAAGAACCATGGATATTATGAACTTTTAACTCCAAGATCTGTCTTTTAAAGGAAGTTTATTATAGCCAAAGTATGGAGTAGATGTAAATTCAGTCAATGTCTTGCAAAATCTTGTGTGAATTGCATGGAAAGTTGCAATTATAAGTGTGTCGGGGAAACTTCAACTAGAAAGAGAGAAAAGTAACAGGAAGAGATAACAAGAAAGATGACTACATCACTCAACTCAACAGAAAGCCCATTCTTGCAGAATTTATATGCTTCGGCCTTCTGGGAATAAACAACAAAAGGGAATTAAAACTGACTACAGCACTAGTCTATATGGGTCAGTGTCTAGACTAATGTGTTGTGAAGTCTACTATCTGAGAATGGCTATTTAAACATCTCTACCCTCCTGGTACTACTAATGCAGAAAGGAATCAGGACAAAAGAGTTTCAATCAACTTACAAAGTTAAGAATCTCACAGTTGACTGTCCAACAACCAACATTAACACCACCATTGAATTTGTTTTCATAGAATTCATAGAATCTCTACAGTGTGGAAACAGGCCATTAGGTCCAACAAGTCCACACCAACTCTCCAAACAGCATCCCATCCAGATTCATCTCCACTCCATCCCTGTAACTCTGCATTTCCTATGGTTAATCCACCTAACTGACATATCCTTGGACAGTATGGGCAATTTAGCATTGCTAATCCACCTAACCGGCTCATCTTTGGACTGTGGGAGGAAACCCACGCAGACACAGGGAGACACTACAATATCCTGTAATGACTGTAATGTTCAATATCCATTCTTTTCAAACAATTCAGAGACTGACCCATACATCTTCTTATAACTTTTATCTTTTTGGACTCACCTCTTATTCTTGATGTGTGCATTACATTATTATTTCTTTTGATGTTTAGTAATTGCTAGTTCAAGAAGCCTGGCTATTAAGCTCATTGTAAAACATAAATTCATTTGGATCTGGAAGAAAGATATCCACAGGGGAAGGGATCCTCTTCTAAATTAACCTTGTTGCAACCAACCATGGAAGTGGATGAACAACTCAGGGCAGTCAATTGATCTCTCCTCACCTGGTTTGAGGTCCCCTAGCTGGAACAGATTGGGGAACCTCACCTAGGGACTAGCTTTAACATATTATGGGTTCAAGTATTTTGGACTCAGTGATGCCAGTTGAATTATGACTATTTGCCATGACACCATAGAGATCTCCTGCGAATAGTGCAATGGAATTTTTGTCATCAGTAAAGAATAACTGATTTACATAAATACTTAAAAAAAGAGTTTTTCATCAATTGTCTTTTCCTGAATGATCAAAAGCAATATCCATCTGATTAATTGGACCAGTCAGTTGGATTTAGTGTTTTTGATGTGGATCCTGCCCTTTGGTTGGAGAAGGAACAGGAGATCAGTGTTGTGTTGATTGGACTCAGGACCAGCAGCATAAATCTAGCTCGCTGAGAGTGGACAGCAAGTCAGATGCCAACAGCACAGTACAGGCACAACACTGCCCCTAGTGGCTGCTGCCAGTGCAGTGAGACCTTCACCAGAAATCATTGTCCCCTCAAGATAGGTGAGTTGGTGGTGGGGATGGGGAGTGTGTGCAGTGGTCGTGTCTGGGGGGAATCATGGGATGAATCATTACCTTCAAGCGGCTTGTTCATGAGCCTAATTAGCCAATGGTGGAGTTCTCCACACCAGGCCGCTCCTGCTGTTGACTTAATAGGGGTGAGTTTTTCCTGCTGGCAGAAATGGGTTGCACAGCCTCCTCCATCATCTCTGAAACTCAAACCAGTGAACTCCATTAAATCCAGACATTCACTCATTTGCTGTGGCTAAGCTATTGAGGCAATTGTTTGCACCTTATAGAGAGTTTGCTATATTAAAACTAAACTCATTCTGTGCATCCCTGAGAAAGACACTATTTTGACACCCATGTAAAGTCAATCAAGTGAGAAGTCTACCTACTGAATGACTGGGCTCTCATGGTAGTGTTCCTACCTCTGGACCAGGAGGCCTAGATTTAAGTCCGTCCTGAAGCCTTGACTCCTAACACTAACCTCCATGCTCATCACCCAAGAAAGCCAGCACTTCTCATAAGATTATGTTGACAAATATTTACAGTTCAAAGTGAGAGGAAATCAGCTCCATGTCCTTGTGTAAAGTATTATATGAGGCTTTGGATTGTCTTTGTGAGTTGTGGCCCACAGGTGACACCTGTTATCACTTCTGCTTCATAGAAATAGCAATGATCAATCTGTAATGACAAATGACAAGGTCAGGATTGTTTGTGATCAGGATTTACATCTCACACAGTTGAACACTAATATGTTTCCAATGCAGGGCATCATAATTACAGATTATTGTAACCTAAAATGTATAAGGGTCTGCTTAATACAATTGCCCTTTCAAGGGCCTTATGTTGCTCACAAGTAGAGCCCACCTATTCAGACAGAAAAAAAAACCCTTTCTTCATTAGGTGTTGTCACAGCCAGTTTCCATTTCCATTACGTGTTTGCAAAACAGATGATGAAAGACGACCATGTACTTTCAAAGTGAGTCTCAGTCTCAGCCTTTTAATCTAAGGGCCCCCTCAAACCTTCATGTTCCTTTCTTCCTTGCACTCCCTGTCAACCCAATCAGTTCTGAGCTTCTACACATGCCCATATAATTTTTAAAAAATCTTTCAACAATTATCCCTTGGCCCAGGCCCTGCCATTCTGACTATTGTGTTATTCCGGCCCTCCAACAACCAGAAATTGGTAGTGAGATTGATGGCCCACCCACTCCCACAGTAACCAATGTCCACCAATGCAATATCAGCTCTAGCCTTTATAGGCTGAGTTCTTCCCTCTTCACAATTATTGTCCCCTCTGCATCCCAGCATGCTGCTTCCAATCTCCACAATTCACTTCCCCAACTTACTGATCATAGAAGCAACCAGAGATAAGCCCTTTCAGTCAGCAGACCTTCAGGACCGACCATGGCCCAACCCTCTGAATGACATAGCACAGAATCCCTGAATGATTTGTGACCAGAACCCTGACTGATTTCTGTGCAGCTTCTCATCTGACCTACCATGACTGCCCAGACTGTGTGCACTGGACCTTCAACACTGACCATGGCCCACACCTCAGACTGTACTGTCCCTAAACAACAAACCACTGAGCTGAGATCAGACACTGTCCTTGACTGACTATCTTGGGACCTTTTGACTGTTGACCTTGTAGACTTTGAGACATGGCTTTTGAGTTGATGCAGTGTGTTAGCCTCGTACACTACTAGCTACTGGCACATGCTGTAGGTGTGACATTGATGTAGCATGGTGCTGTACATCAACATTGTCCACCCCTTCAATTGATCACTACTGGCAAACATGATAAATTACCTAGCTTTGTGTCTGAACTAAACTGCAAGACAAAACAGAATTGCTGTAAGTCTTTTAACAAAACTAAAAGAGCAAGGAGAATGATGCTGTGAGCATTCAAGCAAAGTATGGGGGCACTAAGCGAGGAAACCCACAGCCCTGAGATGCACTCTGCTCCAATGCATGAGATGTGTGCCTGCTCTTGCATTAAAAGTGTCTCAGCAGCAGCATCGCAATGAAAGGTAAGCTCCAAAGCAGCATTAAAGTGGTGAATTGTATTACCCTCAAATGTTCCAAGGTGATGTGGTGAGGTTTGTGTGTGTCCCCGATGCCAATTTCTATGGATCTGGGGGTGGATGTCGGCCATTGCTGCACATGCACATACCCTGAGGTGTTGGGGATTGGTGACCAAGAGGGAGACCTGGAGAAGCAAATGACATTCTGGAGCTGCCTGATATCCATTTTGACTTTCATGTCAGGAATTGTCACTGTCTAGTTTCTCTCTGTTGTGTGGGTAAATAGCAAAAAGCAGAGAAATGAGGTGAGACTAATGAGATATTAATTCATGCAAATAAGTCTGTCATCTTTGCCAGCAAGATTCTCATTATTCAAACCTTGGGCAAAAAAATTGGCTTTGTTTTCTCAATGTCAAGAATCTCCTTTTACTCATCTCACCATGTTTTCCCAACTGGCTCACCAATTTTAATGGGGTTCAATGGCTGGCAAAATTTGATCCATTGTACCTAGCATGTACCAAATTAGCTGATTTCTACAAAGCCGAGAGTAGGCACTAAAGCTGAGCTCAGTTTCCTGAGATACATGCGGAGAATCTGCAAATACTGGAAATCTGAAATAGGAACATTGGAGCAGGAGTAGGCCAGTCAGTCCCTCAGCAATCCTGCCCCATCATTTTGGGACTTAGTTCATCAACTACCACTACGCCATATTGCAATCCCAAAATCCTTAATGTAATTAGTAACTAGAAATCTCTCGGTGTCTCTCTGGAGTTTACTTAATGACTGAGCTTTGACAGATCTCTGGGGGAGAATTTCAAAGATTCATTACCTTCTGAATGAAGAAATTCCTCCTGATCTCAGCCCTACATACCCTACTCCTTACTCTGACACTGTGTACCCTGGATTTAAATACCCTAGCTAGGGAAAATATTTCCACTTACCCTTTAAGAATTCCATACATCTTTCTGAGATCACCTCTCATTCTACTAAACTCTAGGAAATATGTCCCAATCTTTTCAATCTCTCTTCCTCCAATATCCTGGGAATCAGTCTGGTGAAATTCTGCTGAACTCCCTCTATGGTAAGTACATCCTTCTTCAGGCAAGGAGACCAGACTGTACAAAGTACAAGGTTAGGATTAACATTAGTTAATATAGTTTCACCAGTTGTCTGTACATAAGAAGCAAAACGTCTTTGCTCCCATATCAAATTTTCATGTGATTAAAGCTAATATATAGTTTGCCTTTTGAATTGCTTGCTGAACATAAAAACAGAAAATGCTACAAATTTTCAACAGGTCCGGCAGCATCTGTGGAGAAAATCGAGACCTATCAGGTAAATAAATAATTTTAATCAGTTAATAAATAAGTAGTTCTGAGGAAGGGTCATCAGACTCAAAACATTAATTTTGATTTCTCTTCACAGATGCTACCAGACCTGCTGAGCTTTTCCAGCAATTTCTGGTTTTGTTTCTGATTTACAGCATCCGCAGTACTTTCTGTTTTTAAATACCTAATTTTGTTGCGCTACCAAAGAGAGCTGATGTCTTGTCTGAGGTGAACCTGATTCATATTATGGAGTTGTTTGGTCATAAAATTAATGATGAGGCAACCATCATGGAAACATATCCTACCAACATATAAATGACAGAATTATTAAAATAACACATTTGTTAAAAAATGTAACAATCTGGTAACGATCACCAAAATGGATAAACTGCAGGGTTTGACATTTTGGTCAAAAGTGCGGTCTGTATCTGTGAGCCAATTTTACCAGAATGGTGTTTCACGCATTCATCATCACGTTGACAAACATGACTCTCCTAAACTGATTATGTGCTGTTATATTCCAACAATATAGCATTTATATCTTCCTACTTTGCAGAGTAATCTTTGGACTTAAGGCAATTCATTTTCAGGCCTTGCGAAACGTAAACTTCTCCAGCAGCAACCAGGAGTCCTTAACGGCAGTGGCTAGGATCACAGTTGTTGACCTTTAGGCCTCCGGTTAAGGTTCTATGTCTTACCACCACCACTCTCCCCTCCCCCTCCCCACACTTGACACACATTTCCAGAAACAGAGTGGGGGAGTGGTGGCTACTGAAGATATTCATATCCAGCCATGCAATTTTCTCAGCTTACCAAACTAAACACACTCCAGTTGTGACAGGTGCCTCCAGTGTACAGAATACATGCTGAAAGTGCAGTAGGGACACAGATTAAAAAGTTGACCTTCCACATCCCAACCAAGTGATGGAACTGAATTCATATAAGGAGTGATTACACAATTCGCTGCTTCTCAGATAAGACGGGATGACTCTATTTTGCGATAGTGGCTCTTGATGCACTATCAGACACTGTCGATATTTAAACCACTTTTGTACTGATGCAGCTTTAATTGAAATTCCAGGAGAGCAGTAACTGTGAGTCAGCTCCCTTATCACAGAAGCAGAATCGAAACCACATTAGACTCAGAGGGAGAAGCAGGCAGGCAGAAAAAGTAGTATACAGTTAGATGTTTGTGCTGGCAATACAGGATCTGGCCACAAATATAAAATTACTAAGCTTAGCACAGGTGTACCTTAAACTGACATTTGGAAGTTAAGCTGAACTAAGCATTGATTTTGCCAATCACCAATCTGTCAGGTGCAATGATTTGTCACAGATCCGATTTGGTCCAGACAAAGTTTAAAACGGACCTCACTCAAATCTCTAATGGTACATGCAAGATTTTTCAGTTTTATTCTTTTACTAGATAAAATGGAGCGATGAATCTTATTTTAAATAATTAGATTCTCAGCTGCTGTCAAATCTGTCAAATAAACATTGTAAATTTAAGTTTTTGAACAGCAGCTTTAACACCACCTTTCAAATCACAAGCTCTTCCACCTAGAACGACAAGGCCAGCAGATGCATAGGCCATCACCAGCTGCAAGATCCCCACCAAATCACGCACCATCCTGACTCGGATTGAAATCACTGCTCCTTCACTGTTGTTGGGTCGTAACCCTGGAACTTTTTGATCCCTACCAGTAGGTGGATGTACCAATCATCCATGGACTGTAGTGCTTCAAGAAGGCAGCTCGCCACCATCTTCTCACCTACAGTTCAGGATGGCTATAAGTGTTAGTCTTGACAGCAACACTCAAATCCCATGAATGTATATTAAGAAAAGTTTAGCAGTGAGTTTGGCAGGGCGGATGGTGAGGGCCATAATAGTCTTACAGTGACAAGTGCTGCCTATTGTATCCATGTCCTTCATCACCAGATCACCATACTCCAAGATGAATAACACATTGTGACTAATGAACAGGAAAGTAGATGCGGGCAAAATTTCAGGCAGCAGAACACAATCACCAAAGTTTCAAAAGCCTGGTTCTTGGTGCTAAAGTGAGGAAGGAGAAAGTGTGGACTGCAGATGCTGGAGATCAGAGTCAAAAAGTAGATGCTGGAAAAGCACAGCAGATCAGGCAGCATCAGAGGAGCAAGACAGTCGATGTTTTGGGCATAAACCCTTCTGGAGGGTCGACTGTCATGCTTCTCAGATGCTGCCTGGTGTACTTTTCCAGTGCCACATGTTTTGACACTAAAGTGAGGCATATGAGTGGTCATGATTGGGGGGATGCAGAGCTGAGACTACAGATGGCCTACATTTCCTTCTGATGCACTGAGGAGCACTCCTACTTCTCCTGGTCTACAATGGAACCATTAAAGGTTCAAACTCTGACCTTACGCAGCTTTTTCCAGCACTGGATCCATGTGCTGGCACCATTCCCAGGCATGGTGGCATGATTTACGTTGTTGGGTTTAAAATCGTATTAGTTTCCTAATGATCAAGGTCAACTTCAGTGTAATTTCTGCTTCACTGAGATCCAGAAAATTTCTGGCCAGCATAGTAATGTTATGATAATGGATCATAACCATGGATCATGCATAGACATGTTAAACTTTTTCATAAAACATGTGCTTTTTAAAAGAGTACATAAAGCTAAAAAAATGAGTGAAAATATAAATTCTGAGCAATGTGATTAAATCACTGTCTAAAAGGCCTTTGTAGATTATCCTTAGCATTGAGAAAGATCCAAGAATGTCATACCTTGTGAGTGTATTGCCATATGGACTTCAATATGGAGAAATGTGTTGTAAACTGAACTGTAATCCCCTGTAAATTATCTCAGACTGTGAACACAATGGCAGCAAACAGAGCAGTTGGGGCAAAAAGACACATTTGTGCCTTTTCCTTCCAGTAATACACAAGAGCAGAAGGCAGCTCCAGCCTTTGTCTGTGTGTGCTGATGGAAGAAGGTGTGTGCTGTGTGGGGCACATGTTGACAAAGTGTGAGAGTGCGTGTTGCATTTAGTGACAAAACTCCATTGTTAGCTCAAGAAAGACTATTTAAAATGTTTTTTTCTCTTTGAGAAAGGCATCTATAGAGAAGGTATCCTTTGTAAATAATACTTGTTGTGGCCAACCAAGGGGACATGTAAATATAGAAGGTGAGCCAGTCATCCCACCTCACGTAGGACCTTGCCAATTTGGGGTTACCCATCTGCATCCCCAATAAAGTAGGGACTCTTGCCCAAGGATTGGTAATGACAATAGGGAAGTCTCGTGGGATCTGTAGTGAGCTGGTAAGATGGATACAGAATTAGCTTGGTCATAGAAAACAGACAGTAGCAGTGGAAGGGTGTTTTTTTTCTGACTGGAGATCTGTGCTCAGTGGTGTTCCCCAGGGATCAGTGCTGAGACCCCTGTTATTTATAATATATACAAAGAACTTGGAGGAGACTATAGGTGGTCTGATTAGTAATTTTGCGGATCAAAGATTGGGGGCACTATAAATTCTGAGGAGGATTTCCAGGGGATACAGCAGGATGTAGATAGGTGGAAACTCAGGCGGAGAAACGGAACATAGAATCTAATCCTGACAAATACGAGGTGATGTATTTTGGAAGATGTAATACAGGAGGGAAGTATACAGTAAATAACAGAATCCTTAGAAACATTAACATACAGAAACATTAATGTACAAGTCTACAGTTCCATGACAGTGGCCACACAAGTGGATGAGGTGGTCAAGAAGGCGTACAGCATGCTTGCCTTCATTATTTGGGGCCTAGAGTGTAAAAATTGGTAAGTCAAGTTGTAGTTGTGGAGAACGTTAATTAGGCCATCTTTCAAACTTTGTGAACAGTTTTGGTCATCACTCTACCTGAAGGATGTGGAGGCTTTGGGGAGGGTACAGAACAGGTTTACCAGGATGATACCTGGTTTGGAGAGTGTTAACTATGAAGAAAGATTGGACAAACATAAATTGTTTTCATTTGAACGTCAGAGACTGAGGGGTGACCTGTCAAAAGCTTTACAAAATTATGAGAGGCATGGATGAAATGGATAGTAGGAGTCTTTTTCCCAGGGTAGAAATGTCAATTACTAGGGATGAAGTTTTACGTAAAAGGAGGAAGGTTCAAAGGAGATGTGAGAGGCAAATTGTTTACAGAGGGTGGTAAATGCCTGGAATATACTGCCAGAGGACCTGGTTGAAACAGATACAATAGCAATGTTTAAGAGGCATCTTAACAGATAAATGAATAGACAGGAGTAGAGGGATATAGACTGCGTAAAAGTTAATTTTTAAAAGCATCATGTATCAGCGCAGGCTTGGTAGGCAAAAGGGCCTGTTCCTGTGTTGTACTGTTCTTTGTTCTTTGGATTTAGGAAAAAAAACTAAATAATAATAGTTTACCTGTCCTACTGACTAATCCTTATCATAAGCCACAATGGTTCCAGTGGACTTTAAACTGCTTCTTATGCATGTCTCATTGGTCAAAATGCAATATTTCCATGGGCATTGCATATAGAACACTTTTACAAATAAGGAAATCAAAGAATGTACTATGCAGGAGCTGACATGCAATTTTCAGGCAGGAATAAGCAGACTGTCTGTGAATACTAACCATCCACTTGTACCAGCCAGTAATGTGTCTATGTTCCATGCTATGTCTGACTAGCCAGCATTCATTACATCCCCTGCACCCAATCCCTGGCAAAATCAACCCCAACAACCTCCCTTCCTCCAAACCCCATGCCCAGCTTATTGATTGGGTTAATATATAAACATTTGATCTTACTGCCTGCCATCTAAGCAGGCCCCAAGTAAAAAAATGGTTCACACCTTCCAACATTTGTCTTGAGTGGACAAGTAGCACAGTTGAGCCCTCAATTTTACCCCTGTTAGGTGAAAGCTAAAGATTACATCCCCATTCACCCACCCATTAGCACATCTCCCACCATGACAGATTTTGTTTTCATTATTTATCTTCTCTTCCAAACTAATGAAGATGGTTCTGGTTGTTGAAGGTCAGTCATCTCAACTCCAGTTCATCACTACAGGGGTTCCTCAGGGTAGTATCCTAGACCTAACCATCTTCAGCTATTTCATCATAAGATCAGAATTGTGAATGTTTGCTGATGATTACATAATTCTGGATTAGTGGTGCTGGAAAAGCACAGCAGTTCAGGCAGCATCCGAGGTGCAGTAAAATCGACGTTTCAGGCAAAAGCCCTTCATCAGGAATACAGGCAAAGTTGAACTGCTGTGCTTTTCCAGCACCACTAATCCAGAATCTGGGTTCCAGCATCTACAGTCGTTGTTTTTACCCACCTTGATGATTACACAATGCTTAGCGCTACTCACGACCCCTCAGATATTGAAGCAGTTTATGTTCAAATGCAACGAGACCTGCACAATATCCAGGCTTGTGCTGAAAAGGGGCAAGTTACATTCATGCCAGGCAATGACCAGCTCCAATAAAAGACAACCTAACCATTGTCTCTTGACATTCAATGGCATTACCACATAGAATTCCCTACTATCAACATCCTGAGCATTACCGTTGACCAGAAACTCAAATGGACTCTCTATATAAACATAGCAGGTCAAAGACTGCGAACAGTGCAACAAGTAACACACTTTCTGATTTCCCACCATCTACAAGACACAAGTCAGGAGTGTGATGAAATACTTCCCCCTTGCCTGGATGGGTGCAGCTCCAAAAACACTGAAGAAGCTTAACACTACCAGGACAAAGCAGCCTGGTTGATTGCCACCGCATTCACTAACATCCATTCCTTTACCACCAACGCTTAGTAGCAACACTGTTCATCATCTACAAGATGCACTGCAAACATTTGCCAAAACTCCTTAGAAAGCACCTTCAAAACTCATGACAACTACCATCTAGAAGGACAAGAACAGCAGATATATGAGAACACCATCACCTGTAAGTTCCCCCTTAAGCCACTTACCATCTTTACTTCGAAATATATCACCATTTATTCCGTATCACTAGGTCAATATTTTGAACCTCCCTTCCGAATGGCATTTGGATCTACCTACTGCATATGGACTGCAGCAGTTCAAGAAGCCAGCTCATCACCATCTTCTCAAGCTGAAAATGTGTTGCTGGAAAAGCGCAGCAGGTCAGGCAGCATCCAGGGAACAGGAGAATCGACGTTTCGGGCATAAGCCCTTTTTCAGGGCTTTTCCTGAAAAAGGGCTTATGCCCGAAATGTCGATTCTCCTGTTCCCTGGATGCTGCCTGACCTGCTGCGCTTTTCCAGCAACACATTTTCAGCTCTGATTTCCAGCATCTGCAGGCCTCACTTTCTCCTCACCATCTTCTCAAGGCCAACCAAGAATGGGCATAGGCTACCCAGTTGCATTCACATTCCACCTTGGGGGAAAAAAAAGATAATTAAGTAAATAAAATTGGCTTTGTCTTTTCAAAGCAGCCCTGGATGCTGTGCCAGGCTTACGAAGACAAGCAATTTTGTACTCCAACCAAAGAGCAAGGTTTGTCATGATTGTAAACAAAAATTAAAGAATAAAAGTACTTCTGGTACCTTTCAGATCAGTTTTGAGGTGGGTTTGGTGAGCACAGTCTCCAATTTGTGAACTGTACAAAGTGCTGATGTACTGCTGTAAAATACTATGTAACGAGATGGTGAAAGTGGATAGATTTCAACTCTTTGAATGTATCACTCACGTATCAGTCAGTTTCCTATTTTTGGCTAAAAATTTAAACTCAGCAGCTTGACTTTTGCACAAGCACATAGGTTAGCAGAGAGTTTGGAAAAGGTGAAGTGAAAATAAGGTAGATATTTAAAAGATTGGGAATTAGCTTATGACACGGTGCAGATGGACTGTCACATTGATTCCACTTTTTTGTTAAAAGTACAGTTAGTGCTGACTCCCCTACCAGGCTGCTGACCAGAGATGACAGAAAATGACCTCACCATGAAGAATACAATCAAAGTGATTCTGCTGGTGATTCACTCTTTACGTTAGCACTTTGATACTAAAGTTCACTGAACGTGCAAACAAAAAAAAATGAATAAAAGAGCTTTAGCTAATACAGTGGAGGCCATTTTTCACTGTAATTATCTTGCCTGGTTGCTTATCCTTTCTCCTTATCTTATATCACAACCATTGTCAGACCTGTTGCACACAACTCATCATTCCACCAATGACATCATTCATTGAAACAATTCAATTCAGAACAGACACAGAAGAAAGAGAGATATTGCAAATAAACAATGATGCTGAATTGTATACACTAGGCCTTTAATTCCCTTCTAATTCTACTTGAACACTGCAAAATAATTTGTTTGCTTTACCTTTCTGACAATCACCATTCTGCAGTAATGATATTGCAGTTATCTCTAATTATCTTAAATCAATGGTAATGCTTTTGACTAACATCAGCACTGTGTTTCATAACACCAAACCCATGTTACAGTTACAAATAACAGTTAATACATTCCAGGAATTGCACCTATAAATTAATAGACTTTAATGTTTTGAAATATAAAGCCATCTGATTCCCCGTGGAAAATTTAGCCAAGATTTCATCTCATTGACAGGCAAAGAATCTGTGATGTTTGAACTCATCCAGTTAAAATGCTGAATAATTTTTAAAATAAAACATTTTTCTCATTGACATTTTTTCTTCTGTCCCGTTGAAGGGGCTCAGTAAGTGAATGGTAGAACAAATATAGTTTGAAGCTAATGAAGCATTGCCACTGCACTTGTGGTCTGGGTATCAACCGACATGTTTGATGGCTTTTCTTGGTGTTTGTGTTTCATCCTCAGATAAATGAAACCATATTCTTTCCTAAAAGTCTAACCACAAAACAAAACGACTGTTATTACTGACCCACACCTAATACACAGAGGTTTAATCTAAGCAGGCTTATACAAAGCTGTCAGTGTGCCCATCTGTTTATTCATTAGTTGGAGTGTTAAAAGGTTTCAATGTCCTGTGCCCAATGGATTCTAATGTTTAATTCAGGTATGTGTGGTTACATCTGGTAGTTGTTAACCAGCTTACCCTAAAACTCTATAAAATAATTATTCTGAATTTGTAAGTAAGAGTATGTTGTTGGTGTGGAGAACTTTAACTGACTGTGCTAAAATAATGCTCATACTCAAGATCACAGTGAATGAGCTGGGAAGTGAAATTTTAGCAATATGCTAGCTGTAGAGTAAAATTATGTGCACTCAACAAAGATGTGATATTTCTTCTCCTGAAGGAAAATATACAAGATGGGGATGTTCACGGATCCCAGTGAATAAAAGACCTTTCACTTCAATGACACTCTGTTGTAAGGTAGGTCTACGTTTATTTTTAACTGTTACATCATGGTACTTGCTTTGTATGCATGAGATGACAATGCTCTCTGGTCATCACTTTGAAATTACAATTCCAAGTGCATATCAAAACACGTTGTAATTTGCATAAAACATGTTCAATTTTCTCTGGTGGGGCCAGGGGATGAATTGACTCAGTGCCAGTTGAGCAAGCACAGCTAATGTTCAAAACTAGACTTCTGATTAATTGTCTTTTTTGTGTATGAATAGAAGTAACAAAAGGTTAGCAGTGAATAAATTCTGTTCTGCACAAAATCCGCTTTACGATTTTTTTAATTTAGTGATTAGTATTGGTAAGAACACTCTTTATAAGTAGGTTTCACTCTTTAATTAATGTGACTCACACAGTCAGGAAATAGAGGAAAACATCAATAAATACTGTCAATGCAGTCATTCAGACACCTACCATACATCACCTCCCATGGAATGCGCTGTTTGTGTTCACAGTGACTATGAGAAAAGTAATATAGTGGTATTTTTCTCAGACAATTTAATTGCATTTTATTCTATTCACCTAATAGATAGTCCAATGGGTTTTATAGATCTCCCAGTACATAAAAGAGGAAGTTTGCTGAGTTCTCTGACCCTCTTGGGGGTGCTGGTAGCTGAAGTTGGCATACAATTGATTTCTGTAAGTTTGCCATCTTCCAAGAAGGCTTAGGCATAGAAATTTTGGGGAAACATCCTTTGTATTGTGAATGCCTAAATTTCTGAATGTTAGAAAGATCTACATTGGGTATTGATGCATATATCAGCTTGTTTTGGGTTCAATTTGAAATAGACATCTCATTCATTCCCAAAAAGTTAAGACATTTGAGTTAACCAGGATCTCCACTGAAAGAAAACGGCAGCAAATGGTATCAAGAATTGCATCTTCTGTTTTTTGTATGTTGTGCGTGTATCTGTAATGTTCTGGTGAAGCCAAAGGTCTACCAAGAGAAGCATCCTGAGAAACCTGGTGCAGTCACTGGGATACCCCATGCAACATTTGCACTTCCATTGGATGAGCACCAAAAGCATGCCAACTCATGCCATCAATACATCAGCCAATGCTATCAACAGATTTGAATTTAGATCACACAAGTCCTTTCAACCTATTTGTTTGCTTGTAATCAAAGACCTGTAAGTGTGGTCCAGAATTAGCATCATTCATTTGGTGAGACATCCAATTTGCAAGTAAGGTAAAAGTAATGTCTGCTATTACAAATTTTCTGAAGTACTGTGAAATCATGCATTTAATGGTAAGATCCTGGTGAGTGTTGCTGAACAGACACCTTGGAATGCAGGTTCATAGTTCCTTGAAAGTGTAGTCGCAGATAGATAGGATAGTGAAGAAGGCATTTGATATGCTTTCTTTTATTGGTCAGTGCATTTTTTAAAGGAATTGAGAGATCATGTTGTGGCTATATACGACATTGGTTTGGCCACTTTTGGAATACTGTGTGCAATTCTAGTCTCCCTGCTATAGGCAGGCTGTTGTGAAACTTGGAAGGGTTCAAAAAAGATTTACAAGGATGTTGCCAGGGTTGGAGGATTTAGCTATAGGGAGAGGCTGAATAGGCTGCGCTATATTCCTTGGAATATTGGAAGCTGAGAGGTGAACAAATAGAGGTTTATAAAGCCATAAGGGGAATGGACAGGGTAAATAGATAGGTCTTTTTCCTGGGGTGGGGAGTCCAAAACTAGAAGACATAGGTTTAAGGTGAGAGGGGAAAGATTTAAAAGGGATCCAAGGGGCAACTTTTTCACACAGAGGGTGGTGTGTATATGAAATGAGCTGAAGGAGGAAGCGGAGACTGGTACAATTACTGCATTTAAAAGGCATCTGGATGGGTATGTTAATATGAAGAGTTTAGAGGGATATGGGCCAAATGTTGGCAAATGGGACTAGATTTATTAAGGATATCTAGCCAGCTTGGATGTGTTGAACCGAAGGGTCTATTTCCATGCTGGACATCTCTATGACTCTAATGTATCAAGGAATGTTGAAGTTTAACATTCTAAAAATTACTTGAACATTTATTCAGCCTCCTGAAAAGACAAAAGGTTGGCAGTTGGTAAGTTTCATTTCAACAAATTAAGCAGATTATGTAATTAAAGCAAAATCAAAGGATAGGTTTTTTTTTAAGTCACACAAGGGCTTAGCTCTCGCCAGAAGTCTGGAAACAGGTTGGTGCTAGTTCTAAGCTGAAACTTTATTGCTGGAACAGCACAGCAGGTCAGGCAGCATCTAGGGAACAGAAGATTCGACGTTTCGGGCACATGCCCTTCTTCAGGAATGAGCAGAGAGTGTTCAGCAGGAGAAGATAAAAGGTAGGGAGGAGGGACTTGGAGGAGGGGCGTTGGAAATGTGATAGGTGGAAAGAGGTCAAGGTGAGGGTGATAGGTCGGAGTAGGGTGGAGGCGGAGAGGTCAAGAAGAAGACTGCAGGTCAGGAAGGCGGTGCCGGGCTGGAGGGATTCGGCTGAGACAAGGTGGGGGGAGGGGGGATGAAGAAACTGGTGAAGTCCAAGTTCATCCCCTGTGGTTGGAGGGTTCCCAGTCGGAAGATAAGACGCTCCTCCTCCGACCGTCGCGTTGTTGTGGTTTGGCGGTGGATGAGTCCAATGACTTGCATATCCTCGGTGGAGTGGGAGGGGGAGTTGAAATGCTGTGCTACAGGGTGATTGGGTTGGTTCGTCCGGGTGGCCCAGAGGTGCTCTCTGAATCGCTCCGCAAGTAGGCGGCCTGTCTCCCCAATATAGAGGAGGCCACACCAGCTGCAGCGGATGCAGTAGATAATGTGGGTGGAGGTGCAGGTGAATCTGTGGCGGATATGGAAGTTTCCTTTGGGGCCTTGGAGAGAAGTGAGGGGGGAGGTGTGGGCGCAAGTGTTGCACCTCCTGCGGTTGCAAGGGAAGGTGCCGGGAGTGGAGGTTGGGTTGGTGGGGGGTATGGATCTGACCGAGGATATGCAAGTCATTGGACTCATCCACCGCCAAACCACAACAACGCGACGGTCGGAGGAGGAGCGTCTTATCTTCCGACTGGGAACCCTCCAACCACAGGGGATGAACTTGGACTTCACCAGTTTCTTCATCCCCCCTCCCCCCACCTTGTCTCAGCCGAATCCCTCCAGCCCGGCACCGCCTTCCTGACCTGCAGTCTTCTTCTTGACCTCTCCGCCTCCACCCTACTCCGACCTATCACCCTCACCTTGACCTCTTTCCACCTATCACATTTCCAACGCCCCTCCTCCAAGTCCCTCCTCCCTACCTTTTATCTTCTCCTGCTGAACACTCTCTGCTCATTCCTGAAGAAGGGCATGTGCCCGAAACGTCGAATCTTCTGTTCCCTAGATGCTGCCTGACCTGCTGTGCTGTTCCAGCAATAAAGTTTCAGCTTTGATCTCCAGCGTCTGCAGACCTCACTTTCTCCTGGTGCTAGTTCTAGTCTAGACTGACCACTTTCCAACTAACTTGTTCAGAGATGTTCTCACACACTCCTCTAGAGCCAGTGGAACTTGAACCTGGGCCTCCTAGTCAACTCTTCTTTCTTCTTTCTTCTGTTAACCTGTATAACTATATACTGGAGCCTTTTGGAGAGCCCCATTATCTCTTTCTAGTTTTGGCATGCAGTATCTCTCTAACCCTGTTTGGGTAAAATAATATATTCACACCATTCATAGCATGATCGATATGATTAATACACATTTCCATCAATGCATCATCGACATACAATCAAGAGCTACACCCTGAAATACAGATAATTAAGTCTAAGGCATGCAGCAAGTGTATCTGGATTGTTCTTCAGTACCACTTTTAGTGCGACATTGCAATCAGAGTTCAGCAATCTAATCAAAAATCAAACTGCCAAGTAATTTCAAATTGTCCTTTTCCTGTCTCCTAAATTGTATATTCCACATACTGACTCAATCATCTTAAATTGTTCTACTTTTCATGTAATTATTTTGAATTGTTCTAACTTTTTACCCTTTGTCTCTATAAATGCCTAGTTACATAAAACGTGTTACCCTTAATCATCACATGATATCCTCTATTTACACCTAACCCAATCAATGCAAACACCTCTTCATGCACCAGCATTAACTTTTTGCTTGCCAAAAAACAATGTAAAAACCTATATTTCCTCCAGTAGTGAGTGTCTGAAGTGGTGGAGAATGTGAGTGGAGTGTTGAATATTTGGTGACCTGTCCACATAAAGACGACAATGGATTCCCCAGATTCTGGAAAGGTCCGTTAGATTGGAAAGTAACTTTTTCTTTTCAAGAAAGGAGGGAGACAGAAAGTTGGTAACTACAGGTGAGTTACACTAACATTTGTCATGGGAAACTGATAGAATCCACTATTGAAGAGATTGTGACAGGACACTGAGAAAATCTTAATGCAATCAGGCAAAGTCTGAGATAATGGGGCTCTCCAAAAGGCTCCACTATGTATTGGGAGCAGTGTGGTGCTGTGGGAGCGTGCTGGGCCCATAACCCAGAGGTCAATGGATCAAAACCATCCTCTGCCATATGGGTGGCATGGTGGCACAGTGGTTAGCCATGCTGCCTTACAGTGCCAGAGACCTGGGTTCAATTCCCGCCTCTGGCGACTGACTGTGTGGAGTGTGCACATTCTCCCCGTGTCTGTGTGGGTTTCCTGCGGGTGTTCCAGTTTCCTCCCACAATCCAAAGATGTGCAGGTGAGGTGAATTGGCCATACTAAATTGCCCGTAGTGTTAGGTGTAGGGGAATAGGTCTGGGTGGGTTGCGCTTCGGCGGCTGGTGGATACTTGTGGGGGGGATGACTTACCAGGGGTAAGTAACGGGGCTCAGGTCTCTGGCACGGAGCCTGTCCCCGTTACTCAGAAGGGAAGGGTGAAGAAGAGCAGAGCAGTAGTAATTGGGGACTCGATAGTTAGGGGCACAGATAGGCGGTTTTGTGGGAACGAGAGAGACTCACGTTTGGTATGTTGCCTCCCAGGTGCAAGGATACGTGATGTCTCTGATCGTGTTTTCCAGGTCCTGGAGGGGGAGGGGGAGCAGCCCGAAGTCGTGGTCCATATTGGCACCAACGACATAGGTAGGAGGAGTGCCGAGGATGTTAGACAGGCTTTCAGGGAGCTAGGTTGGAAGCTCAGAGTTAGAACGAACAGAGTTGTTGTCTCTGGTTTGTTACCCGTGCCACGTGATAGAGATTCGAGGAATAGGGAAAGAGGACACTTAAATGCGTGGCTACAGGGATGGTGCAGGAGGGAGAGATTCTGGTTTTTGGATAACTGGGGTTCTTTCTGGGGACGGCGGGACCTCTATAAACAGGATGGTCTACACCTGAACCTGAGGGGCACCAGTATCCTTGGGGGGAGGTTTGCTAGTGCTCTTGGGGGGGGTTTAAACTAACTCTGCAGGGGCATGGGAACCCAGATTGTAGCTTCAGGGTGCAGGGCCTGGAGTGTAGGGAGGTTAGGAACATGGCATCAATTTCCAAGGAGGGTGTCTGTAAACAGGAAAGTGGCTTGAAGTGTGTATACTTCAATGCAAGAAGTATACGAAATAAGGTAGGTGAACTTGCAGTGTGGGTTGGTACCTGGGACTTCGATGTTGTGGCTATTACGGAGACATGGCTAGAACAGGGACAGGATTGGCTGTTGCAGGTTCCAGGATTTAAATGTTTTAGTAGGGTCAGAGGTGGGGGTAAAAGAGGGGGAGGTGTGGCATTGCTTGTCAAAGATAGTATTACAGTGGTGGAAAGGACGATGGATGAGGACTTGCCATCTGAGGTAGTTTGGGCTGAGGTTAGGAATAGGAAAGGCGAGGTCACCCTGTTAGGAGTCTTTTACAGGCCTCCTAATAGTCCTAGAATCATTGAAGAAAGGATAGGGAAGGTGATTCAGGAGATGAGTGACAGTAATAGGGTGGTTGTTATGGGGGCCTTTAACTTTCCTGATATTGATTGGGAAAGCTATAGCTCAAGTTCGTTAGATGGGTCAGTGTTTGTTCAATGTGTGCAGGAGAGTTTCCTGACACAATATGTAGACAGGCCAACAAGCGGTGAGGCCATACTGGATTTGGTTCTGGGTAACGAACCAGGCCAGGTGTTAGAATTAGAGGTAGGTGAGCACTTTGGGGATAGTGACCATAATTCGGTGACTTTTACTCTCGTGATGGAGAGGGATAAGTGTGTACTACAGGGCAAGAGTTATAGCTGGGGTCAGGGAAATTATGATGCGGTGAGGCATGACTTAGGATGTGTGGCTTGGAAAAGTAGACTCCAAGGCAAGAGTGTAAATGATATGTGGAGCTTGTTCAAGGAGCAACTATTGAGTGTCCTTGATAATTATGTACCTGTCAGGCAGGGAGGAAAGGGTCGTGCGAGGGAGCCGTGGTTTAATAAGGAATTGGAATCCCTTGTTAAATGGAAGAGGGCGGCCTATCTCAAGATGAGACGTGAAGGTTCAATTGGGGCGATTGAGAGTTATAGGGTAGCCAGGAAGGACCTGAAGAGAGAGCTAAGAGCAGCAAGGAGGGGGCATGAAAGGTCCTTAGTCGGTAGGATTAGGGAAACCCCTAAGGCTTTCTATAGGTATGTTAGGAATAAAAGAATGACTAGGGTAGGAATAGGTCCAGTCAAGGATAGTAGTGGGAAGTTGCGTGTGGAGGCGGAAGAGATTGGGGAGACACTGAATGAATACTTTTCTTCAGTATTTACTCAGGAACAGGGCATTGTCGTCGATGTGAATACTGAGTCACAAATAAGTAGAATGGATGGCTTTGAGGTATGTAGAGAAGAGGTGTTGGAAATCCTGGAAAAGGTGAAAATAGATAAGTCCCCTGGACCTGATGGCATTTATCCTAGGATTCTCTGGGAAGCAAGGGAGGAGATTGCAGAGCCATTGGCCTTGATTTTTATGTCCTCTTTGTCTACAGGAGTAGTGCCAGAAGACTGGAGGATAGCAAATGTGGTTCCCTTGTTCAAAAAGGGGAGTAGGGATAACCCCAGTAACTATAGGCCGGTGAGTCTCACTTCTGTTGTGGGCAAAGTCTTAGAGAGAATTGTAAGGGATAGGATTTATGCACATCTGGATAGGAATAATGTGATCAAGGATAGTCAGCATGGTTTTGTGAAGGGCAGGTCGTGCCTCACAAACCTTATTGAATTCTTTGAAAAGGTGACGAAGGAGGTTGATGAGGGGCAAGCGGTAGATGTGGTATATATGGATTTTAGTAAGGCGTTTGATAAGGTTCCCCATGGTAGGCTACTGCAGAAAATACGGAGATATGGCATTGAGGGTGAGTTGGAGGTTTGGATTAGGAATTGGCTGGATGGAAGAAGACAGAGGGTAGTAGTTGATGGCAAAGTTTCTTCATGGAGAGCCGTCACTAGCGGTGTTCCGCAAGGATCTGTTTTGGGACCATTGCTGTTTGTCATTTTTATAAATGACCTGGAAGAGGGGTTAGAAGGTTGGGTGAGCAAGTTTGCGGATGATACGAAAGTCGGAGGAGTTGTTGACAGTGAGGAAGGATGTGGCAGGTTACAGCAGGATATAGAGAAGCTGCAGAACTGGGCAGAAAGGTGGCAAATGGAATTCAATGTAGCTAAGTGTGAGGTGATTCACTTTGGGAAGAATAACAAAAAGATGGGGTACTGGGCTAATGGTCGGATACTTGGTAGTGTGGAAGAGCAGAGGGATCTTGGTGTCCATATACACAGATCTCTGAAAGTTGCCACCCAGGTAAATAGTGCGGTGAGGAAGGCATATGGCGTATTGGCTTTTATTGGTAGAGGAATTGAGTTCCGGAGTCCTGAGGTCATGATGCAGTTGTATAAGACTCTGGTGCGGCCGCATCTGGAATATTGTGTGCAGTTTTGGTCGCCATACTATAGGAAGGATGTGGAGGCACTGGAACGGGTGCAGAGGAGGTTTACCAGGATGTTGCCTGGTATGGAAGGAAGATCGTATGAGGAAAGACTGAGACACTTGGGGCTGTTTTCATTAGAGAAAAGAAGGTTTAGGGGTGACTTGATTGAGGTGTACAAGATGATTAGGGGGTTAGATAGGGTTGACAGTGTGAACCTTTTCCCGCGTATGGAGTCGGGTATTACAAGGGGGCATAGCTTTAAATTAAGGGGGGGTAGATATAGGACTGAAGTTAGGGGTAGGTTCTTCACTCAGCGAGTCGTAAGTTCATGGAATGCCCTGCCAGTAGCAGTGGTGGACTCTCCCTCTTTATGGGCATTTAAGCGGGCATTGGATAGGTATATGGAGGATAGTGGGTTAGTATAGGTTAGGTGGGCTTGGATCGGCGCAACATCGAGGGCCAAAGGGCCTGTACTGCGCTGTATTCTTCTATGTTCTATGTTCTAACTTGTTGGGCCGAAGGGCCTGTTTCCACACTGTAAGTAATCTAAATCAACAAGGGAAATGTTGTTTTAATGAGTTATTTGAGGAAGGAATAGGCAATGTTTCTAAAGATGCGAACCTGTAAAGGTAGTGAACCTGAATTTCCAAAAAAATCATTTGATAAGGTGTCACATAAAAGATCACTACTGGTATTACAGATTCTGGGGGAACATATTATCATGGATAGAGTTTTTTAAAAATGTGTTAATGGAATGTAGATGTTGAAAGCTGGGCAGCAATTATTGTCCACTCATTTTCTTCCTGGAGAAGAAGGTGGTGAGCTGCCTTTTTGAAGTGCTGCAGTCACAGGGTGTACGAATATGAACACTTATGTTAGGAAGGAAATTCCAGGATTTTGACCGAGCAACAGTGAAAGAACAGAAACATAGTCAAAGTCAGGATGGTGTGTGACTTGGAGGGAAGTTGGAGGTGGTGGTGTTTCCTTGTCCATCAAATTAGTAGAGGTCATGGATTTGACAGGTACTATTGAAGGAACCTTGGTGAGTTACTGCACTGTATTTTTTAGAGGATAATTACGACTGCCATTATGTGATGGAGAAAATGTCAAAGGTGATTGATAGATTGATAACATGCTTTATCCTGGATAGTATTAGGCTGCTTGAATATTGTTGGAGCTGCACCAATCCAGGCTAGGGAGTGCATTCAATCAGATTCTTGATCTGTGCTTTGTAAATAATGGACAGACACAGGGGAGATTGATGGTGAGCTATTCACCGCAGAATTTCTAGCACTCGATCTGCTCTTATAGCCACAATATTAAGATGGCAAGACCAGTTCAGTTTCTAGTTAATGACCACCCCAAGGACATCGATAGTGTGGGATACAGTGATGGAATTAATTTTAACATTAATGTTTACAAGGAGTAATGGTAAGCTATCCTTTTGTTGGAGATAATTACTGTATAGTACTTTGTGGTGTAAATGTCACTTGCCACATATGAACCCAAGCCTGAATAGGTTCTTCTGTTGCATTTGAACATGAACTGCTTTTTGAGTGTCTGCAAATGGTGTTGAACATTGTGCAATAATCAGCGAACATCTCCACTTCTCAGCTTATGATGGTTGGGCCCACAACACTACCCTAAGAAATGCCTGCTGAGATAATTGACCTCGAACAACCACAGCCACCTTCCTTTGAGTTAGGTATGACACTAATCAGTGGAGAATTTTTCTCCCTGATTCCTATTGACTCCAGCTCCAGTTTTTTGATGCCAAGCTCATTTGAATACTGTCATAACATCAAGGCCAGTCACTGTGACCTCACTCCTGGAATGTAACTCTGTTATCCATGTGTCAAGGCAATAATGAGGTCGGGAGCTGAGTAGCCCTAGCAGAAGTCAAACTGAGCATTAGTGAGCACATTATTGCTTTGGAAGTGTCACTTGGTAACACTGTCAATGACCCCTTCCATCATTTGAACATTGAGATGAGACTGATAGGGTGCAATTAGTCAGGTTGACTTTGTCTTTTTTTTGTGTGTACAAGACGTATCTGTGCAATTTTCCTCAGTGTTGGATAACTGCCATTGTTGCAGCTGTACTGGAACATCTTGGCCAAAGTTGTGACTAGTTCTTTATGTAGAATCATAGAATCCTTACAGTATGGAAATAGGCCATTCGGCCCAACAAGTCCACACCGACCTTCTGAAGAGTAACCCACCCAGACTCATTCCCCTACCCTAGTACTCTACATTTACCTCTGACTAATGCACCTAACCTATACATCCCTGAACACTATGGACAATTTAGCATGGCCAATTCACCTGACCTGCACATCTTTGGATTGTGGGAGGAAACCAGAGCACCCGGAGGAAATCCATACAGACACGGGAAGAATGTGCAAACTCCACATAGACAGTAACCTGAAGCTGGAATCAGCTGTGGAGTACAAGTCTTCACAAGGGCAGAATGTTGTCAGGGCCTGGAGGGACCTCAAAATCCAGTGTCTACAAATGTTTCTTGATATCGCGTGGAGTAAATCGAAATGGCTGTGAAGGCAGGTATCAGTAATGTTGAAGACCTCAGGTTGAGACCGAGATAGATCATCCCCTCAATGTTTCTGACTGAAGATGGATGCAAATGCTTCAGCCTTATTTTTTTTGCATTGATGGTCAGCAAACAGGAAACGGCAAGCAAGGATAAATGTGTCATTTTTGGGTTCGCAATTATTAGCAGGGGATGTTGGGCTTCAAAAATTTACAATCCAAATCAATGACTTGGATGAAAGAACTGAATGTTGCTAAACTTGCTGACAACATGTCGGAAATTAAGTTCTGAAGAAAACCTAAGGAGTCTGCAGAGGACTATAGGTACGCTACAGGAGTGGGCAAAAAATTTGGCAGATGGAGAATGTCAAAAAATCTGAACTTACTCACATTGGCAGGAAGAATTGAAAAGCAATATATTATTTAAATAGAAATAATAGATTGCATGCAGAAAGATCTGAGCGCGCTGCTTCATGGATCACAAAAATTCAGTATGTAGGCATAGAGGAAGCTATTAAGAAGTCAAATGAAATGCTGTTATTATTGCAAGGAATATAAAAGTTAGGTAGCTTTGCTGCAGTGACATGGGGCATTATTGAGACCACATCCAGAGAGGCTTGTACAGTTTAGGACTCCTTAACAAAGGCTATAACTGCATTAGAAGCAGTGCAGGAAAGATTGACTTGGCTGATTTTCAGGATGAAGAGGGGAAGCGGTGAACAGATTGCACCTGAATTCATTGGAGTTTAGAAGATTGAAAGGTGACTTTATTGCAATGGAATATCCAGAAGGGATTGGATAGGGTGAATGCTGTCCTTATGTTAGACCTTATAAAAGAGGTTAGAACTAGAGAAGATAGTTTAAAACGAAGGTATCTCTCACTTAAGGCAAAAATGAGAATTTGTTTTCTCTCTTTCAGAGAGTTATTAATTTGTGGAATTCTATTTTCCAGTGAACAAGAGAGACACTGTCATTGAATATTTTTAAGGCTGAGTTTAGTAGATTCTTGATTGAAAAGGGAGTCAAAGAGTATAGATATGGACAGAAGAGGCCACATTCAGATCTGCCATAAACTTCTCAAATGGCAGACAATCTCAAGTTGTCAAATGACCTCCTTCTGCTCCAAATTTGTATGTTCATAGTCATGGGGTGTCACTGTTGCAATGCCTCTGGATCAACAACGTGACAGGGAGGTCAATCATCATGGGCATCCTCACCAGTATTCTCTTTTATATTGTCTCATTGAAGATCTCATTTGGGTCCACTACACCAGAATTTGTCTGAACCATCGCCATCCAGTCAACTAGCACACAGAATACTCCCTAACCAGAGTCCAGCTCATTCACGCCCAATGACTAACCATGCACAAATCCCTGCTCATACTATTCTCTGAATACATGTTATGTATGCATCTGAGATGGTGGTTATGAATGTTTGATCAATTCACAAGGCCTCTTCATCAAAGCTTTACAATAGCCATCTCACTTCCTCCTGCGTATTGTGTGACTGGGAATCAGTAGTTCCTGTGCATCTGAGAGCAGAAAAAGAACAGAAAGAGGAAGGTTGGTATGAGGAAAGGAAGGTGGGGTGGAAAAACAAAGGTTTGTGGTCATATTATTTTACTCAACATATATATAGCAGGATGAATGTGAGCAAGGGAATGAGAAAGTGCATGAAGAAGGGTACCACTGTCATCAATGTTCTTGAAAATGTCAGATGCCAATGGCTCTGCCACAGCAAGCCCCATGGTATAGATAGATAGATAGATAGATAGATAGATAGATAGATAGATAGATAGAAAAATAGATAGATAGATAGATAGATAAGTAGATAGATAGAAAGTTATTATTACTTGTAATTGTGAAAATTGAGTAAAATGTGTATAAGCTGCCACAAAAACAGTGCCATATAATTACATAACTTACATATTTAAAAAGTCTGACTATCACCTGATGAAGGAGTGTTGCTCCGAAAGCTAGTGTGCTTCCAATTCAACCTGTTGGACTATAACCTGGTGTTGTGTGATTTTTAACTTTGTACACCCCAGTCCAACACCGGCATCTCCAAATCATATTTAAAAAAGGCAAAGTTAAGCCAAATATCATTTTTTGTTCATTCCACAGCCTCTTGGTTTCACAAACCAGTCACTTCCGAGGACCAGAGGCCTTGCCAACTGTCAAGAATGGGGCGGGCCTCTCGAAACTCTCAAGAACCATGGGTCTGTCGAAACTGCCTAGGACTGGGCCCTGTCAAAACCACTAAGGACCGGGGGCCTGCCAAAAGCACTGTGCACTGCGGACACGTTGAAACTGCCAAGAACCAGAACCTACGGGAAGCGCTGAGGACCAGGGGCCATCAAAATTGCCAAGGACTTGGGACTGTCCAACTGTAACTGCCACACTTCAGCTGCAGGAAGAAGAAAGGATGAATTTGACACAAAAGGTGAAATTATGAAATAACAATAATTTTAAAGAAGAAAAAATTTTAAAAAAGGATGCGGCCGGTCAGCCAAAAAGAAGTGGACAGGCCAGGATCCCAAACGTTACCTAATCTGCTGTCTCCATTGTCTTGCTGTGTGGAGAACCATCTCTTCCTGTCGTTCAGGAGGTGCAGGCATCCCTGACCTCCACTCGTTATACTCTACTGTAATGGACTATTTTGATAAGCAAGAGAAGCGGAAGAAATCAATGAATATCACATTGTATTTGGGTGATGTGCCTGCCATTACTGAATAGTTGGGTGTATGTGGAATCAGCCAATTTTGCATGTGAGTTATTGGAATGTATACTGGGGAGAAATGTCTGAACGATAGAACTGAGTCCTAAATCCCCAGGATTGCTTTGATTGAATGACAAGGATGTTGTACATGAAGCAATAGGAGATGTTCACGGTCTGGAGGGCAGGAGATGTAATTTGAAGATGTATTTTGACCATACATTGTAATGCCATTACAAATGTGACATTGCTGCCAGATTCTCAAGGCCAGAGTTCAGGATTTGGCCTCCCTGGTCACCTGCTCCCATTTCCTCTGGTGAGCTTTGGAGGTCTCCTTTGAATAAATTGTCATCAGCGTGCCCAAACAGTTCCTTTGATCAATCCTTTCCTTTACATCAAAATATATTGTAGGTCTGCTCTTGAACACAACCTATTTTCAGAAAACAAAAACCTGATTGGAAAATAGCATATGCTGGAAATATCGTATGGGTCATAGACATTTTTGACAAGTAAAATTAGCTTTCCTTCTGCATATGTTGCTGTTTGGATGATTTCAGAAACACTGCTCTTGGTAAAGTATTATCCTGCAATAATGCTGCTTTAGTGTTGAATAGCCTACACTCCCACGAGCACGTGGCCAAAATAGTTAAGAAGAATTATGTGTTTACTTTTCAAGCAACAAGATTCCTGTCTAGCACCTGTGACATTTAGTCATACTCTAAAACTAGGCAACTAGTTTTACTTTAGCCTTATAAGTCCCATGTTTTTTCAATATAAATCCATTATGTGATGTGGCTGATTGACCCTAATGTGCTATCTCTGAATAAACTAAACTTTTTCCAATTATCAAACATTGTTTCAATTCTTATTAGTTTATCTTCAAGTTTACTGGCAGTGACTCAATCTTTGCGATTGGGATTGATTTGTAGTCTTTATTTCACTGTCTACTCTGTTAAAATTATTGTTCCTCGTACAACATTTATGTCTGTTGGGGCTACTACCTCAAGATATCCCTCTTACACTATGGAGTTTCTTTGTGCAGCATGTGATAATTTTCTGATGTGAGAGGCACTTCTGGACTCAGTACCAGTAATTGCATTGCGCTTTCTTAACACAACCTTCTTTCTTCTTTTCAGGATCTAATGACATGCATAAGATCCTCTGATCCCCTGTACTTCCTAGCCATTCAACATGTGTTTCTTTCCCTTATTCCTCCCAAATTGCATCCCGTCACACTTTGCAGGACTAAATTCCATTGTCACTGTTCAACTCAACTGAACCAGCCCATCCATATTGTCCTATAACCTAAAGCTTTCTTTGTCATTATTTATCAAACCACCAACATTCCTGTCATTTGCAAATGTACTGATCATCTATCCTATATTCATGTCTAGATCATTAATGTTCACAAAAAACAGCTAGGGACCAGAACCAAACTAAATGTTATGTTATTGGAAAGGGTTTCCAGTCACAAAAATACCCTTCAACCATCATCCTCTGCTTCTTGTCACTGAGCCAATTTTGTTAAATTGCCCTGGGCCCCATGAGCTCTTAGTTTCTTAACTAGTTTGCTATGACAGACCTTGTAAAAAGCCTTAATAAAGTCAATATAAAATAGATCAACTGTACAGCCCCCATCCACACACCTAGTCACCTCCACGAACAATTCAATCATATATGTTAGACATTGATCTCCCCTATGCTGACAACTCTTGATTAACCTTTATATCTCCAACTGGAGATTAACTCTCCCTCATAATTATTCCAATTGCTTCCAACCACAGAGTTAGACTCGTTGGCTTCTCGATTCCTATAGAAACCCCATCATCCTTCTTGAAAAATGGTACATCAGCTGTCCTGCAGTCCTCTGGCATCCCTCCTGTGGCCAGGGATGATTTGAAAATTAATGTCAGAGTCCCTGCAAAATCCTTCCTTGCCTCCCACAGAAACCTGGGGTATATCTCATCTGGCCCTGAGGATTTATCCACTTTCAAGCCTATTTAAACTTCTAATAACTCCTCTCTCAATGACAATTTGTTCCAATATATTACAATCCCCCTCACTTACTTCTTTAACTACATCATCCTTCTCTACACTGAATATAGCCACAAAGTATTCATTTAAAACCACATCTAGATCTTCTGGTTCCACACATAGATTGTCACCTTGGTCCATAATGGGTCCTATTTTTTTTCCCTGATTATTCTCTTTTACATAATATACAGATAAAATGCCTTTAAACTTTCCTTAATGTGACCCACCAGTGTTTTCTCATGGTCCCTCTTTGTCTCCTAATTTCTTTTTTAAAAAAATCTGTTCCATCAATCTATTCATATACTCACTAATCACAAGGCATTGGGAGTAATCCAGAGATTACAATCTTCGAGATCCTGCTTTTAATTTGTTACTCAGCTCCCTAAATTCTTCCTTTTGACCTCATCACTCTTTCTACCTATGTCATTGGTTCCAATGTGGACCACGATTTCTGATTGATCACCATCCCCATTCAGAAAGCCCTGTAGTCTTTGAGTGACATCCTTGTCCCCGCCCTGGAGAGGCAACGCACAATGCTGAAGTTATCTGCAGCTGCAGAAATGTCTGTATGTACCCTCACTATTTAATTTCTTCACACTATTGTTCTCCTTCTCTTTCTGCGCCTACATGTGCAGTTGGGCTCAAGCTGCACTCCTTCGAGAACTTGTCATTCTCATTGATTTCCCACAGAGAAAATCTGTTCTTGAGTGAAATGCACCCTGTGGTTTTCTTGACTGCCCAACTGACACCCTGCTTCTGACTAACTGCCTGTGGAGATCTAGAATTGATTTTGCCCAAATCACCTGCAGCAGTAATCAGAGCAGATCAAATAAATTGAGAATAGACTTTGCATTTCCAGCATCAACAATATTTGATTTATGTCTGTAAAAAATAGATACTGGTGCTCATAAAATCATTCTTTTATTTTGGTTGCAGGTGATTCAGAATCTCCTTAGTATCTCCCATCACTTCTATCTTAGTTTTTTAATTTAGGAGAAACAGCTCAGTTTTACTAATTTGGGAACAGTTCCTCTTACCCACTTCTCTTCTGGCTTGTTTATAATCAACAATATCTCCAACTTTGTCTCAATTCTAATGAAAGGTCATTGAACCCAAGTCTTAACTCTGTTTCAGTCTCTGTACAGAGCACCTAAGTGTTTTCAACATCTTTGGGTTTTTTTTTCAGATTTTCAGCATCCACAGCATTTTACTTCAATTTTACTTATGTTTTTTGCTGGCTAACTATTGATTAAAATCACTGTCATGAGAAAACAGGAAATAAAAGGTACAATAGCTTCTCTCTTTATTTCATTCCCATTATGGAAATGTCTTCAAATGCCTTATCATTAAAAGCCTAAAAGCTTACATTGTTTTGTATAATTGCCATTGACTGCAGGCAACTGTAAAGTAAAACCAAGAAGTGCTTATGAGACTCTACTATTGTATAAAAGGTCAACTTGGGCTGAAGTCCACTGTTCAGTCACACAATCACTGACAAGAAAAAATAACTCAAAACATTTCAAAAATGGCATATATTTTAAAACATGTAACTCCCCAGTAGTCAGACACAGCTGGAAAATTATCTAATAAGGGGAGATTCAGAAACAAATTAAGAAATTGCTGGAAAAAAAATCAGCGGATCTGGCAGCATCTGTGGGGAGAGAGCATAGTTAACATTTTGCGTCTAGTGACCCTTCTTTGGAACTGATTGTAGCTGGGAAAAGGTTGGTATACAGAGGAACCTTGATTAACCGAAAGACATGGGCGGGGAGTATTTTGTTCATTTAAACAAATTCCGGATAATCCAATGCCAGATAACATAGTTTATCCAAGCATTGGGTACTTCTGATCTTGCCGGATAATCTGATATTCGGATAATCAAATGCAGGATAATCGAAGTTCCTCTGTATATGTTGAAGGTGCGTTGCGGGGAGGAGAGGAGTAAACAATAGGTAGAAATGGAATCCAGAAAGAGAGAGAACACAGTTGGATAGACAAAGGAATTGAGTTTAGGAGAAACAATAGCTGCTAATGGGGGCCATTAGTGAATGGGTTATGTGTAACAGCCCATATGATGATAAGATGTGGTGTGTGGGGGTTGGGGAAAGGACATGGGAAAAGGTGCTCAGGCTCTAAAATTGTTGAATTCGATATTGAATTCTGAAGACTTCTGTGTCCTCAAGCAGACAATAAGATGTTGTTCTTCCAGCTTGCTCTGAGCTTCATTGGAGCACTGCTGCAAGGCTGATGCAGAAATGTTGGCCAGGGAACACGGTGGTGTGTTAAAATGGCAGACAACAGGAAGCTCAGCGTCTTTTTTGCAGAGAGAACGTAGGCGTTCTGAAAAGTGGTTGCCCAGTCTGTGCTTTGTCTTTTCAGTGTAGAGGTGACCACATTGTGAGCAGTGAATACAGTAGACTAGATTGAGTGAAGTCCATCTTTTAAAACATTTACTTTTAATTCAATTCTCTTAATGTTATACTCAGCTAATTTTTATTTTTACAAGAGAATTTGTAAAACATGTAGTTGCTTTATTGTTTAGCATGCTTTGGCTCAGGTAAATTAGCTTCCGGTGTGAAATTGTCAGACTTCACAATAATGACATAACAGAAACTGGGTGTGACTGAGTTACAACACTGAAATCTAATAGTTCCAATAGCAGTTCTGTGAGATCACTGAAACTTTTTTTTGAGCCTGTGTATATATCCACTATCAGTATACATTAAACTTGTGTACACACTTTTCAATGCTACTGTTTTCAGTCAACAGTAACAGAAATACCACAATACTGTGAACAGGTTTTGAATATCTGATGCTGTTTGTTCCTTAATTATCTCTGCATCCAACATTCAACTTTTTATATTGATTTGTTTGACCATGTAATGTGCAATCTTCAGAGTTAAAGAAGAAAGAAGAGGAAGGTTTGCAAACCATAATACATTCCTATTCAATAACACTTTGGGTAAATGCTTTAAGTTTCAATAAATGTAATTTCATTCAAATACTGGAAAGTTCCTTTCCATTTTGTATAGAAACAGCAAGCACATATCTAGACAGGAAGACTGTCAAATAACCAGCTCAAGGGCCTTTGACCTTGCCATCTGCAACTGTTGAAAGGTGCGTGGAAATGGAAATAAGTGACTTTACCTGTAAGTTACAAATCTCTCCAGGCTGGTATATGTCTCACCTTAAGCTCCTAACCAACAAAAGAGAAACTCCAACTCAAGTGATGGAAGAGATTGTTAAAAGTGCAATCAAGCAGCATTTTCTCAATAATAACCAGCTCCCTGGTGCTCAGTGTATTTTTCAAGGGTGCTGCTCATCTCCTGACCTCGTTATAGCCTTTGTCCAAACAAGAGAGCTGAACTTCAGAAGTGATGTGAAAGTGGCTCAATGCAGCCTTTGACAAAGTGAACACTCAAGGAGGCTGAACAAAACCGGAGCCAGTGGGAGTCAGGCGAAAGCTCTGCACTGGTTGGAGACATACATAACACAAAGGAAGATGGTTGTAGTTGTTGGAGGTTCATCATGTCAGTCCCATGATATCATTGCTGGAATTCCTCAAGCAGTAAGTTGCGCACAGTGGGAAGGAGTGATCACATCTGGATTGAGATACAGACTGCGTGAATTTGAGGAATTTGGAGGCAGCGTGGGAATTCGTTGCAGAGGGGAAGATTTTTTTTCCTTGCGTTTTTATAGGCCATAGTTTGTCAAGTTTTTTTTGAAAAACAGGATAAATTGAAGGCCAGGGCAAGATTGGGGGTGGGGGCCCCCCGCACAACAGTGTGACATTACTGGAAAACCATTATTTCATTGTTTCATGAAAGCTACTAATTTCACTATCTTATTAAAGGTTACTTTCAGTCTGAAGGTAAACAGGGGAAATATTTAAATATTGCAATCTGAAGGCCAAGTAGGATTCTTTTAAAAATCAATTTAAAGAACTATGTAAATAAAATAGAGATGCAGGGCCAGGCAATGTGTTGTACCTGTATGACGTGGGTGCTGGTGGACCCCATTGTGGTTCATAATGGCCACATCTGGAGCAAGTATTGCTTGCTTGAGGAACTCAGACTCAGAGATGATGCTCTTTGAACACTGCAACACATCAGGGAGGGGCAGAGTTAACTGGACACTGCATTTCAGGAGGTGTCACCTCCCTTAGATTAACTACCTCAAATTTGATCAGTGGGCTGGGACAGGAGGGTGTGACTATGAGCGAGACAGGTAGAGTGATCTAGCAGGTAGTGCTAAAGGAGCCTCAGACTTTCAGCTTGTCTAACAGGTTTGAAATTCTTGCTCCCTATGTGGATGAGAGAAGGAGCTATAGGGACGGTGAGCAAACTGACCAAAGCACTGTGGTACAGGGAGCAATTCCAGAAAAGGGGAAAATAAGAGAAATGTAGTTGTAATCAGGAGTAGTAAAGTTGGGGAATAGACACTGTTCTCTGTGGCCAAGATCGAGAGTCCCAAAGGTTGTGTTGTCTTTCTGGTACCCAGGTTCAGCCCACACCTGGACTGCAGAAGAACTTGGAATGGCTGGGGAAAGAATTAATTGTCATAGTCCAGGTAGATACCCACAATACAGGCAGAACGAGGAAAGAGGTTCTGCTGAGGAAATGTGAGCAGCTAAGGACTAAATTAAAAAGCAGAACCATAAAGGTAATAATCTTTGGATGTGAACCTGAGCCATGAGATAATTGGTACAGGGTTAACAAGATTAAAGGGGTAAACTTGTGGCTGTAAGATTGATTCAGGAGAAATGGGCTTGAATTATTTGGAGCCTCATTCCTTATACTCAAAATATCGATTCTCCAGCTCCTCGGATGCTGCCTGACCGGCTGTGTTTTTCCAACACCTCACTCTTCAACTTTTAATCATTTGGACATTGGCACCAGTTCTGGAGAAGGAGAGATTGTTCCGATGGGCTGGGCTCGACTTGTATCATGCTGGGACCAGACTTGATTGGGAAGCTTAAGATAAAGGAATCCCTCAACGGCAATGACCATTATATGATAGAATTCGTCTTGCAGTTTGAAAGGGAGAAGCTGGAATCAGATTTAAAAATTGAGTAAGGGTAATTACAAAGACATGAGGGAGGAGCTAGCCAGCTTGATTAGAAAGGGGGCCTAGCAGGGAAGATGGTGCACCGACAATGGCAGGGGATTTTAGGGGTAATTTAGAAGATAAGGCAGAAATTCATCCCAAGGAAGAAGAAACATACTAAAGGGAGGATGAGGCAACCATGGCTGACCAGGAAAATTAAGGACAGCATTAAAAAAAGCACACAATGTGATGATGATTAGTGGGAACCTAGAGGATTGGGAAGACTTTAAAACCAGCAGATGATAACTGAAAGGCAGTAAGCGTGGAGAAGATGAAGTATGAGGGTAAGGTAGCTAGTAATATAAAAGAAGATTGAAAAAGTTTTTTAGATATATAAAAGGTAAGAGACTGGCAAAAGTTGACTGTTGGAAAATGAGACTGGGGAAGTAGCAATTGGGAACAAAAAGAACGAGGATCTGAATAGATACTTTGCATCAGTTTTCAACAGGAAGGCTAATGGGGCGCTTACCTTTATGATGAGAGGAATCGAACATGAAAGTAGGATTGGGTTAGGGTTAGTTACACATGGCATTGTGGGTTTTGGTTAGTTTAGTGGGGTTGGTTAGCAAGATCAGGTGTGATGTTGGATTGAGAAACAACCACAATTATTTGCTTAAATTAAAGATATGCTAAGTGTAGCAGATGTACCATCCACTGGTCTAGAAGCAGTCTCATCCCATTCTCAGTATGATGGGATCAGATGGCTGATCTATTATGTCTCAATAGCTCTCAGTGACATAGAACAACAATATGACGCTTGTGAGGCAGAAGTGTTTGCGGCATCTTGGGTGTGCAAAAGTGTTCTGACTGCATCTTAGGCCTATTGGTTAAGGATGAAACTGAGCATAAGGCATTAGTAACCTTACTGAACAAAAAGGAGGTCATGGATGCCCCACCCAGAATCGAGAGATTTTAATTGTGGTTGATGCAGTACGACATGATATGAAAATATAAGTAAGAGTATCACCAAGCTACTGCTCACAGTCTTCAAAGTATATGCATCAACTAGCCAAAGAAAGGAGATGCAAATTTGTTTTAGAAATCAAAGCCTTCACAATCCCCACCACTTATTGTGTGTGTGTATGTGTGTGGATGGGTGGATAGATGGATGGATGGGTGAGGTTGCTTCAGGAGAGGAGTAGAAAGATGTGTAAATAGAATAAATAATAATTGGGCATAAAGACTTGAGGGGTGATGTGGAGAAAAGGGTTAACATGGACACTTGAATAATTACATCATAATGACATCAGATCTGTGGGAGTGTCTAGAGTTCCACAGAGGTCCTCACTTACTGTTTCTTGTATACTGTCTCTTTTTAGTAAAAGTTGTTGGCATTCAGTTACAAGGGTTTGGATTACTTTTGTCAACAGAAACAAATTTTATGACAAATGAGGCCTTACTTCAAATAAGTGTATTAGATCAAAACATCAGACCTTTCCTCAATAGAGCACTATGTACAGTGCCTCTAACCTTAACACATGAAGGCTATTAGAGCTTTGTATGTCTTCTGTACCAGCATCAACAAGTCACAAATTTATTTTATGTTGCTCTAGATATAACTAGATATAACAGTTGCTCGAAATTTTACAGCCGTAAGGTCATTACGTCAACAACAGGTAAGATAGCAATATAAGTTAATACACCGTGCAACCTGAAACGAGCAGGTGACAAACATACTCTTTGCTATCACAAACACATTGAACTTTTTTCACTTTGGAGGCAGTAAAGCAAGAAGTTACTTCTCTTAATTTCAATAGATTTGCAAGAATCTTTCAGGTGCACCCACATATTCCTACAGAACCAAACTATGCATTCTCAGAAATGGTCTACATTGACTAATTATACATTTGTTGTGTAATGGAAGAAATTATGATCTACAGACCTGAGGCTCATTTCCTGACAGTAGTCAAACATCTATTCTCTGCGTTAGTTCCATCCAGACTATTGTGTGTCAAGTTACACACTTTATCAGAGTTCTCACTGAGCAAATGATTGACATCCACAAACAGAGCTCCCAATTCTTGGATGGATCAGCTGTCCTGCAGCATAGCCCTGAAAGACTGTCCGTTGTATAGATTTCGGCATGCGCCATAACATATTTTTGAAACTGTCCTAAATTGTGTGCAGACTCGCTGACAGACAGCCCAGTGCACTGAGCAGCTGACAATGCACAGCCGTTCATATTTTTCAGTAGGAAGCATTCATTTGTGTCCATTAGTTCCTGGGCCATTCTGTCCCCCATCTTTGCTTCTGCACATTTATTTGTGAATGATTTTAAAAAAATGTAGTGGTCATTTTAAATTTATATAATATTGTAAAATCAATATTGCAGTGGCTGTCCATATGACCAATTTGATTCTCCTTCAAGGCATTGGATGGGAATATTAGGCAGGAGGTATAACAGGCAGCCAGTTTAAAAACATGCCTTTTACATTATTATCCACAGTAAATGACAATTATTCCTGCATCCTTTTCTTGTTTTATTTTCATTCGTGATTTTGTAACATAACATTCAGTAATCTCAAAGAATCACTGTGGAGAACAAGCTATTGTATGGGAAGAGTACAGCAATTTAAACGGCAAGATGAAATACATTTGAGCAGGAACTGCTATTAATGTATGCAAATATTTTTAAATTGTATTATCCGAAATAGTAAAAATTAGTACCCTGTAATCTGTGGTTTAATAATAGAACAGCTTTAATTTGTAGGCTGTGTATTAGAACTTCTCCAAAGTTATGCATTTGTATTCTGTTTTCCCTCAGAGAATCAGGGCCATGAGCATGGAAATGTCTGATTAAAGGAAGATATTTCCTTGGCCTTGGATTACCAACAGCTCCAATTTTAAATTTACCAGTGAAATCCTGATAACATCAGATGGAGCACAATTGAACTGTGGTCTGAAGAACTTACCATCTCAGCAAATTTTTTCCCATTACCCATAAAGTGAGTGGGTAGGAATACAGAAAAGTATTGAAATTGAGAGATATCATCTTTCTGAATGAGTCATTGGGAAATTTATCACCTAGTATGGTATTAAGCCTTTGAGGCCATCAAGGTCACAGGTTGAATTGATTGGCTGGTGAATGTGTTGATCTCTGCTCACCAGCATAACAGAATGAGTGATACACTGGCTTTACTGTTCTTGAACAATGGTGGAAGAGAAAGCTTAATCTGCCTGATTCTGAATGAGGACTGCTATTCAGTAAGGCCAGAAAGCACATACTTGCCATATAAGGATAAGCTAGATCCTGAGATATCATGTGAAAATCCACACATACTGTCGTCTAGCTATCTGGCTGTTTGGCCACTTATTTGTAAATCTTTGAAGTTGTCAAGCACAACAAATCTTTAACAAATTCACACTGGTTGTCATTAAATAACAGATTCCAATTGGTCAGAAATCTTTTCTGAATTTATGGATTTTGAAAGTTTACCCATAATTCATGTGACAACTGATTTCCAGGTTGTTTTTCTCTGAAAAAAAGGACACACACTGTTCTCCAGTTTCCCAGACTACATCCATCAGAAAGTTTGCAGCCAGAACCTCGGTTATTTCCTTTCTGACTTAATTTAACAGCTGTAGATGTTTGCCACTATGGCCCAAAGACAAATCCAAGTCGAGAGTGTGTGCTGGAAAGGCACAGCAGGTCAGGCAGCATCCGAAGAGCAGGAGAATTGACATTTCAGCAAAAGCTCTTCATCAAAGACATATCCAAGCTGAGTTCTGCTCATCTTTTGGAGCTAATCCAGTTTTGTTACTTCCATCAACATTTCGTTTCCCTTTATACATCCTTACTGAGTTGCTCCGTTTTTCCAGCAATTTCTGTTTTTGTTTCTGATTTCCTGTATCCGCAGTTCTTTTGATTTTTTACTTTCCCCGTAACTATCCTCGTACTTTCTATGCAATTAAAAGCCTTTAGCAGTTACTTTATTATTATCTGGTAGCCCCTTTTTGTATATCCCCTTTTGGTTATTCTACTAACCCATTTTTATCTTTCCACTTTACATTTCAATCTTTCAATTTTCCTTTTTACTGAAGATCATATTCTTCTATTATGTTTTGTTTAGACATCAAATTGATTAGGTATATGTGCCCCTTTTATTATTCCTATTATTATGGGAATAATTTTATTTTGTACTTTGACTATTTCATTTTAAAAATCTTTTTCACTCACCCATTTGTGGTGCAGATGCAACATGAGCAACCTGTAGCAACCAGGGATGAATCAGCAACTGTGCACCGCCAACATCCCTGCTGTCCTGTCTGTGTGGCCTCATTAAAGATTTAGTATTGATAAGCAGCTCAAAACTTCAAGGTCTTCTACAGATAGTACTGCAGCAGAATAACTACAGAATCATGTTCTCCTTTGAGTGTCATACTGTTTGCCATTGGGTATTTGGACACACATTTACGTCAAATAATTGCTGAGAATTTCCTGTTTGGGACATCACCTGGAAAGTGTTTTATCAATGGTGATTATGTTCCGGCAGAATGTAGGTCATCTAGCATTGGCCTCTGTCAAGAGACATTCCAACTGCCATCCTTTCATCCAAGGATTTAAAAAATATGCCAGACAGCAGGCAACTATGAAATATTATTCCAGTTGTTCACAGTGCACTACATAGCTCTAAACATCATGATAATTCCAAAAGGACAGCAGCAAATATGACTTTTTTTAGTTCTGACTTCCATTCCATATAATCTTCCATTCAGGGTGTACTGAGCACAAAAGTCTCCATGCTGGTCAGAATGAATTCATTATTGAAATCTCAGTAAGATGGCTGCCTACAGTGTGTGCATTATGGTGTAGATCACATGACCACAGCAGACCAGAAAGGACAATTGCTCATGATCACACTTCAATTCAAACATCCCTTTCTTAGAAAAACAATTGTGTGCATTATTGAGTACATTTTGTGTTACCCAATACACTATGCTGCTGTTCTTATCAGAGTCTGCATATTTTTAGATTACATTATCTGCAGTGTAGAAACAGGCCCTTCAACCCAACAAGTCCACACTAACCCTCCAAAGAGTAACCCAACCAGACCCATTTCCCTCAGACTAATGCACAATGGGCAATTTAGCATGGCCAATTCACCTGACCTGCACATCTTTGGACTGTGGGAAGAAACCCACACAGACACAGGGAGAATGTGCAAATTCCACACAGACAGTCGCCCAAGCTGGAATTAAACCTCAGTCCCTGGTGCTGTGAGGCAGCAGTGCTAACCACTGTGCATATGTATTGTGTATATATATATATATATATATATATATATATATAATGTTTAAGTTGTTTCTAATACATATGTTTGCATGTTGTTGTTAGCTACTCATCTGGGTGAAGTACCTTCACTGGGCATGCCATTTCTGCATCATGTTCTGTTGCTGTGGTAGCTACTGTTGTTTCTTCTCTGCACGTGGGATGCTGTGGACCTCAAGGTATGATAGTTAGTCTGTGGACTGTACAGATGATTAACTTGTATCTTCCTGATCAGTTATCTGCAGTTGAGGAACATTTTTCCAATCAGGCATGTGCCTGCAATTGTGATGGTATATCTAGTTATTCACTTCTCTTTTGTGTGATTGAATGGAAAACTGAAATGCAAAGGTCCCAGGTCACAAAATGGGCTGACTTTGATTGATAATTTGAAGGTTTGTACTTGACTAGCTCTCTACCGCTCAACTCTGGCAATAGTTCAGCGGTTTTGTCAAAACAAAATTTGGTGTTCTGCTTTTTCACACATGCCTGCTACTGCTTCTGGCCTCAGTGAATGTTTTGCTATTGGAATAATAGTTTTAGAGCATTAGTCCTTGGACTGGACTACTTTCCAGGCCTTCAGTAGGTGTGTTTCTCTATTGAGGGATTGTCTTGTACATATCTGTGCAGACTTTGCTCAATTTATTTGTGATTCCTTCGACAATTTTCCCTGCTGCCTCAGCCTTTCCATTTGTATTTTTGGATTAAGTTTATTGTCACATGTACTCACATGAGCACAGTGAAAAGTTTACAAGTCACCACTATGGCACCACCTTAGCTACAAAGGTACTTCGGCACAGAATCTTAGGTACAAAGCAGAAAAATAAGGAAAGCAATGTTAAAAGGTTAAACATTACATTCCTTACTAAAAAGTAGAAAAACAAAGAATCACAGTCAACAGTTCAACACAACAGTTCATAAGTACGTAGCCATGCTGGGCTCACACTCCTCAAAAGGGATCGACCACACCCCACTCTGGGTCGCCTGCTCCTGCTGCCTTCCAGCCTGTTCCTGTTTGCGGGCCGCCCTGGGCTACCTACTCTTGTTGCCTTGCAGCCTGTTCCTTCTCCCCAGCCGCCCTGGCCTGCCTGCTCTCGCTGCCTTGCAAGGTGCTTGATTGAGGCTACAATGGAGATAATATGTGGTGCTGAATTTTTCAATTGTTTGTGAAGCAACTACAACTATTTTTAAATTAACTGTTCAGAGATGTTATTACACTACACCACAAGACTGTGGATTCTGGGTAATCCAAGATGGAGGACGGGAAAAATTTCTGGCTGTAACAGCTACTCCTTTTTTGAGGTATTTTAGGTGCTGCAGGTGATTTCCTCAAATACCAGGAGCAGCAATGACTGTTTTATATGCTGTTGCATTGTTTTGGAAAGTCAAAACAACAGCAGTTTTAAAAGGGAGAAGAACAGACAAAGGAAGCACATGGTGAGGTCAGTGCAGGAGAGAGAGAGAGAAAGAAAGAAACCTTTGCTGTTTGAATTCATGTATGGCTGGACATCGAAGTGCATCTGGGAAAATTAACAAACAGTGAAATTCACAACTGATCTTGGAGGAACTGTTGGGCGAAATTCACGGCACAGAATCAGATAAGTTAATTGTTGTTTTAAGTGTGGCCTATAGAAAGTCTGCAATAGTGAGTAGAGTGGGTTCTTTCTTGATTATATGTTTTTGAAGATATGTCTCTTGATTAAACTTAAAATTTTATCAGAACTATTAATTTAACCTGGGGCAATGTTTGTAGAGGAATAAGACGGTATTATTTTTTGG